>NC_087476.1:81251953-81867060 GCF_036417665.1 Passer domesticus | reverse complement strand
AGAGACGACGGTGCCGGTTGCGGTGCGCTGCGGGGCGCTCCTTCTGCGGAAAGACGGCTGGCAGCGGCACTTGGGACAGCTCCGCGTCTCCGTATTCTGCGTTTCTTGCCTTCTGCATCTCAGCAAAATGCTTTCCCACTAGGTCTAGCAAGGAGAAACTGTGGCAGCTGAGTAGATGTAGCCCGGCCCGCCCTTTGAAGTTGACAAGTTCTTGGCATCTCAGAGCCTCAAGGGAAGAGCAAGGTTATCTATGGTAGGCTGGGGCAGAACTAGCAGCAAGCAGAGCAAAGTTGTCCAAGAATAGCTTCCATTGGAATGCTAATGGCAATTGAAGAGGCAGGCCAGTGGCAAGCCACTATCTTCTAGCAGTTTGAAAGTTGCAGACACAGTGCAGGTGTTGTGCGGCTTCCTTCTTGGCCTCCTAGAAGGTGCCGCGGTGCCGCGCTCTCCGTCTCTTGCTTGCCAATATGTTGCCGTGTTCCTCCTATTGTTTGGTTTGTTTTGATTTGTTTTGATGATGTTTTGGCGGGTTTTCGGAATGTTTTGGTGGTGTTTTAGAATGTTTTGTTTTCTCTTGTGTTGTTTTTATTGTCTTGGCAGGTTGTGGAACGTTTGGATTCGTTTTGGCGGGTTTTAAAATATTTTGGCGGGTATTTGGAATGTTTTGGTTTGCTTTCATTTGTTTTGATTATGTTTTGGCAAGTTATTGAAAGTTTTGATCACTTCTGACTGGTTTTCTAGTATTTTGGCATCTTTTCAGAATGTTTTGATCAGTTTTAGCAGGTTGTAAACTATTTTGTCAGGTTTTTGGAATGTTTTGGTTGGTTTTGATTTGTTTTTATGATGTTTTGCCAAGTTTTTTGAATGTTTTGATCAGTTCTGGCTGGTTTTCTAATGTTTTGGCAATTTTCAGAATGTTTTGATGAGTTTTGTGGGTCTAAATCATTTTGGCGGTTTTCGGAATATTTTGGTTGGTTTTGATTTGTTTTTATGATGTTTTGTCGGGTTTTCGGAATGTTTTGGTTGGGTTTTAGAATGTTTTGTATTCTCTTGAGTTGTTTATATTGTCTTGGCAGGTTTTGGAATGTTTGGATTGCTTTTGGCGGGTTTTAAAATATTTTGGCGGGTATTTGGAATGTTTTGGCGGGTATTCGGAATGTTTTGATTAGTTTTGACGGGTTTTGAAATATTTTGGAGGGTTTTTAGAAGGTTTTGATTCTGTTTAGCCCAGTTTTTGGTGTGTTTGGATTAGCTTTGGTGGGCTTTATCATGTTTTGTCAGGTTTTTTCGAATGTATTGATCACTTCTGTCTGGTTTTCTATTTTGGCGGGTTTGAAAATATTTTTGGATTAGTTTTGGCAGGTTTTAAAATATTTTGGCTCTTTGCGCAGAGATGACGGTGCCGGTTGCGGTGCGCTCCGGGGCGCTCCTTCTGCGGAAAGACGCCTGGCAGCGGCACTTGGGACAGCTCCGCGTCTCCGTATTCTGCGTTTCTTGCCTTCTGCATCTCAGCAAAATGCTTTCCCACTAGGTCTAGCAAGGAGAAACTGTGGCAGCTGAGTAGATGTAGCCCGGCCCGCCCTTTGAAGTTGAAAAGTTCTTGGCATCTCAGAGCCTCAAGGGAAGAGCAAGGTTATCTATGGTAGGCTGGGGCAGAACTAGCAGCAAGCAGAGCAAAGTTGTCCAAGAATACCTTCCATTGGAATGCTAATGGCAATTGAAGAGGCAGGCCAGTGGCAAGCCACTAGCTTCTAGCAGTTTGAAAGTTGCAGACACAGTGCAGGTGTTGTGCGGCTTCTTTCTTGGCCTCCTAGAAGGTGCCGTGGTGCCGCGCTCTCCGTCTCTTGCTTGCCAATATGTTGCCGTGTTCCTCCTATTGTTTGGTTTGTTTTGATTTGTTTTGATGATGTTTTGGCGGGTTTTCGGAATGTTTTGGTGGTGTTTTAGAATGTTTTGTTTTCTCTTGTGTTGTTTTTATTGTCTTGGCAGGTTGTGGAACGTTTGGATTCGTTTTGGTGGGTTTTAAAATATTTTGGCGGGTATTTGGAATGTTTTGGTTTGCTTTCATTTGTTTTGATTATGTTTTGGCAAGTTATTGAAAGTTTCGATCACTTCTGACTGGTTTTCTAGTATTTTGGGATCTTTTCAGAATGTTTTGATCAGTTTTAGAATGTTTTGTATTCTCTTGAGTTGTTTTTATTGTCTTGGCAGGTTTTGGAATGTTTGGATTGCTTTTGGCGGGTTTTAAAATATTTTGGCGGGTATTTGGAATGTTTTGGCGGGTATTCGGAAGGTTTTGATTAGTTTTGATGGGTTTTGAAATATTTTGGCGGGTTTTTAGAAGGTTTTGACTTGTTTTGATTCTGTTTAGCCCAGTTTTTGGTGTGTTTGGATTAGCTTTGGTGTGCTTTATCATGTTTTGTCAGGTTTTTTCGAATGTATTGATCACTTCTGTCTGGTTTTCTATTTTGGCGGGTTTGAAAATATTTTTGGATGAGTTTTGGTGGGTTTGAATATATTATGGCTCTTTGCGCAGAGACGACGGTGCCGGTTGCGGTGCGCTGCGGGGCGCTCCTTCTGCGGAAAGACGCCTGGCAGCGGCACTTGGGACAGCTCCGCGTCTCCGTATTCTGCGTTTCTTGCCTTCTGCATCTCAGCAAAATGCTTTCCCACTAGGTCTAGCAAGGAGAAACTGTGGCAGCTGAGTAGATGTAGCCCGGCCCGCCCTTTGAAGTTGACAAGTTCTTGGCATCTCAGAACCTCAAGGGAAGAGCAAGGTTATCTATGGTAGGCTGGGGCAGAACTAGCAGCAAGCAGAGCAAAGTTGTCCAAGAATAGCTTCCATTGGAATGCTAATGGCAATTGAAGAGGCAGGCCAGTGGCAAGCCACTAGCTTCTAGCAGTTTGAAAGTTGCAGACACAGTGCAGGTGTTGTGCGGCTTCTTTCTTGGCCTCCTAGAAGGTGCCGTGGTGCCGCGCTCTCCGTCTCTTGCTTGCCAATATGTTGCCGTGTTCCTCCTATTGTTTGGTTTGTTTTGATTTGTTTTGATGATCTTTTGGCGGGTTTTCGGAATGTTTTGGTGGTGTTTTAGAATGTTTTGTTTTCTCTTGTGTTGTTTTTATTGTCTTGGCAGGCTGTGGAACGTTTGGATTCGTTTTGGTGGGTTTTAAAATATTTTGGCGGGTATTTGGAATGTTTTGGTTTGCTTTCATTTGTTTTGATTATGTTTTGGCAAGTTATTGAAAGTTTCGATCACTTCTGACTGGTTTTCTAGTATTTTGGCATCTTTTCAGAATGTTTTGATCAGTTTTAGAATGTTTTGTATTCTCTTGAGTTGTTTTTATTGTCTTGGCAGGTTTTGGAACGTTTGGATTGCTTTTGGCGGGTTTTAAAATATTTTGGCGGGTATTTGGAATGTTTTGGCGGGTATTCGGAAGGTTTTGATTAGTTTTGACGGGTTTTGAAATATTTTGGAGGGTTTTTAGAAGGTTTTGATTCTGTTTAGCCCAGTTTTTGGTGTGTTTGGATTAGCTTTGGTGGGCTTTATCATGTTTTGTCAGGTTTTTTCGAATGTATTGATCACTTCTGTCTGGTTTTCTATTTTGGCGGGTTTGAAAATATTTTTGGATTCCTTTTGGCGGGTTTGAAAATATTTTGGCTCTTTGCGCAGAGATGACGGTGCCGGTTGCGGTGCGCTGCGGGGCGCTCCTTCTGCGGAAAGACGGCTGGCAGCGGCACTTGGGACAGCTCCGCGTCTCCGTATTCTGCGTTTCTTGCCTTCTGCATCTCAGCAAAATGCTTTCCCACTAGGTCTAGCAAGGAGAAACTGTGGCAGCTGAGTAGATGTAGCCCGGCCCGCCCTTTGAAGTTGACAAGTTCTTGGCATCTCAGAGCCTCAAGGGAAGAGCAAGGTTATCTATGGTAGGCTGGGGCAGAACTAGCAGCAAGCAGAGCAAAGTTGTCCAAGAATAGCTTCCATTGGAATGCTAATGGCAATTGAAGAGGCAGGCCAGTGGCAAGCCACTATCTTCTAGCAGTTTGAAAGTTGCAGACACAGTGCAGGTGTTGTGCGGCTTCCTTCTTGGCCTCCTAGAAGGTGCCGCGGTGCCGCGCTCTCCGTCTCTTGCTTGCCAATATGTTGCCGTGTTCCTCCTATTGTTTGGTTTGTTTTGATTTGTTTTGATGATGTTTTGGCGGGTTTTCGGAATGTTTTGGTGGTGTTTTAGAATGTTTTGTTTTCTCTTGTGTTGTTTTTATTGTCTTGGCAGGTTGTGGAACGTTTGGATTCGTTTTGGCGGGTTTTAAAATATTTTGGCGGGTATTTGGAATGTTTTGGTTTGCTTTCATTTGTTTTGATTATGTTTTGGCAAGTTATTGAAAGTTTTGATCACTTCTGACTGGTTTTCTAGTATTTTGGCATCTTTTCAGAATGTTTTGATCAGTTTTAGCAGGTTGTAAACTATTTTGTCAGGTTTTTGGAATGTTTTGGTTGGTTTTGATTTGTTTTTATGATGTTTTGCCAAGTTTTTTGAATGTTTTGATCAGTTCTGGCTGGTTTTCTAATGTTTTGGCAATTTTCAGAATGTTTTGATGAGTTTTGTGGGTCTAAATCATTTTGGCGGTTTTCGGAATATTTTGGTTGGTTTTGATTTGTTTTTATGATCTTTTGGCGGGTTTTCGGAATGTTTTGGTGGTGTTTTAGAATGTTTTGTTTTCTCTTGTGTTGTTTTTATTGTCTTGGCAGGTTTTGGAATGTTTGGATTCCTTTTGGCGGGTTTTAAAATATTTTGGCGGGTATTTGGAATGTTTTGGCGGGTATTCGGAAGGTTTTGATTAGTTTTGACGGGTTTTGAAATATTTTGGAGGGTTTTTAGAAGGTTTTGATTCTGTTTAGCCCAGTTTTTGGTGTATTTGGATTAGCTTTGGTGGGCTTTATCATGTTTTGTCAGGTTTTTTCGAATGTATTGATCACTTCTGTCTGGTTTTCTATTTTGGCGGGTTTGAAAATATTTTTGGATTAGTTTTCGCAGGTTTTAAAATATTTTGGCTCTTTGCGCAGAGACGACGGTGCCGGTTGCGGTGCGCTCCGGGGCGCTCCTTCTGCGGAAAGACGGCTGGCAGCGGCACTTGGGACAGCTCCGCGTCTCCGTATTCTGCGTTTCTTGCCTTCTGCATCTCAGCAAAATGCTTTCCCACTAGGTCTAGCAAGGAGAAACTGTGGCAGCTGAGTAGATGTAGCCCGGCCCGCCCTTTGAAGTTGAAAAGTTCTTGGCATCTCAGAGCCTCAAGGGAAGAGCAAGGTTATCTATGGTAGGCTGGGGCAGAACTAGCAGCAAGCAGAGCAAAGTTGTCCAAGAATAGCTTCCATTGGAATGCTAATGGCAATTGAAGAGGCAGGCCAGTGGCAAGCCACTAGCTTCTAGCAGTTTGAAAGTTGCAGACACAGTGCAGGTGTTGTGCGGCTTCTTTCTTGGCCTCCTAGAAGGTGCCGTGGTGCCGCGCTCTCCGTCTCTTGCTTGCCAATATGTTGCCATGTTCCTCCTATTGTTTGGTTTGTTTTGATTTGTTTTGATGATCTTTTGGCGGGTTTTCGGAATGTTTTGGTGGTGTTTTAGAATGTTTTGTTTTCTCTTGTGTTGTTTTTATTGTCTTGGCAGGTTGTGGAACGTTTGGATTCGTTTTGGTGGGTTTTAAAATATTTTGGCGGGTATTTGGAATGTTTTGGTTTGCTTTCATTTGTTTTGATTATGTTTTGGCAAGTTATTGAAAGTTTCGATCACTTCTGACTGGTTTTCTAGTATTTTGGGATCTTTTCAGAATGTTTTGATCAGTTTTAGAATGTTTTGTATTCTCTTGAGTTGTTTTTATTGTCTTGGCAGGTTTTGGAATGTTTGGATTGCTTTTGGCGGGTTTTAAAATATTTTGGCGGGTATTTGGAATGTTTTGGCGGGTATTCGGAAGGTTTTGATTAGTTTTGACGGGTTTTGAAATATTTTGGCGGGTTTTTAGAAGGTTTTGACTTGTTTTGATTCTGTTTAGCCCAGTTTTTGGTGTGTTTGGATTAGCTTTGGTGGGCTTTATGATGTTTTGTCAGGTTTTTTCGAATGTATTGATCACTTCTGTCTGGTTTTCTATTTTGGCGGGTTTGAAAATATTTTTGGATGAGTTTTGGCGGGTTTGAAAATATTTTGGCTCTTTGCGCAGAGACGACGGTGCCGGTTGCGGTGCGCTCCGGGGCGCTCCTTCTGCGGAAAGACACCTGGCAGCGGCACTTGGGACAGCTCCGCGTCTCCGTATTCTGCGTTTCTTGCCTTCTGCATCTCAGCAAAATGCTTTCCCACTAGGTCTAGCAAGGAGAAACTGTGGCAGCTGAGTAGATGTAGCCCGGCCCGCCCTTTGAAGTTGAAAAGTTCTTGGCATCTCAGAGCCTCAAGGGAAGAGCAAGGTTATCTATGGTAGGCTGGGGCAGAACTAGCAGCAAGCAGAGCAAAGTTGTCCAAGAATAGCTTCCATTGGAATGCTAATGGCAATTGAAGAGGCAGGCCAGTGGCAAGCCACTAGCTTCTAGCAGTTTGAAAGTTGCAGACACAGTGCAGGTGTTGTGCGGCTTCTTTCTTGGCCTCCTAGAAGGTGCCGCGGTGCCGCGCTCTCCGTCTCTTGCTTGCCAATATGTTGCCGTGTTCCTCCTATTGTTTGGTTTGTTTTGATTTGTTTTGATGATGTTTTGGCGGGTTTTCGGAATGTTTTGGTGGTGTTTTAGAATGTTTTGTTTTCTCTTGTGTTGTTTTTATTGTCTTGGCAGGTTGTGGAACGTTTGGATTCGTTTTGGTGGGTTTTAAAATATTTTGGCGGGTATTTGGAATGTTTTGGTTTGCTTTCATTTGTTTTGATTATGTTTTGGCAAGTTATTGAAAGTTTCGATCACTTCTGACTGGTTTTCTAGTGTTGTGGGATCTTTTCAGAATGTTTTGATCAGTTTTAGAATGTTTTGTATTCTCTTGAGTTGTTTTTATTGTCTTGGCAGGTTTTGGAATGTTTGGATTCCTTTGGCGGGTTTTAAAATATTTTGGCGGGTATTTGGAATGTTTTGGCGGGTATTCGGAATGTTTTGATTAGTTTTGACGGGTTTTGAAATATTTTGGCGGGTTTTTAGAAGGTTTTGACTTGTTTTGATTCTGTTTAGCCCAGTTTTTGGTGTGTTTGGATTAGCTTTGGTGGGCTTTATCATGTTTTGTCAGGTTTTTTCGAATGTATTGATCACTTCTGTCTGGTTTTCTATTTTGGCGGGTTTGAAAATATTTTTGGATGAGTTTTGGCGGGTTTTAAAATATTTTGGCTCTTTGCGCAGAGACGACGGTGCCGGTTGCGGTGCGCTCCGGGGCGCTCCTTCTGCGGAAAGACGCCTGGCAGCGGCACTTGGGACAGCTCCGCGTCTCCGTATTCTGCGTTTCTTGCCTTCTGCATCTCAGCAAAATGCTTTCCCACTAGGTCTAGCAAGGAGAAACTGTGGCAGCTGAGTAGATGTAGCCCGGCCCGCCCTTTGAAGTTGACAAGTTCTTGGCATCTCAGAGCCTCAAGGGAAGAGCAAGGTTATCTATGGTAGGCTGGGGCAGAACTAGCAGCAAGCAGAGCAAAGTTGTCCAAGAATAGCTTCCATTGGAATGCTAATGGCAATTGAAGAGGCAGGCCAGTGGCAAGCCACGAGCTTCTAGCAGTTTGAAAGTTGCAGACACAGTGCAGGTGTTGTGCGGCTTCCTTCTTGGCCTCCTAGAAGGTGCCGCTCTCCGTCTCTTGCTTGCCAATATGTTGCCGTGTTCCTCCTATTGTTTGGTTTGTTTTGATTTGTTTTGATGATGTTTTGGCGGGTTTTCGGAATGTTTTGGTGGTGTTTTAGAATGTTTTGTTTTCTCTTGTGTTGTTTTTATTGTCTTGGCAGGTTGTGGAACGTTTGGATTCGTTTTGGCGGGTTTTAAAATATTTTGGCGGGTATTTGGAATGTTTTGGTTTGCTTTCATTTGTTTTGATTATGTTTTGGCAAGTTATTGAAAGTTTTGATCACTTCTGACTGGTTTTCTAGTATTTTGGCATCTTTTCAGAATGTTTTGATCAGTTTTAGCAGGTTGTAAACTATTTTGTCAGGTTTTTGGAATGTTTGGTTGGTTTTGATTTGTTTTTATGATGTTTTGCCAAGTTTTTTGAATGTTTTGATCAGTTCTGGCTGGTTTTCTAATGTTTTGGCAATTTTCAGAATGTTTTGATGAGTTTTGTGGGTCTAAATCATTTTGGCGGTTTTCGGAATATTTTGGTTGGTTTTGATTTGTTTTTATGATGTTTTGGCGGGTTTTCGGAATGTTTTGGTTGGGTTTTAGAATGTTTTGTATTCTCTTGAGTTGTTTATATAGTCTTGGCAGGTTTTGGAATGTTTGGATTCCTTTTGGCGGGTTTTAAAATATTTTGGCGGGTATTTGGAATGTTTTGGCGGGTATTCGGAAGGTTTTGATTAGTTTTGACGGGTTTTGAAATATTTTGGAGGGTTTTTAGAAGGTTTTGATTCTGTTTAGCCCAGTTTTTGGTGTGTTTGGATTAGCTTTGGTGGGCTTTATCATGTTTTGTCAGGTTTTTTCGAATGTATTGATCACTTCTGTCTGGTTTTCTATTTTGGCGGGTTTGAAAATATTTTTGGATTAGTTTTGGCAGGTTTTAAAATATTTTGGCTCTTTGCGCAGAGACGACGGTGCCGGTTGCGGTGCGCTGCGGGGCGCTCCTTCTGCGGAAAGACGGCTGGCAGCGGCACTTGGGACAGCTCCGCGTCTCCGTATTCTGCGTTTCTTGCCTTCTGCATCTCAGCAAAATGCTTTCCCACTAGGTCTAGCAAGGAGAAACTGTGGCAGCTGAGTAGATGTAGCCCGGCCCGCCCTTTGAAGTTGAAAAGTTCTTGGCATCTCAGAGCCTCAAGGGAAGAGCAAGGTTATCTATGGTAGGCTGGGGCAGAACTAGCAGCAAGCAGAGCAAAGTTGTCCAAGAATAGCTTCCATTGGAATGCTAATGGCAATTGAAGAGGCAGGCCAATGGCAAGCCACTAGCTTCTAGCAGTTTGAAAGTTTCAGACACAGTGCAGGTGTTGTGCGGCTTCTTTCTTGGCCTCCTAGAAGGTGCCGTGGTGCCGCGCTCTCCGTCTCTTGCTTGCCAATATGTTGCCGTGTTCCTCCTATTGTTTGGTTTGTTTTGATTTGTTTTGATGATGTTTTGGCGGGTTTTCGGAATGTTTTGGTGGTGTTTTAGAATGTTTTGTTTTCTCTTGTGTTGTTTTTATTGTCTTGGCAGGTTGTGGAACGTTTGGATTTGTTTTGGTGGGTTTTAAAATATTTTGGCGGGTATTTGGAATGTTTTGGTTTGCTTTCATTTGTTTTGATTATGTTTTGGCAAGTTATTGAAAGTTTCGATCACTTCTGACTGGTTTTCTAGTGTTTTGGGATCTTTTCAGAATGTTTTGATCAGTTTTAGAATGTTTTGTATTCTCTTGAGTTGTTTTTATTGTCTTGGCAGGTTTTGGAATGTTTGGATTCCTTTGGCGGGTTTTAAAATATTTTGGCGGGTATTTGGAATGTTTTGGCGGGTATTCGGAATGTTTTGATTAGTTTTGACGGGTTTTGAAATATTTTGGAGGGTTTTTAGAAGGTTTTGACTTGTTTTGATTCTGTTTAGCCCAGTTTTTGGTGTGTTTGGATTAGCTTTGGTGGGCTTTATCATGTTTTGTCAGGTTTTTTCGAATGTATTGATCACTTCTGTCTGGTTTTCTATTTTGGCGGGTTTGAAAATATTTTTGGATGAGTTTTGGCGGGTTTTAAAATATTTTGGCTCTTTGCGCAGAGACGACGGTGCCGGTTGCGGTGCGCTGCGGGGCGCTCCTTCTGCGGAAAGACGGCTGGCAGCGGCACTTGGGACAGCTCCGCGTCTCCGTATTCTGCGTTTCTTGCCTTCTGCATCTCAGCAAAATGCTTTCCCACTAGGTCTAGCAAGGAGAAACTGTGGCAGCTGAGTAGATGTAGCCCGGCCCACCCTTTGAAGTTCACAAGTTCTTGGCATCTCAGAGCCTCAAGGGAAGAGCAAGGTTATCTATGGTAGGCTGGGGCAGAACTAGCAGCAAGCAGAGCAAAGTTGTCCAAGAATACCTTCCATTGGAATGCTAATGGCAATTGAAGAGGCAGGCCAGTGGCAAGCCACTAGCTTCTAGCAGTTTGAAAGTTGCAGACACAGTGCAGGTGTTGTGCGGCTTCTTTCTTGGCCTCCTAGAAGGTGCCGTGGTGCCGCGCTCTCCGTCTCTTGCTTGCCAATATGTTGCCATGTTCCTCCTATTGTTTGGTTTGTTTTGATTTGTTTTGATGATCTTTTGGCGGGTTTTCGGAATGTTTTGGTGGTGTTTTAGAATGTTTTGTTTTCTCTTGTGTTGTTTTTATTGTCTTGGCAGGTTGTGGAACGTTTGGATTCGTTTTGGTGGGTTTTAAAATATTTTGGCGGGTATTTGGAATGTTTTGGTTTGCTTTCATTTGTTTTGATTATGTTTTGGCAAGTTATTGAAAGTTTCGATCACTTCTGACTGGTTTTCTAGTATTTTGGCATCTTTTCAGAATGTTTTGATCAGTTTTAGAATGTTTTGTATTCTCTTGAGTTGTTTTTATTGTCTTGGCAGGTTTTGGAATGTTTTGGCATTCCTTTTGGCGGGTTTTAAAATATTTTGGCGGGTATTTGGAATGTTTTGGCGGGTATTCGGAAGGTTTTGATTAGTTTTGACGGGTTTTGAAATATTTTGGCGGGTTTTTAGAAGGTTTTGACTTGTTTTGATTCTGTTTAGCCCAGTTTTTGGTGTGTTTGGATTAGCTTTGGTGGGCTTTATCATGTTTTGTCAGGTTTTTTCGAATGTATTGATCACTTCTGTCTGGTTTTCTATTTTGGCGGGTTTGAAAATATTTTTGGATTAGTTTTGGCGGGTTTTAAAATATTTTGGCTCTTTGCGCAGAGACGACAGTGCCGGTTGCGGTGCGCTCCGGGGCGCTCCTTCTGCGGAAAGACGCCTGGCAGCGGCACTTGGGACAGCTCCGCGTCTCCGTATTCTGAGTTTCTTGCCTTCTGCATCTCAGCAAAATGCTTTCCCACTAGGTCTAGCAAGGAGAAACTGTGGCAGCTGAGTAGATGTAGCCCGGCCCGCCCTTTGAAGTTGACAAGTTCTTGGCATCTCAGAGCCTCAAGGGAAGAGCAAGGTTATCTATGGTAGGCTGGGGCAGAACTAGCAGCAAGCAGAGCAAAGTTGTCCAAGAATAGCTTCCATTGGAATGCTAATGGCAATTGAAGAGGCAGGCCAGTGGCAAGCCACTAGCTTCTAGCAGTTTGAAAGTTGCAGACACAGTGCAGGTGTTGTGCGGCTTCTTTCTTGGCCTCCTAGAAGGTGCCGTGGTGCCGCGCTCTCCGTCTCTTGCTTGCCAATATGTTGCCATGTTCCTCCTATTGTTTGGTTTGTTTTGATTTGTTTTGATGATCTTTTGGCGGGTTTTCGGAATGTTTTGGTGGTGTTTTAGAATGTTTTGTTTCCTCTTGTGTTGTTTTTATTGTCTTGGCAGGTTGTGGAACGTTTGGATTCGTTTTGGTGGGTTTTAAAATATTTTGGCGGGTATTTGGAATGTTTTGGTTTGCTTTCATTTGTTTTGATTATGTTTTGGCAAGTTATTGAAAGTTTCGATCACTTCTGACTGGTTTTCTAGTATTTTGGCATCTTTTCAGAATGTTTTGATCAGTTTTAGAATGTTTTGTATTCTCTTGAGTTGTTTTTATTGTCTTGGCAGGTTTTGGAATGTTTTGGCATTCCTTTTGGCGGGTTTTAAAATATTTTGGCGGGTATTTGGAATGTTTTGGCGGGTATTCGGAAGGTTTTGATTAGTTTTGACGGGTTTTGAAATATTTTGGCGGGTTTTTAGAAGGTTTTGACTTGTTTTGATTCTGTTTAGCCCAGTTTTTGGTGTGTTTGGATTAGCTTTGGTGGGCTTTATCATGTTTTGTCAGGTTTTTTCGAATGTATTGATCACTTCTGTCTGGTTTTCTATTTTGGCGGGTTTGAAAATATTTTTGGATGAGTTTTGGCGGGTTTGAAAATATTTTGGCTCTTTGCGCAGAGACGACGGTGCCGGTTGCAGTGCGCTCCGGGGCGCTCCTTCTGCGGAAAGACGGCTGGCAGCGGCACTTGGGACAGCTCCGCGTCTCCGTATTCTGCGTTTCTTGCCTTCTGCATCTCAGCAAAATGCTTTCCCACTAGGTCTAGCAAGGAGAAACTGTGGCAGCTGAGTAGATGTAGCCCGGCCCGCCCTTTGAAGTTGAAAAGTTCTTGGCATCTCAGAGCCTCAAGGGAAGAGCAAGGTTATCTATGGTAGGCTGGGGCAGAACTAGCAGCAAGCAGAGCAAAGTTGTCCAAGAATAGCTTCCATTGGAATGCTAATGGCAATTGAAGAGGCAGGCCAGTGGCAAGCCACTAGCTTCTAGCAGTTTGAAAGTTGCAGACACAGTGCAGGTGTTGTGCGGCTTCTTTCTTGGCCTCCTAGAAGGTGCCGTGGTGCCGCGCTCTCCGTCTCTTGCTTGCCAATATGTTGCCATGTTCTTCCTATTGTTTGGTTTGTTTTGATTTGTTTTGATGATGTTTTGGCGGGTTTTCGGAATGTTTTGGTGGTGTTTTAGAATGTTTTGTTTTCTCTTGTGTTGTTTTTATTGTCTTGGCAGGTTGTGGAACGTTTGGATTCGTTTTGGTGGGTTTTAAAATATTTTGGCGGGTATTTGGAATGTTTTGGTTTGCTTTCATTTGTTTTGATTATGTTTTGGCAAGTTATTGAAAGTTTCGATCACTTCTGACTGGTTTTCTAGTATTTTGGGATCTTTTCAGAATGTTTTGATCAGTTTTAGAATGTTTTGTATTCTCTTGAGTTGTTTTTATTGTCTTGGCAGGTTTTGGAATGTTTGGATTGCTTTTGGCGGGTTTTAAAATATTTTGGCGGGTATTTGGAATGTTTTGGCGGGTATTCGGAAGGTTTTGATTAGTTTTGACGGGTTTTGAAATATTTTGGCGGGTTTTTAGAAGGCTTTGACTTGTTTTGATTCTGTTTAGCCCAGTTTTTGGTGTGTTTGGATTAGCTTTGGTGGGCTTTATCATGTTTTGTCAGGTTTTTTCGAATGTATTGATCACTTCTGTCTGGTTTTCTATTTTGGCGGGTTTGAAAATATTTTTGGATGAGTTTTGGCGGGTTTGAAAATATTTTGGCTCTTTGCGCAGAGACGACGGTGCCGGTTGCGGTGCGCTCCGGGGCGCTCCTTCTGCGGAAAGACACCTGGCAGCGGCACTTGGGACAGCTCCGCGTCTCCGTATTCTGCGTTTCTTGCCTTCTGCATCTCAGCAAAATGCTTTCCCACTAGGTCTAGCAAGGAGAAACTGTGGCAGCTGAGTAGATGTAGCCCGGCCCGCCCTTTGAAGTTGACAAGTTCTTGGCATCTCAGAACCTCAAGGGAAGAGCAAGGTTATCTATGGTAGGCTGGGGCAGAACTAGCAGCAAGCAGAGCAAAGTTGTCCAAGAATAGCTTCCATTGGAATGCTAATGGCAATTGAAGAGGCAGGCCAGTGGCAAGCCACTAGCTTCTAGCAGTTTGAAAGTTGCAGACACAGTGCAGGTGTTGTGCGGCTTCTTTCTTGGCCTCCTAGAAGGTGCCGTGGTGCCGCGCTCTCCGTCTCTTGCTTGCCAATATGTTGCCGTGTTCCTCCTATTGTTTGGTTTGTTTTGATTTGTTTTGATGATGTTTTGGCGGGTTTTCGGAATGTTTTGGTGGTGTTTTAGAATGTTTTGTTTTCTCTTGTGTTGTTTTTATTGTCTTGGCAGGTTGTGGAACGTTTGGATTTGTTTTGGTGGGTTTTAAAATATTTTGGCGGGTATTTGGAATGTTTTGGTTTGCTTTCATTTGTTTTGATTATGTTTTGGCAAGTTATTGAAAGTTTCGATCACTTCTGACTGGTTTTCTAGTGTTTTGGGATCTTTTCAGAATGTTTTGATCAGTTTTAGAATGTTTTGTATTCTCTTGAGTTGTTTTTATTGTCTTGGCAGGTTTTGGAATGTTTGGATTTGTTTTGGCGGGTTTTAAAATATTTTGGCGGGTATTTGGAATGTTTTGGCGGGTATTCGGAATGTTTTGATTAGTTTTGACGGGTTTTGAAATATTTTGGAGGGTTTTTAGAAGGTTTTGACTTGTTTTGATTCTGTTTAGCCCAGTTTTTGGTGTGTTTGGATTAGCTTTGGTGGGCTTTATCATGTTTTGTCAGGTTTTTTCGAATGTATTGATCACTTCTGTCTGGTTTTCTATTTTGGCGGGTTTGAAAATATTTTTGGATTCCTTTTGGCGGGTTTTAAAATATTTTGGCTCTTTGCGCAGAGACGACGGTGCCGGTTGCGGTGCGCTGCGGGGCGCTCCTTCTGCGGAAAGACGGCTGGCAGCGGCACTTGGGACAGCTCCGCGTCTCCGTATTCTGCGTTTCTTGCCTTCTGCATCTCAGCAAAATGCTTTCCCACTAGGTCTAGCAAGGAGAAACTGTGGCAGCTGAGTAGATGTAGCCCGGCCCGCCCTTTGAAGTTGACAAGTTCTTGGCATCTCAGAGCCTCAAGGGAAGAGCAAGGTTATCTATGGTAGGCTGGGGCAGAACTAGCAGCAAGCAGAGCAAAGTTGTCCAAGAATAGCTTCCATTGGAATGCTAATGGCAATTGAAGAGGCAGGCCAGTGGCAAGCCACTAGCTTCTAGCAGTTTGAAAGTTGCAGACACAGTGCAGGTGTTGTGCGGCTTCTTTCTTGGCCTCCTAGAAGGTGCCGTGGTGCCGCGCTCTCCGTCTCTTGCTTGCCAATATGTTGCCATGTTCCTCCTATTGTTTGGTTTGTTTTGATTTGTTTTGATGATCTTTTGGCGGGTTTTCGGAATGTTTTGGTGGTGTTTTAGAATGTTTTGTTTTCTCTTGTGTTGTTTTTATTGTCTTGGCAGGTTGTGGAACGTTTGGATTCGTTTTGGTGGGTTTTAAAATATTTTGGCGGGTATTTGGAATGTTTTGGTTTGCTTTCATTTGTTTTGATTATGTTTTGGCAAGTTATTGAAAGTTTCGATCACTTCTGACTGGTTTTCTAGTATTTTGGGATCTTTTCAGAATGTTTTGATCAGTTTTAGAATGTTTTGTATTCTCTTGAGTTGTTTTTATTGTCTTGGCAGGTTTTGGAATGTTTTGGCATTCCTTTTGGCGGGTTTTAAAATATTTTGGCGGGTATTTGGAATGTTTTGGCGGGTATTCGGAAGGTTTTGATTAGTTTTGACGGGTTTTGAAATATTTTGGCGGGTTTTTAGAAGGTTTTGACTTGTTTTGATTCTGTTTAGCCCAGTTTTTGGTGTGTTTGGATTAGCTTTGGTGGGCTTTATCATGTTTTGTCAGGTTTTTTCGAATGTATTGATCACTTCTGTCTGGTTTTCTATTTTGGCGGGTTTGAAAATATTTTTGGATTCCTTTTGGCGGGTTTTAAAATATTTTGGCTCTTTGCGCAGAGACGACGGTGCCGGTTGCGGTGCGCTGCGGGGCGCTCCTTCTGCGGAAAGACGGCTGGCAGCGGCACTTGGGACAGCTCCGCGTCTCCGTATTCTGCGTTTCTTGCCTTCTGCATCTCAGCAAAATGCTTTCCCACTAGGTCTAGCAAGGAGAAACTGTGGCAGCTGAGTAGATGTAGCCCGGCCCGCCCTTTGAAGTTGACAAGTTCTTGGCATCTCAGAGCCTCAAGGGAAGAGCAAGGTTATCTATGGTAGGCTGGGGCAGAACTAGCAGCAAGCAGAGCAAAGTTGTCCAAGAATAGCTTCCATTGGAATGCTAATGGCAATTGAAGAGGCAGGCCAGTGGCAAGCCACTATCTTCTAGCAGTTTGAAAGTTGCAGACACAGTGCAGGTGTTGTGCGGCTTCTTTCTTGGCCTCCTAGAAGGTGCCGTGGTGCCGCGCTCTCCGTCTCTTGCTTGCCAATATGTTGCCATGTTCCTCCTATTGTTTGGTTTGTTTTGATTTGTTTTGATGATCTTTTGGCGGGTTTTCGGAATGTTTTGGTGGTGTTTTAGAATGTTTTGTTTTCTCTTGTGTTGTTTTTATTGTCTTGGCAGGTTGTGGAACGTTTGGATTCGTTTTGGTGGGTTTTAAAATATTTTGGCGGGTATTTGGAATGTTTTGGTTTGCTTTCATTTGTTTTGATTATGTTTTGGCAAGTTATTGAAAGTTTCGATCACTTCTGACTGGTTTTCTAGTATTTTGGGATCTTTTCAGAATGTTTTGATCAGTTTTAGAATGTTTTGTATTCTCTTGAGTTGTTTTTATTGTCTTGGCAGGTTTTGGAATGTTTTGGCATTCCTTTTGGCGGGTTTTAAAATATTTTGGCGGGTATTTGGAATGTTTTGGCGGGTATTCGGAAGGTTTTGATTAGTTTTGACGGGTTTTGAAATATTTTGGCGGGTTTTTAGAAGGTTTTGACTTGTTTTGATTCTGTTTAGCCCAGTTTTTGGTGTGTTTGGATTAGCTTTGGTGGGCTTTATCATGTTTTGTCAGGTTTTTTCGAATGTATTGATCACTTCTGTCTGGTTTTCTATTTTGGCGGGTTTGAAAATATTTTTGGATTAGTTTTGGCGGGTTTGAAAATATTTTGGCTCTTTGCGCAGAGACGACGGTGCCGGTTGCGGTGCGCTGCGGGGCGCTCCTTCTGCGGAAAGACGGCTGGCAGCGGCACTTGGGACAGCTCCGCGTCTCCGTATTCTGCGTTTCTTGCCTTCTGCATCTCAGCAAAATGCTTTCCCACTAGGTCTAGCAAGGAGAAACTGTGGCAGCTGAGTAGATGTAGCCCGGTCCGCCCTTTGAAGTTGACAAGTTCTTGGCATCTCAGAGCCTCAAGGGAAGAGCAAGGTTATCTATGGTAGGCTGGGGCAGAACTAGCAGCAAGCAGAGCAAAGTTGTCCAAGAATAGCTTCCATTGGAATGCTAATGGCAATTGAAGAGGCAGGCCAGTGGCAAGCCACTAGCTTCTAGCAGTTTGAAAGTTGCAGACACAGTGCAGGTGTTGTGCGGCTTCTTTCTTGGCCTCCTAGAAGGTGCCGTGGTGCCGCGCTCTCCGTCTCTTGCTTGCCAATATGTTGCCATGTTCTTCCTATTGTTTGGTTTGTTTTGATTTGTTTTGATGATGTTTTGGCGGGTTTTTGGAATGTTTTGGTGGTGTTTTAGAATGTTTTGTTTTCTCTTGTGTTGTTTTTATTGTCTTGGCAGGTTGTGGAACGTTTGGATTCGTTTTGGTGGGTTTTAAAATATTTTGGCGGGTATTTGGAATGTTTTGGTTTGCTTTCATTTGTTTTGATTATGTTTTGGCAAGTTATTGAAAGTTTCGATCACTTCTGACTGGTTTTCTAGTATTTTGGCATCTTTTCAGAATGTTTTGATCAGTTTTAGCAGGTTGTAAACTTTTTTGTCGGGTTTTTGGAATGTTTTGGTTGGTTTTGATTTGTTTTTATGATGTTTTGCCAAGTTTTTTGAATGATTTGATCAGTTCTGGCTGGTTTTCTAATGTTTTGGCAATTTTCAGAATGTTTTGATGAGTTTTGTGGGTCTAAATCATTTTGGCGGGTTTTCGGAATATTTTGGTTGGTTTTGATTTGTTTTTATGATGTTTTGGCGGGTTTTCGGAATTTTTTGGTTGGGTTTTAGAATGTTTTGTATTCTCTTGAGTTGTTTTTATTGTCTTGGCAGGTTTTGGAATGTTTGGATTTGTTTTGGCGGGTTTTAAAATATTTTGGCGGGTATTTGGAATGTTTTGGCGGGTATTCGGAATGTTTTGATTAGTTTTGACGGGTTTTGAAATATTTTGGAGGGTTTTTAGAAGGTTTTGATTCTGTTTAGCCCAGTTTTTGGTGTGTTTGGATTAGCTTTGGTGGGCTTTATCATGTTTTGTCAGGTTTTTTCGAATGTATTGATCACTTCTGTCTGGTTTTCTATTTTGGCAGGTTTGAAAATATTTTTGGATTAGTTTTGGCAGGTTTTAAAATATTTTGGCTCTTTGCGCAGAGACGACGGTGCCGGTTGCGGTGCGCTCCGGGGCGCTCCTTCTGTGGAAAGACGCCTGGCAGCGGCACTTGGGACAGCTCCGCGTCTCTGTATTCTGCGTTTCTTGCCTTCTGCATCTCAGCAAAATGCTTTCCCACTAGATCTAGCAAGGAGAAACTGTGGCAGCTGAGTAGATGTAGCCCGGCCCGCCCTTTGAAGTTGACAAGTTCTTGGCATCTCAGAGCCTCAAGGGAAGAGCAAGGTTATCTATGGTAGGCTGGGGCAGAACTAGCAGCAAGCAGAGCAAAGTTGTCCAAGAATAGCTTCCATTGGAATGCTAATGGCAATTGAAGAGGCAGGCCAGTGGCAAGCCACTAGCTTCTAGCAGTTTGAAAGTTGCAGACACAGTGCAGGTGTTGTGCGGCTTCTTTCTTGGCCTCCTAGAAGGTGCCGTGGTGCCGCGCTCTCCGTCTCTTGCTTGCCAATATGTTGCCGTGTTCCTCCTATTGTTTGGTTTGTTTTGATTTGTTTTGATGATGTTTTGGCGGGTTTTCGGAATGTTTTGGTGGTGTTTTAGAATGTTTTGTTTTCTCTTGTGTTGTTTTTATTGTCTTGGCAGGTTGTGGAACGTTTGGATTTGTTTTGGTGGGTTTTAAAATATTTTGGCGGGTATTTGGAATGTTTTGGTTTGCTTTCATTTGTTTTGAATATGTTTTGGCAAGTTATTGAAAGTTTCGATCACTTCTGACTGGTTTTCTAGTGTTTTGGGATCTTTTCAGAATGTTTTGATCAGTTTTAGAATGTTTTGTATTCTCTTGAGTTGTTTTTATTGTCTTGGCAGGTTTTGGAATGTTTGGATTCTTTTGGCGGGTTTTAAAATATTTTGGCGGGTATTTGGAATGTTTTGGCGGGTATTCGGAATGTTTTGATTAGTTTTGACGGGTTTTGAAATATTTTGGAGGGTTTTTAGAAGGTTTTGACTTGTTTTGATTCTGTTTAGCCCAGTTTTTGGTGTGTTTGGATTAGCTTTGGTGGGCTTTACCATGTTTTGTCAGGTTTTTTCGAATGTATTGATCACTTCTGTCTGGTTTTCTATTTTGGCGGGTTTGAAAATATTTTTGGATTCCTTTTGGCGGGTTTTAAAATATTTTGGCTCTTTGCGCAGAGACGACGGTGCCGGTTGCGGTGCGCTGCGGGGCGCTCCTTCTGCGGAAAGACACCTGGCAGCGGCACTTGGGACAGCTCCGCGTCTCCGTATTCTGCGTTTCTTGCCTTCTGCATCTCAGCAAAATGCTTTCCCACTAGGTCTAGCAAGGAGAAACTGTGGCAGCTGAGTAGATGTAGCCCGGCCCGCCCTTTGAAGTTGACAAGTTCTTGGCATCTCAGAGCCTCAAGGGAAGAGCAAGGTTATCTATGGTAGGCTGGGGCAGAACTAGCAGCAAGCAGAGCAAAGTTGTCCAAGAATAGCTTCCATTGGAATGCTAATGGCAATTGAAGAGGCAGGCCAGTGGCAAGCCACTAGCTTCTAGCAGTTTGAAAGTTGCAGACACAGTGCAGGTGTTGTGCGGCTTCTTTCTTGGCCTCCTAGAAGGTGCCGTGGTGCCGCGCTCTCCGTCTCTTGCTTGCCAATATGTTGCCGTGTTCCTCCTATTGTTTGGTTTGTTTTGATTTGTTTTGATGATGTTTTGGCGGGTTTTCGGAATGTTTTGGTGGTGTTTTAGAATGTTTTGTTTTCTCTTGTGTTGTTTTTATTGTCTTGGCAGGTTGTGGAACGTTTGGATTTGTTTTGGTGGGTTTTAAAATATTTTGGCGGGTATTTGGAATGTTTTGGTTTGCTTTCATTTGTTTTGAATATGTTTTGGCAAGTTATTGAAAGTTTCGATCACTTCTGACTGGTTTTCTAGTGTTTTGGGATCTTTTCAGAATGTTTTGATCAGTTTTAGAATGTTTTGTATTCTCTTGAGTTGTTTTTATTGTCTTGGCAGGTTTTGGAATGTTTGGATTCTTTTGGCGGGTTTTAAAATATTTTGGCGGGTATTTGGAATGTTTTGGCGGGTATTCGGAAGGTTTTGATTAGTTTTGACGGGTTTTGAAATATTTTGGAGGGTTTTTAGAAGGTTTTGACTTGTTTTGATTCTGTTTAGCCCAGTTTTTGGTGTGTTTGGATTAGCTTTGGTGGGCTTTATCATGTTTTGTCAGGTTTTTTCGAATGTATTGATCACTTCTGTCTGGTTTTCTATTTTGGCGGGTTTGAAAATATTTTTGGATTCCTTTTGGCGGGTTTTAAAATATTTTGGCTCTTTGCGCAGAGACGACGGTGCCGGTTGCGGTGCGCTGCGGGGCGCTCCTTCTGCGGAAAGACACCTGGCAGCGGCACTTGGGACAGCTCCGCGTCTCCGTATTCTGCGTTTCTTGCCTTCTGCATCTCAGCAAAATGCTTTCCCACTAGGTCTAGCAAGGAGAAACTGTGGCAGCTGAGTAGATGTAGCCCGGCCCGCCCTTTGAAGTTGACAAGTTCTTGGCATCTCAGAGCCTCAAGGGAAGAGCAAGGTTATCTATGGTAGGCTGGGGCAGAACTAGCAGCAAGCAGAGCAAAGTTGTCCAAGAATAGCTTCCATTGGAATGCTAATGGCAATTGAAGAGGCAGGCCAGTGGCAAGCCACTAGCTTCTAGCAGTTTGAAAGTTGCAGACACAGTGCAGGTGTTGTGCGGCTTCTTTCTTGGCCTCCTAGAAGGTGCCGTGGTGCCGCGCTCTCCGTCTCTTGCTTGCCAATATGTTGCCATGTTCCTCCTATTGTTTGGTTTGTTTTGATTTGTTTTGATGATCTTTTGGCGGGTTTTCGGAATGTTTTGGTGGTGTTTTAGAATGTTTTGTTTTCTCTTGTGTTGTTTTTATTGTCTTGGCAGGTTGTGGAACGTTTGGATTCGTTTTGGTGGGTTTTAAAATATTTTGGCGGGTATTTGGAATGTTTTGGTTTGCTTTCATTTGTTTTGATTATGTTTTGGCAAGTTATTGAAAGTTTCGATCACTTCTGACTGGTTTTCTAGTATTTTGGGATCTTTTCAGAATGTTTTGATCAGTTTTAGAATGTTTTGTATTCTCTTGAGTTGTTTTTATTGTCTTGGCAGGTTTTGGAATGTTTTGGCATTCCTTTTGGCGGGTTTTAAAATATTTTGGCGGGTATTTGGAATGTTTTGGCGGGTATTCGGAAGGTTTTGATTAGTTTTGACGGGTTTTGAAATATTTTGGCGGGTTTTTAGAAGGTTTTGACTTGTTTTGATTCTGTTTAGCCCAGTTTTTGGTGTGTTTGGATTAGCTTTGGTGGGCTTTATCATGTTTTGTCAGGTTTTTTCGAATGTATTGATCACTTCTGTCTGGTTTTCTATTTTGGCGGGTTTGAAAATATTTTTGGATTAGTTTTGGCGGGTTTGAAAATATTTTGGCTCTTTGCGCAGAGACGACGGTGCCGGTTGCGGTGCGCTGCGGGGCGCTCCTTCTGCGGAAAGACGGCTGGCAGCGGCACTTGGGACAGCTCCGCGTCTCCGTATTCTGCGTTTCTTGCCTTCTGCATCTCAGCAAAATGCTTTCCCACTAGGTCTAGCAAGGAGAAACTGTGGCAGCTGAGTAGATGTAGCCCGGTCCGCCCTTTGAAGTTGACAAGTTCTTGGCATCTCAGAGCCTCAAGGGAAGAGCAAGGTTATCTATGGTAGGCTGGGGCAGAACTAGCAGCAAGCAGAGCAAAGTTGTCCAAGAATAGCTTCCATTGGAATGCTAATGGCAATTGAAGAGGCAGGCCAGTGGCAAGCCACTAGCTTCTAGCAGTTTGAAAGTTGCAGACACAGTGCAGGTGTTGTGCGGCTTCTTTCTTGGCCTCCTAGAAGGTGCCGTGGTGCCGCGCTCTCCGTCTCTTGCTTGCCAATATGTTGCCATGTTCTTCCTATTGTTTGGTTTGTTTTGATTTGTTTTGATGATGTTTTGGCGGGTTTTTGGAATGTTTTGGTGGTGTTTTAGAATGTTTTGTTTTCTCTTGTGTTGTTTTTATTGTCTTGGCAGGTTGTGGAACGTTTGGATTCGTTTTGGTGGGTTTTAAAATATTTTGGCGGGTATTTGGAATGTTTTGGTTTGCTTTCATTTGTTTTGATTATGTTTTGGCAAGTTATTGAAAGTTTCGATCACTTCTGACTGGTTTTCTAGTATTTTGGGATCTTTTCAGAATGTTTTGATCAGTTTTAGAATGTTTTGTATTCTCTTGAGTTGTTTTTATTGTCTTGGCAGGTTTTGGAATGTTTGGATTGCTTTTGGCGGGTTTTAAAATATTTTGGCGGGTATTTGGAATGTTTTGGCGGGTATTCGGAAGGTTTTGATTAGTTTTGACGGGTTTTGAAATATTTTGGCGGGTTTTTAGAAGGTTTTGACTTGTTTTGATTCTGTTTAGCCCAGTTTTTGGTGTGTTTGGATTAGCTTTGGTGGGCTTTATCATGTTTTGTCAGGTTTTTTCGAATGTATTGATCACTTCTGTCTGGTTTTCTATTTTGGCGGGTTTGAAAATATTTTTGGATTCCTTTTGGCGGGTTTTAAAATATTTTGGCTCTTTGCGCAGAGACGACGGTGCCGGTTGCGGTGCGCTGCGGGGCGCTCCTTCTGCGGAAAGACACCTGGCAGCGGCACTTGGGACAGCTCCGCGTCTCCGTATTCTGCGTTTCTTGCCTTCTGCATCTCAGCAAAATGCTTTCCCACTAGGTCTAGCAAGGAGAAACTGTGGCAGCTGAGTAGATGTAGCCCGGCCCGCCCTTTGAAGTTGACAAGTTCTTGGCATCTCAGAGCCTCAAGGGAAGAGCAAGGTTATCTATGGTAGGCTGGGGCAGAACTAGCAGCAAGCAGAGCAAAGTTGTCCAAGAATAGCTTCCATTGGAATGCTAATGGCAATTGAAGAGGCAGGCCAGTGGCAAGCCACTAGCTTCTAGCAGTTTGAAAGTTGCAGACACAGTGCAGGTGTTGTGCGGCTTCTTTCTTGGCCTCCTAGAAGGTGCCGTGGTGCCGCGCTCTCCGTCTCTTGCTTGCCAATATGTTGCCATGTTCCTCCTATTGTTTGGTTTGTTTTGATTTGTTTTGATGATCTTTTGGCGGGTTTTCGGAATGTTTTGGTGGTGTTTTAGAATGTTTTGTTTTCTCTTGTGTTGTTTTTATTGTCTTGGCAGGTTGTGGAACGTTTGGATTCGTTTTGGTGGGTTTTAAAATATTTTGGCGGGTATTTGGAATGTTTTGGTTTGCTTTCATTTGTTTTGATTATGTTTTGGCAAGTTATTGAAAGTTTCGATCACTTCTGACTGGTTTTCTAGTATTTTGGGATCTTTTCAGAATGTTTTGATCAGTTTTAGAATGTTTTGTATTCTCTTGAGTTGTTTTTATTGTCTTGGCAGGTTTTGGAATGTTTTGGCATTCCTTTTGGCGGGTTTTAAAATATTTTGGCGGGTATTTGGAATGTTTTGGCGGGTATTCGGAAGGTTTTGATTAGTTTTGACGGGTTTTGAAATATTTTGGCGGGTTTTTAGAAGGTTTTGACTTGTTTTGATTCTGTTTAGCCCAGTTTTTGGTGTGTTTGGATTAGCTTTGGTGGGCTTTATCATGTTTTGTCAGGTTTTTTCGAATGTATTGATCACTTCTGTCTGGTTTTCTATTTTGGCGGGTTTGAAAATATTTTTGGATTAGTTTTGGCGGGTTTTAAAATATTTTGGCTCTTTGCGCAGAGACGACGGTGCCGGTTGCGGTGCGCTGCGGGGCGCTCCTTCTGCGGAAAGACGGCTGGCAGCGGCACTTGGGACAGCTCCGCGTCTCCGTATTCTGCGTTTCTTGCCTTCTGCATCTCAGCAAAATGCTTTCCCACTAGGTCTAGCAAGGAGAAACTGTGGCAGCTGAGTAGATGTAGCCCGGTCCGCCCTTTGAAGTTGACAAGTTCTTGGCATCTCAGAGCCTCAAGGGAAGAGCAAGGTTATCTATGGTAGGCTGGGGCAGAACTAGCAGCAAGCAGAGCAAAGTTGTCCAAGAATAGCTTCCATTGGAATGCTAATGGCAATTGAAGAGGCAGGCCAGTGGCAAGCCACTAGCTTCTAGCAGTTTGAAAGTTGCAGACACAGTGCAGGTGTTGTGCGGCTTCTTTCTTGGCCTCCTAGAAGGTGCCGTGGTGCCGCGCTCTCCGTCTCTTGCTTGCCAATATGTTGCCATGTTCTTCCTATTGTTTGGTTTGTTTTGATTTGTTTTGATGATGTTTTGGCGGGTTTTTGGAATGTTTTGGTGGTGTTTTAGAATGTTTTGTTTTCTCTTGTGTTGTTTTTATTGTCTTGGCAGGTTGTGGAACGTTTGGATTCGTTTTGGTGGGTTTTAAAATATTTTGGCGGGTATTTGGAATGTTTTGGTTTGCTTTCATTTGTTTTGATTATGTTTTGGCAAGTTATTGAAAGTTTCGATCACTTCTGACTGGTTTTCTAGTATTTTGGGATCTTTTCAGAATGTTTTGATCAGTTTTAGAATGTTTTGTATTCTCTTGAGTTGTTTTTATTGTCTTGGCAGGTTTTGGAATGTTTGGATTGCTTTTGGCGGGTTTTAAAATATTTTGGCGGGTATTTGGAATGTTTTGGCGGGTATTCGGAAGGTTTTGATTAGTTTTGACGGGTTTTGAAATATTTTGGCGGGTTTTTAGAAGGTTTTGACTTGTTTTGATTCTGTTTAGCCCAGTTTTTGGTGTGTTTGGATTAGCTTTGGTGGGCTTTATGATGTTTTGTCAGGTTTTTTCGAATGTATTGATCACTTCTGTCTGGTTTTCTATTTTGGCGGGTTTGAAAATATTTTTGGATGAGTTTTGGCGGGTTTGAAAATATTTTGGCTCTTTGCGCAGAGACGACGGTGTCGGTTGCGGTGCGCTCCGGGGCGCTCCTTCTGCGGAAAGACACCTGGCAGCGGCACTTGGGACAGCTCCGCGTCTCCGTATTCTGCGTTTCTTGCCTTCTGCATCTCAGCAAAATGCTTTCCCACTAGGTCTAGCAAGGAGAAACTGTGGCAGCTGAGTAGATGTAGCCCGGCCCGCCCTTTGAAGTTGACAAGTTCTTGGCATCTCAGAACCTCAAGGGAAGAGCAAGGTTATCTATGGTAGGCTGGGGCAGAACTAGCAGCAAGCAGAGCAAAGTTGTCCAAGAATAGCTTCCATTGGAATGCTAATGGCAATTGAAGAGGCAGGCCAGTGGCAAGCCACTAGCTTCTAGCAGTTTGAAAGTTGCAGACACAGTGCAGGTGTTTTGCGGCTTCCTTCTTGGCCTCCTAGAAGGTGCCGCACTCTCCGTCTCTTGCTTCCCAATATGTTGCCATGTTCCTCCTATTGTTTGGTTTGTTTTGATTTGTTTTGATGATCTTTTGGCGGGTTTTCGGAATGTTTTGGTGGTGTTTTAGAATGTTTTGTTTTCTCTTGTGTTGTTTTTATTGTCTTGGAAGGTTTTGGAACGTTTGGATTCGTTTTGGCGGGTTTTAAAATATTTTGGCGGTTGTTTGGAATGTTTTGGTTTGCTTTCATTTGTTTTGATTATGTTTTGGCAAGTTATTGAAAGTTTTGATCACTTCTGACTGGTTTTCTAGTATTTTGGCATCTTTTCAGAATGTTTTGATCAGTTTTAGCAGGTTGTAAACTATTTTGTCGGTTTTTTGGAATGTTTTGGTTGGTTTTGATTTGTTTTTATGATGTTTTGCCAAGTTTTTTGAATGATTTGATCAGTTCTGGCTGGTTTTCTAATGTTTTGGCAATTTTCAGAATGTTTTGATGAGTTTTGTGGGTCTAAATCATTTTGGCGGGTTTTCGGAATATTTTGGTTGGTTTTGATTTGTTTTTATGATGTTTTGGCGGGTTTTCGGAATTTTTTGGTTGGGTTTTAGAATGTTTTGTATTCTCTTGAGTTGTTTTTATTGTCTTGGCAGGTTTTGGAATGTTTGGATTCCTTTTGGCGGGTTTTAAAATATTTTGGCGGGTATTTGGAATGTTTTGGCGGGTATTCGGAATGTTTTGATTAGTTTTGACGGGTTTTGAAATATTTTGGAGGGTTTTTAGAAGGTTTTGATTCTGTTTAGCCCAGTTTTTGGTGTGTTTGGATTAGCTTTGGTGGGCTTTATCATGTTTTGTCAGGTTTTTTCGAATGTATTGATCACTTCTGTCTGGTTTTCTATTTTGGCGGGTTTGAAAATATTTTTGGATGAGTTTTGGCGGGTTTGAAAATATTTTGGCTCTTTGCGCAGAGACGACGGTGTCGGTTGCGGTGCGCTCCGGGGCGCTCCTTCTGCGGAAAGACACCTGGCAGCGGCACTTGGGACAGCTCCGCGTCTCCGTATTCTGCGTTTCTTGCCTTCTGCATCTCAGCAAAATGCTTTCCCACTAGGTCTAGCAAGGAGAAACTGTGGCAGCTGAGTAGATGTAGCCCGGCCCGCCCTTTGAAGTTGACAAGTTCTTGGCATCTCAGAACCTCAAGGGAAGAGCAAGGTTATCTATGGTAGGCTGGGGCAGAACTAGCAGCAAGCAGAGCAAAGTTGTCCAAGAATAGCTTCCATTGGAATGCTAATGGCAATTGAAGAGGCAGGCCAGTGGCAAGCCACTAGCTTCTAGCAGTTTGAAAGTTGCAGACACAGTGCAGGTGTTTTGCGGCTTCCTTCTTGGCCTCCTAGAAGGTGCCGCACTCTCCGTCTCTTGCTTGCCAATATGTTGCCGTGTTCCTCCTATTGTTTGGTTTGTTTTGATTTGTTTTGATGATCTTTTGGCGGGTTTTCGGAATGTTTTGGTGGTGTTTTAGAATGTTTTGTTTTCTCTTGTGTTGTTTTTATTGTCTTGGAAGGTTTTGGAACGTTTGGATTCGTTTTGGCGGGTTTTAAAATATTTTGGCGGTTGTTTGGAATGTTTTGGTTTGCTTTCATTTGTTTTGATTATGTTTTGGCAAGTTATTGAAAGTTTTGATCACTTCTGACTGGTTTTCTAGTATTTTGGCATCTTTTCAGAATGTTTTGATCAGTTTTAGCAGGTTGTAAACTATTTTGTCGGGTTTTTGGAATGTTTTGGTTGGTTTTGATTTGTTTTTATGATGTTTTGCCAAGTTTTTTGAATGATTTGATCAGTTCTGGCTGGTTTTCTAATGTTTTGGCAATTTTCAGAATGTTTTGATGAGTTTTGTGGGTCTAAATCATTTTGGCGGGTTTTCGGAATATTTTGGTTGGTTTTGATTTGTTTTTATGATGTTTTGGCGGGTTTTCGGAATTTTTTGGTTGGGTTTTAGAATGTTTTGTATTCTCTTGAGTTGTTTTTATTGTCTTGGCAGGTTTTGGAATGTTTGGATTCCTTTTGGCGGGTTTTAAAATATTTTGGCGGGTATTTGGAATGTTTTGGTGGGTATTCGGAATGTTTTGATTAGTTTTGACGGGTTTTGAAATATTTTGGAGGGTTTTTAGAAGGTTTTGATTCTGTTTAGCCCAGTTTTTGGTGTGTTTGGATTAGCTTTGGTGGGCTTTATCATGTTTTGTCAGGTTTTTTCGAATGTATTGATCACTTCTGTCTGGTTTTCTATTTTGGCGGGTTTGAAAATATTTTTGGATTAGTTTTGGCAGGTTTTAAAATATTTTGGCTCTTTGCGCAGAGACGACGGTGCCGGTTGCGGTGCGCTCCGGGGCGCTCCTTCTGTGGAAAGACGCCTGGCAGCGGCACTTGGGACAGCTCCGCGTCTCTGTATTCTGCGTTTCTTGCCTTCTGCATCTCAGCAAAATGCTTTCCCACTAGGTCTAGCAAGGAGAAACTGTGGCAGCTGAGTAGATGTAGCCCGGCCCGCCCTTTGAAGTTGACAAGTTCTTGGCATCTCAGAGCCTCAAGGGAAGAGCAAGGTTATCTATGGTAGGCTGGGGCAGAACTAGCAGCAAGCAGAGCAAAGTTGTCCAAGAATAGCTTCCATTGGAATGCTAATGGCAATTGAAGAGGCAGGCCAGTGGCAAGCCACTAGCTTCTAGCAGTTTGAAAGTTGCAGACACAGTGCAGGTGTTGTGCGGCTTCTTTCTTGGCCTCCTAGAAGGTGCCGTGGTGCCGCGCTCTCCGTCTCTTGCTTGCCAATATGTTGCCATGTTCCTCCTATTGTTTGGTTTGTTTTGATTTGTTTTGATGATCTTTTGGCGGGTTTTCGGAACGTTTTGGTGGTGTTTTAGAATGTTTTGTTTTCTCTTGTGTTGTTTTTATTGTCTTGGCAGGTTGTGGAATGTTTGGATTCGTTTTGGTGGGTTTTAAAATATTTTGGCGGGTATTTGGAATGTTTTGGTATGCTTTCATTTGTTTTGATAATGTTTTGGCAAGTTATTGAAAGTTTCGATCACTTCTGACTGGTTTTCTAGTATTTTGGGATCTTTTCAGAATGTTTTGATCAGTTTTAGAATGTTTTGTATTCTCTTGAGTTGTTTTTATTGTCTTGGCAGGTTTTGGAATGTTTGGATTGCTTTTGGCGGGTTTTAAAATATTTTGGCGGGTATTTGGAATGTTTTGGCGGGTATTCGGAAGGTTTTGATTAGTTTTGACGGGTTTTGAAATATTTTGGCGGGTTTTTAGAAGGTTTTGACTTGTTTTGATTCTGTTTAGCCCAGTTTTTGGTGTGTTTGGATTAGCTTTGGTGGGCTTTATCATGTTTTGTCAGGTTTTTTCGAATGTATTGATCACTTCTGTCTGGTTTTCTATTTTGGCGGGTTTGAAAATATTTTTGGATGAGTTTTGGCGGGTTTGAAAATATTTTGGCTCTTTGCGCAGAGACGACGGTGCCGGTTGCGGTGCGCTCCGGGGCGCTCCTTCTGCGGAAAGACACCTGGCAGCGGCACTTGGGACAGCTCCGCGTCTCCGTATTCTGCGTTTCTTGCCTTCTGCATCTCAGCAAAATGCTTTCCCACTAGGTCTAGCAAGGAGAAACTGTGGCAGCTGAGTAGATGTAGCCCGGCCCGCCCTTTGAAGTTGACAAGTTCTTGGCATCTCAGAACCTCAAGGGAAGAGCAAGGTTATCTATGGTAGGCTGGGGCAGAACTAGCAGCAAGCAGAGCAAAGTTGTCCAAGAATAGCTTCCATTGGAATGCTAATGGCAATTGAAGAGGCAGGCCAGTGGCAAGCCACTAGCTTCTAGCAGTTTGAAAGTTGCAGACACAGTGCAGGTGTTGTGCGGCTTCTTTCTTGGCCTCCTAGAAGGTGCCGTGGTGCCGCGTTCTCCGTCTCTTGCTTGCCAATATGTTGCCGTGTTCCTCCTATTGTTTGGTTTGTTTTGATTTGTTTTGATGATCTTTTGGCGGGTTTTCGGAATGTTTTGGTGGTGTTTTAGAATGTTTTGTTTTCTCTTGTGTTGTTTTTATTGTCTTGGCAGGCTGTGGAACGTTTGGATTCGTTTTGGTGGGTTTTAAAATATTTTGGCGGGTATTTGGAATGTTTTGGTTTGCTTTCATTTGTTTTGATTATGTTTTGGCAAGTTATTGAAAGTTTCGATCACTTCTGACTGGTTTTCTAGTATTTTGGGATCTTTTCAGAATGTTTTGATCAGTTTTAGAATGTTTTGTATTCTCTTGAGTTGTTTTTATTGTCTTGGGAGGTTTTGGAATGTTTGGATTGCTTTTGGCGGGTTTTAAAATATTTTGGCGGGTATTTGGAATGTTTTGGCGGGTATTCGGAAGGTTTTGATTAGTTTTGACGGGTTTTGAAATATTTTGGCGGGTTTTTAGAAGGTTTTGACTTGTTTTGATTCTGTTTAGCCCAGTTTTTGGTGTGTTTGGATTAGCTTTGGTGGGCTTTATCATGTTTTGTCAGGTTTTTTTGAATGTATTGATCACTTCTGTCTGGTTTTCTATTTTGGCGGGTTTGAAAATATGTTTGGATGAGTTTTGGCGGGTTTTAAAATATTTTGGCTCTTTGCGCAGAGACGACGGTGCCGGTTGCGGTGCGCTCCGGGGCGCTCCTTCTGCGGAAAGACGCCTGGCAGCGGCACTTGGGACAGCTCCGCGTCTCCGTATTCTGCGTTTCTTGCCTTCTGCATCTCAGCAAAATGCTTTCCCACTAGGTCTAGCAAGGAGAAACTGTGGCAGCTGAGTAGATGTAGCCCGGTCCGCCCTTTGAAGTTGAAAAGTTCTTGGCATCTCAGAGCCTCAAGGGAAGAGCAAGGTTATCTATGGTAGGCTGGGGCAGAACTAGCAGCAAGCAGAGCAAAGTTGTCCAAGAATAGCTTCCATTGGAATGCTAATGGCAATTGAAGAGGCAGGCCAGTGGCAAGCCACTAGCTTCTAGCAGTTTGAAAGTTGCAGACACAGTGCAGGTGTTTTGCGGCTTCCTTCTTGGCCTCCTAGAAGGTGCCGCACTCTCCGTCTCTTGCTTGCCAATATGTTGCCGTGTTCCTCCTATTGTTTGGTTTGTTTTGATTTGTTTTGATGATCTTTTGGCGGGTTTTCGGAATGTTTTGGTGGTGTTTTAGAATGTTTTGTTTTCTCTTGTGTTGTTTTTATTGTCTTGGAAGGTTTTGGAACGTTTGGATTCGTTTTGGCGGGTTTTAAAATATTTTGGCGGTTGTTTGGAATGTTTTGGTTTGCTTTCATTTGTTTTGATTATGTTTTGGCAAGTTATTGAAAGTTTTGATCACTTCTGACTGGTTTTCTAGTATTTTGGCATCTTTTCAGAATGTTTTGATCAGTTTTAGCAGGTTGTAAACTATTTTGTCGGGTTTTTGGAATGTTTTGGTTGGTTTTGATTTGTTTTTATGATGTTTTGCCAAGTTTTTTGAATGATTTGATCAGTTCTGGCTGGTTTTCTAATGTTTTGGCAATTTTCAGAATGTTTTGATGAGTTTTGTGGGTCTAAATCATTTTGGCGGTTTTCGGAATATTTTGGTTGGTTTTGATTTGTTTTTATGATGTTTTGGCGGGTTTTCGGAATTTTTTGGTTGGGTTTTAGAATGTTTTGTATTCTCTTGAGTTGTTTTTATTGTCTTGGCAGGTTTTGGAATGTTTGGATTCCTTTTGGCGGGTTTTAAAATATTTTGGCGGGTATTTGGAATGTTTTGGCGGGTATTCGGAATGTTTTGATTAGTTTTGACGGGTTTTGAAATATTTTGGAGGGTTTTTAGAAGGTTTTGATTCTGTTTAGCCCAGTTTTTGGTGTGTTTGGATTAGCTTTGGTGGGCTTTATCATGTTTTGTCAGGTTTTTTCGAATGTATTGATCACTTCTGTCTGGTTTTCTATTTTGGCGGGTTTGAAAATATTTTTGGATTAGTTTTGGCAGGTTTTAAAATATTTTGGCTCTTTGCGCAGAGACGACGGTGCCGGTTGCGGTGCGCTCCGGGGCGCTCCTTCTGTGGAAAGACGGCTGGCAGCGGCACTTGGGACAGCTCCGCGTCTCTGTATTCTGCGTTTCTTGCCTTCTGCATCTCAGCAAAATGCTTTCCCACTAGGTCTAGCAAGGAGAAACTGTGGCAGCTGAGTAGATGTAGCCCGGCCCGCCCTTTGAAGTTGACAAGTTCTTGGCATCTCAGAGCCTCAAGGGAAGAGCAAGGTTATCTATGGTAGGCTGGGGCAGAACTAGCAGCAAGCAGAGCAAAGTTGTCCAAGAATAGCTTCCATTGGAATGCTAATGGCAATTGAAGAGGCAGGCCAGTGGCAAGCCACTAGCTTCTAGCAGTTTGAAAGTTGCAGACACAGTGCAGGTGTTGTGCGGCTTCTTTCTTGGCCTCCTAGAAGGTGCCGTGGTGCCGCGCTCTCCGTCTCTTGCTTGCCAATATGTTGCCATGTTCCTCCTATTGTTTGGTTTGTTTTGATTTGTTTTGATGATGTTTTGGCGGGTTTTCGGAATGTTTTGGTGGTGTTTTAGAATGTTTTGTTTTCTCTTGTGTTGTTTTTATTGTCTTGGCAGGTTGTGGAACGTTTGGATTCGTTTTGGTGGGTTTTAAAATATTTTGGCGGGTATTTGGAATGTTTTGGTTTGCTTTCATTTGTTTTGATTATGTTTTGGCAAGTTATTGAAAGTTTCGATCACTTCTGACTGGTTTTCTAGTATTTTGGCATCTTTTCAGAATGTTTTGATCAGTTTTAGAATGTTTTGTATTCTCTTGAGTTGTTTTTATTGTCTTGGCAGGTTTTGGAATGTTTGGATTGCTTTTGGCGGGTTTTAAAATATTTTGGCGGGTATTTGGAATGTTTTGGCGGGTATTCGGAAGGTTTTGATTAGTTTTGACGGGTTTTGAAATATTTTGGCGGGTTTTTAGAAGGTTTTGACTTGTTTTGATTCTGTTTAGCCCAGTTTTTGGTGTGTTTGGATTAGCTTTGGTGGGCTTTATCATGTTTTGTCAGGTTTTTTCGAATGTATTGATCACTTCTGTCTGGTTTTCTATTTTGGCGGGTTTGAAAATATTTTTGGATGAGTTTTGGCGGGTTTGAAAATATTTTGGCTCTTTGCGCAGAGACGACGGTGCCGGTTGCGGTGCGCTCCGGGGCGCTCCTTCTGCGGAAAGACACCTGGCAGCGGCACTTGGGACAGCTCCGCGTCTCCGTATTGTGCGTTTCTTGCCTTCTGCATCTCAGCAAAATGCTTTCCCACTAGGTCTAGCAAGGAGAAACTGTGGCAGCTGAGTAGATGTAGCCCGGCCCGCCCTTTGAAGTTGACAAGTTCTTGGCATCTCAGAACCTCAAGGGAAGAGCAAGGTTATCTATGGTAGGCTGGGGCAGAACTAGCAGCAAGCAGAGCAAAGTTGTCCAAGAATAGCTTCCATTGGAATGCTAATGGCAATTGAAGAGGCAGGCCAGTGGCAAGCCACTAGCTTCTAGCAGTTTGAAAGTTGCAGACACAGTGCAGGTGTTGTGCGGCTTCCTTCTTGGCCTCCTAGAAGGTGCCGCACTCTCCGTCTCTTGCTTGCCAATATGTTGCCGTGTTCCTCCTATTGTTTGGTTTGTTTTGATTTGTTTTGATGATGTTTTGGCGGGTTTTCGGAATGTTTTGGTGGTGTTTTAGAATGTTTTGTTTTCTCTTGTGTTGTTTTTATTGTCTTGGAAGGTTTTGGAACGTTTGGATTCGTTTTGGCGGGTTTTAAAATATTTTGGCGGTTGTTTGGAATGTTTTGGTTTGCTTTCATTTGTTTTGATTATGTTTTGGCAAGTTATTGAAAGTTTCGATCACTTCTGACTGGTTTTCTAGTATTTTGGCATCTTTTCAGAATGTTTTGATCAGTTTTAGCAGGTTGTAAACTATTTTGTCAGGTTTTTGGAATGTTTTGGTTGGTTTTGATTTGTTTTTATGATGTTTTGCCAAGTTTTTTGAATGATTTGATCAGTTCTGGCTGGTTTTCTAATGTTTTGGCATTTTTCAGAATGTTTTGATGAGTTTTGTGGGTCTAAATTATTTTGGCGGTTTTTGGAATAGTTTGGTTGGTTTTTGATTTGATTTGATGATGTTTTGTCCGGTTTTCGGAATGTTTTGGTTGGGTTTTAGAATGTTTTGTATTCTCTTGAGTTGTTTTTATTCTGTTGGCAGGTTTTGGAATGTTTGGATTGCTTTTGGCGGGTTTTAAAATATTTTGGCGGGTATTTGGAATGTTTTGGCGGGTATTCGGAATGTTTTGATTAGTTTTGACGGGTTTTGAAATATTTTGGCGGGTTTTTAGAAGGTTTTGATTCTGTTTAGCCCAGTTTTTGGTGTGTTTGGATTAGCTTTGGTGGGCTTTATCATGTTTTGTCAGGTTTTTTCAAATGTATTGATCACTTCTGTCTGGTTTTCTATTTTGGCGGGTTTGAAAATATTTTTGGATGAGTTTTGGCGGGTTTGAAAATATTTTGGCTCTTTGCGCAGAGACGACGGTGCCGGTTGCGGTGCGCTCCGGGGCGCTCCTTCTGCGGAAAGACGGCTGGCAGCGGCACTTGGGACAGCTCCGCGTCTCCGTATTCTGCGTTTCTTGCCTTCTGCATCTCAGCAAAATGCTTTCCCACTAGGTCTAGCAAGGAGAAACTGTGGCAGCTGAGTAGATGTAGCCCGGCCCGCCCTTTGAAGTTGAAAAGTTCTTGGCATCTCAGAACCTCAAGGGAAGAGCAAGGTTATCTATGGTAGGCTGGGGCAGAACTAGCAGCAAGCAGAGCAAAGTTGTCCAAGAATAGCTTCCATTGGAATGCTAATGGCAATTGAAGAGGCAGGCCAGTGGCAAGCCACTAGCTTCTAGCAGTTTGAAAGTTGCAGACACAGTGCAGGTGTTGTGCGGCTTCTTTCTTGGCCTCCTAGAAGGTGCCGTGGTGCCGCGCTCTCCGTCTCTTGCTTGCCAATATGTTGCCATGTTCCTCCTATTGTTTGGTTTGTTTTGATTTGTTTTGATGATCTTTTGGCGGGTTTTCGGAATGTTTTGCTGGTGTTTTAGAATGTTTTGTTTTCTCTTGTGTTGTTTTTATTGTCTTGGCAGGTTGTGGAACGTTTGGATTCGTTTTGGTGGGTTTTAAAATATTTTGGCGGGTATTTGGAATGTTTTGGTTTGCTTTCATTTGTTTTGATTATGTTTTGGCAAGTTATTGAAAGTTTCGATCACTTCTGACTGGTTTTCTAGTATTTTGGGATCTTTTCAGAATGTTTTGATCAGTTTTAGAATGTTTTGTATTCTCTTGAGTTGTTTTTATTGTCTTGGCAGGTTTTGGAATGTTTGGATTGCTTTTGGCGGGTTTTAAAATATTTTGGCGGGTATTTGGAATGTTTTGGCGGGTATTCGGAAGGTTTTGATTAGTTTTGACGGGTTTTGAAATATTTTGGCGGGTTTTTAGAAGGTTTTGACTTGTTTTGATTCTGTTTAGCCCAGTTTTTGGTGTGTTTGGATTAGCTTTGGTGGGCTTTATCATGTTTTGTCAGGTTTTTTCGAATGTATTGATCACTTCTGTCTGGTTTTCTATTTTGGTGGGTTTGAAAATATTTTTGGATGAGTTTTGGCAGGTTTTAAAATATTTTGGCTCTTTGCGCAGAGACGACGGTGCCGGTTGCGGTGCGCTCCGGGGTGCTCCTTCTGCGGAAAGACGCCTGGCAGCGGCACTTGGGACAGCTCCGCGTCTCCGTATTGTGCGTTTCTTGCCTTCTGCATCTCAGCAAAATGCTTTCCCACTAGGTCTAGCAAGGAGAAACTGTGGCAGCTGAGTAGATGTAGCCCGGCCCGCCCTTTGAAGTTGACAAGTTCTTGGCATCTCAGAACCTCAAGGGAAGAGCAAGGTTATCTATGGTAGGCTGGGGCAGAACTAGCAGCAAGCAGAGCAAAGTTGTCCAAGAATAGCTTCCATTGGAATGCTAATGGCAATTGAAGAGGCAGGCCAGTGGCAAGCCACTAGCTTCTAGCAGTTTGAAAGTTGCAGACACAGTGCAGGTGTTGTGCGGCTTCCTTCTTGGCCTCCTAGAAGGTGCCGCACTCTCCGTCTCTTGCTTGCCAATATGTTGCCGTGTTCCTCCTATTGTTTGGTTTGTTTTGATTTGTTTTGATGATGTTTTGGCGGGTTTTCGGAATGTTTTGGTGGTGTTTTAGAATGTTTTGTTTTCTCTTGTGTTGTTTTTATTGTCTTGGAAGGTTTTGGAACGTTTGGATTCGTTTTGGCGGGTTTTAAAATATTTTGGCGGTTGTTTGGAATGTTTTGGTTTGCTTTCATTTGTTTTGATTATGTTTTGGCAAGTTATTGAAAGTTTCGATCACTTCTGACTGGTTTTCTAGTATTTTGGCATCTTTTCAGAATGTTTTGATCAGTTTTAGCAGGTTGTAAACTATTTTGTCAGGTTTTTGGAACGTTTTGGTTGGTTTTGATTTGTTTTTATGATGTTTTGCCAAGTTTTTTGAATGATTTGATCAGTTCTGGCTGGTTTTCTAATATTTTGGCATTTTTCAGAATGTTTTGATGAGTTTTGTGGGTCTAAATTATTTTGGTGGTTTTTGGAATATTTTGGTTGTTTTTGATTTGATTTGATGATGTTTTGTCCGGTTTTCGGAATGTTTTGGTTGGGTTTTAGAATGTTTTGTATTCTCTTGAGTTGTTTTTATTCTGTTGGCAGGTTTTGGAATGTTTGGATTGCTTTTGGCGGGTTTTAAAATATTTTGGCGGGTATTTGGAATGTTTTGGCGGGTATTCGGAAGGTTTTGATTAGTTTTGACGGGTTTTGAAATATTTTGGCGGGTTTTTAGAAGGTTTTGATTCTGTTTAGCCCAGTTTTTGGTGTGTTTGGATTAGCTTTGGTGGGCTTTATCATGTTTTGTCAGGTTTTTTTGAATGTATTGATCACTTCTGTCTGGTTTTCTATTTTGGCGGGTTTGAAAATATTTTTGGATTAGTTTTGGCGGGTTTGAAAATATTTTGGCTCTTTGCGCAGAGACGACGGTGCCGGTTGCGGTGCGCTCCGGGGCGCTCCTTCTGCGGAAAGACGGCTGGCAGCGGCACTTGGGACAGCTCCGCGTCTCCGTATTCTGCGTTTCTTGCCTTCTGCATCTCAGCAAAATGCTTTCCCACTAGGTCTAGCAAGGAGAAACTGTGGCAGCTGAGTAGATGTAGCCCGGCCCGCCCTTTGAAGTTGAAAAGTTCTTGGCATCTCAGAGCCTCAAGGGAAGAGCAAGGTTATCTATGGTAGGCTGGGGCAGAACTAGCAGCAAGCAGAGCAAAGTTGTCCAAGAATAGCTTCCATTGGAATGCTAATGGCAATTGAAGAGGCAGGCCAGTGGCAAGCCACTATCTTCTAGCAGTTTGAAAGTTGCAGACACAGTGCAGGTGTTGTGCGGCTTCTTTCTTGGCCTCCTAGAAGGTGCCGTGGTGCCGCGCTCTCCGTCTCTTGCTTGCCAATATGTTGCCATGTTCCTCCTATTGTTTGGTTTGTTTTGATTTGTTTTGATGATGTTTTGGCGGGTTTTCGGAATGTTTTGGTGGTGTTTTAGAATGTTTTGTTTTCTCTTGTGTTGTTTTTATTGTCTTGGAAGGTTTTGGAACGTTTGGATTCGTTTTGGCGGGTTTTAAAATATTTTGGCGGGTATTTGGAATGTTTTGGTTTGCTTTCATTTGTTTTGATAATGTTTTGGCAAGTTATTGAAAGTTTCGATCACTTCTGACTGGTTTTCTAGTATTTTGGGATCTTTTCAGAATGTTTTGATCAGTTTTAGAATGTTTTGTATTCTCTTGAGTTGTTTTTATTGTCTTGGCAGGTTTTGGAATGTTTGGATTGCTTTTGGAGGGTTTTAAAATATTTTGGCGGGTATTTGGAATGTTTTGGCGGGTATTCGGAAGGTTTTGATTAGTTTTGACGGGTTTTGAAATATTTTGGCGGGTTTTTAGAAGGTTTTGACTTGTTTTGATTCTGTTTAGCCCAGTTTTTGGTGTGTTTGGATTAGCTTTGGTGGGCTTTATCATGTTTTGTCAGGTTTTTTCGAATGTATTGATCACTTCTGTCTGGTTTTCTATTTTGGCGGGTTTGAAAATATTTTTGGATTAGTTTTGGCGGGTTTGAAAATATTTTGGCTCTTTGCGCAGAGACGACGGTGCCGGTTGCGGTGCGCTCCGGGGCGCTCCTTCTGCGGAAAGACACCTGGCAGCGGCACTTGGGACAGCTCCGCGTCTCCGTATTGTGCGTTTCTTGCCTTCTGCATCTCAGCAAAATGCTTTCCCACTAGGTCTAGCAAGGAGAAACTGTGGCAGCTGAGTAGATGTAGCCCGGCCCGCCCTTTGAAGTTGACAAGTTCTTGGCATCTCAGAACCTCAAGGGAAGAGCAAGGTTATCTATGGTAGGCTGGGGCAGAACTAGCAGCAAGCAGAGCAAAGTTGTCCAAGAATAGCTTCCATTGGAATGCTAATGGCAATTGAAGAGGCAGGCCAGTGGCAAGCCACTAGCTTCTAGCAGTTTGAAAGTTGCAGACACAGTGCAGGTGTTGTGCGGCTTCTTTCTTGGCCTCCTAGAAGGTGCCGTGGTGCCGCGTTCTCCGTCTCTTGCTTGCCAATATGTTGCCGTGTTCCTCCTATTGTTTGGTTTGTTTTGATTTGTTTTGATGATCTTTTGGCGGGTTTTCGGAATGTTTTGGTGGTGTTTTAGAATGTTTTGTTTTCTCGTGTGTTGTTTTTATTGTCTTGGCAGGTTGTGGAACGTTTGGATTCGTTTTGGTGGGTTTTAAAATATTTTGGCGGGTATTTGGAATGTTTTGGTTTGCTTTCATTTGTTTTGATTATGTTTTGGCAAGTTATTGAAAGTTTCGATCACTTCTGACTGGTTTTCTAGTATTTTGGCATCTTTTCAGAATGTTTTGATCAGTTTTAGAATGTTTTGTATTCTCTTGAGTTGTTTTTATTGTCTTGGCAGGTTTTGGAATGTTTGGATTGCTTTTGGCGGGTTTTAAAATATTTTGGCGGGTATTTGGAATCTTTTGGCGGGTATTCGGAAGGTTTTGATTAGTTTTGACGGGTTTTGAAATATTTTGGCGGGTTTTTAGAAGGTTTTGACTTGTTTTGATTCTGTTTAGCCCAGTTTTTGGTGTGTTTGGATTAGCTTTGGTGGGCTTTATCATGTTTTGTCAGGTTTTTTCGAATGTATTGATCACTTCTGTCTGGTTTTCTATTTTGGCGGGTTTGAAAATATTTTTGGATGAGTTTTGGCGGGTTAGAAAATATTTTGGCTCTTTGCGCAGAGACGACGGTGCCGGTTGCGGTGCGCTCCGGGGCGCTCCTTCTGCGGAAAGACGCCTGGCAGCGGCACTTGGGACAGCTCCGCGTCTCCGTATTCTGCGTTTCTTGCCTTCTGCATCTCAGCAAAATGCTTTCCCACTAGGTCTAGCAAGGAGAAACTGTGGCAGCTGAGTAGATGTAGCCCGGCCCGCCCTTTGAAGTTGACAAGTTCTTGGCATCTCAGAACCTCAAGGGAAGAGCAAGGTTATCTATGGTAGGCTGGGGCAGAACTAGCAGCAAGCAGAGCAAAGTTGTCCAAGAATAGCTTCCATTGGAATGCTAATGGCAATTGAAGAGGCAGGCCAGTGGCAAGCCACTAGCTTCTAGCAGTTTGAAAGTTGCAGACACAGTGCAGGTGTTGTGCGGCTTCCTTCTTGGCCTCCTAGAAGGTGCCGCACTCTCCGTCTCTTGCTTGCCAATATGTTGCCGTGTTCCTCCTATTGTTTGGTTTGTTTTGATTTGTTTTGATGATCTTTTGGCGGGTTTTCGGAATGTTTTGGTGGTGTTTTAGAATGTTTTGTTTTCTCTTGTGTTGTTTTTATTGTCTTGGCAGGTTGTGGAACGTTTGGATTCGTTTTGGCGGGTTTTAAAATATTTTGGCGGGTATTTGGAATGTTTTGGTTTGCTTTCATTTGTTTTGATTATGTTTTGGCAAGTTATTGAAAGTTTTGATCACTTCTGACTGGTTTTCTAGTATTTTGGCATCTTTTCAGAATGTTTTGATCAGTTTTAGCAGGTTGTAAACTATTTTGTCAGGTTTTTGGAATGTTTTGGTTGGTTTTGATTTGTTTTTATGATGTTTTGCCAAGTTTTTTGAATGATTTGATCAGTTCTGGCTGGTTTTCTAATGTTTTGGCAATTTTCAGAATGTTTTGATGAGTTTTGTGGGTCTAAATTATTTTGGCGGTTTTTGGAATATTTTGGTTGTTTTTGATTTGATGATGTTTTGTCGGGTTTTAGGAATGTTTTGGTTGGGTTTTAGAATGTTTTGTATTCTCTTGAGTTGTTTTTTTTATTGTGTTGGCAGGTTTTGGAATGTTTGGATTGCTTTTGGCGGGTTTTAAAATCTTTTGGCGGGTATTTGGAATGTTTTGGCGGGTATTCGGAATGTTTTGATTAGTTTTGACGGGTTTTGAAATATTTTGGCGGGTTTTTAGAAGGTTTTGATTCTGTTTAGCCCAGTTTTTGGTGTGTTTGGATTAGCTTTGGTGGGCTTTATGATGTTTTGTCAGGTTTTTTCGAATGTATTGATCACTTCTGTCTGGTTTTCTATTTTGGCGGGTTTGAAAATATTTTTGGATTAGTTTTGGCGGGTTTGAAAATATTTTGGCTCTTTGCGCAGAGACGACGGTGCCGGTTGCGGTGCGCTGCGGGGCGCTCCTTCTGCGGAAAGACGGCTGGCAGCGGCACTTGGGACAGCTCCGCGTCTCCGTATTCTGCGTTTCTTGCCTTCTGCATCTCAGCAAAATGCTTTCCCACTAGGTCTAGCAAGGAGAAACTGTGGCAGCTGAGTAGATGTAGCCCGGCCCGCCCTTTGAAGTTGAAAAGTTCTTGGCATCTCAGAGCCTCAAGGGAAGAGCAAGGTTATCTATGGTAGGCTGGGGCAGAACTAGCAGCAAGCAGAGCAAAGTTGTCCAAGAATAGCTTCCATTGGAATGCTAATGGCAATTGAAGAGGCAGGCCAGTGGCAAGCCACTAGCTTCTAGCAGTTTGAAAGTTGCAGACACAGTGCAGGTGTTGTGCGGCTTCTTTCTTGGCCTCCTAGAAGGTGCCGTGGTGCCGCGCTCTCCGTCTCTTGCTTGCCAATATGTTGCCATGTTCCTCCTATTGTTTGGTTTGTTTTGATTTGTTTTGATGATGTTTTGGCGGGTTTTCGGAATGTTTTGGTGGTGTTTTAGAATGTTTGGTTTTCTCTTGTGTTGTTTTTATTGTCTTGGCAGGTTGTGGAACGTTTGGATTCGTTTTGGTGGGTTTTAAAATATTTTGGCGGGTATTTGGAATGTTTTGGTTTGCTTTCATTTGTTTTGATTATGTTTTGGCAAGTTATTGAAAGTTTCGATCACTTCTGACTGGTTTTCTAGTATTTTGGGATCTTTTCAGAATGTTTTGATCATTTTAGAATGTTTTGTATTCTCTTGAGTTGTTTTTATTGTCTTGGCAGGTTTTGGAATGTTTGGATTGCTTTTGGCGGGTTTTAAAATATTTTGGCAGGTATTTGGAATGTTTTGGCGGGTATTCGGAAGGTTTTGATTAGTTTTGACGGGTTTTGAAATATTTTGGCGGGTTTTTAGAAGGTTTTGACTTGTTTTGATTCTGTTTAGCCCAGTTTTTGGTGTGTTTGGATTAGCTTTGGTGGGCTTTATGATGTTTTGTCAGGTTTTTTCGAATGTATTGATCACTTCTGTCTGGTTTTCTATTTTGGCGGGTTTGAAAATATTTTTGGATTAGTTTTGGCGGGTTTGAAAATATTTTGGCTCTTTGCGCAGAGACGACGGTGCCAGTTGCGGTGCGCTCCGGGGCGCTCCTTCTGCGGAAAGACGCCTGGCAGCGGCACTTGGGACAGCTCCGCGTCTCCGTATTCTGCGTTTCTTGCCTTCTGCATCTCAGCAAAATGCTTTCCCACTAGGTCTAGCAAGGAGAAACTGTGGCAGCTGAGTAGATGTAGCCCGGCCCGCCCTTTGAAGTTGAAAAGTTCTTGGCATCTCAGAGCCTCAAGGGAAGAGCAAGGTTATCTATGGTAGGCTGGGGCAGAACTAGCAGCAAGCAGAGCAAAGTTGTCCAAGAATAGCTTCCATTGGAATGCTAATGGCAATTGAAGAGGCAGGCCAGTGGCAAGCCACTAGCTTCTAGCAGTTTGAAAGTTGCAGACACAGTGCAGGTGTTGTGCGGCTTCTTTCTTGGCCTCCTAGAAGGTGCCGTGGTGCCGCGCTCTCCGTCTCTTGCTTGCCAATATGTTGCCATGTTCCTCCTATTGTTTGGTTTGTTTTGATTTGTTTTGATGATGTTTTGGCGGGTTTTCGGAATGTTTTGGTGGTGTTTTAGAATGTTTTGTTTTCTCTTGTGTTGTTTTTATTGTCTTGGCAGGTTGTGGAACGTTTGGATTCGTTTTGGTGGGTTTTAAAATATTTTGGCGGGTATTTGGAATGTTTTGGTTTGCTTTCATTTGTTTTGATTATGTTTTGGCAAGTTATTGAAAGTTTCGATCACTTCTGACTGGTTTTCTAGTATTTTGGGATCTTTTCAGAATGTTTTGATCAGTTTTAGAATGTTTTGTATTCTCTTGAGTTGTTTTTATTGTCTTGGCAGGTTTTGGAATGTTTGGATTGCTTTTGGCGGGTTTTAAAATATTTTGGCAGGTATTTGGAATGTTTTGGCGGGTATTCGGAAGGTTTTGATTAGTTTTGACGGGTTTTGAAATATTTTGGCGGGTTTTTAGAAGGTTTTGACTTGTTTTGATTCTGTTTAGCCCAGTTTTTGGTGTGTTTGGATTAGCTTTGGTGGGCTTTATCATGTTTTGTCAGGTTTTTTTGAATGTATTGATCACTTCTGTCTGGTTTTCTATTTTGGTGGGTTTGAAAATATTTTTGGATGAGTTTTGGCGGGTTTGAAAATATTTTGGCTCTTTGCGCAGAGATGACGGTGCCGGTTGCGGTGCGCTGCGGGGCGCTCCTTCTGCGGAAAGACGCCTGGCAGCGGCACTTGGGACAGCTCCGCGTCTCCGTATTCTGCGTTTCTTGCCTTCTGCATCTCAGCAAAATGCTTTCCCACTAGGTCTAGCAAGGAGAAACTGTGGCAGCTGAGTAGATGTAGCCCGGCCCGCCCTTTGAAGTTGAAAAGTTCTTGGCATCTCAGAGCCTCAAGGGAAGAGCAAGGTTATCTATGGTAGGCTGGGGCAGAACTAGCAGCAAGCAGAGCAAAGTTGTCCAAGAATAGCTTCCATTGGAATGCTAATGGCAATTGAAGAGGCAGGCCAGTGGCAAGCCACTAGCTTCTAGCAGTTTGAAAGTTGCAGACACAGTGCAGGTGTTGTGCGGCTTCTTTCTTGGCCTCCTAGAAGGTGCCGTGGTGCCGCGCTCTCCGTCTCTTGCTTGCCAATATGTTGCCATGTTCCTCCTATTGTTTGGTTTGTTTTGATTTGTTTTGATGATCTTTTGGCGGGTTTTCGGAATGTTTTGGTGGTGTTTTAGAATGTTTTGTTTTCTCTTGTGTTGTTTTTATTGTCTTGGAAGGTTGTGGAACGTTTGGATTCGTTTTGGTGGGTTTTAAAATATTTTGGCGGGTATTTGGAATGTTTTGGTTTGCTTTCATTTGTTTTGATTATGTTTTGGCAAGTTATTGAAAGTTTCGATCACTTCTGACTGGTTTTCTAGTATTTTGGGATCTTTTCAGAATGTTTTGATCAGTTTTAGAATGTTTTGTATTCTCTTGAGTTGTTTTTATTGTCTTGGCAGGTTTTGGAATGTTTGGATTGCTTTTGGCGGGTTTTAAAATATTTTGGCGGGTATTTGGAATGTTTTGGCGGGTATTCGGAAGGTTTTGATTAGTTTTGACGGGTTTTGAAATATTTTGGCGGGTTTTTAGAAGGTTTTGACTTGTTTTGATTCTGTTTAGCCCAGTTTTTGGTGTGTTTGGATTAGCTTTGGTGGGCTTTATCATGTTTTGTCAGGTTTTTTCGAATGTATTGATCACTTCTGTCTGGTTTTCTATTTTGGCGGGTTTGAAAATATTTTTGGATGAGTTTTGGCGGGTTAGAAAATATTTTGGCTCTTTGCGCAGAGACGACGGTGCCGGTTGCGGTGCGCTCCGGGGCGCTCCTTCTGCGGAAAGACGCCTGGCAGCGGCACTTGGGACAGCTCCGCGTCTCCGTATTCTGCGTTTCTTGCCTTCTGCATCTCAGCAAAATGCTTTCCCACTAGGTCTAGCAAGGAGAAACTGTGGCAGCTGAGTAGATGTAGCCCGGCCCGCCCTTTGAAGTTGAAAAGTTCTTGGCATCTCAGAGCCTCAAGGGAAGAGCAAGGTTATCTATGGTAGGCTGGGGCAGAACTAGCAGCAAGCAGAGCAAAGTTGTCCAAGAATAGCTTCCATTGGAATGCTAATGGCAATTGAAGAGGCAGGCCAGTGGCAAGCCACTAGCTTCTAGCAGTTTGAAAGTTGCAGACACAGTGCAGGTGTTTTGCGGCTTCCTTCTTGGCCTCCTAGAAGGTGCCGCACTCTCCGTCTCTTGCTTGCCAATATGTTGCCGTGTTCCTCCTATTGTTTGGTTTGTTTTGATTTGTTTTGATGATCTTTTGGCGGGTTTTCGGAATGTTTTGGTGGTGTTTTAGAATGTTTTGTTTTCTCTTGTGTTGTTTTTATTGTCTTGGAAGGTTTTGGAACGTTTGGATTCGTTTTGGCGGGTTTTAAAATATTTTGGCGGTTGTTTGGAATGTTTTGGTTTGCTTTCATTTGTTTTGATTATGTTTTGGCAAGTTATTGAAAGTTTTGATCACTTCTGACTGGTTTTCTAGTATTTTGGCATCTTTTCAGAATGTTTTGATCAGTTTAAGCAGGTTGTAAACTATTTTGTCAGGTTTTTGGAATGTTTTGGTTGGTTTTGATTTGTTTTTATGATGTTTTGCCAAGTTTTTTGAATGTTTTGATCAGTTCTGGCTGGTTTTCTAATGTTTTGGCAATTTTCAGAATGTTTTGATGAGTTTTGTGGGTCTAAATCATTTTGGCGGTTTTCGGAATATTTTGGTTGTTTTTGATTTGATGATGTTTTGTCGGGTTTTAGGAATGTTTTGGTTGGGTTTTAGAATGTTTTGTATTCTCTTGAGTTGTTTTTATTGTGTTGGCAGGTTTTGGAATGTTTGGATTGCTTTTGGCGGGTTTTAAAATCTTTTGGCGGGTATTTGGAATGTTTTGGCGGGTATTCGGAATGTTTTGATTAGTTTTGACGGGTTTTGAAATATTTTGGCGGGTTTTTAGAAGGTTTTGATTCTGTTTAGCCCAGTTTTTGGTGTGTTTGGATTAGCTTTGGTGGGCTTTATGATGTTTTGTGAGGTTTTTTCGAATGTATTGATCACTTCTGTCTGGTTTTCTATTTTGGCGGGTTTGAAAATATTTTTGGATTAGTTTTGGCGGGTTTGAAAATATTTTGGCTCTTTGCGCAGAGACGACGGTGCCGGTTGCGGTGCGCTCCGGGGCGCTCCTTCTGCGGAAAGACGGCTGGCAGCGGCACTTGGGACAGCTCCGCGTCTCCGTATTCTGCGTTTCTTGCCTTCTGCATCTCAGCAAAATGCTTTCCCACTAGGTCTAGCAAGGAGAAACTGTGGCAGCTGAGTAGATGTAGCCCGGCCCGCCCTTTGAAGTTGACAAGTTCTTGGCATCTCAGAGCCTCAAGGGAAGAGCAAGGTTATCTATGGTAGGCTGGGGCAGAACTAGCAGCAAGCAGAGCAAAGTTGTCCAAGAATAGCTTCCATTGGAATGCTAATGGCAATTGAAGAGGCAGGCCAGTGGCAAGCCACTAGCTTCTAGCAGTTTGAAAGTTGCAGACACAGTGCAGGTGTTGTGCGGCTTCTTTCTTGGCCTCCTAGAAGGTGCCGTGGTGCCGCGCTCTCCGTCTCTTGCTTGCCAATATGTTGCCATGTTCCTCCTATTGTTTGGTTTGTTTTGATTTGTTTTGATGATGTTTTGGCGGGTTTTCGGAATGTTTTGGTGGTGTTTTAGAATGTTTGGTTTTCTCTTGTGTTGTTTTTATTGTCTTGGCAGGTTGTGGAACGTTTGGATTCGTTTTGGTGGGTTTTAAAATATTTTGGCGGGTATTTGGAATGTTTTGGTTTGCTTTCATTTGTTTTGATTATGTTTTGGCAAGTTATTGAAAGTTTCGATCACTTCTGACTGGTTTTCTAGTATTTTGGGATCTTTTCAGAATGTTTTGATCATTTTAGAATGTTTTGTATTCTCTTGAGTTGTTTTTATTGTCTTGGCAGGTTTTGGAATGTTTGGATTGCTTTTGGCGGGTTTTAAAATATTTTGGCAGGTATTTGGAATGTTTTGGCGGGTATTCGGAAGGTTTTGATTAGTTTTGACGGGTTTTGAAATATTTTGGCGGGTTTTTAGAAGGTTTTGACTTGTTTTGATTCTGTTTAGCCCAGTTTTTGGTGTGTTTGGATTAGCTTTGGTGGGCTTTATGATGTTTTGTCAGGTTTTTTCGAATGTATTGATCACTTCTGTCTGGTTTTCTATTTTGGCGGGTTTGAAAATATTTTTGGATTAGTTTTGGCGGGTTTGAAAATATTTTGGCTCTTTGCGCAGAGACGACGGTGCCAGTTGCGGTGCGCTCCGGGGCGCTCCTTCTGCGGAAAGACGCCTGGCAGCGGCACTTGGGACAGCTCCGCGTCTCCGTATTCTGCGTTTCTTGCCTTCTGCATCTCAGCAAAATGCTTTCCCACTAGGTCTAGCAAGGAGAAACTGTGGCAGCTGAGTAGATGTAGCCCGGCCCGCCCTTTGAAGTTGAAAAGTTCTTGGCATCTCAGAGCCTCAAGGGAAGAGCAAGGTTATCTATGGTAGGCTGGGGCAGAACTAGCAGCAAGCAGAGCAAAGTTGTCCAAGAATAGCTTCCATTGGAATGCTAATGGCAATTGAAGAGGCAGGCCAGTGGCAAGCCACTAGCTTCTAGCAGTTTGAAAGTTGCAGACACAGTGCAGGTGTTGTGCGGCTTCTTTCTTGGCCTCCTAGAAGGTGCCGTGGTGCCGCGCTCTCCGTCTCTTGCTTGCCAATATGTTGCCATGTTCCTCCTATTGTTTGGTTTGTTTTGATTTGTTTTGATGATCTTTTGGCGGGTTTTCGGAATGTTTTGGTGGTGTTTTAGAATGTTTTGTTTTCTCTTGTGTTGTTTTTATTGTCTTGGCAGGTTGTGGAACGTTTGGATTCGTTTTGGTGGGTTTTAAAATATTTTGGCGGGTATTTGGAATGTTTTGGTTTGCTTTCATTTGTTTTGATTATGTTTTGGCAAGTTATTGAAAGTTTTGATCACTTCTGACTGGTTTTCTAGTATTTTGGGATCTTTTCAGAATGTTTTGATCAGTTTTAGAATGTTTTGTATTCTCTTGAGTTGTTTTTATTGTCTTGGCAGGTTTTGGAATGTTTGGATTGCTTTTGGCGGGTTTTAAAATATTTTGGCGGGTATTTGGAATGTTTTGGCGGGTATTCGGAAGGTTTTGATTAGTTTTGACGGGTTTTGAAATATTTTGGCGGGTTTTTAGAAGGTTTTGACTTGTTTTGATTCTGTTTAGCCCAGTTTTTGGTGTGTTTGGATTAGCTTTGGTGGGCTTTATCATGTTTTGTCAGGTTTTTTCGAATGTATTGATCACTTCTGTCTGGTTTTCTATTTTGGCGGGTTTGAAAATATTTTTGGATGAGTTTTGGCGGGTTAGAAAATATTTTGGCTCTTTGCGCAGAGACGACCGTGCCGGTTGCGGTGCGCTCCGGGGCGCTCCTTCTGCGGAAAGACGCCTGGCAGCGGCACTTGGGACAGCTCCGCGTCTCCGTATTCTGCGTTTCTTGCCTTCTGCATCTCAGCAAAATGCTTTCCCACTAGGTCTAGCAAGGAGAAACTGTGGCAGCTGAGTAGATGTAGCCCGGCCCGCCCTTTGAAGTTGACAAGTTCTTGGCATCTCAGAACCTCAAGGGAAGAGCAAGGTTATCTATGGTAGGCTGGGGCAGAACTAGCAGCAAGCAGAGCAAAGTTGTCCAAGAATAGCTTCCATTGGAATGCTAATGGCAATTGAAGAGGCAGGCCAGTGGCAAGCCACTAGCTTCTAGCAGTTTGAAAGTTGCAGACACAGTGCAGGTGTTGTGCGGCTTCCTTCTTGGCCTCCTAGAAGGTGCCGCACTCTCCGTCTCTTGCTTGCCAATATGTTGCCGTGTTCCTCCTATTGTTTGGTTTGTTTTGATTTGTTTTGATGATCTTTTGGCGGGTTTTCGGAATGTTTTGGTGGTGTTTTAGAATGTTTTGTTTTCTCTTGTGTTGTTTTTATTGTCTTGGCAGGTTGTGGAACGTTTGGATTCGTTTTGGCGGGTTTTAAAATATTTTGGCGGGTATTTGGAATGTTTTGGTTTGCTTTCATTTGTTTTGATTATGTTTTGGCAAGTTATTGAAAGTTTTGATCACTTCTGACTGGTTTTCTAGTATTTTGGCATCTTTTCAGAATGTTTTGATCAGTTTTAGCAGGTTGTAAACTATTTTGTCAGGTTTTTGGAATGTTTTGGTTGGTTTTGATTTGTTTTTATGATGTTTTGCCAAGTTTTTTGAATGATTTGATCAGTTCTGGCTGGTTTTCTAATGTTTTGGCAATTTTCAGAATGTTTTGATGAGTTTTGTGGGTCTAAATTATTTTGGTGGTTTTTGGAATATTTTGGTTGTTTTTGATTTGATGATGTTTTGTCGGGTTTTCGGAATGTTTTGGTTGGGTTTTAGAATGTTTTGTATTCTCTTGAGTTGTTTTTATTGTGTTGGCATGTTTTGGAATGTTTGGATTGCTTTTGGCGGGTTTTAAAATCTTTTGGCGGGTATTTGGAATGTTTTGGCGGGTATTCGGAATGTTTTGATTAGTTTTGACGGGTTTTGAAATATTTTGGCGGGTTTTTAGAAGGTTTTGATTCTGTTTAGCCCAGTTTTTGGTGTGTTTGGATTAGCTTTGGTGGGCTTTATGATGTTTTGTCAGGTTTTTTCGAATGTATTGATCACTTCTGTCTGGTTTTCTATTTTGGCGGGTTTGAAAATATTTTTGGATTAGTTTTGGCGGGTTTGAAAATATTTTGGCTCTTTGCGCAGAGACGACGGTGCCGGTTGCGGTGCGCTCCGGGGCGCTCCTTCTGCGGAAAGACGCCTGGCAGCGGCACTTGGGACAGCTCCGCGTCTCCGTATTCTGCGTTTCTTGCCTTCTGCATCTCAGCAAAATGCTTTCCCACTAGGTCTAGCAAGGAGAAACTGTGGCAGCTGAGTAGATGTAGCCCGGCCCGCCCTTTGAAGTTGACAAGTTCTTGGCATCTCAGAGCCTCAAGGGAAGAGCAAGGTTATCTATGGTAGGCTGGGGCAGAACTAGCAGCAAGCAGAGCAAAGTTGTCCAAGAATAGCTTCCATTGGAATGCTAATGGCAATTGAAGAGGCAGGCCAGTGGCAAGCCACTAGCTTCTAGCAGTTTGAAAGTTGCAGACACAGTGCAGGTGTTGTGCGGCTTCTTTCTTGGCCTCCTAGAAGGTGCCGTGGTGCCGCGCTCTCCGTCTCTTGCTTGCCAATATGTTGCCATGTTCCTCCTATTGTTTGGTTTGTTTTGATTTGTTTTGATGATGTTTTGGTGGGTTTTCGGAATGTTTTGGTGGTGTTTTAGAATGTTTGGTTTTCTCTTGTGTTGTTTTTATTGTCTTGGCAGGTTGTGGAACGTTTGGATTCGTTTTGGTGGGTTTTAAAATATTTTGGCGGGTATTTGGAATGTTTTGGTTTGCTTTCATTTGTTTTGATTATGTTTTGGCAAGTTATTGAAAGTTTCGATCACTTCTGACTGGTTTTCTAGTATTTTGGGATCTTTTCAGAATGTTTTGATCATTTTAGAAAGTTTTGTATTCTCTTGAGTTGTTTTTATTGTCTTGGCAGGTTTTGGAATGTTTGGATTGCTTTTGGCGGGTTTTAAAATATTTTGGCAGGTATTTGGAATGTTTTGGCGGGTATTCGGAAGGTTTTGATTAGTTTTGACGGGTTTTGAAATATTTTGGCGGGTTTTTAGAAGGTTTTGACTTGTTTTGATTCTGTTTAGCCCAGTTTTTGGTGTGTTTGGATTAGCTTTGGTGGGCTTTATGATGTTTTGTCAGGTTTTTTCGAATGTATTGATCACTTCTGTCTGGTTTTCTATTTTGGCGGGTTTGAAAATATTTTTGGATTAGTTTTGGCGGGTTTGAAAATATTTTGGCTCTTTGCGCAGAGACGACGGTGCCGGTTGCAGTGCGCTGCGGGGCGCTCCTTCTGCGGAAAGACGCCTGGCAGCGGCACTTGGGACAGCTCCGCGTCTCCGTATTCTGCGTTTCTTGCCTTCTGCATCTCAGCAAAATGCTTTCCCACTAGGTCTAGCAAGGAGAAACTGTGGCAGCTGAGTAGATGTAGCCCGGCCCGCCCTTTGAAGTTGAAAAGTTCTTGGCATCTCAGAGCCTCAAGGGAAGAGCAAGGTTATCTATGGTAGGCTGGGGCAGAACTAGCAGCAAGCAGAGCAAAGTTGTCCAAGAATAGCTTCCATTGGAATGCTAATGGCAATTGAAGAGGCAGGCCAGTGGCAAGCCACTAGCTTCTAGCAGTTTGAAAGTTGCAGACACAGTGCAGGTGTTGTGCGGCTTCTTTCTTGGCCTCCTAGAAGGTGCCGTGGTGCCGCGCTCTCCGTCTCTTGCTTGCCAATATGTTGCCATGTTCCTCCTATTGTTTGGTTTGTTTTGATTTGTTTTGATGATCTTTTGGCGGGTTTTCGGAATGTTTTGGTGGTGTTTTAGAATGTTTTGTTTTCTCTTGTGTTGTTTTTATTGTCTTGGCAGGTTGTGGAACGTTTGGATTCGTTTTGGTGGGTTTTAAAATATTTTGGCGGGTATTTGGAATGTTTTGGTTTGCTTTCATTTGTTTTGATTATGTTTTGGCAAGTTATTGAAAGTTTCGATCACTTCTGACTGGTTTTCTAGTATTTTGGGATCTTTTCAGAATGTTTTGATCAGTTTTAGAATGTTTTGTATTCTCTTGAGTTGTTTTTATTGTCTTGGCAGGTTTTGGAATGTTTGGATTGCTTTTGGCGGGTTTTAAAATATTTTGGCAGGTATTTGGAATGTTTTGGCGGGTATTCGGAAGGTTTTGATTAGTTTTGACGGGTTTTGAAATATTTTGGCGGGTTTTTAGAAGGTTTTGACTTGTTTTGATTCTGTTTAGCCCAGTTTTTGGTGTGTTTGGATTAGCTTTGGTGGGCTTTATCATGTTTTGTCAGGTTTTTTTGAATGTATTGATCACTTCTGTCTGGTTTTCTATTTTGGTGGGTTTGAAAATATTTTTGGATGAGTTTTGGCGGGTTTGAAAATATTTTGGCTCTTTGCGCAGAGACGACGGTGCCGGTTGCGGTGCGCTGCGGGGCGCTCCTTCTGCGGAAAGACGGCTGGCAGCGGCACTTGGGACAGCTCCGCGTCTCCGTATTCTGCGTTTCTTGCCTTCTGCATCTCAGCAAAATGCTTTCCCACTAGGTCTAGCAAGGAGAAACTGTGGCAGCTGAGTAGATGTAGCCCGGCCCGCCCTTTGAAGTTGACAAGTTCTTGGCATCTCAGAACCTCAAGGGAAGAGCAAGGTTATCTATGGTAGGCTGGGGCAGAACTAGCAGCAAGCAGAGCAAAGTTGTCCAAGAATAGCTTCCATTGGAATGCTAATGGCAATTGAAGAGGCAGGCCAGTGGCAAGCCACTAGCTTCTAGCAGTTTGAAAGTTGCAGACACAGTACAGGTGTTGTGCGGCTTCTTTCTTGGCCTCCTAGAAGGTGCCGCGCTCTCCGTCTCTTGCTTGCCAATATGTTGCCGTGTTCCTCCTATTGTTTGGTTTGTTTTGATTTGTTTTGATGATGTTTTGGCGGGTTTTCGGAATGTTTTGGTGGTGTTTTAGAATGTTTTGTTTTCTCTTGTGTTGTTTTTATTGTCTTGGCAGGTTTTGGAACGTTTGGATTCGTTTTGGCGGGTTTTAAAATATTTTGGCGGGTGTTTGGAATGTTTTGGTTTGCTTTCATTTGTTTTGATTATGTTTTGGCAACTTATTGAAAGTTTTGATCACTTCTGACTGGTTTTCTAGTATTTTGGGATCTTTTCAGAATGTTTTGATCAGTTTTAGCAGTTGGTAAACTATTTTGTCAGGTTTTTGGAATGTTTTGTTTGGTTTTGATTTGTTTTTATGATGTTTTGCCAAGTTTTTTGAATGTTTTGATCAGTTCTGGCTGGTTTTCTAATGTTTTGGCAATTTTCAGAATGTTTTGATGAGTTTTGTGGGTCTAAATCATTTTGGCGGTTTTCGGAATATTTTGGTTGGTTTTGATTTGTTTTTATGATGTTTTGGCGGGTTTTCGGAATGTTTTGGTTGGGTTTTAGAATGTTTTGTATTCTCTTGAGTTGTTTTTATTGTCTTGGCAGGTTTTGGAATGTTTGGATTGCTTTTGGCGGATTTTAAAATATTTTGGCGGGTATTTGGAATGTTTTGGCGGGTATTCGGAATGTTTTGATTAGTTTTGACGGGTTTTGAAATATTTTGGAGGGTTTTTAGAAGGTTTTGATTCTGTTTAGCCCAGTTTTTGGTGTGTTTGGATTAGCTTTGGTGGGCTTTATCATGTTTTGTCAGGTTTTTTCGAATGTATTGATCACTTCTGTCTGGTTTTCTATTTTGGCGGGTTTGAAAATATTTTTGGATTAGTTTTGGCAGGTTTTAAAATATTTTGGCTCTTTGCGCAGAGATGACGGTGCCGGTTGCGGTGCGCTGCGGGGCGCTCCTTCTGCGGAAAGACGCCTGGCAGCGGCACTTGGGACAGCTCCGCGTCTCCGTATTCTGCGTTTCTTGCCTTCTGCATCTCAGCAAAATGCTTTCCCACTAGGTCTAGCAAGGAGAAACTGTGGCAGCTGAGTAGATGTAGCCCGGCCCGCCCTTTGAAGTTGACAAGTTCTTGGCATCTCAGAACCTCAAGGGAAGAGCAAGGTTATCTATGGTAGGCTGGGGCAGAACTAGCAGCAAGCAGAGCAAAGTTGTCCAAGAATAGCTTCCATTGGAATGCTAATGGCAATTGAAGAGGCAGGCCAGTGGCAAGCCACTAGCTTCTAGCAGTTTGAAAGTTGCAGACACAGTACAGGTGTTGTGCGGCTTCTTTCTTGGCCTCCTAGAAGGTGCCGCGCTCTCCGTCTCTTGCTTGCCAATATGTTGCCGTGTTCCTCCTATTGTTTGGTTTGTTTTGATTTGTTTTGATGATGTTTTGGCGGGTTTTCGGAATGTTTTGGTGGTGTTTTAGAATGTTTTGTTTTCTCTTGTGTTGTTTTTATTGTCTTGGCAGGTTTTGGAATGTTTGGATTCGTTTTGGCGGGTTTTAAAATATTTTGGCGGGTGTTTGGAATGTTTTGGTTTGCTTTCATTTGTTTTGATTATGTTTTGGCAAGTTATTGAAAGTTTTGATCACTTCTGACTGGTTTTCTAGTATTTTGGGATCTTTTCAGAATGTTTTGATCAGTTTTAGCAGGTTGTAAACTATTTTGTCAGGTTTTTGGAATGTTTTGGTTGGTTTTGATTTGTTTTTATGATGTTTTGCCAAGTTTTTTGAATGTTTTGATCAGTTCTGGCTGGTTTTCTAATGTTTTGGCAATTTTGAGAATGTTTTGATGAGTTTTGTGGGTCTAAATCATTTTGGCGGTTTTCGGAATATTTTGGTTGGTTTTGATTTGTTTTTATGATGTTTTGGCGGGTTTTCGGAATGTTTTGGTTGGGTTTTAGAATGTTTTGTATTCTCTTGAGTTGTTTTTATTGTCTTGGCAGGTTTTGGAATGTTTGGATTGCTTTTGGCGGATTTTAAAATATTTTGGCGGGTATTTGGAATCTTTTGGCGGGTATTCGGAATGTTTTGATTAGTTTTGACGGGTTTTGAAATATTTTGGAGGGTTTTTAGAAGGTTTTGATTCTGTTTAGCCCAGTTTTTGGTGTGTTTGGATTAGCTTTGGTGGGCTTTATCAGGTTTTGTGAGGTTTTTTCGAATGTATTGATCACTTCTGTCTGGTTTTCTATTTTGGCGGGTTTGAAAATATTTTTGGATGAGTTTTGGCGGGTTTGAAAATATTTTGGCTCTTTGCGCAGAGACGACGGTGCCGGTTGCGGTGCGCTCCGGGGCGCTCCTTCTGCGGAAAGACGCCTGGCAGCGGCACTTGGGACAGCTCCGCGTCTCTGTATTCTGCGTTTCTTGCCTTCTGCATCTCAGCAAAATGCTTTCCCACTAGGTCTAGCAAGGAGAAACTGTGGCAGCTGAGTAGATGTAGCCCGGCCCGCCCTTTGAAGTTGACAAGTTCTTGGCATCTCAGAGCCTCAAGGGAAGAGCAAGGTTATCTATGGTAGGCTGGGGCAGAACTAGCAGCAAGCAGAGCAAAGTTGTCCAAGAATAGCTTCCATTGGAATGCTAATGGCAATTGAAGAGGCAGGCCAGTGGCAAGCCACTAGCTTCTAGCAGTTGGAAAGTTGCAGACACAGTGCAGGTGTTGTGCGGCTTCTTTCTTGGCCTCCTAGAAGGTGCCGTGGTGCCGCGCTCTCCGTCTCTTGCTTGCCAATATGTTGCCGTGTTCCTCCTATTGTTTGGTTTGTTTTGATTTGTTTTGATGATGTTTTGGCGGGTTTTCGGAATGTTTTGGTGGTGTTTTAGAATGTTTTGTTTTCTCTTGTGTTGTTTTTATTGTGTTGGCAGGTTGTGGAACGTTTGGATTCGTTTTGGCGGGTTTTAAAATATTTTGGCAGGTATTTGGAATGTTTTGGTTTGCTTTCATTTGTTTTGATTATGTTTTGGCAAGTTATTGAAAGTTTTGATCACTTCTGACTGGTTTTCTAGTATTTTGGCATCTTTTCAGAATTTTTGATCAGTTTTAGCAGGTTGTAAACTATTTTGTCAGGTTTTTGGAATGTTTTGGTTGGTTTTGATTTGTTTTTATGATGTTTTGCCAAGTTTTTTGAATGTTTTGATCAGTTCTGGCTGGTTTTCTAATGTTTTGGCAATTTTCAGAATGTTTTGATGAGTTTTGTGGGTCTAAATTATTTTGGCGGTTTTCGGAATATTTTGGTTGGTTTTGATTTGATTTGATGATGTTTTGGCGGGTTTTCGGAATGTTTTGGTTGGGTTTTAGAATGTTTTGTATTCTCTTGAGTTGTTTTTATTGTGTTGGCAGGTTTTGGAATGTTTGGATTGCTTTTGGCGGGTTTTAAAATATTTTGGCGTGTATTTGGAATGTTTTGGCGGGTATTCGGAATGTTTTGATTAGTTTTGACGGGTTTTGAAATATTTTGGCGGGTTTTTAGAAGGTTTTGATTCTGTTTAGCCCAGTTTTTGGTGTGTTTGGATTAGCTTTGGTGGGCTTTATCATGTTTTGTGAGGTTTTTTTGAATGTATTGATCACTTCTGTCTGGTTTTCTATTTTGGCGGGTTTGAAAATATTTTTGGATTAGTTTTGGCGGGTTTGAAAATATTTTGGCTCTTTGCGCAGAGACGACGGTGCCGGTTGCAGTGCGCTCCGGGGCGCTCCTTCTGCGGAAAGACGCCTGGCAGCGGCACTTGGGACAGCTCCGCGTCTCCGTATTCTGCGTTTCTTGCCTTCTGCATCTCAGCAAAATGCTTTCCCACTAGGTCTAGCAAGGAGAAACTGTGGCAGCTGAGTAGATGTAGCCCGGCCTGCCCTTTGAAGTTGACAAGTTCTTGGCATCTCAGAGCCTCAAGGGAAGAGCAAGGTTATCTATGGTAGGCTGGGGCAGAACTAGCAGCAAGCAGAGCAAAGTTGTCCAAGAATAGCTTCCATTGGAATGCTAATGGCAATTGAAGAGGCAGGCCAGTGGCAAGCCACTAGCTTCTAGCAGTTTGAAAGTTGCAGACACAGTGCAGGTGTTGTGCGGCTTCCTTCTTGGCCTCCTAGAAGGTGCCGCACTCTCCGTCTCTTGCTTGCCAATATGTTGCCGTGTTCCTCCTATTGTTTGGTTTGTTTTGATTTGTTTTGATGATCTTTTGGCGGGTTTTCGGAATGTTTTGGTGGTGTTTTAGAATGTTTTGTTTTCTCTTGTGTTGTTTTTATTGTGTTGGCAAGTTGTGGAACGTTTGGATTCCTTTTGGCGGGTTTTAAAATATTTTGGCGGGTATTTGGAATGTTTTGGTTTGCTTTCATTTGTTTTGATTATGTTTTGGCAAGTTATTGAAAGTTTTGATCACTTCTGACTGGTTTTCTAGTATTTTGGCATCTTTTCAGAATGTTTTGATCAGTTTTGGCAGGTTGTAAACTATTTTGTCAGGTTTTTGGAACGTTTTGGTTGGTTTTGATTTGTTTTTATGATGTTTTGCCAAGTTTTTTGAATGTTTTGATCAGTTCTGGCTGGTTTTCTAATGTTTTGGCATTTTTTCAGAACGTTTTGATGAGTTTTGTGGGTCTAAATTATTTTGGCGGGTTTTCGGAATATTTTGGTTGGTTTTGATTTGTTTTTATGATGTTTTGGCGGGTTTTCGGAATGCTTTGGTTGGGTTTTAGAATGTTTTGTATTCTCTTGAGTTGTTTTTCTTGTGTTGGCAGGTTTTGGAATGTTTGGATTCATTTTCGCGGGTTTTAAAATCTTTTGGTTGGTATTTGGAATGTTTTTTAACGGGTATTCGGAAGGTTTTGATTAGTTTTGACGGGTTTTGAATTATTTTGGCGGGTTTTTAGAAGGTTTAGGTTTGTTTTGATTTGTTTTGATCCTGTTTAGCCCAGTTTTTGGTGTGTTTGGATTAGCTTTGGTGGGCTTTATCATGTTTTGTGAGGTTTTTTCGAATGTATTGATCACTTCTGTCTGGTTTTCTATTTTGGCGGGTTTGAAAATATTTTTGGATTAGTTTTGGCGGGTTTGAAAATATTTTGGCTCTTTGCGCAGAGACGACGGTGCCGGTTGCGGTGCGCTCCGGGGCGCTCCTTCTGCGGAAAGACGCCTGGCAGCGGCACTTGGGACAGCTCCGCGTCTCTGTATTCTGCGTTTCTTGCCTTCTGCATCTCAGCAAAATGCTTTCCCACTAGGTCTAGCAAGGAGAAACTGTGGCAGCTGAGTAGATGTAGCCCGGCCCGCCCTTTGAAGTTGACAAGTTCTTGGCATCTCAGAGCCTCAAGGGAAGAGCAAGGTTATCTATGGTAGGCTGGGGCAGAACTAGCAGCAAGCAGAGCAAAGTTGTCCAAGAATAGCTTCCATTGGAATGCTAATGGCAATTGAAGAGGCAGGCCAGTGGCAAGCCACTAGCTTCTAGCAGTTTGAAAGTTGCAGACACAGTGCAGGTGTTGTGCGGCTTCTTTCTTGGCCTCCTAGAAGGTGCCGTGGTGCCGCGCTCTCCGTCTCTTGCTTGCCAATATGTTGCCGTGTTCCTCCTATTGTTTGGTTTGTTTTGATTTGTTTTGATGATCTTTTGGCGGGTTTTCGGAATGTTTTGGTGGTGTTTTAGAATGTTTTGTTTTCTCTTGTGTTGTTTTTATTGTCTTGGCAGGTTGTGGAACGTTTGGATTCGTTTTGGCGGGTTTTAAAATATTTTGGCAGGTATTTGGAATGTTTTGGTTTGCTTTCATTTGTTTTGATTATGTTTTGGCAAGTTATTGAAAGTTTTGATCACTTCTGACTGGTTTTCTAGTATTTTGGCATCTTTTCAGAATTTTTGATCAGTTTTAGCAGGTTGTAAACTATTTTGTCAGGTTTTTGGAATGTTTTGGTTGGTTTTGATTTGTTTTTATGATGTTTTGCAAAGTTTTTTGAATGTTTTGATCAGTTCTGGCTGGTTTTCTAATGTTTTGGCAATTTTCAGAATGTTTTGATGAGTTTTGTGGGTCTAAATTATTTTGGCGGTTTTCGGAATATTTTGGTTGGTTTTGATTTGATTTGATGATGTTTTGGCGGGTTTTCGGAATGTTTTGGTTGGGTTTTAGAATGTTTTGTATTCTCTTGAGTTGTTTTTATTGTGTTGGCAGGTTTTGGAATGTTTGGATTGCTTTTGGCGGGTTTTAAAATATTTTGGCGTGTATTTGGAATGTTTTGGCGGGTATTCGGAATGTTTTGATTAGTTTTGACGGGTTTTTAAATATTTTGGCGGGTTTTTAGAAGGTTTTGATTCTGTTTAGCCCAGTTTTTGGTGTGTTTGGATTAGCTTTGGTGGGCTTTATCATGTTTTGTGAGGTTTTTTTGAATGTATTGATCACTTCTGTCTGGTTTTCTATTTTGGCGGGTTTGAAAATATTTTTGGATTAGTTTTGGCGGGTTTGAAAATATTTTGGCTCTTTGCGCAGACGACGGTGCCGGTTGCAGTGCGCTCCGGGGCGCTCCTTCTGCGGAAAGACGCCTGGCAGCGGCACTTGGGACAGCTCTGCGTCTCCGTATTGTGCGTTTCTTGCCTTCTGCATCTCAGCAAAATGCTTTCCCACTAGGTCTAGCAAGGAGAAACTGTGGCAGCTGAGTAGATGTAGCCCGGCCTGCCCTTTGAAGTTGACAAGTTCTTGGCATCTCAGAGCCTCAAGGGAAGAGCAAGGTTATCTATGGTAGGCTGGGGCAGAACTAGCAGCAAGCAGAGCAAAGTTGTCCAAGAATAGCTTCCATTGGAATGCTAATGGCAATTGAAGAGGCAGGCCAGTGGCAAGCCACTAGCTTCTAGCAGTTTGAAAGTTGCAGACACAGTGCAGGTGTTGTGCGGCTTCCTTCTTGGCCTCCTAGAAGGTGCCGCACTCTCCGTCTCTTGCTTGCCAATATGTTGCCGTGTTCCTCCTATTGTTTGGTTTGTTTTGATTTGTTTTGATGATCTTTTGGCGGGTTTTCGGAATGTTTTGGTGGTGTTTTAGAATGTTTTGTTTTCTCTTGTGTTGTTTTTATTGTGTTGGCAAGTTGTGGAACGTTTGGATTCCTTTTGGCGGGTTTTAAAATATTTTGGCGGGTATTTGGAATGTTTTGGTTTGCTTTCATTTGTTTTGATTATGTTTTGGCAAGTTATTGAAAGTTTTGATCACTTCTGACTGGTTTTCTAGTATTTTGGCATCTTTTCAGAATGTTTTGATCAGTTTTGGCAGGTTGTAAACTATTTTGTCAGGTTTTTGGAATGTTTTGGTTGGTTTTGATTTGTTTTTATGATGTTTTGCCAAGTTTTTTGAATGTTTTGATCAGTTCTGGCTGGTTTTCTAATGTTTTGGCATTTTTTCAGAACGTTTTGATGAGTTTTGTGGGTCTAAATTATTTTGGCGGGTTTTCGGAATATTTTGGTTGGTTTTGATTTGTTTTTATGATGTTTTGGCGGGTTTTCGGAATGCTTTGGTTGGGTTTTAGAATGTTTTGTATTCTCTTGAGTTGTTTTTATTGTGTTGGCGGGTATTCGGAATGTTTTGATTAGTTTTGACGGGTTTTGAAATATTTTGGCGGGTTTTTAGAAGGTTTTGACTTGTTTTGATTCTGTTTAGCCCAGTTTTTGGTGTGTTTGGATTAGCTTTGGTGGGCTTTATCATGTTTTGTCAGGTTTTTTTGAATGTATTGATCACTTCTGTCTGGTTTTCTATTTTGGCGGGTTTGAAAATATTTTTGGATGAGTTTTGGCGGGTTTGAAAATATTTTGGCTCTTTGCGCAGAGACGACGGTGCCGGTTGCGGTGCGCTCCGGGGCGCTCCTTCTGCGGAAAGACGCCTGGCATCGGTACTTGGGACAGCTCCGCGTCTCCGTATTCTGCGTTTCTTGCCTTCTGCATCTCAGCAAAATGCTTTCCCACTAGGTCTAGCAAGGAGAAACTGTGGCAGCTGAGTAGATGTAGCCCGGCCCGCCCTTTGAAGTTGACAAGTTCTTGGCATCTCAGAGCCTCAAGGGAAGAGCAAGGTTATCTATGGTAGGCTGGGGCAGAACTAGCAGCAAGCAGAGCAAAGTTGTCCAAGAATAGCTTCCATTGGAATGCTAATGGCAATTGAAGAGGCAGGCCAGTGGCAAGCCACTAGCTTCTAGCAGTTTGAAAGTTGCAGACACAGTGCAGGTGTTGTGCGGCTTCCTTCTTGGCCTCCTAGAAGGTGCCGCACTCTCCGTCTCTTGCTTGCCAATATGTTGCCGTGTTCCTCCTATTGTTTGGTTTGTTTTGATTTGTTTTGATGATCTTTTGGCGGGTTTTCGGAATGTTTTGGTGGTGTTTTAGAATGTTTTGTTTTCTCTTGTTTTGTTTTTATTGTGTTGGCAGGTTGTGGAACGTTTGGATTTGTTTTGGCGGGTTTTAAAATATTTTGGCGGGTATTCGGAATGTTTTGGTTTGCTTTCATTTGTTTTGATTATGTTTTGGCAAGTTATTGAAAGTTTTGATCACTTCTGACTGGTTTTCTAGTATTTTGGCATCTTTTCAGAATGTTTTGATCAGTTTTGGCAGGTTGTAAACTATTTTGTCGGGTTTTTGGAATGTTTTGGTTGGTTTTGATTTGTTTTTATGATGTTTTGCCAAGTTTTTTGAATGTTTTGATCAGTTCTGGCTGGTTTTCTAATGTTTTGGCATTTTTTCAGAACGTTTTGATGAGTTTTGTGGGTCTAAATTATTTTGGCGGGTTTTCGGAATATTTTGGTTGGTTTTGATTTGTTTTTATGATGTTTTGGCGGGTTTTCAGAATGTTTTGGTTGGGTTTTAGAATGTTTTGTATTCTCTTGAGTTGTTTTTATTGTCTTGGCAGGTTTTGGAATGTTTGGATTCCTTTTGGCGGGTTTTAAAATATTTTGGTGGGTATTTGGAATGTTTTTTAACGGGTATTCGGAAGGTTTTGATTAGTTTTGACGGGTTTTGAAATATTTTGGAGGGTTTTTAGAAGGTTTTGATTCTGTTTAGCCCAGTTTTTGGTGTGTTTGGATTAGCTTTGGTGGGCTTTATCATGTTTTGTGAGGTTTTTTCGAATGTATTGATCACTTCTGTCTGGTTTTCTATTTTGGCGGGTTTGAAAATATTTTTGGATTAGTTTTGGCGGGTTTGAAAATATTTTGGCTCTTTGCGCAGAGATGACGGTGCCGGTTGCGGTGCGCTCCGGGGCGCTCCTTCTGCGGAAAGACGCCTGGCAGCGGCACTTGGGACAGCTCCGCGTCTCTGTATTCTGCGTTTCTTGCCTTCTGCATCTCAGCAAAATGCTTTCCCACTAGGTCTAGCAAGGAGAAACTGTGGCAGCTGAGTAGATGTAGCCCGGCCCGCCCTTTGAAGTTGACAAGTTCTTGGCATCTCAGAGCCTCAAGGGAAGAGCAAGGTTATCTATGGTAGGCTGGGGCAGAACTAGCAGCAAGCAGAGCAAAGTTGTCCAAGAATAGCTTCCATTGGAATGCTAATGGCAATTGAAGAGGCAGGCCAGTGGCAAGCCACTAGCTTCTAGCAGTTTGAAAGTTGCAGACACAGTGCAGGTGTTGTGCGGCTTCCTTCTTGGCCTCCTAGAAGGTGCCGCACTCTCCGTCTCTTGCTTGCCAATATGTTGCCGTGTTCTTCCTATTGTTTGGTTTGTTTTGATTTGTTTTGATGATCTTTTGGCGGGTTTTCGGAATGTTTTGGTGGTGTTTTAGAATGTTTTGTTTTCTCTTGTTTTGTTTTTATTGTGTTGGCAGGTTGTGGAACGTTTGGATTAGTTTTGGCGGGTTTTAAAATATTTTGGCGGGTATTTGGAATGTTTTGGTTTGCTTTCATTTGTTTTGATTATGTTTTGGCAAGTTATTGAAAGTTTTGATCACTTCTTACTGGTTTTCTAGTATTTTGGCATCTTTTCAGAATGTTTTGATCAGTTTTGGCAGGTTGTAAACTATTTTGTCAGGTTTTTGGAGCGTTTTGGTTGGTTTTGATTTGTTTTTATGATGTTTTGCCAAGTTTTTTGAATGTTTTGATCAGTTCTGGCTGGTTTTCTAATGTTTTGGCATTTTTTCAGAACGTTTTGATGAGTTTTGTGGGTCTAAATTATTTTGGCGGGTTTTCGGAATATTTTGGTTGGTTTTGATTTGTTTTTATGATGTTTTGGCGGGTTTTCGGAATGCTTTGGTTGGGTTTTAGAATGTTTTGTATTCTCTTGAGTTGTTTTTCTTGTGTTGGCAGGTTTTGGAATGTTTGGATTCATTTTCGCGGGTTTTAAAATCTTTTGGTTGGTATTTGGAATGTTTTTTAACGGGTATTCGGAAGGTTTTGATTAGTTTTGACGGGTTTTGAATTATTTTGGCGGGTTTTTAGAAGGTTTAGGTTTGTTTTGATTTGTTTTGATCCTGTTTAGCCCAGTTTTTGGTGTGTTTGGATTAGCTTTGGTGGGCTTTATCATGTTTTGTGAGGTTTTTTTGAATGTATTGATCACTTCTGTCTGGTTTTCTATTTTGGTGGGTTTGAAAATATTTTTGGATTAGTTTTGGCGGGTTTGAAAATATTTTGGCTCTTTGCGCAGAGACGACGGTGCCGGTTGCGGTGCGCTCCGGGGCGCTCCTTCTGCGGAAAGACGGCTGGCAGCGGCACTTGGGACAGCTCTGCGTCTCCGTATTCTGCGTTTCTTGCCTTCTGCATCTCAGCAAAATGCTTTCCCACTAGGTCTAGCAAGGAGAAACTGTGGCAGCTGAGTAGATGTAGCCCGGCCTGCCCTTTGAAGTTGACAAGTTCTTGGCATCTCAGAGCCTCAAGGGAAGAGCAAGGTTATCTATGGTAGGCTGGGGCAGAACTAGCAGCAAGCAGAGCAAAGTTGTCCAAGAATAGCTTCCATTGGAATGCTAATGGCAATTGAAGAGGCAGGCCAGTGGCAAGCCACTAGCTTCTAGCAGTTTGAAAGTTGCAGACACAGTGCAGGTGTTGTGCGGCTTCCTTCTTGGCCTCCTAGAAGTTGCCGCACTCTCCGTCTCTTGCTTGCCAATATGTTGCCGTGTTCCTCCTATTGTTTGGTTTGTTTTGATTTGTTTTGATGATCTTTTGGCGGGTTTTCGGAATGTTTTGGTGGTGTTTTAGAATGTTTTGTTTTCTCTTGTGTTGTTTTTATTGTGTTGGCAAGTTGTGGAACGTTTGGATTCCTTTTGGCGGGTTTTAAAATCTTTTGGCGGGTATTTGGAATGTTTTGGTTTGCTTTCATTTGTTTTGATTATGTTTTGGCAAGTTATTGAAAGTTTTGATCACTTCTGACTGGTTTTCTAGTATTTTGGCATCTTTTCAGAATGTTTTGATCAGTTTTGGCAGGTTGTAAACTATTTTGTCAGGTTTTTGGAACGTTTTGGTTGGTTTTGATTTGTTTTTATGATGTTTTGCCAAGTTTTTTGAATGTTTTGATCAGTTCTGGCTGGTTTTCTAATGTTTTGGCATTTTTTCAGAACGTTTTGATGAGTTTTGTGGGTCTAAATTATTTTGGCGGGTTTTCGGAATATTTTGGTTGGTTTTGATTTGTTTTTATGATGTTTTGGCGGGTTTTCGGAATGCTTTGGTTGGGTTTTAGAATGTTTTGTATTCTCTTGAGTTGTTTTTATTGTGTTGGCAGGTATTCGGAATGTTTTGATTAGTTTTGACGGGTTTTGAAATATTTTGGCGGGTTTTTAGAAGGTTTTGACTTGTTTTGATTCTGTTTAGCCCAGTTTTTGGTGTGTTTGGATTAGCTTTGGTGGGCTTTATCATGTTTTGTCAGGTTTTTTTGAATGTATTGATCCCTTCTGTCTGGTTTTCTATTTTGGCGGGTTTGAAAATATTTTTGGATGAGTTTTGGCGGGTTTGAAAATATTTTGGCTCTTTGCGCAGAGATGACGGTGCCGGTTGCGGTGCGCTCCGGGGCGCTCCTTCTGCGGAAAGACGCCTGGCATCGGTACTTGGGACAGCTCCGCGTCTCCGTATTCTGCGTTTCTTGCCTTCTGCATCTCAGCAAAATGCTTTCCCACTAGGTCTAGCAAGGAGAAACTGTGGCAGCTGAGTAGATGTAGCCCGGCCCGCCCTTTGAAGTTGACAAGTTCTTGGCATCTCAGAGCCTCAAGGGAAGAGCAAGGTTATCTATGGTAGGCTGGGGCAGAACTAGCAGCAAGCAGAGCAAAGTTGTCCAAGAATAGCTTCCATTGGAATGCTAATGGCAATTGAAGAGGCAGGCCAGTGGCAAGCCACTAGCTTCTAGCAGTTTGAAAGTTGCTGACACAGTGCAGTGTTGTGCGGCTTCTTTCTTGGCCTCCTAGAAGGTGCCGTGGTGCTGCGTTCTCCGTCTCTTGCTTGCCAATATGTTGCCGTGTTCCTCCTATTGTTTGGTTTGTTTTGATTTGTTTTGATGATCTTTTGGCGGGTTTTCGGAATGTTTTGGTGGTGTTTTAGAATGTTTTGTTTTCTCTTGTTTTGTTTTTATTGTGTTGGCAGGTTGTGGAACGTTTGGATTAGTTTTGGCGGGTTTTAAAATCTTTTGGCGGGTATTCGGAATGTTTTGGTTTGCTTTCATTTGTTTTGATTATGTTTTGGCAAGTTATTGAAAGTTTTGATCACTTCTGACTGGTTTTCTAGTATTTTGGCATCTTTTCAGAATGTTTTGATCAGTTTTGGCAGGTTGTAAACTATTTTGTCGGGTTTTTGGAATGTTTTGGTTGGTTTTGATTTGTTTTTATGATGTTTTGCAAAGTTTTTTGAATGTTTTGATCAGTTCTGGCTGGTTTTCTAATGTTTTGGCATTTTTTCAGAACGTTTTGATGAGTTTTGTGGGTCTAAATTATTTTGGCGGGTTTTCGGAATATTTTGGTTGGTTTTGATTTGTTTTTATGATGTTTTGGCGGGTTTTCAGAATGTTTTGGTTGGGTTTTAGAATGTTTTGTATTCTCTTGAGTTGTTTTTATTGTCTTGGCAGGTTTTGGAATGTTTGGATTCCTTTTGGCGGGTTTTAAAATATTTTGGTGGGTATTTGGAATGTTTTTTAACGGGTATTCGGAAGGTTTTGATTAGTTTTGACGGGTTTTGAAATATTTTGGAGGGTTTTTAGAAGGTTTTGATTCTGTTTAGCCCAGTTTTTGGTGTGTTTGGATTAGCTTTGGTGGGCTTTATCATGTTTTGTGAGGTTTTTTCGAATGTATTGATCACTTCTGTCTGGTTTTCTATTTTGGCGGGTTTGAAAATATTTTTGGATTAGTTTTGGCGGGTTTGAAAATATTTTGGCTCTTTGCGCAGAGATGACGGTGCCGGTTGCGGTGCGCTCCGGGGCGCTCCTTCTGCGGAAAGACGCCTGGCAGCGGCACTTGGGACAGCTCCGCGTCTCTGTATTCTGCGTTTCTTGCCTTCTGCATCTCAGCAAAATGCTTTCCCACTAGGTCTAGCAAGGAGAAACTGTGGCAGCTGAGTAGATGTAGCCCGGCCCGCCCTTTGAAGTTGACAAGTTCTTGGCATCTCAGAGCCTCAAGGGAAGAGCAAGGTTATCTATGGTAGGCTGGGGCAGAACTAGCAGCAAGCAGAGCAAAGTTGTCCAAGAATAGCTTCCATTGGAATGCTAATGGCAATTGAAGAGGCAGGCCAGTGGCAAGCCACTAGCTTCTAGCAGTTTGAAAGTTGCAGACACAGTGCAGGTGTTGTGCGGCTTCCTTCTTGGCCTCCTAGAAGGTGCCGCACTCTCCGTCTCTTGCTTGCCAATATGTTGCCGTGTTCCTCCTATTGTTTGGTTTGTTTTGATTTGTTTTGATGATCTTTTGGCGGGTTTTCGGAATGTTTTGGTGGTGTTTTAGAATGTTTTGTTTTCTCTTGTTTTGTTTTTATTGTGTTGGCAGGTTGTGGAACGTTTGGATTAGTTTTGGCGGGTTTTAAAATATTTTGGCGGGTATTTGGAATGTTTTGGTTTGCTTTCATTTGTTTTGATTATGTTTTGGCAAGTTATTGAAAGTTTTGATCACCTCTGACTGGTTTTCTAGTATTTTGGCATCTTTTCAGAATGTTTTGATCAGTTTTGGCAGGTTGTAAACTATTTTGTCAGGTTTTTGGAACGTTTTGGTTGGTTTTGATTTGTTTTTATGATGTTTTGCCAAGTTTTTTGAATGTTTTGATCAGTTCTGGCTGGTTTTCTAATGTTTTGGCATTTTTTCAGAACGTTTTGATGAGTTTTGTGGGTCTAAATTATTTTGGCGGGTTTTCGGAATGCTTTGGTTGGGTTTTAGAATGTTTTGTATTCTCTTGAGTTGTTTTTATTGTGTTGGCAGGTTTTGGAATGTTTGGATTCCTTTTGGCGGGTTTTAAAATCTTTTGGCGGGTATTTGGAATGTTTTGGCGGGTATTCGGAAGGTTTTGATTAGTTTTGACGGGTTTTGAAATATTTTGGCGGGTTTTTAGAAGGTTTTGACTTGTTTTGATTCTGTTTAGCCCAGTTTTTGGTGTGTTTGGATTAGCTTTGGTGGGCTTTATCATGTTTTGTCAGGTTTTTTTGAATGTATTGATCACTTCTGTCTGGTTTTCTATTTTGGCGGGTTTGAAAATATTTTTGGATTAGTTTTGGCGGGTTTGAAAATATTTTGGCTCTTTGCGCAGAGACGACGGTGCCGGTTGCGGTGCGCTCCGGGGCGCTCCTTCTGCGGAAAGACGCCTGGCAGCGGCACTTGGGACAGCTCCGCGTCTCTGTATTCTGCGTTTCTTGCCTTCTGCATCTCAGCAAAATGCTTTCCCACTAGGTCTAGCAAGGAGAAACTGTGGCAGCTGAGTAGATGTAGCCCGGCCCGCCCTTTGAAGTTGACAAGTTCTTGGCATCTCAGAGCCTCAAGGGAAGAGCAAGGTTATCTATGGTAGGCTGGGGCAGAACTAGCAGCAAGCAGAGCAAAGTTGTCCAAGAATAGCTTCCATTGGAATGCTAATGGCAATTGAAGAGGCAGGCCAGTGGCAAGCCACTAGCTTCTAGCAGTTTGAAAGTTGCAGACACAGTGCAGGTGTTGTGCGGCTTCCTTCTTGGCCTCCTAGAAGGTGCCGCACTCTCCGTCTCTTGCTTGCCAATATGTTGCCGTGTTCCTCCTATTGTTTGGTTTGTTTTGATTTGTTTTGATGATCTTTTGGCGGGTTTTCGGAATGTTTTGGTGGTGTTTTAGAATGTTTTGTTTTCTCTTGTTTTGTTTTTATTGTGTTGGCAGGTTGTGGAACGTTTGGATTAGTTTTGGCGGGTTTTAAAATCTTTTGGCGGGTATTTGGAATGTTTTGGTTTGCTTTCATTTGTTTTGATTATGTTTTGGCAAGTTATTGAAAGTTTTGATCACTTCTGACTGGTTTTCTAGTATTTTGGCATCTTTTCAGAATTTTTGATCAGTTTTAGCAGGTTGTAAACTATTTTGTCAGGTTTTTGGAATGTTTTGGTTGGTTTTGATTTGTTTTTATGATGTTTAGCCAAGTTTTTTGAATGTTTTGATCAGTTCTGGCTGGTTTTCTAATGTTTTGGCAATTTTCAGAATGTTTTGATGAGTTTTGTGGGTCTAAATTATTTTGGCGGTTTTCGGAATATTTTGGTTGGTTTTGATTTGATTTGATGATGTTTTGGCGGGTTTTCGGAATGTTTTGGTTGGGTTTTAGAATGTTTTGTATTCTCTTGAGTTGATTTTATTGTCTTGGCAGGTTTTGGAATGTTTGGATTGCTTTTGGCGGGTTTTAAAATATTTTGGCGTGTATTTGGAATGTTTTGGCGGGTATTCGGAATGTTTTGATTAGTTTTGACGGGTTTTTAAATATTTTGGCGGGTTTCTAGAAGGTTTTGATTCTGTTTAGCCCAGTTTTTGGTGTGTTTGGATTAGCTTTGGTGGGCTTTATCATGTTTTGTCAGGTTTTTTTGAATGTATTGATCACTTCTGTCTGGTTTTCTATTTTGGCGGGTTTGAAAATATTTTTGGATTAGTTTTGGCGGGTTTGAAAATATTTTGGCTCTTTGCGCAGAGACGACGGTGCCGGTTGCGGTGCGCTCCGGGGCGCTCCTTCTGCGGAAAGACGCCTGGCAGCGGCACTTGGGACAGCTCCGCGTCTCCGTATTCTGCGTTTCTTGCCTTCTGCATCTCAGCAAAATGCTTTCCCACTAGGTCTAGCAAGGAGAAACTGTGGCAGCTGAGTAGATGTAGCCCGGCCCGCCCTTTGAAGTTGACAAGTTCTTGGCATCTCAGAGCCTCAAGGGAAGAGCAAGGTTATCTATGGTAGGCTGGGGCAGAACTAGCAGCAAGCAGAGCAAAGTTGTCCAAGAATAGCTTCCATTGGAATGCTAATGGCAATTGAAGAGGCAGGCCAGTGGCAAGCCACTAGCTTCTAGCAGTTTGAAAGTTGCAGACACAGTGCAGGTGTTGTGCGATTTCCTTCTTGGCCTCCTAGAAGGTGCCGCGTTCTCCGTCTCTTGCTTGCCAATATGTTGCCGTGTTCCTCTTATTTTTTGGTTGGTTTTGATTTGTTTTTATGATCTTTTGGCGGGTTTTCGGAATGTTTTGGTTGGGTTTTAGAATGTTTTGTTTTCTCTTGTGTTGTTTATATTGTCTTGGCAGGTTTTGGAATGTTTGGATTCCTTTTGGCGGGTTTTAAAATCTTTTGGCGGGTATTTGGAATGTTTTGGTTTGCTTTCGTTTGTTTTGATTATGTTTTGGCAAGTTATTGAATGTTTTGATCACTTCTTACTGGTTTTCTAGTATTTTGGCATCTTTTCAGAATGTTTTGATGAGTTTTGGCGGGTTCTAATCTATTTTGTCGGGTTTTTGGAATGTTTTGGTTGGTTTTGATTTGTTTTTATGACGTTTTGCAAAGTTTTTTGAATGTTTTGATCAGTTCTGGCTGGTTTTCTAATGTTTTGGCATTTTTTCAGAACGTTTTGATGAGTTTTGTGGGTCTAAATTATTTTGGCGGGTTTTCGGAATATTTTGGTTGGTTTTGATTTGTTTTTATGATGTTTTGGCGGGTTTTCAGAATGTTTTGGTTGGGTTTTAGAATGTTTTGTATTCTCTTGAGTTGTTTTTATTGTCTTGGCAGGTTTTGGAATGTTTGGATTCCTTTTGGCGGGTTTTAAAATATTTTGGTGGGTATTTGGAATGTTTTTTAACGGGTATTCGGAAGGTTTTGATTAGTTTTGACGGGTTTTGAAATATTTTGGAGGGTTTTTAGAAGGTTTTGATTCTGTTTAGCCCAGTTTTTGGTGTGTTTGGATTAGCTTTGGTGGGCTTTATCATGTTTTGTGAGGTTTTTTCGAATGTATTGATCACTTCTGTCTGGTTTTCTATTTTGGCGGGTTTGAAAATATTTTTGGATTAGTTTTGGCGGGTTTGAAAATATTTTGGCTCTTTGCGCAGAGATGACGGTGCCGGTTGCGGTGCGCTCCGGGGCGCTCCTTCTGCGGAAAGACGCCTGGCAGCGGCACTTGGGACAGCTCCGCGTCTCCGTATTCTGCGTTTCTTGCCTTCTGCATCTCAGCAAAATGCTTTCCCACTAGGTCTAGCAAGGAGAAACTGTGGCAGCTGAGTAGATGTAGCCCGGCCCGCCCTTTGAAGTTGACAAGTTCTTGGCATCTCAGAGCCTCAAGGGAAGAGCAAGGTTATCTATGGTAGGCTGGGGCAGAACTAGCAGCAAGCAGAGCAAAGTTGTCCAAGAATAGCTTCCATTGGAATGCTAATGGCAATTGAAGAGGCAGGCCAGTGGCAAGCCACTAGGTTCTAGCAGTTTGAAAGTTGCAGACACAGTGCAGGTGTTGTGCGGCTTCCTTCTTGGCCTCCTAGAAGGTGCCGCACTCTCCGTCTCTTGCTTGCCAATATGTTGCCGTGTTCCTCCTATTGTTTGGTTTGTTTTGATTTGTTTTGATGATCTTTTGGCGGGTTTTCGGAATGTTTTGGTGGTGTTTTAGAATGTTTTGTTTTCTCTTGTTTTGTTTTTATTGTGTTGGCAGGTTGTGGAACGTTTGGATTAGTTTTGGCGGGTTTTAAAATATTTTGGCGGGTATTTGGAATGTTTTGGTTTGCTTTCATTTGTTTTGATTATGTTTTGGCAAGTTATTGAAAGTTTTGATCACTTCTGACTGGTTTTCTAGTATTTTGGCATCTTTTCAGAATGTTTTGATCAGTTTTGGCAGGTTGTAAACTATTTTGTCAGGTTTTTGGAACGTTTTGGTTGGTTTTGATTTGTTTTTATGATGTTTTGCCAAGTTTTTTGAATGTTTTGATCAGTTCTGGCTGGTTTTCTAATGTTTTGGCATTTTTTCAGAACGTTTTGATGAGTTTTGTGGGTCTAAATTATTTTGGCGGGTTTTCGGAATGCTTTGGTTGGGTTTTAGAATGTTTTGTATTCTCTTGAGTTGTTTTTATTGTGTTGGCAGGTTTTGGAATGTTTGGATTCCTTTTGGCGGGTTTTAAAATATTTTGGCGGGTATTTGGAATGTTTTGGCGGGTATTTGGAAGGTTTTGATTAGTTTTGACGGGTTTTGAAATATTTTGGCGGGTTTTTAGAAGGTTTTGACTTGTTTTGATTCTGTTTAGCCCAGTTTTTGGTGTGTTTGGATTAGCTTTGGTGGGCTTTATCATGTTTTGTCAGGTTTTTTTGAATGTATTGATCACTTCTGTCTGGTTTTCTATTTTGGCGGGTTTGAAAATATTTTTGGATTAGTTTTGGCGGGTTTGAAAATATTTTGGCTCTTTGCGCAGAGACGACGGTGCCGGTTGCGGTGCGCTCCGGGGCGCTCCTTCTGCGGAAAGACGCCTGGCAGCGGCACTTGGGACAGCTCCGCGTCTCCGTATTCTGCGTTTCTTGCCTTCTGCATCTCAGCAAAATGCTTTCCCACTAGGTCTAGCAAGGAGAAACTGTGGCAGCTGAGTAGATGTAGCCCGGCCCGCCCTTTGAAGTTGACAAGTTCTTGGCATCTCAGAGCCTCAAGGGAAGAGCAAGGTTATCTATGGTAGGCTGGGGCAGAACTAGCAGCAAGCAGAGCAAAGTTGTCCAAGAATAGCTTCCATTGGAATGCTAATGGCAATTGAAGAGGCAGGCCAGTGGCAAGCCACTAGCTTCTAGCAGTTTGAAAGTTGCAGACACAGTGCAGGTGTTGTGCGGCTTCCTTCTTGGCCTCCTAGAAGGTGCCGCACTCTCCGTCTCTTGCTTGCCAATATGTTGCCGTGTTCCTCCTATTGTTTGGTTTGTTTTGATTTGTTTTGATGATCTTTTGGCGGGTTTTCGGAATGTTTTGGTGGTGTTTTAGAATGTTTTGTTTTCTCTTGTTTTGTTTTTATTGTGTTGGCAGGTTGTGGAACGTTTGGATTAGTTTTGGCGGGTTTTAAAATCTTTTGGCGGGTATTTGGAATGTTTTGGTTTGCTTTCATTTGTTTTGATTATGTTTTGGCAAGTTATTGAAAGTTTTGATCACTTCTGACTGGTTTTCTAGTATTTTGGCATCTTTTCAGAATTTTTGATCAGTTTTAGCAGGTTGTAAACTATTTTGTCAGGTTTTTGGAATGTTTTGGTTGGTTTTGATTTGTTTTTATGATGTTTAGCCAAGTTTTTTGAATGTTTTGATCAGTTCTGGCTGGTTTTCTAATGTTTTGGCAATTTTCAGAATGTTTTGATGAGTTTTGTGGGTCTAAATTATTTTGGCGGTTTTCGGAATATTTTGGTTGGTTTTGATTTGATTTGATGATGTTTTGGCGGGTTTTCGGAATGTTTTGGTTGGGTTTTAGAATGTTTTGTATTCTCTTGAGTTGATTTTATTGTCTTGGCAGGTTTTGGAATGTTTGGATTGCTTTTGGCGGGTTTTAAAATATTTTGGCGTGTATTTGGAATGTTTTGGCGGGTATTCGGAATGTTTTGATTAGTTTTGACGGGTTTTTAAATATTTTGGCGGGTTTCTAGAAGGTTTTGATTCTGTTTAGCCCAGTTTTTGGTGTGTTTGGATTAGCTTTGGTGGGCTTTATCATGTTTTGTCAGGTTTTTTTGAATGTATTGATCACTTCTGTCTGGTTTTCTATTTTGGCGGGTTTGAAAATATTTTTGGATTAGTTTTGGCGGGTTTGAAAATATTTTGGCTCTTTGCGCAGAGACGACGGTGCCGGTTGCGGTGCGCTCCGGGGCGCTCCTTCTGCGGAAAGACGCCTGGCAGCGGCACTTGGGACAGCTCCGCGTCTCCGTATTCTGCGTTTCTTGCCTTCTGCATCTCAGCAAAATGCTTTCCCACTAGGTCTAGCAAGGAGAAACTGTGGCAGCTGAGTAGATGTAGCCCGGCCCGCCCTTTGAAGTTGACAAGTTCTTGGCATCTCAGAGCCTCAAGGGAAGAGCAAGGTTATCTATGGTAGGCTGGGGCAGAACTAGCAGCAAGCAGAGCAAAGTTGTCCAAGAATAGCTTCCATTGGAATGCTAATGGCAATTGAAGAGGCAGGCCAGTGGCAAGCCACTAGCTTCTAGCAGTTTGAAAGTTGCAGACACAGTGCAGGTGTTGTGCGATTTCCTTCTTGGCCTCCTAGAAGGTGCCGCGTTCTCCGTCTCTTGCTTGCCAATATGTTGCCGTGTTCCTCTTATTTTTTGGTTGGTTTTGATTTGTTTTTATGATCTTTTGGCGGGTTTTCGGAATGTTTTGGTTGGGTTTTAGAATGTTTTGTTTTCTCTTGTGTTGTTTATATTGTCTTGGCAGGTTTTGGAATGTTTGGATTCCTTTTGGCGGGTTTTAAAATCTTTTGGCGGGTATTTGGAATGTTTTGGTTTGCTTTCGTTTGTTTTGATTATGTTTTGGCAAGTTATTGAATGTTTTGATCACTTCTTACTGGTTTTCTAGTATTTTGGCATCTTTTCAGAATGTTTTGATGAGTTTTGGCGGGTTCTAATCTATTTTGTCGGGTTTTTGGAATGTTTTGGTTGGTTTTGATTTGTTTTTATGATGTTTTGCAAAGTTTTTTGAATGTTTTGATCAGTTCTGGCTGGTTTTCTAATGTTTTGGCATTTTTTCAGAACGTTTTGATGAGTTTTGTGGGTCTAAATTATTTTGGCGGGTTTTCGGAATATTTTGGTTGGTTTTGATTTGTTTTTATGATGTTTTGGCGGGTTTTCAGAATGTTTTGGTTGGGTTTTAGAATGTTTTGTATTCTCTTGAGTTGTTTTTATTGTCTTGGCAGGTTTTGGAATGTTTGGATTCCTTTTGGCGGGTTTTAAAATATTTTGGTGGGTATTTGGAATGTTTTTTAACGGGTATTCGGAAGGTTTTGATTAGTTTTGACGGGTTTTGAAATATTTTGGAGGGTTTTTAGAAGGTTTTGATTCTGTTTAGCCCAGTTTTTGGTGTGTTTGGATTAGCTTTGGTGGGCTTTATCATGTTTTGTGAGGTTTTTTCGAATGTATTGATCACTTCTGTCTGGTTTTCTATTTTGGCGGGTTTGAAAATATTTTTGGATTAGTTTTGGCGGGTTTGAAAATATTTTGGCTCTTTGCGCAGAGATGACGGTGCCGGTTGCGGTGCGCTCCGGGGCGCTCCTTCTGCGGAAAGACGCCTGGCAGCGGCACTTGGGACAGCTCCGCGTCTCTGTATTCTGCGTTTCTTGCCTTCTGCATCTCAGCAAAATGCTTTCCCACTAGGTCTAGCAAGGAGAAACTGTGGCAGCTGAGTAGATGTAGCCCGGCCCGCCCTTTGAAGTTGACAAGTTCTTGGCATCTCAGAGCCTCAAGGGAAGAGCAAGGTTATCTATGGTAGGCTGGGGCAGAACTAGCAGCAAGCAGAGCAAAGTTGTCCAAGAATAGCTTCCATTGGAATGCTAATGGCAATTGAAGAGGCAGGCCAGTGGCAAGCCACTAGCTTCTAGCAGTTTGAAAGTTGCAGACACAGTGCAGGTGTTGTGCGGCTTCCTTCTTGGCCTCCTAGAAGGTGCCGCACTCTCCGTCTCTTGCTTGCCAATATGTTGCCGTGTTCCTCCTATTGTTTGGTTTGTTTTGATTTGTTTTGATGATCTTTTGGCGGGTTTTCGGAATGTTTTGGTGGTGTTTTAGAATGTTTTGTTTTCTCTTGTTTTGTTTTTATTGTGTTGGCAGGTTGTGGAACGTTTGGATTAGTTTTGGCGGGTTTTAAAATATTTTGGCGGGTATTTGGAATGTTTTGGTTTGCTTTCATTTGTTTTGATTATGTTTTGGCAAGTTATTGAAAGTTTTGATCACTTCTGACTGGTTTTCTAGTATTTTGGCATCTTTTCAGAATGTTTTGATCAGTTTTGGCAGGTTGTAAACTATTTTGTCAGGTTTTTGGAACGTTTTGGTTGGTTTTGATTTGTTTTTATGATGTTTTGCCAAGTTTTTTGAATGTTTTGATCAGTTCTGGCTGGTTTTCTAATGTTTTGGCATTTTTTCAGAACGTTTTGATGAGTTTTGTGGGTCTAAATTATTTTGGCGGGTTTTCGGAATGCTTTGGTTGGGTTTTAGAATGTTTTGTATTCTCTTGAGTTGTTTTTATTGTGTTGGCAGGTTTTGGAATGTTTGGATTGCTTTTGGCGGGTTTTAAAATCTTTTGGTGGGTATTTGGAATGTTTTGGCGGGTATTCGGAAGGTTTTGATTAGTTTTGACGGGTTTTGAAATATTTTGGCGGGTTTTTAGAAGGTTTTGACTTGTTTTGATTCTGTTTAGCCCAGTTTTTGGTGTGTTTGGATTAGCTTTGGTGGGCTTTATCATGTTTTGTCAGGTTTTTTTGAATGTATTGATCACTTCTGTCTGGTTTTCTATTTTGGCGGGTTTGAAAATATTTTTGGATTAGTTTTGGCGGGTTTGAAAATATTTTGGCTCTTTGCGCAGAGACGACGGTGCCGGTTGCGGTGCGCTGCGGGGCGCTCCTTCTGCGGAAAGACGCCTGGCAGCGGCACTTGGGACAGCTCCGCGTCTCCGTATTCTGCGTTTCTTGCCTTCTGCATCTCAGCAAAATGCTTTCCCACTAGGTCTAGCAAGGAGAAACTGTGGCAGCTGAGTAGATGTAGCCCGGCCCGCCCTTTGAAGTTGACAAGTTCTTGGCATCTCAGAGCCTCAAGGGAAGAGCAAGGTTATCTATGGTAGGCTGGGGCAGAACTAGCAGCAAGCAGAGCAAAGTTGTCCAAGAATAGCTTCCATTCGAATGCTAATGGCAATTGAAGAGGCAGGCCAGTGGCAAGCCACTAGCTTCTAGCAGTTTGAAAGTTGCAGACACAGTGCAGGTGTTGTGCGGCTTCCTTCTTGGCCTCCTAGAAGGTGCCGCGTTCTCCGTCTCTTGCTTGCCAATATGTTGCCGTGTTCCTCTTATTTTTTGGTTGGTTTTGATTTGTTTTTATGATCTTTTGGCGGGTTTTCGGAATGTTTTGGTTGGGTTTTAGAATGTTTTGTTTTCTCTTGTGTTGTTTATATTGTCTTGGCAGGTTTTGGAATGTTTGGATTCCTTTTGGCGGGTTTTAAAATCTTTTGGCGGGTATTTGGAATGTTTTGGTTTGCTTTCGTTTGTTTTGATTATGTTTTGGCAAGTTATTGAATGTTTTGATCACTTCTTACTGGTTTTCTAGTATTTTGGCATCTTTTCAGAATGTTTTGATGAGTTTTGGCGGGTTCTAATCTATTTTGTCGGGTTTTTGGAATGTTTTGGTTGGTTTTGATTTGTTTTTATGATGTTTTGCAAAGTTTTTTGAATGTTTTGATCAGTTCTGGCTGGTTTTCTAATGTTTTGGCATCTTTTCAGAATGTTTTGATGAGTTTTGCGGGTCTAAATCATTTTGGCGGGTTTTTGGAATATTTTGGTTGGTTTTGATTTGTTTTCATGATGTTTTGGCGGGTTTTCAGAATGTTTTGGTTGGGTTTTAGAATGTTTTGTATTCTCTTGAGTTGTTTTTATTGTGTTGGCAGGTTTTGGAATGTTTGGATTGCTTTTGGCGGGTTTTAAAATATTTTGGCGGGTATTTGGAATGTTTTGGCGGGTATTCGGAATGTTTTGATTAGTTTTGACGGGTTTTGAAATATTTTGGCAGGTTTTTAGAAGGTTTTGATTCTGTTTAGCCCAGTTTTTGGTGTGTTTGGATTAGCTTTGGTGGGCTTTATCATGTTTTGTCAGGTTTTTTTGAATGTATTGATCACTTCTGTCTGGTTTTCTATTTTGGCGGGTTTGAAAATATTTTTGGATTAGTTTTGGCAGGTTTGAAAATATTTTGGCTCTTTGCGCAGAGACGACGGTGCCGGTTGCGGTGCGCTCCGGGGCGCTCCTTCTGCGGAAAGACGCCTGGCAGCGGCACTTGGGACAGCTCCGCGTCTCCGTATTCTGCGTTTCTTGCCTTCTGCATCTCAGCAAAATGCTTTCCCACTAGGTCTAGCAAGGAGAAACTGTGGCAGCTGAGTAGATGTAGCCCGGCCCGCCCTTTGAAGTTGACAAGTTCTTGGCATCTCAGAACCTCAAGGGAAGAGCAAGGTTATCTATGGTAGGCTGGGGCAGAACTAGCAGCAAGCAGAGCAAAGTTGTCCAAGAATAGCTTCCATTGGAATGCTAATGGCAATTGAAGAGGCAGGCCAGTGGCAAGCCACTAGCTTCTAGCAGTTTGAAAGTTGCAGACACAGTGCAGGTGTTGTGCGGCTTCCTTCTTGGCCTCCTAGAAGGTGCCGCGTTCTCCGTCTCTTGCTTGCCAATATGTTGCCGTGTTCCTCTTATTTTTTGGTTGGTTTTGATTTGTTTTTATGATCTTTTGGCGGGTTTTCGGAATGTTTTGGTTGGGTTTTAGAATGTTTTGTTTTCTCTTGTGTTGTTTATATTGTCTTGGCAGGTTTTGGAATGTTTGGATTCCTTTTGGCGGGTTTTAAAATCTTTTGGCGGGTATTTGGAATGTTTTGGTTTGCTTTCGTTTGTTTTGATTATGTTTTGGCAAGTTATTGAATGTTTTGATCACTTCTTACTGGTTTTCTAGTATTTTGGCATCTTTTCAGAATGTTTTGATGAGTTTTGGCGGGTTCTAAACTATTTTGTCGGGTTTTTGGAATGTTTTGGTTGGTTTTGATTTGTTTTTATGATGTTTTGCAAAGTTTTTTGAATGTTTTGATCAGTTCTGGCTGGTTTTCTAATGTTTTGGCATCTTTTCAGAATGTTTTGATGAGTTTTGTGGGTCTAAATCATTTTGGCGGGTTTTTGGAATATTTTGGTTGGTTTTGATTTGTTTTCATGATGTTTTGGCGGGTTTTCAGAATGTTTTGGTTGGGTTTTAGAATGTTTTGTATTCTCTTGAGTTGTTTTTATTGTGTTGGCAGGTTTTGGAATGTTTGGATTGCTTTTGGCGGGTTTTAAAATATTTTGGCGGGTATTTGGAATGTTTTGGCGGGTATTCGGAATGTTTTGATTAGTTTTGACGGGTTTTGAAATATTTTGGCAGGTTTTTAGAAGGTTTTGATTCTGTTTAGCCCAGTTTTTGGTGTGTTTGGATTAGCTTTGGTGGGCTTTATCATGTTTTGTCAGGTTTTTTTGAATGTATTGATCACTTCTGTCTGGTTTTCTATTTTGGCGGGTTTGAAAATATTTTTGGATTAGTTTTGGCAGGTTTGAAAATATTTTGGCTCTTTGCGCAGAGACGACGGTGCCGGTTGCGGTGCGCTCCGGGGCGCTCCTTCTGCGGAAAGACGGCTGGCAGCGGCACTTGGGACAGCTCCGCGTCTCCGTATTCTGCGTTTCTTGCCTTCTGCATCTCAGCAAAATGCTTTCCCACTAGGTCTAGCAAGGAGAAACTGTGGCAGCTGAGTAGATGTAGCCCGGCCCGCCCTTTGAAGTTGAAAAGTTCTTGGCATCTCAGAGCCTCAAGGGAAGAGCAAGGTTATCTATGGTAGGCTGGGGCAGAACTAGCAGCAAGCAGAGCAAAGTTGTCCAAGAATAGCTTCCTTTGGAATGCTAATGGCAATTGAAGAGGCAGGCCAGTGGCAAGCCACTAGCTTCTAGCAGTTTGAAAGTTGCAGACATAGTGCAGGTGTTGTGCGGCTTCCTTCTTGGCCTCCTAGAAGGTGCCGCACTCTCCGTCTCTTGCTTGCCAATATGTTGCCGTGTTCCTCCTATTGTTTGGTTTGTTTTGATTTGTTTTGATGATCTTTTGGCGGGTTTTCGGAATGTTTTGGTGGTGTTTTAGAATGTTTTGTTTTCTCTTGTTTTGTTTTTATTGTGTTGGCAGGTTGTGGAACGTTTGGATTAGTTTTGGCGGGTTTTAAAATCTTTTGGCGGGTATTTGGAATGTTTTGGTTTGCTTTCATTTGTTTTGATTATGTTTTGGCAAGTTATTGAAAGTTTTGATCACTTCTTACTGGTTTTCTAGTATTTTGGCATCTTTTCAGAATGTTTTGATCAGTTTTAGCAGGTTGTAAACTATTTTGTCAGGTTTTTGGAACGTTTTGGTTGGTTTTGATTTGTTTTTATGATGTTTTGCCAAGTTTTTTGAATGTTTTGATCAGTTCTGGCTGGTTTTCTAATGTTTTGGCAATTTTCAGAATGTTTTGATGAGTTTTGTGGGTCTAAATTATTTTGGCGGGTTTTCGGAATATTTTGGTTGGTTTTGATTTGTTTTTATGATGTTTTGTCGGGTTTTCAGAATGTTTTGGTTGGGTTTTAGAATGTTTTGTATTCTCTTGAGTTGTTTTTATTGTGTTGGCAGGTTTTGGAATGTTTGGATTGCTTTTGGCGGGTTTTAAAATCTTTTGGCGGGTATTTGGAATGTTTTGGCGGGTATTCGGAAGGTTTTGATTAGTTTTGACGGGTTTTGAAATATTTTGGCAGGTTTTTAGAAGGTTTTGATTCTGTTTAGCCCAGTTTTTGGTGTCTTTGGATTAGCTTTGGTGGGCTTTATCATGTTTTGTCAGGTTTTTTCGAATGTATTGATCACTTCTGTCTGGTTTTCTATTTTGGCGGGTTTGAAAATATTTTTGGATTAGTTTTGGCGGGTTTGAAAATATTTTGGCTCTTTGCGCAGAGACGACGGTGCCGGTTGCGGTGCGCTCCGGGGCGCTCCTTCTGCGGAAAGACGCCTGGCAGCGGCACTTGGGACAGCTCCGCGTCTCCGTATTCTGCGTTTCTTGCCTTCTGCATCTCAGCAAAATGCTTTCCCACTAGGTCTAGCAAGGAGAAACTGTGGCAGCTGAGTAGATGTAGCCCGGCCCGCCCTTTGAAGTTGACAAGTTCTTGGCATCTCAGAGCCTCAAGGGAAGAGCAAGGTTATCTATGGTAGGCTGGGGCAGAACTAGCAGCAAGCAGAGCAAAGTTGTCCAAGAATAGCTTCCATTGGAATGCTAATGGCAATTGAAGAGGCAGGCCAGTGGCAAGCCACTAGCTTCTAGCAGTTTGAAAGTTGCAGACACAGTGCAGGTGTTGTGCGGCTTCCTTCTTGGCCTCCTAGAAGGTGCCGCACTCTCCGTCTCTTGCTTGCCAATATGTTGCCGTGTTCCTCGTATTGTTTAGTTTGTTTTGATTTGTTTTTATGATCTTTTGGCGGGTTTTCGGAATGCTTTGGTTGGGTTTTAGAATGTTTTGTATTCTCTTGAGTTGTTTTTATTGTGTTGGCGGGTATTCGGAATGTTTTGATTAGTTTTGACGGGTTTTGAAATATTTTGGCGGGTTTTTAGAAGGTTTTGACTTGTTTTGATTCTGTTTAGCCCAGTTTTTGGTGTGTTTGGATTAGCTTTGGTGGGCTTTATCATGTTTTGTCAGGTTTTTTTTAATGTATTGATCCCTTCTGTCTGGTTTTCTATTTTGGCGGGTTTGAAAATATTTTTGGATTAGTTTTGGCGGGTTTGAAAATATTTTGGCTCTTTGCGCAGAGACGATGGTGCCGGTTGCGGTGCGCTCCGGGGCGCTCCTTCTGCGGAAAGACGCCTGGCAGCGGCACTTGGGACAGCTCCGCGTCTCCGTATTCTGCGTTTCTTGCCTTCTGCATCTCAGCAAAATGCTTTCCCACTAGGTCTAGCAAGGAGAAACTGTGGCAGCTGAGTAGATGTAGCCCGGCCCGCCCTTTGAAGTTGACAAGTTCTTGGCATCTCAGAGCCTCAAGGGAAGAGCAAGGTTATCTATGGTAGGCTGGGGCAGAACTGGAAGCAAGCAGAGCAAAGTTGTCCAAGAATAGCTTCCATTGGAATGCTAATGGCAATTGAAGAGGCAGGCCAGTGGCAAGCCACTAGCTTCTAGCAGTTTGAAAGTTGCTGACACAGTGCAGTGTTGTGCGGCTTCTTTCTTGGCCTCCTAGAAGGTGCCGTGGTGCTGCGTTCTCCGTCTCTTGCTTGCCAATATGTTGCCGTGTTCCTCCTATTGTTTGGTTTGTTTTGATTTGTTTTGATGATCTTTTGGCGGGTTTTCGGAATGTTTTGGTGGTGTTTTAGAATGTTTTGTTTTCTCTTGTTTTGTTTTTATTTTGTTGGCAGGTTGTGGAACGTTTGGATTCGTTTTGGCGGGTTTTAAAATCTTTTGGTGGGTATTTGGAATGTTTTGGTTTGCTTTCATTTGTTTTGATTATGTTTTGGCAAGTTATTGAAAGTTTTGATCACTTCTGACTGGTTTTCTAGTATTTTGGCATCTTTTCAGAATGTTTTGATCAGTTTTGGCAGGTTGTAAACTATTTTGTCGGGTTTTTGGAATGTTTTGGTTGGTTTTGATTTGTTTTTATGATGTTTTGCCAAGTTTTTTGAATGTTTTGATCAGTTCTGGCTGGTTTTCTAATGTTTTGGCATTTTTTCAGAAAGTTTTGATGAGTTTTGTGGGTCTAAATTATTTTGGCGGTTTTTCGGAATATTTTGGTTGGTTTTGATTTGTTTTTATGATGTTTTGGCGGGTTTTCAGAATGTTTTGGTTGGGTTTTAGAATGTTTTGTATTCTCTTGAGTTGTTTTTATTGTCTTGGCAGGTTTTGGAATGTTTGGATTCCTTTTGGCGGGTTTTAAAATATTTTGGTGGGTATTTGGAATGTTTTTTAACGGGTATTTGGAAGGTTTTGATTAGTTTTGACGGGTTTTGAAATATTTTGGCAGGTTTTTAGAAGGTTTTGATTCTGTTTAGCCCAGTTTTTGGTGTGTTTGGATTAGCTTTGGTGGGCTTTATCATGTTTTGTGAGGTTTTTTCGAATGTATTGATCACTTCTGTCTGGTTTTCTATTTTGGCGGGTTTGAAAATATTTTTGGATTAGTTTTGGCGGGTTTGAAAATATTTTGGCTCTTTGCGCAGAGACGACGGTGCCGGTTGCGGTGCGCTCCGGGGCGCTCCTTCTGCGGAAAGACGCCTGGCAGCGGCACTTGGGACAGCTCCGCGTCTCTGTATTCTGCGTTTCTTGCCTTCTGCATCTCAGCAAAATGCTTTCCCACTAGGTCTAGCAAGGAGAAACTGTGGCAGCTGAGTAGATGTAGCCCGGCCCGCCCTTTGAAGTTGACAAGTTCTTGGCATCTCAGAGCCTCAAGGGAAGAGCAAGGTTATCTATGGTAGGCTGGGGCAGAACTAGCAGCAAGCAGAGCAAAGTTGTCCAAGAATAGCTTCCATTGGAATGCTAATGGCAATTGAAGAGGCAGGCCAGTGGCAAGCCACTAGCTTCTAGCAGTTTGAAAGTTGCAGACACAGTGCAGGTGTTGTGCGGCTTCCTTCTTGGCCTCCTAGAAGGTGCCGCACTCTCCGTCTCTTGCTTGCCAATATGTTGCCGTGTTCCTCTTATTGTTTGGTTTGTTTTGATTTGTTTTGATGATCTTTTGGCGGGTTTTCGGAATGTTTTGGTGGTGTTTTAGAATGTTTTGTTTTCTCTTGTGTTGTTTTTATTGTGTTGGCAGGTTGTGGAACGTTTGGATTCGTTTTGGCGGGTTTTAAAATCTTTTGGCGGGTATTTGGAATGTTTTGGTTTGCTTTCATTTGTTTTGATTATGTTTTGGCAAGTTATTGAAAGTTTTGATCACTTCTGACTGGTTTTCTAGTATTTTGGCATCTTTTCAGAATGTTTTGATCAGTTTTGGCAGGTTGTAAACTATTTTGTCAGGTTTTTGGAACGTTTTGGTTGGTTTTGATTTGTTTTTATGATGTTTTGCCAAGTTTTTTGAATGTTTTGATCAGTTCTGGCTGGTTTTCTAATGTTTTGGCATTTTTTCAGAACGTTTTGATGAGTTTTGTGGGTCTAAATTATTTTGGCGGGTTTTCGGAATATTTTGGTTGGTTTTGATTTGTTTTTATGATGTTTTGGCGGGTTTTCAGAATGTTTTGGTTGGGTTTTAGAATGTTTTGTATTCTCTTGAGTTGTTTTTATTGTGTTGGCAGGTTTTGGAATGTTTGGATTGCTTTTGGCGGGTTTTAAAATCTTTTGGCGGGTATTTGGAATGTTTTGGCGGGTATTCGGAAGGTTTTGATTAGTTTTGACGGGTTTTGAAATATTTTGGAGGGTTTTTAGAAGGTTTTGACTTGTTTTGATTCTGTTTAGCCCAGATTTTGTTGTGTTTGGATTAGCTTTGGTGGGCTTTATCATGTTTTGTCAGGTTTTTTTGAATGTATTGATCATTTCTGTCTGGTTTTCTATTTTGGCGGGTTTGAAAATATTTTTGGATTAGTTTTGGCGGGTTTGAAAATATTTTGGCTCTTTGCGCAGAGACGACGGTGCCGGTTGCGGTGCGCTCCGGGGCGCTCCTTCTGCGGAAAGACGGCTGGCAGCGGCACTTGGGACAGCTCCGCGTCTCCGTATTCTGCGTTTCTTGCCTTCTGCATTTCGGCAAAATGCTTTCCCACTAGCTCTAGCAAGGAGAAACTGTGGCAGCTGAGTAGATGTAGCCCGGCCCGCCCTTTGAAGTTGACAAGTTCTTGGCATCTCAGAGCCTCAAGGGAAGAGCAAGGTTATCTATGGTAGGCTGGGGCAGAACTGGAAGCAAGCAGAGCAAAGTTGTCCAAGAATAGCTTCCATTGGAATGCTAATGGCAATTGAAGAGGCAGGCCAGTGGCAAGCCACTATCTTCTAGCAGTTTGAAAGTTGCAGACACAGTGCAGGTGTTGTGCGGCTTCTTTCTTGGCCTCCTAGAAGGTGCCGTGGTGCCGCGTTCTCCGTCTCTTGCTTGCCAATATGTTGCCGTGTTCCTCCTATTGTTTGGTTTGTTTTGATTTGTTTTGATGATCTTTTGGCGGGTTTTCGGAGTGTTTTGGTGGTGTTTTAGAATGTTTTGTTTTCTCTTGTGTTCTTTTTATTGTGTTGGCAGGTTGTGGAACGTTTGGATTAGTTTTGGTGGGTTTTAAAATATTTTGGCGGGTATTTGGAATGTTTTGGTTTGCTTTCATTTGTTTTGATTATGTTTTGGCAAGTTATTGAAAGTTTTGATCACTTCTGACTGGTTTTCTAGTATTTTGGCATCTTTTCAGAATGTTTTGATCAGTTTTGGCAGGTTGTAAACTATTTTGTCAGGTTTTTGGAACGTTTTGGTTGGTTTTGATTTGTTTTTATGATGTTTTGCCAAGTTTTTTGAATGTTTTGATCAGTTCTGGCTGGTTTTCTAATGTTTTGGCATTTTTTCAGAACGTTTTGATGAGTTTTGTGGGTCTAAATTATTTTGGCGGGTTTTCGGAATATTTTGGTTGGTTTTGATTTGTTTTTATGATGTTTTGGCGGGTTTTCAGAATGTTTTGGTTGGGTTTTAGAATGTTTTGTATTCTCTTGAGTTGTTTTTATTGTGTTGGCAGGTTTTGGAATGTTTGGATTGCTTTTGGCGGGTTTTAAAATCTTTTGGCGGGTATTTGGAATGTTTTGGCGGGTATTCGGAAGGTTTTGATTAGTTTTGACGGGTTTTGAAATATTTTGGCAGGTTTTTAGAAGGTTTTGATTCTGTTTAGCCCAGTTTTTGGTGTGTTTGGATTAGCTTTGGTGGGCTTTATCATGTTTTGTCAGGTTTTTTTGAATGTATTGATCACTTCTGTCTGGTTTTCTATTTTGGCGGGTTTGAAAATATTTTTGGATTAGTTTTGGCGGGTTTGAAAATATTTTGGCTCTTTGCGCAGAGACGACGGTGCCGGTTGCGGTGCGCTGCGGGGCGCTCCTTCTGCGGAAAGACGCCTGGCAGCGGCACTTGGGACAGCTCCGCGTCTCTGTATTCTGCGTTTCTTGCCTTCTGCATCTCAGCAAAATGCTTTCCCACTAGGTCTAGCAAGGAGAAACTGTGGCAGCTGAGTAGATGTAGCCCGGCCCGCCCTTTGAAGTTGACAAGTTCTTGGCATCTCAGAGCCTCAAGGGAAGAGCAAGGTTATCTATGGTAGGCTGGGGCAGAACTAGCAGCAAGCAGAGCAAAGTTGTCCAAGAATAGCTTCCATTGGAATGCTAATGGCAATTGAAGAGGCAGGCCAGTGGCAAGCCACTAGCTTCTAGCAGTTTGAAAGTTGCAGACACAGTGCAGGTGTTGTGCGGCTTCCTTCTTGGCCTCCTAGAAGGTGCCGCACTCTCCGTCTCTTGCTTGCCAATATGTTGCCGTGTTCCTCCTATTGTTTAGTTTGTTTTGATTTGTTTTTATGATGTTTTGGCAGGTTTTCGGAATGTTTTGGTGGTGTTTTAGAATGTTTTGTTTTCTCTTGTGTTGTTTTTATTGTCTTGGAAGGTTTTGGAACGTTTGGATTCGTTTTGGCGGGTTTTAAAATATTTTGGCGGGTATTTGGAATGTTTTGGTTTGCTTTCATTTGTTTTGATTATGTTTTGGCAATTTATTGAAAGTTTCGATCACTTCTGACTGGTTTTCTAGTATTTTGGCATCTTTTCAGAATGTTTTGATCAGTTTTGGCAGGTTGTAAACTATTTTGTCGGGTTTTTGGAATGTTTTGGTTGGTTTTGATTTGTTTTTATGATGTTTTGCCAAGTTTTTTGAATGTTTTGATGAGTTCTGGCTGGTTTTCTAATGTTTTGGCATTTTTTCAGAAAGTTTTGATGAGTTTTGTGGGTCTAAATTATTTTGACGGTTTTTCGGAATATTTTGGTTGGTTTTGATTTGTTTTTATGATGTTTTGGCGGGTTTTCAGAATGTTTTGGTTGGGTTTTAGAATGTTTTGTATTCTCTTGAGTTGTTTTTATTGTCTTGGCAGGTTTTGGAATGTTTGGATTCCTTTTGGCGGGTTTTAAAATATTTTGGTGGGTATTTGGAATGTTTTTTAACGGGTATTCGGAAGGTTTTGATTAGTTTTGACGGGTTTTGAAATATTTTGGCAGGTTTTTAGAAGGTTTTGATTCTGTTTAGCCCAGTTTTTGGTGTGTTTGGATTAGCTTTGGTGGGCTTTATCATGTTTTGTGAGGTTTTTTCGAATGTATTGATCACTTCTGTCTGGTTTTCTATTTTGGCGGGTTTGAAAATATTTTTGGATTAGTTTTGGCGGGTTTGAAAATATTTTGGCTCTTTGCGCAGAGATGACGGTGCCGGTTGCGGTGCGCTCCGGGGCGCTCCTTCTGCGGAAAGACGCCTGGCAGCGGCACTTGGGACAGCTCCGCGTCTCTGTATTCTGCGTTTCTTGCCTTCTGCATCTCAGCAAAATGCTTTCCCACTAGGTGTAGCAAGGAGAAACTGTGGCAGCTGAGTAGATGTAGCCCGGCCCGCCCTTTGAAGTTGACAAGTTCTTGGCATCTCAGAGCCTCAAGGGAAGAGCAAGGTTATCTATGGTAGGCTGGGGCAGAACTAGCAGCAAGCAGAGCAAAGTTGTCCAAGAATAGCTTCCATTGGAATGCTAATGGCAATTGAAGAGGCAGGCCAGTGGCAAGCCACTAGCTTCTAGCAGTTTGAAAGTTGCAGACACAGTGCAGGTGTTGTGCGGCTTCCTTCTTGGCCTCCTAGAAGGTGCCGCACTCTCCGTCTCTTGCTTGCCAATATGTTGCCGTGTTCCTCCTATTGTTTGGTTTGTTTTGATTTGTTTTGATGATCTTTTGGCGGGTTTTCGGAATGTTTTGGTGGTGTTTTAGAATGTTTTGTTTTCTCTTGTGTTGTTTTTATTGTGTTGGCAGGTTGTGGAACGTTTGGATTCGTTTTGGCGGGTTTTAAAATCTTTTGGCGGGTATTTGGAATGTTTTGGTTTGCTTTCATTTGTTTTGATTATGTTTTGGCAAGTTATTGAAAGTTTTGATCACTTCTGACTGGTTTTCTAGTATTTTGGCATCTTTTCAGAATGTTTTGATCAGTTTTGGCAGGTTGTAAACTATTTTGTCAGGTTTTTGGAACGTTTTGGTTGGTTTTGATTTGTTTTTATGATGTTTTGCCAAGTTTTTTGAATGTTTTGATCAGTTCTGGCTGGTTTTCTAATGTTTTGGCATTTTTTCAGAACGTTTTGATGAGTTTTGTGGGTCTAAATTATTTTGGCGGGTTTTCGGAATATTTTGGTTGGTTTTGATTTGTTTTTATGATGTTTTGGCGGGTTTTCAGAATGTTTTGGTTGGGTTTTAGAATGTTTTGTATTCTCTTGAGTTGTTTTTATTGTCTTGGCAGGTTTTGGAATGTTTGGATTGCTTTTGGCGGGTTTTAAAATATTTTGGCGGGTATTTGGAATGTTTTGGCGGGTATTCGGAAGGTTTTGATTAGTTTTGACGGGTTTTGAAATATTTTGGCAGGTTTTTAGAAGGTTTTGATTCTGTTTAGCCCAGTTTTTGGTGTGTTTGGATTAGCTTTGGTGGGCTTTATCATGTTTTGTCAGGTTTTTTTGAATGTATTGATCACTTCTGTCTGGTTTTCTATTTTGGCGGGTTTGAAAATATTTTTGGATTAGTTTTGGCGGGTTTGAAAATATTTTGGCTCTTTGCGCAGAGACGACGGTGCCGGTTGCGGTGCGCTCCGGGGCGCTCCTTCTGCGGAAAGACGCCTGGCAGCGGCACTTGGGACAGCTCCGCGTCTCCGTATTCTGCGTTTCTTGCCTTCTGCATCTCAGCAAAATGCTTTCCCACTAGGTCTAGCAAGGAGAAACTGTGGCAGCTGAGTAGATGTAGCCCGGCCCGCCCTTTGAAGTTGACAAGTTCTTGGCATCTCAGAGCCTCAAGGGAAGAGCAAGGTTATCTATGGTAGGCTGGGGCAGAACTAGCAGCAAGCAGAGCAAAGTTGTCCAAGAATAGCTTCCATTGGAATGCTAATGGCAATTGAAGAGGCAGGCCAGTGGCAAGCCACTAGCTTCTAGCAGTTTGAAAGTTGCAGACACAGTGCAGGTGTTGTGCGGCTTCCTTCTTGGCCTCCTAGAAGGTGCCGCACTCTCCGTCTCTTGCTTGCCAATATGTTGCCGTGTTCCTCCTATTGTTTGGTTTGTTTTGATTTGTTTTGATGATCTTTTGGCGGGTTTTCGGAATGTTTTGGTGGTGTTTTAGAATGTTTTGTTTTCTCTTGTGTTGTTTTTATTGTGTTGGCAGGTTGTGGAACGTTTGGATTCGTTTTGGCGGGTTTTAAAATATTTTGGCGGGTATTTGGAATGTTTTGGTTTGCTTTCATTTGTTTTGATTATGTTTTGGCAAGTTATTGAAAGTTTTGATCACTTCTGACTGGTTTTCTAGTATTTTGGCATCTTTTCAGAATGTTTTGATCAGTTTTGGCAGGTTGTAAACTATTTTGTCGGGTTTTTGGAATGTTTTGGTTGGTTTTGATTTGTTTTTATGATGTTTTGCCAAGTTTTTTGAATGTTTTGATCAGTTCTGGCTGGTTTTCTAATGTTTTGGCATTTTTTCAGAACGTTTTGATGAGTTTTGTGGGTCTAAATTATTTTGGCGGGTTTTCGGAATGCTTTGGTTGGTTTTGATTTGTTTTTATGATGTTTTGGCGGGTTTTCGGAATGCTTTGGTTGGGTTTTAGAATGTTTTGTATTCTCTTGAGTTGTTTTTATTGTGTTGGCGGGTATTCGGAATGTTTTGATTAGTTTTGACGGGTTTTGAAATATTTTGGCGGGTTTTTAGAAGGTTTTGACTTGTTTTGATTCTGTTTAGCCCAGATTTTGTTGTGTTTGGATTAGCTTTGGTGGGCTTTATCATGTTTTGTCAGGTTTTTTTGTATGTATTGATCACTTCTGTCTGGTTTTCTATTTTGGCGGGTTTGAAAATATTTTTGGATTAGTTTTGGCGGGTTTGAAAATATTTTGGCTCTTTGCGCAGAGACGACGGTGCCGCTTGCGGTGCGCTCCGGGGCGCTCCTTCTGCGGAAAGACGCCTGGCAGCGGCACTTGGGACAGCTCCGCGTCTCCGTATTCTGCGTTTCTTGCCTTCTGCATCTCAGCAAAATGCTTTCCCACTAGGTCTAGCAAGGAGAAACTGTGGCAGCTGAGTAGATGTAGCCCGGCCCGCCCTTTGAAGTTGACAAGTTCTTGGCATCTCAGAGCCTCAAGGGAAGAGCAAGGTTATCTATGGTAGGCTGGGGCAGAACTAGCAGCAAGCAGAGCAAAGTTGTCCAAGAATAGCTTCCATTGGAATGCTAATGGCAATTGAAGAGGCAGGCCAGTGGCAAGCCACTAGCTTCTAGCAGTTTGAAAGTTGCAGACACAGTGCAGGTGTTGTGCGGCTTCTTTCTTGGCCTCCTAGAAGGTGCCGTGGTGCCGCGTTCTCCGTCTCTTGCTTGCCAATATGTTGCCGTGTTCCTCCTATTGTTTGGTTTGTTTTGATTTGTTTTGATGATCTTTTGGCGGGTTTTCGGAGTGTTTTGGTGGTGTTTTAGAATGTTTTGTTTTCTCTTGTGTTGTTTTTATTGTCTTGGCAGGTTGTGGAACGTTTGGATTAGTTTTGGCGGGTTTAAAATATTTTGGCGGGTATTTGGAATGTTTTGGTTTGCTTTCATTTGTTTTGATTATGTTTTGGCAAGTTATTGAAAGTTTTGATCACTTCTGACTGGTTTTCTAGTATTTTGGCATCTTTTCAGAATGTTTTGATCAGTTTTGGCAGGTTGTAAACTATTTTGTCAGGTTTTTGGAACGTTTTGGTTGGTTTTGATTTGTTTTTATGATGTTTTGCCAAGTTTTTTGAATGTTTTGATCAGTTCTGGCTGGTTTTCTAATGTTTTGGCATTTTTTCAGAACGTTTTGATGAGTTTTGAGGGTCTAAATTATTTTGGCGGGTTTTCGGAATATTTTGGTTGGTTTTGATTTGTTTTTATGATGTTTTGGCGGGTTTTCAGAATGTTTTGGTTGGGTTTTAGAATGTTTTGTATTCTCTTGAGTTGTTTTTATTGTCTTGGCAGGTTTTGGAATGTTTGGATTGCTTTTGGCGGGTTTTAAAATCTTTTGGCGGGTATTTGGAATGTTTTGGCGGGTATTCGGAATGTTTTGATTAGTTTTGACGGGTTTTGAAATATTTTGGCAGGTTTTTAGAAGGTTTTGATTCTGTTTAGCCCAGTTTTTGGTGTGTTTGGATTAGCTTTGGTGGGCTTTATCATGTTTTGTCAGGTTTTTTTGTATGTATTGATCACTTCTGTCTGGTTTTCTATTTTGGCGGGTTTGAAAATATTTTTGGATTAGTTTTGGCGGGTTTGAAAATATTTTGGCTCTTTGCGCAGAGACGACGGTGCCGGTTGCGGTGCGCTCCGGGGCGCTCCTTCTGCGGAAAGACGGCTGGCAGCGGCACTTGGGACAGCTCCGCGTCTCCGTATTGTGCGTTTCTTGCCTTCTGCATCTCAGCAAAATGCTTTCCCACTAGGTCTAGCAAGGAGAAACTGTGGCAGCTGAGTAGATGTAGCCCGGCCCGCCCTTTGAAGTTGACAAGTTCTTGGCATCTCAGAACCTCAAGGGAAGAGCAAGGTTATCTATGGTAGGCTGGGGCAGAACTAGCAGCAAGCAGAGCAAAGTTGTCCAAGAATAGCTTCCATTGGAATGCTAATGGCAATTGAAGAGGCAGGCCAGTGGCAAGCCACTATCTTCTAGCAGTTTGAAAGTTGCAGACACAGTGCAGGTGTTGTGCGGCTTCCTTCTTGGCCTCCTAGAAGGTGCCGCACTCTCCGTCTCTTGCTTGCCAATATGTTGCCGTGTTCCTCCTATTGTTTGGTTTGTTTTGATTTGTTTTGATGATCTTTTGGCGGGTTTTCGGAATGTTTTGGTGGTGTTTTAGAATGTTTTGTTTTCTCTTGTGTTGTTTTTATTGTGTTGGCAGGTTGTGGAACGTTTGGATTCGTTTTGGCGGGTTTTAAAATATTTTGGCGGGTATTTGGAATGTTTTGGTTTGCTTTCATTTGTTTTGATTATGTTTTGGCAAGTTATTGAAAGTTTTGATCACTTCTGACTGGTTTTCTAGTATTTTGGCATCTTTTCAGAATGTTTTGATCAGTTTTGGCAGGTTGTAAACTATTTTGTCGGGTTTTTGGAATGTTTTGGTTGGTTTTGATTTGTTTTTATGATGTTTTGCCAAGTTTTTTGAATGTTTTGATCAGTTCTGGCTGGTTTTCTAATGTTTTGGCATTTTTTCAGAACGTTTTGATGAGTTTTGTGGGTCTAAATTATTTTGGCGGGTTTTCGGAATATTTTGGTTGGTTTTGATTTGTTTTGATGATGTTTTGGCGGGTTTTCGGAATGCTTTGGTTGGGTTTTAGAATGTTTTGTATTCTCTTGAGTTGTTTTTATTATGTTGGCGAGTATTCGGAATGTTTTGATTAGTTTTGACGGGTTTTGAAATATTTTGGCAGGTTTTTAGAAGGTTTTGACTTGTTTTGATTCTGTTTAGCCCAGATTTTGTTGTGTTTGGATTAGCTTTGGTGGGCTTTATCATGTTTTGTCAGGTTTTTTTGTATGTATTGATCACTTCTGTCTGGTTTTCTATTTTGGCGGGTTTGAAAATATTTTTGGATTAGTTTTGGCGGGTTTGAAAATATTTTGGCTCTTTGCGCAGAGACGACGGTGCCGGTTGCGGTGCGCTCCGGGGCGCTCCTTCTGCGGAAAGACGCCTGGCAGCGGCACTTGGGACAGCTCCGCGTCTCCGTATTCTGCGTTTCTTGCCTTCTGCATCTCAGCAAAATGCTTTCCCACTAGGTCTAGCAAGGAGAAACTGTGGCAGCTGAGTAGATGTAGCCCGGCCCGCCCTTTGAAGTTGACAAGTTCTTGGCATCTCAGAGCCTCAAGGGAAGAGCAAGGTTATCTATGGTAGGCTGGGGCAGAACTAGCAGCAAGCAGAGCAAAGTTGTCCAAGAATAGCTTCCATTGGAATGCTAATGGCAATTGAAGAGGCAGGCCAGTGGCAAGCCACTAGCTTCTAGCAGTTTGAAAGTTGCAGACACAGTGCAGGTGTTGTGCGGCTTCTTTCTTGGCCTCCTAGAAGGTGCCGTGGTGCCGCGTTCTCCGTCTCTTGCTTGCCAATATGTTGCCGTGTTCCTCCTATTGTTTGGTTTGTTTTGATTTGTTTTGATGATCTTTTGGCGGGTTTTCGGAGTGTTTTGGTGGTGTTTTAGAATGTTTTGTTTTCTCTTGTGTTGTTTTTATTGTCTTGGCAGGTTGTGGAACGTTTGGATTAGTTTTGGCGGGTTTTAAAATATTTTGGCGGGTATTTGGAATGTTTTGGTTTGCTTTCATTTGTTTTGATTATGTTTTGGCAAGTTATTGAAAGTTTTGATCACTTCTGACTGGTTTTCTAGTATTTTGGCATCTTTTCAGAATGTTTTGATCAGTTTTGTCAGGTTGTAAACTATTTTGTCAGGTTTTTGGAACGTTTTGGTTGGTTTTGATTTGTTTTTATGATGTTTTGCCAAGTTTTTTGAATGTTTTGATCAGTTCTGGCTGGTTTTCTAATGTTTTGGCATTTTTTCAGAACGTTTTGATGAGTTTTGTGGGTCTAAATTATTTTGGCGGGTTTTCGGAATATTTTGGTTGGTTTTGATTTGTTTTTATGATGTTTTGGCGGGTTTTCAGAATGTTTTGGTTGGGTTTTAGAATGTTTTGTATTCTCTTGAGTTGTTTTTATTGTGTTGGCAGGTTTTGGAATGTTTGGATTGCTTTTGGCGGGTTTTAAAATCTTTTGGCGGGTATTTGGAATGTTTTGGCGGGTATTCGGAAGGTTTTGATTAGTTTTGACGGGTTTTGAAATATTTTGGCAGGTTTTTAGAAGGTTTTGATTCTGTTTAGCCCAGTTTTTGGTGTGTTTGGATTAGCTTTGGTGGGCTTTATCATGTTTTGTCAGGTTTTTTTGAATGTATTGATCACTTCTGTCTGGTTTTCTATTTTGGCGGGTTTGAAAATATTTTTGGATTAGTTTTGGCGGGTTTGAAAATATTTTGGCTCTTTGCGCAGAGACGACGGTGCCGGTTGCGGTGCGCTCCGGGGCGCTCCTTCTGCGGAAAGACGCCTGGCAGCGGCACTTGGGACAGCTCCGCGTCTCCGTATTGTGCGTTTCTTGCCTTCTGCATCTCAGCAAAATGCTTTCCCACTAGGTCTAGCAAGGAGAAACTGTGGCAGCTGAGTAGATGTAGCCCGGCCCGCCCTTTGAAGTTGACAAGTTCTTGGCATCTCAGAGCCTCAAGGGAAGAGCAAGGTTATCTATGGTAGGCTGGGGCAGAACTAGCAGCAAGCAGAGCAAAGTTGTCCAAGAATAGCTTCCATTGGAATGCTAATGGCAATTGAAGAGGCAGGCCAGTGGCAAGCCACTAGCTTCTAGCAGTTTGAAAGTTGCAGACACAGTGCAGGTGTTGTGCGGCTTCCTTCTTGGCCTCCTAGAAGGTGCCGCACTCTCCGTCTCTTGCTTGCCAATATGTTGCCGTGTTCCTCCTATTGTTTGGTTTGTTTTGATTTGTTTTGATGATCTTTTGGCGGGTTTTCGGAATGTTTTGGTGGTGTTTTAGAATGTTTTGTTTTCTCTTGTGTTGTTTTTATTGTGTTGGCAGGTTGTGGAACGTTTGGATTCGTTTTGGCGGGTTTTAAAATATTTTGGCGGGTATTTGGAATGTTTTGGTTTGCTTTCATTTGTTTTGATTATGTTTTGGCAAGTTATTGAAAGTTTTGATCACTTCTGACTGGTTTTCTAGTATTTTGGCATCTTTTCAGAATGTTTTGATCAGTTTTGGCAGGTTGTAAACTATTTTGTTGGGTTTTTGGAATGTTTTGGTTGGTTTTGATTTGTTTTTATGATGTTTTGCCAAGTTTTTTGAATGTTTTGATCAGTTCTGGCTGGTTTTCTAATGTTTTGGCATTTTTTCAGAACGTTTTGATGAGTTTTGTGGGTCTAAATTATTTTGGCGGGTTTTCGGAATATTTTGGTTGGTTTTGATTTGTTTTTATGATGTTTTGGCGGGTTTTCAGAATGTTTTGGTTGGGTTTTAGAATGTTTTGTATTCTCTTGAGTTGTTTTTATTGTGTTGGCAGGTTTTGGAATGTTTGGATTGCTTTTGGCGGGTTTTAAAATCTTTTGGCGGGTATTTGGAATGTTTTGGCGGGTATTCGGAAGGTTTTGATTAGTTTTGACGGGTTTTGAAATATTTTGGAGGGTTTTTAGAAGGTTTTGACTTGTTTTGATTCTGTTTAGCCCAGATTTTGTTGTGTTTGGATTAGCTTTGGTGGGCTTTATCATGTTTTGTCAGGTTTTTTTGAATGTATTGATCATTTCTGTCTGGTTTTCTATTTTGGCGGGTTTGAAAATATTTTTGGATTAGTTTTGGCGGGTTTGAAAATATTTTGGCTCTTTGCGCAGAGACGACGGTGCCGGTTGCGGTGCGCTCCGGGGCGCTCCTTCTGCGGAAAGACGGCTGGCAGCGGCACTTGGGACAGCTCCGCGTCTCCGTATTCTGCGTTTCTTGCCTTCTGCATTTCGGCAAAATGCTTTCCCACTAGCTCTAGCAAGGAGAAACTGTGGCAGCTGAGTAGATGTAGCCCGGCCCGCCCTTTGAAGTTGACAAGTTCTTGGCATCTCAGAGCCTCAAGGGAAGAGCAAGGTTATCTATGGTAGGCTGGGGCAGAACTGGAAGCAAGCAGAGCAAAGTTGTCCAAGAATAGCTTCCATTGGAATGCTAATGGCAATTGAAGAGGCAGGCCAGTGGCAAGCCACTATCTTCTAGCAGTTTGAAAGTTGCAGACACAGTGCAGGTGTTGTGCGGCTTCTTTCTTGGCCTCCTAGAAGGTGCCGTGGTGCCGCGTTCTCCGTCTCTTGCTTGCCAATATGTTGCCGTGTTCCTCCTATTGTTTGGTTTGTTTTGATTTGTTTTGATGATCTTTTGGCGGGTTTTCGGAGTGTTTTGGTGGTGTTTTAGAATGTTTTGTTTTCTCTTGTGTTCTTTTTATTGTGTTGGCAGGTTGTGGAACGTTTGGATTAGTTTTGGTGGGTTTTAAAATATTTTGGCGGGTATTTGGAATGTTTTGGTTTGCTTTCATTTGTTTTGATTATGTTTTGGCAAGTTATTGAAAGTTTTGATCACTTCTGACTGGTTTTCTAGTATTTTGGCATCTTTTCAGAATGTTTTGATCAGTTTTGGCAGGTTGTAAACTATTTTGTCAGGTTTTTGGAACGTTTTGGTTGGTTTTGATTTGTTTTTATGATGTTTTGCCAAGTTTTTTGAATGTTTTGATCAGTTCTGGCTGGTTTTCTAATGTTTTGGCATTTTTTCAGAACGTTTTGATGAGTTTTGTGGGTCTAAATTATTTTGGCGGGTTTTCGGAATATTTTGGTTGGTTTTGATTTGTTTTTATGATGTTTTGGCGGGTTTTCAGAATGTTTTGGTTGGGTTTTAGAATGTTTTGTATTCTCTTGAGTTGTTTTTATTGTGTTGGCAGGTTTTGGAATGTTTGGATTGCTTTTGGCGGGTTTTAAAATCTTTTGGCGGGTATTTGGAATGTTTTGGCGGGTATTCGGAAGGTTTTGATTAGTTTTGACGGGTTTTGAAATATTTTGGCAGGTTTTTAGAAGGTTTTGATTCTGTTTAGCCCAGTTTTTGGTGTGTTTGGATTAGCTTTGGTGGGCTTTATCATGTTTTGTCAGGTTTTTTTGAATGTATTGATCACTTCTGTCTGGTTTTCTATTTTGGCGGGTTTGAAAATATTTTTGGATTAGTTTTGGCGGGTTTGAAAATATTTTGGCTCTTTGCGCAGAGACGACGGTGCCGGTTGCGGTGCGCTGCGGGGCGCTCCTTCTGCGGAAAGACGCCTGGCAGCGGCACTTGGGACAGCTCCGCGTCTCTGTATTCTGCGTTTCTTGCCTTCTGCATCTCAGCAAAATGCTTTCCCACTAGGTCTAGCAAGGAGAAACTGTGGCAGCTGAGTAGATGTAGCCCGGCCCGCCCTTTGAAGTTGACAAGTTCTTGGCATCTCAGAGCCTCAAGGGAAGAGCAAGGTTATCTATGGTAGGCTGGGGCAGAACTAGCAGCAAGCAGAGCAAAGTTGTCCAAGAATAGCTTCCATTGGAATGCTAATGGCAATTGAAGAGGCAGGCCAGTGGCAAGCCACTAGCTTCTAGCAGTTTGAAAGTTGCAGACACAGTGCAGGTGTTGTGCGGCTTCCTTCTTGGCCTCCTAGAAGGTGCCGCACTCTCCGTCTCTTGCTTGCCAATATGTTGCCGTGTTCCTCCTATTGTTTAGTTTGTTTTGATTTGTTTTTATGATGTTTTGGCAGGTTTTCGGAATGTTTTGGTGGTGTTTTAGAATGTTTTGTTTTCTCTTGTGTTGTTTTTATTGTCTTGGAAGGTTTTGGAACGTTTGGATTCGTTTTGGCGGGTTTTAAAATATTTTGGCGGGTATTTGGAATGTTTTGGTTTGCTTTCATTTGTTTTGATTATGTTTTGGCAATTTATTGAAAGTTTCGATCACTTCTGACTGGTTTTCTAGTATTTTGGCATCTTTTCAGAATGTTTTGATCAGTTTTGGCAGGTTGTAAACTATTTTGTCGGGTTTTTGGAATGTTTTGGTTGGTTTTGATTTGTTTTTATGATGTTTTGCCAAGTTTTTTGAATGTTTTGATGAGTTCTGGCTGGTTTTCTAATGTTTTGGCATTTTTTCAGAAAGTTTTGATGAGTTTTGTGGGTCTAAATTATTTTGACGGTTTTTCGGAATATTTTGGTTGGTTTTGATTTGTTTTTATGATGTTTTGGCGGGTTTTCAGAATGTTTTGGTTGGGTTTTAGAATGTTTTGTATTCTCTTGAGTTGTTTTTATTGTCTTGGCAGGTTTTGGAATGTTTGGATTCCTTTTGGCGGGTTTTAAAATATTTTGGTGGGTATTTGGAATGTTTTTTAACGGGTATTCGGAAGGTTTTGATTAGTTTTGACGGGTTTTGAAATATTTTGGCAGGTTTTTAGAAGGTTTTGATTCTGTTTAGCCCAGTTTTTGGTGTGTTTGGATTAGCTTTGGTGGGCTTTATCATGTTTTGTGAGGTTTTTTCGAATGTATTGATCACTTCTGTCTGGTTTTCTATTTTGGCGGGTTTGAAAATATTTTTGGATTAGTTTTGGCGGGTTTGAAAATATTTTGGCTCTTTGCGCAGAGATGACGGTGCCGGTTGCGGTGCGCTCCGGGGCGCTCCTTCTGCGGAAAGACGCCTGGCAGCGGCACTTGGGACAGCTCCGCGTCTCTGTATTCTGCGTTTCTTGCCTTCTGCATCTCAGCAAAATGCTTTCCCACTAGGTGTAGCAAGGAGAAACTGTGGCAGCTGAGTAGATGTAGCCCGGCCCGCCCTTTGAAGTTGACAAGTTCTTGGCATCTCAGAGCCTCAAGGGAAGAGCAAGGTTATCTATGGTAGGCTGGGGCAGAACTAGCAGCAAGCAGAGCAAAGTTGTCCAAGAATAGCTTCCATTGGAATGCTAATGGCAATTGAAGAGGCAGGCCAGTGGCAAGCCACTAGCTTCTAGCAGTTTGAAAGTTGCAGACACAGTGCAGGTGTTGTGCGGCTTCCTTCTTGGCCTCCTAGAAGGTGCCGCACTCTCCGTCTCTTGCTTGCCAATATGTTGCCGTGTTCCTCCTATTGTTTGGTTTGTTTTGATTTGTTTTGATGATCTTTTGGCGGGTTTTCGGAATGTTTTGGTGGTGTTTTAGAATGTTTTGTTTTCTCTTGTGTTGTTTTTATTGTGTTGGCAGGTTGTGGAACGTTTGGATTCGTTTTGGCGGGTTTTAAAATCTTTTGGCGGGTATTTGGAATGTTTTGGTTTGCTTTCATTTGTTTTGATTATGTTTTGGCAAGTTATTGAAAGTTTTGATCACTTCTGACTGGTTTTCTAGTATTTTGGCATCTTTTCAGAATGTTTTGATCAGTTTTGGCAGGTTGTAAACTATTTTGTCAGGTTTTTGGAACGTTTTGGTTGGTTTTGATTTGTTTTTATGATGTTTTGCCAAGTTTTTTGAATGTTTTGATCAGTTCTGGCTGGTTTTCTAATGTTTTGGCATTTTTTCAGAACGTTTTGATGAGTTTTGTGGGTCTAAATTATTTTGGCGGGTTTTCGGAATATTTTGGTTGGTTTTGATTTGTTTTTATGATGTTTTGGCGGGTTTTCAGAATGTTTTGGTTGGGTTTTAGAATGTTTTGTATTCTCTTGAGTTGTTTTTATTGTCTTGGCAGGTTTTGGAATGTTTGGATTGCTTTTGGCGGGTTTTAAAATATTTTGGCGGGTATTTGGAATGTTTTGGCGGGTATTCGGAAGGTTTTGATTAGTTTTGACGGGTTTTGAAATATTTTGGCAGGTTTTTAGAAGGTTTTGATTCTGTTTAGCCCAGTTTTTGGTGTGTTTGGATTAGCTTTGGTGGGCTTTATCATGTTTTGTCAGGTTTTTTTGAATGTATTGATCACTTCTGTCTGGTTTTCTATTTTGGCGGGTTTGAAAATATTTTTGGATTAGTTTTGGCGGGTTTGAAAATATTTTGGCTCTTTGCGCAGAGACGACGGTGCCGGTTGCGGTGCGCTCCGGGGCGCTCCTTCTGCGGAAAGACGCCTGGCAGCGGCACTTGGGACAGCTCCGCGTCTCCGTATTCTGCGTTTCTTGCCTTCTGCATCTCAGCAAAATGCTTTCCCACTAGGTCTAGCAAGGAGAAACTGTGGCAGCTGAGTAGATGTAGCCCGGCCCGCCCTTTGAAGTTGACAAGTTCTTGGCATCTCAGAGCCTCAAGGGAAGAGCAAGGTTATCTATGGTAGGCTGGGGCAGAACTAGCAGCAAGCAGAGCAAAGTTGTCCAAGAATAGCTTCCATTGGAATGCTAATGGCAATTGAAGAGGCAGGCCAGTGGCAAGCCACTAGCTTCTAGCAGTTTGAAAGTTGCAGACACAGTGCAGGTGTTGTGCGGCTTCCTTCTTGGCCTCCTAGAAGGTGCCGCACTCTCCGTCTCTTGCTTGCCAATATGTTGCCGTGTTCCTCCTATTGTTTGGTTTGTTTTGATTTGTTTTGATGATCTTTTGGCGGGTTTTCGGAATGTTTTGGTGGTGTTTTAGAATGTTTTGTTTTCTCTTGTGTTGTTTTTATTGTGTTGGCAGGTTGTGGAACGTTTGGATTCGTTTTGGCGGGTTTTAAAATATTTTGGCGGGTATTTGGAATGTTTTGGTTTGCTTTCATTTGTTTTGATTATGTTTTGGCAAGTTATTGAAAGTTTTGATCACTTCTGACTGGTTTTCTAGTATTTTGGCATCTTTTCAGAATGTTTTGATCAGTTTTGGCAGGTTGTAAACTATTTTGTCGGGTTTTTGGAATGTTTTGGTTGGTTTTGATTTGTTTTTATGATGTTTTGCCAAGTTTTTTGAATGTTTTGATCAGTTCTGGCTGGTTTTCTAATGTTTTGGCATTTTTTCAGAACGTTTTGATGAGTTTTGTGGGTCTAAATTATTTTGGCGGGTTTTCGGAATATTTTGGTTGGTTTTGATTTGTTTTGATGATGTTTTGGCGGGTTTTCGGAATGCTTTGGTTGGGTTTTAGAATGTTTTGTATTCTCTTGAGTTGTTTTTATTGTGTTGGCGGGTATTCGGAATGTTTTGATTAGTTTTGACGGGTTTTGAAATATTTTGGCGGGTTTTTAGAAGGTTTTGACTTGTTTTGATTCTGTTTAGCCCAGATTTTGTTGTGTTTGGATTAGCTTTGGTGGGCTTTATCATGTTTTGTCAGGTTTTTTTGTATGTATTGATCACTTCTGTCTGGTTTTCTATTTTGGCGGGTTTGAAAATATTTTTGGATTAGTTTTGGCGGGTTTGAAAATATTTTGGCTCTTTGCGCAGAGACGACGGTGCCGCTTGCGGTGCGCTCCGGGGCGCTCCTTCTGCGGAAAGACGCCTGGCAGCGGCACTTGGGACAGCTCCGCGTCTCCGTATTCTGCGTTTCTTGCCTTCTGCATCTCAGCAAAATGCTTTCCCACTAGGTCTAGCAAGGAGAAACTGTGGCAGCTGAGTAGATGTAGCCCGGCCCGCCCTTTGAAGTTGACAAGTTCTTGGCATCTCAGAGCCTCAAGGGAAGAGCAAGGTTATCTATGGTAGGCTGGGGCAGAACTAGCAGCAAGCAGAGCAAAGTTGTCCAAGAATAGCTTCCATTGGAATGCTAATGGCAATTGAAGAGGCAGGCCAGTGGCAAGCCACTAGCTTCTAGCAGTTTGAAAGTTGCAGACACAGTGCAGGTGTTTTGCGGCTTCTTTCTTGGCCTCCTAGAAGGTGCCGTGGTGCCGCGTTCTCCGTCTCTTGCTTGCCAATATGTTGCCGTGTTCCTCCTATTGTTTGGTTTGTTTTGATTTGTTTTGATGATCTTTTGGCGGGTTTTCGGAGTGTTTTGGTGGTGTTTTAGAATGTTTTGTTTTCTCTTGTTTTGTTTTTATTGTGTTGGCAGGTTGTGGAACGTTTGGATTAGTTTTGGCGGGTTTAAAATATTTTGGCGGGTATTTGGAATGTTTTGGTTTGCTTTCATTTGTTTTGATTATGTTTTGGCAAGTTATTGAAAGTTTTGATCACTTCTGACTGGTTTTCTAGTATTTTGGCATCTTTTCAGAATGTTTTGATCAGTTTTGGCAGGTTGTAAACTATTTTGTCAGGTTTTTGGAACGTTTTGGTTGGTTTTGATTTGTTTTTATGATGTTTTGCCAAGTTTTTTGAATGTTTTGATCAGTTCTGGCTGGTTTTCTAATGTTTTGGCATTTTTTCAGAACGTTTTGATGAGTTTTGAGGGTCTAAATTATTTTGGCGGGTTTTCGGAATATTTTGGTTGGTTTTGATTTGTTTTTATGATGTTTTGGCGGGTTTTCAGAATGTTTTGGTTGGGTTTTAGAATGTTTTGTATTCTCTTGAGTTGTTTTTATTGTCTTGGCAGGTTTTGGAATGTTTGGATTGCTTTTGGCGGGTTTTAAAATCTTTTGGCGGGTATTTGGAATGTTTTGGCGGGTATTCGGAATGTTTTGATTAGTTTTGACGGGTTTTGAAATATTTTGGCAGGTTTTTAGAAGGTTTTGATTCTGTTTAGCCCAGTTTTTGGTGTGTTTGGATTAGCTTTGGTGGGCTTTATCATGTTTTGTCAGGTTTTTTTGAATGTATTGATCACTTCTGTCTGGTTTTCTATTTTGGCGGGTTTGAAAATATTTTTGGATTAGTTTTGGCGGGTTTGAAAATATTTTGGCTCTTTGCGCAGAGACGACGGTGCCGGTTGCGGTGCGCTCCGGGGCGCTCCTTCTGCGGAAAGACGGCTGGCAGCGGCACTTGGGACAGCTCCGCGTCTCCGTATTGTGCGTTTCTTGCCTTCTGCATCTCAGCAAAATGCTTTCCCACTAGGTCTAGCAAGGAGAAACTGTGGCAGCTGAGTAGATGTAGCCCGGCCCGCCCTTTGAAGTTGACAAGTTCTTGGCATCTCAGAACCTCAAGGGAAGAGCAAGGTTATCTATGGTAGGCTGGGGCAGAACTAGCAGCAAGCAGAGCAAAGTTGTCCAAGAATAGCTTCCATTGGAATGCTAATGGCAATTGAAGAGGCAGGCCAGTGGCAAGCCACTATCTTCTAGCAGTTTGAAAGTTGCAGACACAGTGCAGGTGTTGTGCGGCTTCCTTCTTGGCCTCCTAGAAGGTGCCGCACTCTCCGTCTCTTGCTTGCCAATATGTTGCCGTGTTCCTCCTATTGTTTGGTTTGTTTTGATTTGTTTTGATGATCTTTTGGCGGGTTTTCGGAATGTTTTGGTGGTGTTTTAGAATGTTTTGTTTTCTCTTGTGTTGTTTTTATTGTGTTGGCAGGTTGTGGAACGTTTGGATTCGTTTTGGCGGGTTTTAAAATATTTTGGCGGGTATTTGGAATGTTTTGGTTTGCTTTCATTTGTTTTGATTATGTTTTGGCAAGTTATTGAAAGTTTTGATCACTTCTGACTGGTTTTCTAGTATTTTGGCATCTTTTCAGAATGTTTTGATCAGTTTTGGCAGGTTGTAAACTATTTTGTCGGGTTTTTGGAATGTTTTGGTTGGTTTTGATTTGTTTTTATGATGTTTTGCCAAGTTTTTTGAATGTTTTGATCAGTTCTGGCTGGTTTTCTAATGTTTTGGCATTTTTTCAGAACGTTTTGATGAGTTTTGTGGGTCTAAATTATTTTGGCGGGTTTTCGGAATATTTTGGTTGGTTTTGATTTGTTTTGATGATGTTTTGGCGGGTTTTCGGAATGCTTTGGTTGGGTTTTAGAATGTTTTGTATTCTCTTGAGTTGTTTTTATTATGTTGGCGAGTATTCGGAATGTTTTGATTAGTTTTGACGGGTTTTGAAATATTTTGGCAGGTTTTTAGAAGGTTTTGACTTGTTTTGATTCTGTTTAGCCCAGATTTTGTTGTGTTTGGATTAGCTTTGGTGGGCTTTATCATGTTTTGTCAGGTTTTTTTGTATGTATTGATCACTTCTGTCTGGTTTTCTATTTTGGCGGGTTTGAAAATATTTTTGGATTAGTTTTGGCGGGTTTGAAAATATTTTGGCTCTTTGCGCAGAGACGACGGTGCCGGTTGCGGTGCGCTCCGGGGCGCTCCTTCTGCGGAAAGACGCCTGGCAGCGGCACTTGGGACAGCTCCGCGTCTCCGTATTCTGCGTTTCTTGCCTTCTGCATCTCAGCAAAATGCTTTCCCACTAGGTCTAGCAAGGAGAAACTGTGGCAGCTGAGTAGATGTAGCCCGGCCCGCCCTTTGAAGTTGACAAGTTCTTGGCATCTCAGAGCCTCAAGGGAAGAGCAAGGTTATCTATGGTAGGCTGGGGCAGAACTAGCAGCAAGCAGAGCAAAGTTGTCCAAGAATAGCTTCCATTGGAATGCTAATGGCAATTGAAGAGGCAGGCCAGTGGCAAGCCACTAGCTTCTAGCAGTTTGAAAGTTGCAGACACAGTGCAGGTGTTGTGCGGCTTCTTTCTTGGCCTCCTAGAAGGTGCCGTGGTGCCGCGTTCTCCGTCTCTTGCTTGCCAATATGTTGCCGTGTTCCTCCTATTGTTTGGTTTGTTTTGATTTGTTTTGATGATCTTTTGGCGGGTTTTCGGAGTGTTTTGGTGGTGTTTTAGAATGTTTTGTTTTCTCTTGTGTTGTTTTTATTGTCTTGGCAGGTTGTGGAACGTTTGGATTAGTTTTGGCGGGTTTTAAAATATTTTGGCGGGTATTTGGAATGTTTTGGTTTGCTTTCATTTGTTTTGATTATGTTTTGGCAAGTTATTGAAAGTTTTGATCACTTCTGACTGGTTTTCTAGTATTTTGGCATCTTTTCAGAATGTTTTGATCAGTTTTGTCAGGTTGTAAACTATTTTGTCAGGTTTTTGGAACGTTTTGGTTGGTTTTGATTTGTTTTTATGATGTTTTGCCAAGTTTTTTGAATGTTTTGATCAGTTCTGGCTGGTTTTCTAATGTTTTGGCATTTTTTCAGAACGTTTTGATGAGTTTTGTGGGTCTAAATTATTTTGGCGGGTTTTCGGAATATTTTGGTTGGTTTTGATTTGTTTTTATGATGTTTTGGCGGGTTTTCAGAATGTTTTGGTTGGGTTTTAGAATGTTTTGTATTCTCTTGAGTTGTTTTTATTGTGTTGGCAGGTTTTGGAATGTTTGGATTGCTTTTGGCGGGTTTTAAAATCTTTTGGCGGGTATTTGGAATGTTTTGGCGGGTATTCGGAAGGTTTTGATTAGTTTTGACGGGTTTTGAAATATTTTGGCAGGTTTTTAGAAGGTTTTGATTCTGTTTAGCCCAGTTTTTGGTGTGTTTGGATTAGCTTTGGTGGGCTTTATCATGTTTTGTCAGGTTTTTTTGAATGTATTGATCACTTCTGTCTGGTTTTCTATTTTGGCGGGTTTGAAAATATTTTTGGATTAGTTTTGGCGGGTTTGAAAATATTTTGGCTCTTTGCGCAGAGACGACGGTGCCGGTTGCGGTGCGCTCCGGGGCGCTCCTTCTGCGGAAAGACGCCTGGCAGCGGCACTTGGGACAGCTCCGCGTCTCCGTATTGTGCGTTTCTTGCCTTCTGCATCTCAGCAAAATGCTTTCCCACTAGGTCTAGCAAGGAGAAACTGTGGCAGCTGAGTAGATGTAGCCCGGCCCGCCCTTTGAAGTTGACAAGTTCTTGGCATCTCAGAGCCTCAAGGGAAGAGCAAGGTTATCTATGGTAGGCTGGGGCAGAACTAGCAGCAAGCAGAGCAAAGTTGTCCAAGAATAGCTTCCATTGGAATGCTAATGGCAATTGAAGAGGCAGGCCAGTGGCAAGCCACTAGCTTCTAGCAGTTTGAAAGTTGCAGACACAGTGCAGGTGTTGTGCGGCTTCCTTCTTGGCCTCCTAGAAGGTGCCGCACTCTCCGTCTCTTGCTTGCCAATATGTTGCCGTGTTCCTCCTATTGTTTGGTTTGTTTTGATTTGTTTTGATGATCTTTTGGCGGGTTTTCGGAATGTTTTGGTGGTGTTTTAGAATGTTTTGTTTTCTCTTGTGTTGTTTTTATTGTGTTGGCAGGTTGTGGAACGTTTGGATTCGTTTTGGCGGGTTTTAAAATATTTTGGCGGGTATTTGGAATGTTTTGGTTTGCTTTCATTTGTTTTGATTATGTTTTGGCAAGTTATTGAAAGTTTTGATCACTTCTGACTGGTTTTCTAGTATTTTGGCATCTTTTCAGAATGTTTTGATCAGTTTTGGCAGGTTGTAAACTATTTTGTTGGGTTTTTGGAATGTTTTGGTTGGTTTTGATTTGTTTTTATGATGTTTTGCCAAGTTTTTTGAATGTTTTGATCAGTTCTGGCTGGTTTTCTAATGTTTTGGCATTTTTTCAGAACGTTTTGATGAGTTTTGTGGGTCTAAATTATTTTGGCGGGTTTTCGGAATATTTTGGTTGGTTTTGATTTGTTTTTATGATGTTTTGGCGGGTTTTCAGAATGTTTTGGTTGGGTTTTAGAATGTTTTGTATTCTCTTGAGTTGTTTTTATTATGTTGGCGAGTATTCGGAATGCTTTGATTAGTTTTGACGGGTTTTGAAATATTTTGGCGGGTTTTTAGAAGGTTTTGACTTGTTTTGATTCTGTTTAGCCCAGATTTTGTTGTGTTTGGATTAGCTTTGGTGGGCTTTATCATGTTTTGTCAGGTTTTTTTGTATGTATTGATCACTTCTGTCTGGTTTTCTATTTTGGCGGGTTTGAAAATATTTTTGGATTAGTTTTGGCGGGTTTGAAAATATTTTGGCTCTTTGCGCAGAGACGACGGTGCCGGTTGCGGTGCGCTCCGGGGCGCTCCTTCTGCGGAAAGACGCCTGGCAGCGGCACTTGGGACAGCTCCGCGTCTCCGTATTCTGCGTTTCTTGCCTTCTGCATCTCAGCAAAATGCTTTCCCACTAGGTCTAGCAAGGAGAAACTGTGGCAGCTGAGTAGATGTAGCCCGGCCCGCCCTTTGAAGTTGACAAGTTCTTGGCATCTCAGAGCCTCAAGGGAAGAGCAAGGTTATCTATGGTAGGCTGGGGCAGAACTAGCAGCAAGCAGAGCAAAGTTGTCCAAGAATAGCTTCCATTGGAATGCTAATGGCAATTGAAGAGGCAGGCCAGTGGCAAGCCACTAGCTTCTAGCAGTTTGAAAGTTGCAGACACAGTGCAGGTGTTGTGCGGCTTCTTTCTTGGCCTCCTAGAAGGTGCCGTGGTGCCGCGTTCTCCGTCTCTTGCTTGCCAATATGTTGCCGTGTTCCTCCTATTGTTTGGTTTGTTTTGATTTGTTTTGATGATCTTTTGGCGGGTTTTCGGAGTGTTTTGGTGGTGTTTTAGAATGTTTTGTTTTCTCTTGTGTTGTTTTTATTGTCTTGGCAGGTTGTGGAACGTTTGGATTCGTTTTGGCGGGTTTTAAAATATTTTGGCGGGTATTTGGAATGTTTTGGTTTGCTTTCATTTGTTTTGATTATGTTTTGGCAAGTTATTGAAAGTTTTGATCACTTCTGACTGGTTTTCTAGTATTTTGGCATCTTTTCAGTATGTTTTGATCAGTTTTAGCAGGTTGTAAACTATTTTGTCAGGTTTTTGGAACGTTTTGGTTGGTTTTGATTTGTTTTTATGATGTTTTGCCAAGTTTTTTGAATGTTTTGATCAGTTCTGGCTGGTTTTCTAATGTTTTGGCATTTTTTCAGAACGTTTTGATGAGTTTTGTGGGTCTAAATTATTTTGGCGGGTTTTCGGAATTTTTTGGTTGGTTTTGATTTGTTTTTATGATGTTTTGGCGGGTTTTCGGAATGTTTTGGTTGGGTTTTAGAATGTTTTGTATTCTCTTGAGTTGTTTTTATTGTGTTGGAAGGTTTTGGAATGTTTGGATTGCTTTTGGCGGGTTTTAAAATCTTTTGGCGGGTATTTGGAATGTTTTGGCGGGTATTCGGAAGGTTTTGATTAGTTTTGACGGGTTTTGAAATATTTTGGCAGGTTTTTAGAAGGTTTTGATTCTGTTTAGCCCAGTTTTTGGTGTGTTTGGATTAGCTTTGGTCGGCTTTATCATGTTTTGTCAGGTTTTTTTGAATGTATTGATCACTTCTGTCTGGTTTTCTATTTTGGCGGGTTTGAAAATATTTTTGGATGAGTTTTGGCGGGTTTGAAAATATTTTGGCTCTTTGCGTAGAGACGACGGTGCCGGTTGCGGTGCGCTGCGGGGCGCTCCTTCTGCGGAAAGACGCCTGGCAGCGGCACTTGGGACAGCTCTGTGTCTCCGTATTGTGCGTTTCTTGCCTTCTGCATCTCAGCAAAATGCTTTCCCACTAGGTCTAGCAAGGAGAAACTGTGGCAGCTGAGTAGATGTAGCCCGGCCCGCCCTTTGAAGTTGACAAGTTCTTGGCATCTCAGAGCCTCAAGGGAAGAGCAAGGTTATCTATGGTAGGCTGGGGCAGAACTAGCAGCAAGCAGAGCAAAGTTGTCCAAGAATAGCTTCCATTGGAATGCTAATGGCAATTGAAGAGGCAGGCCAGTGGCAAGCCACTAGCTTCTAGCAGTTTGAAAGTTGCAGACACAGTGCAGGTGTTGTGCGGCTTCCTTCTTGGCCTCCTAGAAGGTGCCGCACTCTCCGTCTCTTGCTTGCCAATATGTTGCCGTGTTCCTCCTATTGTTTAGTTTGTTTTGATTTGTTTTTATGATGTTTTGGCAGGTTTTCGGAATGTTTTGGTGGTGTTTTAGAATGTTTTGTTTTCTCTTGTGTTGTTTTTATTGTGTTGGCAGGTTGTGGAACGTTTGGATTAGTTTTGGCGGGTTTTAAAATATTTTGGCGGGTATTTGGAATGTTTTGGTTTGCTTTCATTTGTTTTGATTATGTTTTGGCAAGTTATTGAAAGTTTTGATCACTTCTGACTGGTTTTCTAGTATTTTGGCATCTTTTCAGAATGTTTTGATCAGTTTTGGCAGGTTGTAAACTATTTTGTTGGGTTTTTGGAATGTTTTGGTTGGTTTTGATTTGTTTTTATGATGTTTTGCCAAGTTTTTTGAATGTTTTGATCAGTTCTGGCTGGTTTTCTAATGTTTTGGCATTTTTTCAGAACGTTTTGATGAGTTTTGTGGGTCTAAATTATTTTGGCGGGTTTTCGGAATATTTTGGTTGGTTTTGATTTGTTTTCATGATGTTTTGGCGGGTTTTCAGAATGTTTTGGTTGGGTTTTAGAATGTTTTGTATTCTCTTGAGTTGTTTTTATTGTGTTGGCAGGTTTTGGAATGTTTGGATTGCTTTTGGCGGGTTTTAAAATATTTTGGTGGGTATTTGGAATGTTTTTTAACGGGTATTCGGAATGTTTTGATTAGTTTTGACGGGTTTTGAATTATTTTGGCAGGTTTTTAGAGGGTTTTGATTCTGTTTAGCCCAGTTTTTGGTGTGTTTGGATTAGCTTTGGTGGGCTTTATCATGTTTTGTGAGGTTTTTTCGAATGTATTGATCACTTCTGTCTGGTTTTCTATTTTGGCGGGTTTGAAAATATTTTTGGATTAGTTTTGGCGGGTTTGAAAATATTTTGGCTCTTTGCGCAGAGACGACGGTGCCGGTTGCGGTGCGCTCCGGGGCGCTCCTTCTGCGGAAAGACGCCTGGCAGCGGCACTTGGGACAGCTCCGCGTCTCCGTATTCTGCGTTTCTTGCCTTCTGCATCTCAGCAAAATGCTTTCCCACTAGGTGTAGCAAGGAGAAACTGTGGCAGCTGAGTAGATGTAGCCCGGCCCGCCCTTTGAAGTTGACAAGTTCTTGGCATCTCAGAGCCTCAAGGGAAGAGCAAGGTTATCTATGGTAGGCTGGGGCAGAACTAGCAGCAAGCAGAGCAAAGTTGTCCAAGAATAGCTTCCATTGGAATGCTAATGGCAATTGAAGAGGCAGGCCAGTGGCAAGCCACTAGCTTCTAGCAGTTTGAAAGTTGCAGACACAGTGCAGGTGTTGTGCGGCTTCCTTCTTGGCCTCCTAGAAGGTGCCGCACTCTCCGTCTCTTGCTTGCCAATATGTTGCCGTGTTCCTCCTATTGTTTAGTTTGTTTTGATTTGTTTTTATGATGTTTTGGCGGGTTTTCGGAATGTTTTGGTGGTGTTTTAGAATGTTTTGTTTTCTCTTGTGTTGTTTTTATTGTCTTGGAAGGTTTTGGAACGTTTGGATTCGTTTTGGCGGGTTTTAAAATCTTTTGGCGGGTATTTGGAATGTTTTGGTTTGCTTTCATTTGTTTTGATTATGTTTTGGCAAGTTATTGAAAGTTTTGATCACTTCTGACTGGTTTTCTAGTATTTTGGCATCTTTTCAGAATGTTTTGATCAGTTTTAGCAGGTTGTAAACTATTTTGTCAGGTTTTTGGAATGTTTTGGTTGGTTTTGATTTGTTTTTATGATGTTTTGCCAAGTTTTTTGAATGTTTTGATCAGTTCTGGCTGGTTTTCTAATGTTTTGGCATTTTTTCAGAATGTTTTGATGAGTTTTGTGGGTCTAAATTATTTTGGCGGGTTTTCGGAATGCTTTGGTTGGTTTTGATTTGTTTTTATGATGTTTTGGCGGGTTTTCGGAATGTTTTGGTTGGGTTTTAGAATGTTTTGTATTCTCTTGAGTTGTTTTTATTGTCTTGGCAGGTTTTGGAATGTTTGGATTCCTTTTGGCGGGTTTTAAAATATTTTGGTGGGTATTTGGAATGTTTTTTAACGGGTATTCGGAAGGTTTTGATTAGTTTTGACGGGTTTTGAATTATTTTGGCGGGTTTTTAGAAGGTTTAGGTTTGTTTTGATTTGTTTTGATTCTGTTTAGCCCAGTTTTTGATGTGTTTGGATTAGCTTTGGTGGGCTTTATCATGTTTTGTCAGGTTTTTTCGAATGTATTGATCACTTCTGTCTGGTTTTCTATTTTGGCGGGTTTGAAAATATTTTTGGATGAGTTTTGGCGGGTTTGAAAATATTTTGGCTCTTTGCGCAGAGACGACGGTGCCGGTTGCGGTGCGCTGCGGGGCGCTCCTTCTGCGGAAAGACGCCTGGCAGCGGCACTTGGGACAGCTCCGCGTCTCCGTATTCTGCGTTTCTTGCCTTCTGCATCTCAGCAAAATGCTTTCCCACTAGGTCTAGCAAGGAGAAACTGTGGCAGCTGAGTAGATGTAGCCCGGCCCGCCCTTTGAAGTTGACAAGTTCTTGGCATCTCAGAGCCTCAAGGGAAGAGCAAGGTTATCTATGGTAGGCTGGGGCAGAACTAGCAGCAAGCAGAGCAAAGTTGTCCAAGAATAGCTTCCATTGGAATGCTAATGGCAATTGAAGAGGCAGGCCAGTGGCAAGCCACTATCTTCTAGCAGTTTGAAAGTTGCTGACACAGTGCGGTGTTGTGCGGCTTCTTTCTTGGCCTCCTAGAAGGTGCCGTGGTGCCGCGCTCTCCGTCTCTTGCTTGCCAATATGTTGCCGTGTTCCTCCTATTGTTTGGTTTGTTTTGATTTGTTTTGATGATCTTTTGGCGGGTTTTCGGAATGTTTTGGTGGTGTTTTAGAATGTTTTGTTTTCTCTTGTGTTGTTTTTATTGTCTTGGCAGGTTGTGGAACGTCTGGATTAGTTTTGGTGGGTTTTAAAATATTTTGGCGGGTATTTGGAATGTTTTGGTTTGCTTTCATTTGTTTTGATTATGTTTTGGCAAGTTATTGAAAGTTTCGATCACTTCAGACTGGTTTTCTAGTATTTTGGCATCTTTTCAGAATGTTTTGATCAGTTTTGTCAGGTTGTAAACTATTTTGTCAGGTTTTTGGAATGTTTTGGTTGGTTTTGATTTGTTTTTATGATGTTTTGCCAAGTTTTTTGAATGTTTTGATCAGTTCTGGCTGGTTTTCTAATGTTTTGGCATTTTTTAAGAATGTTTTGATGAGTTTTGTGGGTCTAAATTATTTTGGCGGGTTTTCGGAATATTTTGGTTGGTTTTGATTTGTTTTTATGATGTTTTGGCGGGTTTTCAGAATGTTTTGGTTGGGTTTTAGAATGTTTTGTATTCTCTTGAGTTGTTTTTATTGTCTTGGCAGGTTTTGGAATGTTTGGATTGCTTTTGGCGGGTTTTAAAATCTTTTGGCGGGTATTTGGAATGTTTTGGCGGGTATTCGGAATGTTTTGATTAGTTTTGACGGGTTTTGAAATATTTTGGCGGATTTTGAGAAGGTTTTGATTCTGTTTAGCCCAGTTTTTGGTGTGTTTGGATTAGCTTTGGTGGGCTTTATCATGTTTTGTCAGGTTTTTTCGAATGTATTGATCACTTCTGTCTGGTTTTCTATTTTGGCGGGTTTGAAAATATTTTTGGATTAGTTTTGGCGGGTTTGAAAATATTTTGGCTCTTTGCGCAGAGACGACGGTGCCGGTTGCGGTGCGCTGCGGGGCGCTCCTTCTGCGGAAAGACGCCTGGCAGCGGCACTTGGGACAGCTCCGCGTCTCCGTATTGTGCGTTTCTTGCCTTCTGCATCTCAGCAAAATGCTTTCCCACTAGGTCTAGCAAGGAGAAACTGTGGCAGCTGAGTAGATGTAGCCCGGCCCGCCCTTTGAAGTTGACAAGTTCTTGGCATCTCAGAACCTCAAGGGAAGAGCAAGGTTTTCTATGGTAGGCTGGGGCAGAACTAGCAGCAAGCAGAGCAAAGTTGTCCAAGAATAGCTTCCATTGGAATGCTAATGGCAATTGAAGAGGCAGGCCAGTGGCAAGCCACTAGCTTCTAGCAGTTGGAAAGTTGCTGACACAGTGCAGGTGTTGTGCGGCTTCCTTCTTGGCCTCCTAGAAGGTGCCGTGGTGCCGCGCTCTCCGTCTCTTGCTTGCCAATATGTTGCCGTGTTCCTCCTATTGTTTGGTTTGTTTTGATTTGTTTTGATGATCTTTTGGCGGGTTTTCGGAATGTTTTGGTGGTGTTTTAGAATGTTTTGTTTTCTCTTGTGTTGTTTTTATTGTCTTGGCAGGTTTTGGAACGTTTGGGTTCCTTTTGGTGGGTTTTAAAATATTTTGGCGGGTATTTGGAATGTTTTGGTTTGCTTTCATTTGTTTTGATTATGTTTTGGCAAGTTATTGAAAGTTTCGATCACTTCTGACTGGTTTTCTAGTATTTTGGCATCTTTTCAGAATGTTTTGATCAGTTTTGGCAGGTTGTAAACTATTTTGTTGGGTTTTTGGAATGTTTTGGTTGGTTTTGATTTGTTTTTATGATGTTTTGCCAAGTTTTTTGAATGTTTTGATCAGTTCTGGCTGGTTTTCTAATGTTTTGGCATTTTTTCAGAACGTTTTGATGAGTTTTGTGGGTCTAAATTATTTTGGCGGGTTTTCGGAATTTTTTGGTTGGTTTTGATTTGTTTTTATGATGTTTTGGCGGGTTTTCGGAATGTTTTGGTTGGGTTTTAGAATGTTTTGTATTCTCTTGAGTTGTTTTTATTGTGTTGGCAGGTTTTGGAATGTTTGGATTCCTTTTGGCGGGTTTTAAAATATTTTGGCGGGTATTTGGAATGTTTTGGCGGGTATTCGGAATGTTTTGATTAGTTTTGACGGGTTTTGAAATATTTTGGCGGGTTTTTAGAAGGTTTTGACTTCTTTTGATTCTGTTTAGCCCAGTTTTTGGTGTGTTTGGATTAGCTTTGGTGGGCTTTATCAGGTTTTGTCAGGTTTTTTCGAATGTATTGATCACTTCTGTCTGGTTTTCTATTTTGGCGGGTTTGAAAATATTTTTGGATTAGTTTTGGCGGGTTTGAAAATATTTTGGCTCTTTGCGTAGAGACGACGGTGCCGGTTGCGGTGCGCTCCGGGGCGCTCCTTCTGCGGAAAGACGCCTGGCAGCGGCACTTGGGACAGCTCCGCGTCTCCGTATTCTGCGTTTCTTGCCTTCTGCATCTCAGCAAAATGCTTTCCCACTAGGTCTAGCAAGGAGAAACTGTGGCAGCTGAGTAGATGTAGCCCGGCCCGCCCTTTGAAGTTGACAAGTTCTTGGCATCTCAGAGTCTCAAGGGAAGAGCAAGGTTATCTATGGTAGGCTGGGGCAGAACTAGCAGCAAGCAGAGCAAAGTTGTCCAAGAATAGCTTCCATTGGAATGCTAATGGCAATTGAAGAGGCAGGCCAGTGGCAAGCCACTAGCTTCTAGCAGTTTGAAAGTTGCAGACACAGTGCAGGTGTTGTGCGGCTTCCTTCTTGGCCTCCTAGAAGGTGCCGCACTCTCCGTCTCTTGCTTGCCAATATGTTGCCGTGTTCCTCCTATTGTTTAGTTTGTTTTGATTTGTTTTTATGATGTTTTGGCAGGTTTTCGGAATGTTTTGGTGGTGTTTTAGAATGTTTTGTTTTCTCTTGTGTTGTTTTTATTGTCTTGGAAGGTTTTGGAACGTTTGGATTAGTTTTGGCGGGTTTTAAAATATTTTGGCGGGTATTTGGAATGTTTTGGTTTGCTTTCATTTGTTTTGATTATGTTTTGGCAAGTTATTGAAAGTTTTGATCACTTCTGACTGGTTTTCTAGTATTTTGGCATCTTTTCAGAATGTTTTGATCAGTTTTGGCAGGTTGTAAACTATTTTGTCAGGTTTTTGGAATGTTTTGGTTGGTTTTGATTTGTTTTTATGATGTTTTGCCAAGTTTTTTGAATGTTTTGATCAGTTCTGGCTGGTTTTCTAATGTTTTGGCATTTTTTCAGAACGTTTTGATGAGTTTTGTGGGTCTAAATTATTTTGGCGGGTTTTCGGAATATTTTGGTTGGTTTTGATTTGTTTTTATGATGTTTTGGCGGGTTTTCAGAATGTTTTGGTTGGGTTTTAGAATGTTTTGTATTCTCTTGAGTTGTTTTTATTGTCTTGGCATGTTTTGGAATGTTTGGATTCCTTTTGGCGGGTTTTAAAATATTTTGGTGGGTATTTGGAATGTTTTTTAACGGGTATTCGGAAGGTTTTGATTAGTTTTGACGGGTTTTGAAATATTTTGGCGGATTTTGAGAAGGTTTTGATTCTGTTTAGCCCAGTTTTTGGTGTGTTTGGATTAGCTTTGGTGGGCTTTATCATGTTTTGTCAGGTTTTTTCGAATGTATTGATCACTTCTGTCTGGTTTTCTATTTTGGCGGGTTTGAAAATATTTTTGGATGAGTTTTGGCGGGTTTGAAAATATTTTGGCTCTTTGCGCAGAGACGACGGTGCCGGTTGCGGTGCGCTGCGGGGCGCTCCTTCTGCGGAAAGACGCCTGGCAGCGGCACTTGGGACAGCTCCGCGTCTCCGTATTGTGCGTTTCTTGCCTTCTGCATCTCAGCAAAATGCTTTCCCACTAGGTCTAGCAAGGAGAAACTGTGGCAGCTGAGTAGATGTAGCCCGGCCCGCCCTTTGAAGTTGACAAGTTCTTGGCATCTCAGAGCCTCAAGGGAAGAGCAAGGTTATCTATGGTAGGCTGGGGCAGAACTAGCAGCAAGCAGAGCAAAGTTGTCCAAGAATAGCTTCCATTGGAATGCTAATGGCAATTGAAGAGGCAGGCCAGTGGCAAGCCACTATCTTCTAGCAGTTGGAAAGTTGCTGACACAGTGCAGGTGTTGTGCGGCTTCCTTCTTGGCCTCCTAGAAGGTGCCGTGGTGCCGCGCTCTCCGTCTCTTGCTTGCCAATATGTTGCCGTGTTCCTCCTATTGTTTGGTTTGTTTTGATTTGTTTTGATGATCTTTTGGCGGGTTTTCGGAATGTTTTGGTGGTGTTTTAGAATGTTTTGTTTTCTCTTGTGTTGTTTTTATTGTCTTGGCAGGTTGTGGAACGTTTGGATTAGTTTTGGCGGGTTTTAAAATATTTTGGCGGGTATTTGGAATGTTTTGGTTTGCTTTCATTTGTTTTGATTATGTTTTGGCAAGTTATTGAAAGTTTCGATCACTTCAGACTGGTTTTCTAGTATTTTGGGATCTTTTCAGAATGTTTTGATCAGTTTTGTCAGGTTGTAAATTATTTTGTCAGGTTTTTGGAATGTTTTGGTTGGTTTTGATTTGTTTTTATGATGTTTTGCCAAGTTTTTTGAATGTTTTGATCAGTTCTGGCTGGTTTTCTAATGTTTTGGCATTTTTTAAGAATGTTTTGATGAGTTTTGTGGGTCTAAATTATTTTGGCGGGTTTTCGGAATATTTTGGTTGGTTTTGATTTGTTTTTATGATGTTTTGGCGGGTTTTCAGAATGTTTTGGTTGGGTTTTAGAATGTTTTGTATTCTCTTGAGTTGTTTTTATTGTCTTGGCAGGTTTTGGAATGTTTGGATTGCTTTTGGCGGGTTTTAAAATCTTTTGGCGGGTATTTGGAATGTTTTGGCGGGTATTCGGAATGTTTTGATTAGTTTTGACGGGTTTTGAAATATTTTGGCGGATTTTGAGAAGGTTTTGATTCTGTTTAGCCCAGTTTTTGGTGTGTTTGGATTAGCTTTGGTGGGCTTTATCATGTTTTGTCAGGTTTTTTCGAATGTATTGATCACTTCTGTCTGGTTTTCTATTTTGGCGGGTTTGAAAATATTTTTGGATTAGTTTTGGCGGGTTTGAAAATATTTTGGCTCTTTGCGCAGAGACGACGGTGCCGGTTGCGGTGCGCTGCGGGGCGCTCCTTCTGCGGAAAGACGCCTGGCAGCGGCACTTGGGACAGCTCCGCGTCTCCGTATTGTGCGTTTCTTGCCTTCTGCATCTCAGCAAAATGCTTTCCCACTAGGTCTAGCAAGGAGAAACTGTGGCAGCTGAGTAGATGTAGCCCGGCCCGCCCTTTGAAGTTGACAAGTTCTTGGCATCTCAGAACCTCAAGGGAAGAGCAAGGTTTTCTATGGTAGGCTGGGGCAGAACTAGCAGCAAGCAGAGCAAAGTTGTCCAAGAATAGCTTCCATTGGAATGCTAATGGCAATTGAAGAGGCAGGCCAGTGGCAAGCCACTAGCTTCTAGCAGTTGGAAAGTTGCTGACACAGTGCAGGTGTTGTGCGGCTTCCTTCTTGGCCTCCTAGAAGGTGCCGTGGTGCCGCGCTCTCCGTCTCTTGCTTGCCAATATGTTGCCGTGTTCCTCCTATTGTTTGGTTTGTTTTGATTTGTTTTGATGATCTTTTGGCGGGTTTTCGGAATGTTTTGGTGGTGTTTTAGAATGTTTTGTTTTCTCTTGTGTTGTTTTTATTGTCTTGGCAGGTTTTGGAACGTTTGGGTTCCTTTTGGTGGGTTTTAAAATATTTTGGCGGGTATTTGGAATGTTTTGGTTTGCTTTCATTTGTTTTGATTATGTTTTGGCAAGTTATTGAAAGTTTCGATCACTTCTGACTGGTTTTCTAGTATTTTGGCATCTTTTCAGAATGTTTTGATCAGTTTTGGCAGGGTGTAAACTATTTTGTTGGGTTTTTGGAATGTTTTGGTTGGTTTTGATTTGTTTTTATGATGTTTTGCCAAGTTTTTTGAATGTTTTGATCAGTTCTGGCTGGTTTTCTAATGTTTTGGCATTTTTTCAGAACGTTTTGATGAGTTTTGTGGGTCTAAATTATTTTGGCGGGTTTTCGGAATTTTTTGGTTGGTTTTGATTTGTTTTTATGATGTTTTGGCGGGTTTTCGGAATGTTTTGGTTGGGTTTTAGAATGTTTTGTATTCTCTTGAGTTGTTTTTATTGTGTTGGCAGGTTTTGGAATGTTTGGATTCCTTTTGGCGGGTTTTAAAATATTTTGGCGGGTATTTGGAATGTTTTGGCGGGTATTCGGAATGTTTTGATTAGTTTTGACGGGTTTTGAAATATTTTGGCCGGTTTTTAGAAGGTTTTGACTTGTTTTGATTCTGTTTAGCCCAGATTTTGTTGTGTTTGGATTAGCTTTGGTGGGCTTTATCAGGTTTTGTCAGGTTTTTTCGAATGTATTGATCACTTCTGTCTGGTTTTCTATTTTGGCGGGTTTGAAAATATTTTTGGATTAGTTTTGGCGGGTTTGAAAATATTTTGGCTCTTTGCGTAGAGACGACGGTGCCGGTTGCGGTGCGCTCCGGGGCGCTCCTTCTGCGGAAAGACGCCTGGCAGCGGCACTTGGGACAGCTCCGCGTCTCCGTATTCTGCGTTTCTTGCCTTCTGCATCTCAGCAAAATGCTTTCCCACTAGGTCTAGCAAGGAGAAACTGTGGCAGCTGAGTAGATGTAGCCCGGCCCGCCCTTTGAAGTTGACAAGTTCTTGGCATCTCAGAGTCTCAAGGGAAGAGCAAGGTTATCTATGGTAGGCTGGGGCAGAACTAGCAGCAAGCAGAGCAAAGTTGTCCAAGAATAGCTTCCATTGGAATGCTAATGGCAATTGAAGAGGCAGGCCAGTGGCAAGCCACTAGCTTCTAGCAGTTTGAAAGTTGCAGACACAGTGCAGGTGTTGTGCGGCTTCCTTCTTGGCCTCCTAGAAGGTGCCGCACTCTCCGTCTCTTGCTTGCCAATATGTTGCCGTGTTCCTCCTATTGTTTAGTTTGTTTTGATTTGTTTTTATGATGTTTTGGCAGGTTTTCGGAATGTTTTGGTGGTGTTTTAGAATGTTTTGTTTTCTCTTGTGTTGTTTTTATTGTCTTGGAAGGTTTTGGAACGTTTGGATTAGTTTTGGCGGGTTTTAAAATCTTTTGGCGGGTATTTGGAATGTTTTGGTTTGCTTTCATTTGTTTTGATTATGTTTTGGCAAGTTATTGAAAGTTTTGATCACTTCTGACTGGTTTTCTAGTATTTTGGCATCTTTTCAGAATGTTTTGATCAGTTTTGGCAGGTTGTAAACTATTTTGTCAGGTTTTTGGAATGTTTTGGTTGGTTTTGATTTGTTTTTATGATGTTTTGCCAAGTTTTTTGAATGTTTTGATCAGTTCTGGCTGGTTTTCTAATGTTTTGGCATTTTTTCAGAACGTTTTGATGAGTTTTGTGGGTCTAAATTATTTTGGCGGGTTTTCGGAATATTTTGGTTGGTTTTGATTTGTTTTTATGATGTTTTGGCGGGTTTTCAGAATGTTTTGGTTGGGTTTTAGAATGTTTTGTATTCTCTTGAGTTGTTTTTATTGTCTTGGCAGGTTTTGGAATGTTTGGATTGCTTTTGGCGGGTTTGAAAATATTTTGGTGGGTATTTGGAATGTTTTTTAACGGGTATTCGGAAGGTTTTGATTAGTTTTGACGGGTTTTGAAATATTTTGGCGGATTTTGAGAAGGTTTTGATTCTGTTTAGCCCAGTTTTTGGTGTGTTTGGATTAGCTTTGGTGGGCTTTATCATGTTTTGTCAGGTTTTTTCGAATGTATTGATCACTTCTGTCTGGTTTTCTATTTTGGCGGGTTTGAAAATATTTTTGGATGAGTTTTGGCGGGTTTGAAAATATTTTGGCTCTTTGCGCAGAGACGACGGTGCCGGTTGCGGTGCGCTGCGGGGCGCTCCTTCTGCGGAAAGACGCCTGGCAGCGGCACTTGGGACAGCTCCGCGTCTCCGTATTGTGCGTTTCTTGCCTTCTGCATCTCAGCAAAATGCTTTCCCACTAGGTCTAGCAAGGAGAAACTGTGGCAGCTGAGTAGATGTAGCCCGGCCCGCCCTTTGAAGTTGACAAGTTCTTGGCATCTCAGAGCCTCAAGGGAAGAGCAAGGTTATCTATGGTAGGCTGGGGCAGAACTAGCAGCAAGCAGAGCAAAGTTGTCCAAGAATAGCTTCCATTGGAATGCTAATGGCAATTGAAGAGGCAGGCCAGTGGCAAGCCACTATCTTCTAGCAGTTTGAAAGTTGCTGACACAGTGCGGTGTTGTGCGGCTTCTTTCTTGGCCTCCTAGAAGGTGCCGTGGTGCCGCGCTCTCCGTCTCTTGCTTGCCAATATATTGCCGTGTTCCTCCTATTGTTTGGTTTGTTTTGATTTGTTTTGATGATCTTTTGGCGGGTTTTCGGAATGTTTTGGTGGTGTTTTAGAATGTTTTGTTTTCTCTTGTGTTGTTTTTATTGTCTTGGCAGGTTGTGGAACGTTTGGATTAGTTTTGGCGGGTTTTAAAATATTTTGGCGGGTATTTGGAATGTTTTGGTTTGCTTTCATTTGTTTTGATTATGTTTTGGCAAGTTATTGAAAGTTTTGATCACTTCAGACTGGTTTTCTAGTATTTTGGCATCTTTTCAGAATGTTTTGATCAGTTTTGTCAGGTTGTAAACTATTTTGTCAGGTTTTTGGAATGTTTTGGTTGGTTTTGATTTGTTTTTATGATGTTTTGCCAAGTTTTTTGAATGTTTTGATCAGTTCTGGCTGGTTTTCTAATGTTTTGGCATTTTTTAAGAATGTTTTGATGAGTTTTGTGGGTCTAAATTATTTTGGCGGGTTTTCGGAATATTTTGGTTGGTTTTGATTTGTTTTTATGATGTTTTGGCGGGTTTTCGGAATGTTTTGGTTGGGTTTTAGAATGTTTTGTATTCTCTTGAGTTGTTTTTATTCTGTTGGCAGGTTTTGGAATGTTTGGATTGCTTTTGGCGGGTTTTAAAATATTTTGGCGGGTATTTGGAATGTTTTGGCGGGTATTCGGAATGTTTTGATTAGTTTTGACGGGTTTTGAAATATTTTGGCGGGTTTGGAGAAGGTTTTGATTCTGTTTAGCCCAGTTTTTGGTGTGTTTGGATTAGCTTTGGTGGGCTTTATGATGTTTTGTCAGGTTTTTTCGAATGTATTGATCACTTCTGTCTGGTTTTCTATTTTGGCGGGTTTGAAAATATTTTTGGATTAGTTTTGGCGGGTTTGAAAATATTTTGGCTCTTTGCGTAGAGACGACGGTGCCGGTTGCGGTGCGCTCCGGGGCGCTCCTTCTGCGGAAAGACGCCTGGCAGCGGCACTTGGGACAGCTCCGCGTCTCCGTATTCTGCGTTTCTTGCCTTCTGCATCTCAGCAAAATGCTTTCCCACTAGGTCTAGCAAGGAGAAACTGTGGCAGCTGAGTAGATGTAGCCCGGCCCGCCCTTTGAAGTTGACAAGTTCTTGGCATCTCAGAGTCTCAAGGGAAGAGCAAGGTTATCTATGGTAGGCTGGGGCAGAACTAGCAGCAAGCAGAGCAAAGTTGTCCAAGAATAGCTTCCATTGGAATGCTAATGGCAATTGAAGAGGCAGGCCAGTGGCAAGCCACTAGCTTCTAGCAGTTTGAAAGTTGCAGACACAGTGCAGGTGTTGTGCGGCTTCCTTCTTGGCCTCCTAGAAGGTGCCGCACTCTCCGTCTCTTGCTTGCCAATATGTTGCCGTGTTCCTCCTATTGTTTAGTTTGTTTTGATTTGTTTTTATGATGTTTTGGCAGGTTTTCGGAATGTTTTGGTGGTGTTTTAGAATGTTTTGTTTTCTCTTGTGTTGTTTTTATTGTCTTGGAAGGTTTTGGAACGTTTGGATTAGTTTTGGCGGGTTTTAAAATCTTTTGGCGGGTATTTGGAATGTTTTGGTTTGCTTTCATTTGTTTTGATTATGTTTTGGCAAGTTATTGAAAGTTTTGATCACTTCTGACTGGTTTTCTAGTATTTTGGCATCTTTTCAGAATGTTTTGATCAGTTTTGGCAGGTTGTAAACTATTTTGTCAGGTTTTTGGAATGTTTTGGTTGGTTTTGATTTGTTTTTATGATGTTTTGCCAAGTTTTTTGAATGTTTTGATCAGTTCTGGCTGGTTTTCTAATGTTTTGGCATTTTTTCAGAACGTTTTGATGAGTTTTGTGGGTCTAAATTATTTTGGCGGGTTTTCGGAATATTTTGGTTGGTTTTGATTTGTTTTTATGATGTTTTGGCGGGTTTTCAGAATGTTTTGGTTGGGTTTTAGAATGTTTTGTATTCTCTTGAGTTGTTTTTATTGTCTTGGCAGGTTTTGGAATGTTTGGATTGCTTTTGGCGGGTTTTAAAATATTTTGGTGGGTATTTGGAATGTTTTTTAACGGGTATTCGGAAGGTTTTGATTAGTTTTGACGGGTTTTGAAATATTTTGGCGGATTTTGAGAAGGTTTTGATTCTGTTTAGCCCAGTTTTTGGTGTGTTTGGATTAGCTTTGGTGGGCTTTATCATGTTTTGTCAGGTTTTTTCGAATGTATTGATCACTTCTGTCTGGTTTTCTATTTTGGCGGGTTTGAAAATATTTTTGGATGAGTTTTGGCGGGTTTGAAAATATTTTGGCTCTTTGCGCAGAGACGACGGTGCCGGTTGCGGTGCGCTGCGGGGCGCTCCTTCTGCGGAAAGACGCCTGGCAGCGGCACTTGGGACAGCTCCGCGTCTCCGTATTGTGCGTTTCTTGCCTTCTGCATCTCAGCAAAATGCTTTCCCACTAGGTCTAGCAAGGAGAAACTGTGGCAGCTGAGTAGATGTAGCCCGGCCCGCCCTTTGAAGTTGACAAGTTCTTGGCATCTCAGAGCCTCAAGGGAAGAGCAAGGTTATCTATGGTAGGCTGGGGCAGAACTAGCAGCAAGCAGAGCAAAGTTGTCCAAGAATAGCTTCCATTGGAATGCTAATGGCAATTGAAGAGGCAGGCCAGTGGCAAGCCACTATCTTCTAGCAGTTTGAAAGTTGCTGACACAGTGCGGTGTTGTGCGGCTTCTTTCTTGGCCTCCTAGAAGGTGCCGTGGTGCCGCGCTCTCCGTCTCTTGCTTGCCAATATATTGCCGTGTTCCTCCTATTGTTTGGTTTGTTTTGATTTGTTTTGATGATCTTTTGGCGGGTTTTCGGAATGTTTTGGTGGTGTTTTAGAATGTTTTGTTTTCTCTTGTGTTGTTTTTATTGTCTTGGCAGGTTGTGGAACGTTTGGATTAGTTTTGGCGGGTTTTAAAATATTTTGGCGGGTATTTGGAATGTTTTGGTTTGCTTTCATTTGTTTTGATTATGTTTTGGCAAGTTATTGAAAGTTTTGATCACTTCAGACTGGTTTTCTAGTATTTTGGCATCTTTTCAGAATGTTTTGATCAGTTTTGTCAGGTTGTAAACTATTTTGTCAGGTTTTTGGAATGTTTTGGTTGGTTTTGATTTGTTTTTATGATGTTTTGCCAAGTTTTTTGAATGTTTTGATCAGTTCTGGCTGGTTTTCTAATGTTTTGGCATTTTTTAAGAATGTTTTGATGAGTTTTGTGGGTCTAAATTATTTTGGCGGGTTTTCGGAATATTTTGGTTGGTTTTGATTTGTTTTTATGATGTTTTGGCGGGTTTTCGGAATGTTTTGGTTGGGTTTTAGAATGTTTTGTATTCTCTTGAGTTGTTTTTATTCTGTTGGCAGGTTTTGGAATGTTTGGATTGCTTTTGGCGGGTTTTAAAATATTTTGGCGGGTATTTGGAATGTTTTGGCGGGTATTCGGAATGTTTTGATTAGTTTTGACGGGTTTTGAAATATTTTGGCGGGTTTGGAGAAGGTTTTGATTCTGTTTAGCCCAGTTTTTGGTGTGTTTGGATTAGCTTTGGTGGGCTTTATCAGGTTTTGTCAGGTTTTTTCGAATGTATTGATCACTTCTGTCTGGTTTTCTATTTTGGCGGGTTTGAAAATATTTTTGGATTAGTTTTGGCGGGTTTGAAAATATTTTGGCTCTTTGCGCAGAGACGACGGTGCCGGTTGCGGTGCGCTCCGGGGCGCTCCTTCTGCGGAAAGACGCCTGGCAGCGGCACTTGGGACAGCTCCGCGTCTCCGTATTCTGCGTTTCTTGCCTTCTGCATCTCAGCAAAATGCTTTCCCACTAGGTCTAGCAAGGAGAAACTGTGGCAGCTGAGTAGATGTAGCCCGGCCCGCCCTTTGAAGTTGACAAGTTCTTGGCATCTCAGAACCTCAAGGGAAGAGCAAGGTTTTCTATGGTAGGCTGGGGCAGAACTAGCAGCAAGCAGAGCAAAGTTGTCCAAGAATAGCTTCCATTGGAATGCTAATGGCAATTGAAGAGGCAGGCCAGTGGCAAGCCACTATCTTCTAGCAGTTGGAAAGTTGCTGACACAGTGCAGGTGTTGTGCGGCTTCCTTCTTGGCCTCCTAGAAGGTGCCGTGGTGCCGCGCTCTCCGTCTCTTGCTTGCCAATATGTTGCCGTGTTCCTCCTATTGTTTGGTTTGTTTTGATTTGTTTTGATGATCTTTTGGCGGGTTTTCGGAATGTTTTGGTGGTGTTTTAGAATGTTTTGTTTTCTCTTGTGTTGTTTTTATTGTCTTGGCAGGTTTTGGAATGTTTGGGTTCCTTTTGGCGGGTTTTAAAATATTTTGGCGGGTATTTGGAATGTTTTGGTTTGCTTTCATTTGTTTTGATTATGTTTTGGCAAGTTATTGAAAGTTTCGATCACTTCTGACTGGTTTTCTAGTATTTTGGCATCTTTTCAGAATGTTTTGATCAGTTTTAGCAGGTTGTAAACTATTTTGTCAGGTTTTTGGAATGTTTTGGTTGGTTTTGATTTGTTTTTATGATGTTTTGCCAAGTTTTTTGAATGTTTTGATCAGTTCTGGCTGGTTTTCTAATGTTTTGGCATATTTTCAGAATGTTTTGATGAGTTTTGTGGGTCTAAATCATTTTGGCGGGTTTTCGGAATATTTTGGTTGGTTTTGATTTGTTTTTATGATGTTTTGGCGGGTTTTCGGAATGTTTTGGTTGGGTTTTAGAATGTTTTGTATTCTCTTGAGTTGTTTTTATTGTGTTGGCAGGTTTTGGAATGTTTGGATTCATTTTGGCGGGTTTTAAAATATTTTGGCGGGTATTTGGAATGTTTTGGCGGGTATTCGGAATGTTTTGATTAGTTTTGACGGGTTTTGAAATATTTTGGCGGGTTTTTAGAAGGTTTTGACTTGTTTTGATTCTGTTTAGCCCAGTTTTTGGTGTGTTTGGATTAGCTTTGGTGGGCTTTATCAGGTTTTGTCAGGTTTTTTCGAATGTATTGATCACTTCTGTCTGGTTTTCTATTTTGGTGGGTTTGAAAATATTTTTGGATTAGTTTTGGCGGGTTTGAAAATATTTTGGCTCTTTGCGCAGAGACGACGGTGCCGGTTGCGGTGCGCTCCGGGGCGCTCCTTCTGCGGAAAGACGCCTGGCAGCGGCACTTGGGACAGCTCCGCGTCTCCGTATTCTGCGTTTCTTGCCTTCTGCATCTCAGCAAAATGCTTTCCCACTAGGTCTAGCAAGGAGAAACTGTGGCAGCTGAGTAGATGTAGCCCGGCCCACCCTTTGAAGTTGAAAAGTTCTTGGCATCTCAGAACCTCAGGGGAAGAGCAAGGTTATCTATGGTAGGCTGGGGCAGAACTGGAAGCAAGCAGAGCAAAGTTGTCCAAGAATAGCTTCCATTGGAATGCTAATGGCAATTGAAGAGGCAGGCCAGTGGCAAGCCACTATCTTCTAGCAGTTTGAAAGTTGCTGACACAGTGCGGTGTTGTGCGGCTTCTTTCTTGGCCTCCTAGAAGGTGCCGTGGTGCCGCGCTCTCCGTCTCTTGCTTGCCAATATGTTGCCATGTTCCTCCTATTGTTTGGTTTGTTTTGATTTGTTTTGATGATGTTTTGGCGGGTTTTCGGAATGTTTTGGTGGTGTTTTAGAATGTTTTGTTTTCTCTTGTGTTGTTTTTATTGTCTTGGAAGGTTTTGGAATGTTTGGATTCGATTTGGCGGGTTTTAAAATATTTTGGCGGGTATTTGGAATGTTTTGGTTTGCTTTCATTTGTTTTGATTATGTTTTGGCAAGTTATTGAAAGTTTCGATCACTTCTGACTGGTTTTCTAGTATTTTGGCATCTTTTCAGAATGTTTTGATCAGTTTTAGCAGGTTGTAAACTATTTTGTCAGGTTTTTGGAATGTTTTGGTTGGTTTTGATTTGTTTTTATGATGTTTTGCCAAGTTTTTTGAATGTTTTGATCAGTTCTGGCTGGTTTTCTAATGTTTTGGCATATTTTCAGAATGTTTTGATGAGTTTTGCGGGTCTAAATCATTTTGGCAGGTTTTCGGAATGTTTTGGTTGGGTTTTAGAATGTTTTGTATTCTCTTGAGTTGTTTTTATTGTGTTGGCAGGTTTTGGAATGTTTGGATTCATTTTGGCGGGTTTTAAAATATTTTGGCGGGTATTTGGAATGTTTTGGCGGGTATTCGGAATGTTTTGATTAGTTTTGACGGGTTTTGAAATATTTTGGCGGGTTTTTAGAAGGTTTTGACTTCTTTTGATTCTGTTTAGCCCAGTTTTTGGTGTGTTTGGATTAGCTTTGGTGGGCTTTATCAGGTTTTGTCAGGTTTTTTCGAATGTATTGATCACTTCTGTCTGGTTTTCTATTTTGGTGGGTTTGAAAATATTTTTGGATTAGTTTTGGCGGGTTTGAAAATATTTTGGCTCTTTGCGCAGAGACGACGGTGCCGGTTGCGGTGCGCTGCGGGGCGCTCCTTCTGCGGAAAGACGCCTGGCAGCGGCACTTGGGACAGCTCCGCGTCTCTGTATTCTGCGTTTCTTGCCTTCTGCATCTCAGCAAAATGCTTTCCCACTAGGTCTAGCAAGGAGGAACTGTGGCAGCTGAGTAGATGTAGCCCGGCCCACCCTTTGAAGTTGACAAGTTCTTGGCATCTCAGAGCCTCAAGGGAAGAGCAAGGTTATCTATGGTAGGCTGGGGCAGAACTAGCAGCAAGCAGAGCAAAGTTGTCCAAGAATAGCTTCCATTGGAATGCTAATGGCAATTGAAGAGGCAGGCCAGTGGCAAGCCACTAGCTTCTAGCAGTTTGAAAGTTGCAGACACAGTGCAGGTGTTGTGCGGCTTCTTTCTTGGCCTCCTAGAAGGTGCCGTGGTGCCGCGCTCTCCGTCTCTTGCTTGCCAATATGTTGCCGTGTTCCTCCTATTGTTTGGTTTGTTTTGATTTGTTTTTATGATCTTTTGGCGGGTTTTCGGAATGTTTTGGTGGTGTTTTAGAATGTTTTGTTTTCTCTTGTGTTGTTTTTATTGTCTTGGCAGGTTGTGGAACGTTTGGATTAGTTTTGGCGGGTTTTAAAATATTTTGGCGGGTATTTGGAATGTTTTGGTTTGCTTTCATTTGTTTTGATTATGTTTTGGCAAGTTATTGAAAGTTTCGATCACTTCTGACTGGTTTTCTAGTATTTTGGCATCTTTTCAGAATGTTTTGATCAGTTTTGGCAGGTTGTAAACTATTTTGTCAGGTTTTTGGAATGTTTTGGTTGGTTTTGATTTGTTTTTATGATGTTTTGCCAAGTTTTTTGAATGTTTTGATCAGTTCTGGCTGGTTTTCTAATGTTTTGGCATTTTTTCAGAATGTTTTGATGAGTTTTTTGGGTCTAAATTATTTTGGCGGGTTTTCGGAATTTTTTGGTTGGTTTTGATTTGTTTTTATGATGTTTTGGCGGGTTTTCGGAATGTTTTGGTTGGGTTTTAGAATGTTTTGTATTCTCTTGAGTTGTTTTTATTGTGTTGGCAGGTTTTGGAATGTTTGGATTCCTTTTGGCGGGTTTTAAAATATTTTGGCGGGTATTTGGAATGTTTTGGCGGGTATTCGGAATGTTTTGATTAGTTTTGACGGGTTTTGAAATATTTTGGCGGGTTTTTAGAAGGTTTTGACTTGTTTTGATTCTGTTTAGCCCAGTTTTTGGTGTGTTTGGATTAGCTTTGGTGGGCTTTATCAGGTTTTGTCAGGTTTTTTCGAATGTATTGATCACTTCTGTCTGGTTTTCTATTTTGGCGGGTTTGAAAATATTTTTGGATTAGTTTTGGCGGGTTTGAAAATATTTTGGCTCTTTGCGCAGAGACGACGGTGCCGGTTGCGGTGCGCTGCGGGGCGCTCCTTCTGCGGAAAGATGCCTGGCAGCGGCACTTGGGACAGCTCCGCGTCTCCGTATTCTGCGTTTCTTGCCTTCTGCATCTCAGCAAAATGCTTTCCCACTAGGTCTAGCAAGGAGAAACTGTGGCAGCTGAGTAGATGTAGCCCGGCCCGCCCTTTGAAGTTGACAAGTTCTTGGCATCTCAGAGCCTCAAGGGAAGAGCAAGGTTATCTATGGTAGGCTGGGGCAGAACTAGCAGCAAGCAGAGCAAAGTTGTCCAAGAATAGCTTCCATTGGAATGCTAATGGCAATTGAAGAGGCAGGCCAGTGGCAAGCCACTAGCTTCTAGCAGTTTGAAAGTTGCAGACACAGTGCAGGTGTTGTGCGGCTTCTTTCTTGGCCTCCTAGAAGGTGCCGTGGTGCCGCGCTCTCCGTCTCTTGCTTGCCAATATGTTGCCGTGTTCCTCTTATTTTTTGGTTGGTTTTGAATTGTTTTTATGATCTTTTGGCGGGTTTTCGGAATGTTTTGGTGGTGTTTTAGAATGTTTTGTTTTCTCTTGTGTTGTTTTTATTGTCTTGGCAGGTTGTGGAACGTTTGGATTAGTTTTGGCGGGTTTTAAAATATTTTGGCGGGTATTTGGAATGTTTTGGTTTGCTTTCATTTGTTTTGATTATGTTTTGGCAAGTTATTGAAAGTTTCGATCACTTCTGACTGGTTTTCTAGTATTTTGGCATCTTTTCAGAATGTTTTGATCAGTTTTGGCAGGTTGTAAACTATTTTGTTGGGTTTTTGGAATGTTTTGGTTGGTTTTGATTTGTTTTTATGATGTTTTGCCAAGTTTTTTGAATGTTTTGATCAGTTCTGGCTGGTTTTCTAATGTTTTGGCATTTTTTCAGAATGTTTTGATGAGTTTTTTGGGTCTAAATTATTTTGGCGGGTTTTCGGAATTTTTTGGTTGGTTTTGATTTGTTTTTATGATGTTTTGGCGGGTTTTCGGAATGTTTTGGTTGGGTTTTAGAATGTTTTGTATTCTCTTGAGTTGTTTTTATTGTGTTGGCAGGTTTTGGAATGTTTGGATTCCTTTTGGCGGGTTTTAAAATATTTTGGCGGGTATTTGGAATGTTTTGGCGGGTATTCGGAATGTTTTGATTAGTTTTGACAGGTTTTGAAATATTTTGGCGGGTTTTTAGAAGGTTTTGACTTGTTTTGATTCTGTTTAGCCCAGTTTTTGGTGTGTTTGGATTAGCTTTGGTGGGCTTTATCAGGTTTTGTCAGGTTTTTTCGAATGTATTGATCACTTCTGTCTGGTTTTCTATTTTGGCGGGTTTGAAAATATTTTTGGATTAGTTTTGGCGGGTTTGAAAATATTTTGGCTCTTTGCGCAGAGACGACGGTGCCGGTTGCGGTGCGCTGCGGGGCGCTCCTTCTGCGGAAAGATGCCTGGCAGCGGCACTTGGGACAGCTCCGCGTCTCCGTATTCTGCGTTTCTTGCCTTCTGCATCTCAGCAAAATGCTTTCCCACTAGGTCTAGCAAGGAGAAACTGTGGCAGCTGAGTAGATGTAGCCCGGCCCGCCCTTTGAAGTTGACAAGTTCTTGGCATCTCAGAGCCTCAAGGGAAGAGCAAGGTTATCTATGGTAGGCTGGGGCAGAACTAGCAGCAAGCAGAGCAAAGTTGTCCAAGAATAGCTTCCATTGGAATGCTAATGGCAATTGAAGAGGCAGGCCAGTGGCAAGCCACTAGCTTCTAGCAGTTTGAAAGTTGCTGACACAGTGCGGTGTTGTGCGGCTTCTTTCTTGGCCTCCTAGAAGGTGCCGTGGTGCCGCGCTCTCCGTCTCTTGCTTGCCAATATGTTGCCGTGTTCCTCCTATTGTTTGGTTTGTTTTGATTTGTTTTGATGATCTTTTGGCGGGTTTTCGGAATGTTTTGGTGGTGTTTTAGAATGTTTTGTTTTCTCTTGTGTTGTTTTTATTGTCTTGGCAGGTTGTGGAACGTTTGGATTAGTTTTGGCGGGTTTTAAAATATTTTGGCGGGTATTTGGAATGTTTTGGTTTGCTTTCATTTGTTTTGATTATGTTTTGGCAAGTTATTGAAAGTTTCGATCACTTCTGACTGGTTTTCTAGTATTTTGGCATCTTTTCAGAATGTTTTGATCAGTTTTGGCAGGTTGTAAACTATTTTGTTGGGTTTTTGGAATGTTTTGGTTGGTTTTGATTTGTTTTTATGATGTTTTGCCAAGTTTTTTGAATGTTTTGATCAGTTCTGGCTGGTTTTCTAATGTTTTGGCATTTTTTCAGAACGTTTTGATGAGTTTTGCGGGTCTAAATTATTTTGGCGGGTTTTCGGAATTTTTTGGTTGGTTTTGATTTGTTTTTATGATGTTTTGGCGGGTTTTCGGAATGTTTTGGTTGGGTTTTAGAATGTTTTGTATTCTCTTGAGTTGTTTTTATTGTGTTGGCAGGTTTTGGAATGTTTGGATTCCTTTTGGCGGGTTTTAAAATATTTTGGCGGGTATTTGGAATGTTTTGGCGGGTATTTGGAATGTTTTGATTAGTTTTGACGGGTTTTGAAATATTTTGGCGGGTTTTTAGAAGGTTTTGACTTGTTTTGATTCTGTTTAGCCCAGTTTTTGGTGTGTTTGGATTAGCTTTGGTGGGCTTTATCATGTTTTGTCAGGTTTTTTCGAATGTATTGATCACTTCTGTCTGGTTTTCTATTTTGGCAGGTTTGAAAATATTTTTGGATGAGTTTTGGCGGGTTTGAAAATATTTTGGCTCTTTGCGCAGAGACGACGGTGCCGGTTGCGGTGCGCTCCGGGGCGCTCCTTCTGCGGAAAGACGGCTGGCAGCGGCACTTGGGACAGCTCCGCGTCTCCGTATTCTGCGTTTCTTGCCTTCTGCATCTCAGCAAAATGCTTTCCCACTAGGTCTAGCAAGGAGAAACTGTGGCAGCTGAGTAGATGTAGCCCGGCCCGCCCTTTGAAGTTGACAAGTTCTTGGCATCTCAGAACCTCAGGGGAAGAGCAAGGTTATCTATGGTAGGCTGGGGCAGAACTGGAAGCAAGCAGAGCAAAGTTGTCCAAGAATAGCTTCCATTGGAATGCTAATGGCAATTGAAGAGGCAGGCCAGTGGCAAGCCACTAGCTTCTAGCAGTTTGAAAGTTGCTGACACAGTGCGGTGTTGTGCGGCTTCTTTCTTGGCCTCCTAGAAGGTGCCGTGGTGCCGCGCTCTCCGTCTCTTGCTTGCCAATATGTTGCCGTGTTCCTCCTATTGTTTGGTTTGTTTTGATTTGTTTTGATGATCTTTTGGCGGGTTTTCGGAATGTTTTGGTGGTGTTTTAGAATGTTTTGTTTTCTCTTGTGTTGTTTTTATTGTCTTGGCAGGTTGTGGAACGTTTGGGTTCCTTTTGGCGGGTTTTAAAATATTTTGGCGGGTATTTGGAATGTTTTGGTTTGCTTTCATTTGTTTTGATTATGTTTTGGCAAGTTATTGAAAGTTTCGATCACTTCTGACTGGTTTTCTAGTATTTTGGCATCTTTTCAGAATGTTTTGATCAGTTTTGGCAGGTTGTAAACTATTTTGTTGGGTTTTTGGAATGTTTTGGTTGGTTTTGATTTGTTTTTATGATGTTTTGCCAAGTTTTTTGAATGTTTTGATCAGTTCTGGCTGGTTTTCTAATGTTTTGGCATTTTTTCAGAACGTTTTGATGAGTTTTGTGGGTCTAAATTATTTTGGCGGGTTTTCGGAATATTTTGGTTGGTTTTGATTTGTTTTTATGATGTTTTGGCGGGTTTTCGGAATGTTTTGGTTGGGTTTTAGAATGTTTTGTATTCTCTTGAGTTGTTTTTATTGTCTTGGCAGGTTTTGGAATGTTTGGATTGCTTTTGGCGGGTTTTAAAATATTTTGGCGGGTATTTGGAATGTTTTGGCGGGTATTCGGAATGTTTTGATTAGTTTTGACGGGTTTTGAAATATTTTGGCGGATTTTGAGAAGGTTTTGATTCTGTTTAGCCCAGTTTTTGGTGTGTTTGGATTAGCTTTGGTGGGCTTTATCATGTTTTGTCAGGTTTTTTCGAATGTATTGATCACTTCTGTCTGGTTTTCTATTTTGGCGGGTTTGAAAATATTTTTGGATGAGTTTTGGCGGGTTTGAAAATATTTTGGCTCTTTGCGCAGAGACGACGGTGCCGGTTGCGGTGCGCTCCGGGGCGCTCCTTCTGCGGAAAGACGCCTGGCAGCGGCACTTGGGACAGCTCCGCGTCTCCGTATTCTGCGTTTCTTGCCTTCTGCATCTCAGCAAAATGCTTTCCCACTAGGTCTAGCAAGGAGGAACTGTGGCAGCTGAGTAGATGTAGCCCGGCCCACCCTTTGAAGTTGACAAGTTCTTGGCATCTCAGAACCTCAGGGGAAGAGCAAGGTTATCTATGGTAGGCTGGGGCAGAACTGGAAGCAAGCAGAGCAAAGTTGTCCAAGAATAGCTTCCATTGGAATGCTAATGGCAATTGAAGAGGCAGGCCAGTGGCAAGCCACTATCTTCTAGCAGTTTGAAAGTTGCTGACACAGTGCGGTGTTGTGCGGCTTCTTTCTTGGCCTCCTAGAAGGTGCCGTGGTGCCGCGCTCTCCGTCTCTTGCTTGCCAATATGTTGCCGTGTTCCTCCTATTGTTTGGTTTGTTTTGATTTGTTTTGATGATCTTTTGGCGGGTTTTCGGAATGTTTTGGTGGTGTTTTAGAATGTTTTGTTTTCTCTTGTGTTGTTTTTATTGTCTTGGAAGGTTTTGGAATGTTTGGATTCGATTTGGCGGGTTTTAAAATATTTTGGCGGGTATTTGGAATGTTTTGGTTTGCTTTCATTTGTTTTGATTATGTTTTGGCAAGTTATTGAAAGTTTCGATCACTTCTGACTGGTTTTCTAGTATTTTGGCATCTTTTCAGAATGTTTTGATCAGTTTTAGCAGGTTGTAAACTATTTTGTCAGGTTTTTGGAATGTTTTGGTTGGTTTTGATTTGTTTTTATGATGTTTTGCCAAGTTTTTTGAATGTTTTGATCAGTTCTGGCTGGTTTTCTAATGTTTTGGCATATTTTCAGAATGTTTTGATGAGTTTTGTGGGTCTAAATCATTTTGGCGGGTTTTCGGAATATTTTGGTTGGTTTTGATTTGTTTTTATGATGTTTTGGCGGGTTTTCGGAATGTTTTGGTTGGGTTTTAGAATGTTTTGTATTCTCTTGAGTTGTTTTTATTGTGTTGGCAGGTTTTGGAATGTTTGGATTGCTTTTGGCGGGTTTTAAAATATTTTGGCGGGTATTTGGAATGTTTTGGCGGGTATTCGGAATGTTTTGATTAGTTTTGACAGGTTTTGAAATATTTTGGCGGGTTTTTAGAAGGTTTTGACTTGTTTTGATTCTGTTTAGCCCAGTTTTTGGTGTGTTTGGATTAGCTTTGGTGGGCTTTATCAGGTTTTGTCAGGTTTTTTCGAATGTATTGATCACTTCTGTCTGGTTTTCTATTTTGGTGGGTTTGAAAATATTTTTGGATGAGTTTTGGCGGGTTTGAAAATATTTTGGCTCTTTGCGCAGAGACGACGGTGCCGGTTGCGGTGCGCTCCGGGGCGCTCCTTCTGCGGAAAGACGCCTGGCAGCGGCACTTGGGACAGCTCCGCGTCTCCGTATTCTGCGTTTCTTGCCTTCTGCATCTCAGCAAAATGCTTTCCCACTAGGTCTAGCAAGGAGAAACTGTGGCAGCTGAGTAGATGTAGCCCGGCCGGCCCTTTGAAGTTGACAAGTTCTTGGCATCTCAGAACCTCAGGGGAAGAGCAAGGTTATCTATGGTAGGCTGGGGCAGAACTGGAAGCAAGCAGAGCAAAGTTGTCCAAGAATAGCTTCCATTGGAATGCTAATGGCAATTGAAGAGGCAGGCCAGTGGCAAGCCACTATCTTCTAGCAGTTTGAAAGTTGCTGACACAGTGCGGTGTTGTGCGGCTTCTTTCTTGGCCTCCTAGAAGGTGCCGTGGTGCCGCGCTCTCCGTCTCTTGCTTGCCAATATGTTGCCGTGTTCCTCCTATTGTTTGGTTTGTTTTGATTTGTTTTGATGATCTTTTGGCGGGTTTTCGGAATGTTTTGGTGGTGTTTTAGAATGTTTTGTTTTCTCTTGTGTTGTTTTTATTGTCTTGGAAGGTTTTGGAATGTTTGGATTCGATTTGGCGGGTTTTAAAATATTTTGGCGGGTATTTGGAATGTTTTGGTTTGCTTTCATTTGTTTTGATTATGTTTTGGCAAGTTATTGAAAGTTTCGATCACTTCTGACTGGTTTTCTAGTATTTTGGCATCTTTTCAGAATGTTTTGATCAGTTTTGGCAGGTTGTAAACTATTTTGTCAGGTTTTTGGAACGTTTTGGTTGGTTTTGATTTGTTTTTATGATGTTTTGCCAAGTTTTTTGAATGTTTTGATCAGTTCTGGCTGGTTTTCTAATGTTTTGGCATTTTTTCAGAATTTTTTGATGAGTTTTGTGGGTCTAAATTATTTTGGCGGGTTTTCGGAATATTTTGGTTGGTTTTGATTTGTTTTTATGATGTTTTGGCAGGTTTTCGGAATGTTTTGGTTGGGTTTTAGAATGTTTTGTATTCTCTTGAGTTGTTTTTATTGTGTTGGCAGGTTTTGGAATGTTTGGATTCCTTTTGGCGGGTTTTAAAATATTTTGGCGGGTATTTGAAATGTTTTGGCGGGTATTCGGAATGTTTTGATTAGTTTTGACGGGTTTTGAAATATTTTGGCGGGTTTTTAGAAGGTTTTGACTTGTTTTGATTCTGTTTAGCCCAGTTTTTGGTGTGTTTGGATTAGCTTTGGTGGGCTTTATCAGGTTTTGTCAGGTTTTTTCGAATGTATTGATCACTTCTGTCTGGTTTTCTATTTTGGCGGGTTTGAAAATATTTTTGGATTAGTTTTGGCGGGTTTGAAAATATTTTGGCTCTTTGCGCAGAGACGACGGTGCCGGTTGCGGTGCGCTCCGGGGCGCTCCTTCTGCGGAAAGATGCCTGGCAGCGGCACTTGGGACAGCTCCGCGTCTCCGTATTCTGCGTTTCTTGCCTTCTGCATCTCAGCAAAATGCTTTCCCACTAGGTCTAGCAAGGAGAAACTGTGGCAGCTGAGTAGATGTAGCCCGGCCCGCCCTTTGAAGTTGACAAGTTCTTGGCATCTCAGAGCCTCAAGGGAAGAGCAAGGTTATCTATGGTAGGCTGGGGCAGAACTAGCAGCAAGCAGAGCAAAGTTGTCCAAGAATAGCTTCCATTGGAATGCTAATGGCAATTGAAGAGGCAGGCCAGTGGCAAGCCACTAGCTTCTAGCAGTTTGAAAGTTGCAGACACAGTGCAGGTGTTGTGCGGCTTCTTTCTTGGCCTCCTAGAAGGTGCCGTGGTGCCGCGCTCTCCGTCTCTTGCTTGCCAATATGTTGCCGTGTTCCTCCTATTGTTTGGTTTGTTTTGATTTGTTTTTATGATCTTTTGGCGGGTTTTCGGAATGTTTTGGTGGTGTTTTAGAATGTTTTGTTTTCTCTTGTGTTGTTTTTATTGTCTTGGCAGGTTGTGGAACGTTTGGATTAGTTTTGGCGGGTTTTAAAATATTTTGGCGGGTATTTGGAATGTTTTGGTTTGCTTTCATTTGTTTTGATTATGTTTTGGCAAGTTATTGAAAGTTTCGATCACTTCTGACTGGTTTTCTAGTATTTTGGCATCTTTTCAGAATGTTTTGATCAGTTTTGGCAGGTTGTAAACTATTTTGTCAGGTTTTTGGAATGTTTTGGTTGGTTTTGATTTGTTTTTATGATGTTTTGCCAAGTTTTTTGAATGTTTTGATCAGTTCTGGCTGGTTTTCTAATGTTTTGGCATTTTTTCAGAACGTTTTGATGAGTTTTGCGGGTCTAAATTATTTTGGCGGGTTTTCGGAATTTTTTGGTTGGTTTTGATTTGTTTTTATGATGTTTTGGCGGGTTTTCGGAATGTTTTGGTTGGGTTTTAGAATGTTTTGTATTCTCTTGAGTTGTTTTTATTGTGTTGGCAGGTTTTGGAATGTTTGGATTCCTTTTGGCGGGTTTTAAAATATTTTGGCGGGTATTTGGAATGTTTTGGCGGGTATTTGGAATGTTTTGATTAGTTTTGACGGGTTTTGAAATATTTTGGCGGGTTTTTAGAAGGTTTTGACTTGTTTTGATTCTGTTTAGCCCAGTTTTTGGTGTGTTTGGATTAGCTTTGGTGGGCTTTATCATGTTTTGTCAGGTTTTTTCGAATGTATTGATCACTTCTGTCTGGTTTTCTATTTTGGCAGGTTTGAAAATATTTTTGGATGAGTTTTGGCGGGTTTGAAAATATTTTGGCTCTTTGCGCAGAGACGACGGTGCCGGTTGCGGTGCGCTCCGGGGCGCTCCTTCTGCGGAAAGACGGCTGGCAGCGGCACTTGGGACAGCTCCGCGTCTCCGTATTCTGCGTTTCTTGCCTTCTGCATCTCAGCAAAATGCTTTCCCACTAGGTCTAGCAAGGAGAAACTGTGGCAGCTGAGTAGATGTAGCCCGGCCCGCCCTTTGAAGTTGACAAGTTCTTGGCATCTCAGAACCTCAGGGGAAGAGCAAGGTTATCTATGGTAGGCTGGGGCAGAACTGGAAGCAAGCAGAGCAAAGTTGTCCAAGAATAGCTTCCATTGGAATGCTAATGGCAATTGAAGAGGCAGGCCAGTGGCAAGCCACTAGCTTCTAGCAGTTTGAAAGTTGCTGACACAGTGCGGTGTTGTGCGGCTTCTTTCTTGGCCTCCTAGAAGGTGCCGTGGTGCCGCGCTCTCCGTCTCTTGCTTGCCAATATGTTGCCGTGTTCCTCCTATTGTTTGGTTTGTTTTGATTTGTTTTGATGATCTTTTGGCGGGTTTTCGGAATGTTTTGGTGGTGTTTTAGAATGTTTTGTTTTCTCTTGTGTTGTTTTTATTGTCTTGGCAGGTTGTGGAACGTTTGGGTTCCTTTTGGCGGGTTTTAAAATATTTTGGCGGGTATTTGGAATGTTTTGGTTTGCTTTCATTTGTTTTGATTATGTTTTGGCAAGTTATTGAAAGTTTCGATCACTTCTGACTGGTTTTCTAGTATTTTGGCATCTTTTCAGAATGTTTTGATCAGTTTTGGCAGGTTGTAAACTATTTTGTTGGGTTTTTGGAATGTTTTGGTTGGTTTTGATTTGTTTTTATGATGTTTTGCCAAGTTTTTTGAATGTTTTGATCAGTTCTGGCTGGTTTTCTAATGTTTTGGCATTTTTTCAGAACGTTTTGATGAGTTTTGTGGGTCTAAATTATTTTGGCGGGTTTTCGGAATATTTTGGTTGGTTTTGATTTGTTTTTATGATGTTTTGGCGGGTTTTCGGAATGTTTTGGTTGGGTTTTAGAATGTTTTGTATTCTCTTGAGTTGTTTTTATTGTCTTGGCAGGTTTTGGAATGTTTGGATTGCTTTTGGCGGGTTTTAAAATATTTTGGCGGGTATTTGGAATGTTTTGGCGGGTATTCGGAATGTTTTGATTAGTTTTGACGGGTTTTGAAATATTTTGGCGGATTTTGAGAAGGTTTTGATTCTGTTTAGCCCAGTTTTTGGTGTGTTTGGATTAGCTTTGGTGGGCTTTATCATGTTTTGTCAGGTTTTTTCGAATGTATTGATCACTTCTGTCTGGTTTTCTATTTTGGCGGGTTTGAAAATATTTTTGGATGAGTTTTGGCGGGTTTGAAAATATTTTGGCTCTTTGCGCAGAGACGACGGTGCCGGTTGCGGTGCGCTCCGGGGCGCTCCTTCTGCGGAAAGACGCCTGGCAGCGGCACTTGGGACAGCTCCGCGTCTCCGTATTCTGCGTTTCTTGCCTTCTGCATCTCAGCAAAATGCTTTCCCACTAGGTCTAGCAAGGAGGAACTGTGGCAGCTGAGTAGATGTAGCCCGGCCCACCCTTTGAAGTTGACAAGTTCTTGGCATCTCAGAACCTCAGGGGAAGAGCAAGGTTATCTATGGTAGGCTGGGGCAGAACTGGAAGCAAGCAGAGCAAAGTTGTCCAAGAATAGCTTCCATTGGAATGCTAATGGCAATTGAAGAGGCAGGCCAGTGGCAAGCCACTATCTTCTAGCAGTTTGAAAGTTGCTGACACAGTGCGGTGTTGTGCGGCTTCTTTCTTGGCCTCCTAGAAGGTGCCGTGGTGCCGCGCTCTCCGTCTCTTGCTTGCCAATATGTTGCCGTGTTCCTCCTATTGTTTGGTTTGTTTTGATTTGTTTTGATGATCTTTTGGCGGGTTTTCGGAATGTTTTGGTGGTGTTTTAGAATGTTTTGTTTTCTCTTGTGTTGTTTTTATTGTCTTGGAAGGTTTTGGAATGTTTGGATTCGATTTGGCGGGTTTTAAAATATTTTGGCGGGTATTTGGAATGTTTTGGTTTGCTTTCATTTGTTTTGATTATGTTTTGGCAAGTTATTGAAAGTTTCGATCACTTCTGACTGGTTTTCTAGTATTTTGGCATCTTTTCAGAATGTTTTGATCAGTTTTAGCAGGTTGTAAACTATTTTGTCAGGTTTTTGGAATGTTTTGGTTGGTTTTGATTTGTTTTTATGATGTTTTGCCAAGTTTTTTGAATGTTTTGATCAGTTCTGGCTGGTTTTCTAATGTTTTGGCATATTTTCAGAATGTTTTGATGAGTTTTGTGGGTCTAAATCATTTTGGCGGGTTTTCGGAATATTTTGGTTGGTTTTGATTTGTTTTTATGATGTTTTGGCGGGTTTTCGGAATGTTTTGGTTGGGTTTTAGAATGTTTTGTATTCTCTTGAGTTGTTTTTATTGTGTTGGCAGGTTTTGGAATGTTTGGATTGCTTTTGGCGGGTTTTAAAATATTTTGGCGGGTATTTGGAATGTTTTGGCGGGTATTCGGAATGTTTTGATTAGTTTTGACAGGTTTTGAAATATTTTGGCGGGTTTTTAGAAGGTTTTGACTTGTTTTGATTCTGTTTAGCCCAGTTTTTGGTGTGTTTGGATTAGCTTTGGTGGGCTTTATCAGGTTTTGTCAGGTTTTTTCGAATGTATTGATCACTTCTGTCTGGTTTTCTATTTTGGTGGGTTTGAAAATATTTTTGGATGAGTTTTGGCGGGTTTGAAAATATTTTGGCTCTTTGCGCAGAGACGACGGTGCCGGTTGCGGTGCGCTCCGGGGCGCTCCTTCTGCGGAAAGACGCCTGGCAGCGGCACTTGGGACAGCTCCGCGTCTCCGTATTCTGCGTTTCTTGCCTTCTGCATCTCAGCAAAATGCTTTCCCACTAGGTCTAGCAAGGAGAAACTGTGGCAGCTGAGTAGATGTAGCCCGGCCGGCCCTTTGAAGTTGACAAGTTCTTGGCATCTCAGAACCTCAGGGGAAGAGCAAGGTTATCTATGGTAGGCTGGGGCAGAACTGGAAGCAAGCAGAGCAAAGTTGTCCAAGAATAGCTTCCATTGGAATGCTAATGGCAATTGAAGAGGCAGGCCAGTGGCAAGCCACTATCTTCTAGCAGTTTGAAAGTTGCTGACACAGTGCGGTGTTGTGCGGCTTCTTTCTTGGCCTCCTAGAAGGTGCCGTGGTGCCGCGCTCTCCGTCTCTTGCTTGCCAATATGTTGCCGTGTTCCTCCTATTGTTTGGTTTGTTTTGATTTGTTTTGATGATCTTTTGGCGGGTTTTCGGAATGTTTTGGTGGTGTTTTAGAATGTTTTGTTTTCTCTTGTGTTGTTTTTATTGTCTTGGAAGGTTTTGGAATGTTTGGATTCGATTTGGCGGGTTTTAAAATATTTTGGCGGGTATTTGGAATGTTTTGGTTTGCTTTCATTTGTTTTGATTATGTTTTGGCAAGTTATTGAAAGTTTCGATCACTTCTGACTGGTTTTCTAGTATTTTGGCATCTTTTCAGAATGTTTTGATCAGTTTTGGCAGGTTGTAAACTATTTTGTCAGGTTTTTGGAACGTTTTGGTTGGTTTTGATTTGTTTTTATGATGTTTTGCCAAGTTTTTTGAATGTTTTGATCAGTTCTGGCTGGTTTTCTAATGTTTTGGCATTTTTTCAGAATTTTTTGATGAGTTTTGTGGGTCTAAATTATTTTGGCGGGTTTTCGGAATATTTTGGTTGGTTTTGATTTGTTTTTATGATGTTTTGGCAGGTTTTCGGAATGTTTTGGTTGGGTTTTAGAATGTTTTGTATTCTCTTGAGTTGTTTTTATTGTGTTGGCAGGTTTTGGAATGTTTGGATTCCTTTTGGCGGGTTTTAAAATATTTTGGCGGGTATTTGAAATGTTTTGGCGGGTATTCGGAATGTTTTGATTAGTTTTGACGGGTTTTGAAATATTTTGGCGGGTTTTTAGAAGGTTTTGACTTGTTTTGATTCTGTTTAGCCCAGTTTTTGGTGTGTTTGGATTAGCTTTGGTGGGCTTTATCAGGTTTTGTCAGGTTTTTTCGAATGTATTGATCACTTCTGTCTGGTTTTCTATTTTGGCGGGTTTGAAAATATTTTTGGATTAGTTTTGGCGGGTTTGAAAATATTTTGGCTCTTTGCGCAGAGACGACGGTGCCGGTTGCGGTGCGCTCCGGGGCGCTCCTTCTGCGGAAAGATGCCTGGCAGCGGCACTTGGGACAGCTCCGCGTCTCCGTATTCTGCGTTTCTTGCCTTCTGCATCTCAGCAAAATGCTTTCCCACTAGGTCTAGCAAGGAGAAACTGTGGCAGCTGAGTAGATGTAGCCCGGCCCGCCCTTTGAAGTTGACAAGTTCTTGGCATCTCAGAGCCTCAAGGGAAGAGCAAGGTTATCTATGGTAGGCTGGGGCAGAACTAGCAGCAAGCAGAGCAAAGTTGTCCAAGAATAGCTTCCATTGGAATGCTAATGGCAATTGAAGAGGCAGGCCAGTGGCAAGCCACTAGCTTCTAGCAGTTTGAAAGTTGCAGACACAGTGCAGGTGTTGTGCGGCTTCTTTCTTGGCCTCCTAGAAGGTGCCGTGGTGCCGCGCTCTCCGTCTCTTGCTTGCCAATATGTTGCCGTGTTCCTCCTATTGTTTGGTTTGTTTTGATTTGTTTTTATGATCTTTTGGCGGGTTTTCGGAATGTTTTGGTGGTGTTTTAGAATGTTTTGTTTTCTCTTGTGTTGTTTTTATTGTCTTGGCAGGTTGTGGAACGTTTGGATTAGTTTTGGCGGGTTTTAAAATATTTTGGCGGGTATTTGGAATGTTTTGGTTTGCTTTCATTTGTTTTGATTATGTTTTGGCAAGTTATTGAAAGTTTCGATCACTTCTGACTGGTTTTCTAGTATTTTGGCATCTTTTCAGAATGTTTTGATCAGTTTTGGCAGGTTGTAAACTATTTTGTCAGGTTTTTGGAATGTTTTGGTTGGTTTTGATTTGTTTTTATGATGTTTTGCCAAGTTTTTTGAATGTTTTGATCAGTTCTGGCTGGTTTTCTAATGTTTTGGCATTTTTTCAGAATGTTTTGATGAGTTTTTTGGGTCTAAATTATTTTGGCGGGTTTTCGGAATTTTTTGGTTGGTTTTGATTTGTTTTTATGATGTTTTGGCGGGTTTTCGGAATGTTTTGGTTGGGTTTTAGAATGTTTTGTATTCTCTTGAGTTGTTTTTATTGTGTTGGCAGGTTTTGGAATGTTTGGATTCCTTTTGGCGGGTTTTAAAATATTTTGGCGGGTATTTGGAATGTTTTGGCGGGTATTCGGAATGTTTTGATTAGTTTTGACAGGTTTTGAAATATTTTGGCGGGTTTTTAGAAGGTTTTGACTTGTTTTGATTCTGTTTAGCCCAGTTTTTGGTGTGTTTGGATTAGCTTTGGTGGGCTTTATCAGGTTTTGTCAGGTTTTTTCGAATGTATTGATCACTTCTGTCTGGTTTTCTATTTTGGCGGGTTTGAAAATATTTTTGGATTAGTTTTGGCGGGTTTGAAAATATTTTGGCTCTTTGCGCAGAGACGACGGTGCCGGTTGCGGTGCGCTGCGGGGCGCTCCTTCTGCGGAAAGACGCCTGGCAGCGGCACTTGGGACAGCTCCGCGTCTCCGTATTCTGCGTTTCTTGCCTTCTGCATCTCAGCAAAATGCTTTCCCACTAGGTCTAGCAAGGAGAAACTGTGGCAGCTGAGTAGATGTAGCCCGGCCCGCCCTTTGAAGTTGACAAGTTCTTGGCATCTCAGAGCCTCAAGGGAAGAGCAAGGTTATCTATGGTAGGCTGGGGCAGAACTAGCAGCAAGCAGAGCAAAGTTGTCCAAGAATAGCTTCCATTGGAATGCTAATGGCAATTGAAGAGGCAGGCCAGTGGCAAGCCACTATCTTCTAGCAGTTTGAAAGTTGCTGACACAGTGCGGTGTTGTGCGGCTTCTTTCTTGGCCTCCTAGAAGGTGCCGTGGTGCCGCGCTCTCCGTCTCTTGCTTGCCAATATGTTGCCGTGTTCCTCCTATTGTTTGGTTTGTTTTGATTTGTTTTGATGATCTTTTGGCGGGTTTTCGGAATGTTTTGGTGGTGTTTTAGAATGTTTTGTTTTCTCTTGTGTTGTTTTTATTGTCTTGGCAGGTTGTGGAACGTTTGGATTAGTTTTGGCGGGTTTTAAAATATTTTGGCGGGTATTTGGAATGTTTTGGTTTGCTTTCATTTGTTTTGATTATGTTTTGGCAAGTTATTGAAAGTTTCGATCACTTCTGACTGGTTTTCTAGTATTTTGGCATCTTTTCAGAATGTTTTGATCAGTTTTGGCAGGTTGTAAACTATTTTGTTGGGTTTTTGGAATGTTTTGGTTGGTTTTGATTTGTTTTTATGATGTTTTGCCAAGTTTTTTGAATGTTTTGATCAGTTCTGGCTGGTTTTCTAATGTTTTGGCATTTTTTCAGAACGTTTTGATGAGTTTTGCGGGTCTAAATTATTTTGGCGGGTTTTCGGAATTTTTTGGTTGGTTTTGATTTGTTTTTATGATGTTTTGGCGGGTTTTCGGAATGTTTTGGTTGGGTTTTAGAATGTTTTGTATTCTCTTGAGTTGTTTTTATTGTGTTGGCAGGTTTTGGAATGTTTGGATTCCTTTTGGCGGGTTTTAAAATATTTTGGCGGGTATTTGGAATGTTTTGGCGGGTATTTGGAATGTTTTGATTAGTTTTGACGGGTTTTGAAATATTTTGGCGGGTTTTTAGAAGGTTTTGACTTGTTTTGATTCTGTTTAGCCCAGTTTTTGGTGTGTTTGGATTAGCTTTGGTGGGCTTTATCATGTTTTGTCAGGTTTTTTCGAATGTATTGATCACTTCTGTCTGGTTTTCTATTTTGGCAGGTTTGAAAATATTTTTGGATGAGTTTTGGCGGGTTTGAAAATATTTTGGCTCTTTGCGCAGAGACGACGGTGCCGGTTGCGGTGCGCTCCGGGGCGCTCCTTCTGCGGAAAGACGGCTGGCAGCGGCACTTGGGACAGCTCCGCGTCTCCGTATTCTGCGTTTCTTGCCTTCTGCATCTCAGCAAAATGCTTTCCCACTAGGTCTAGCAAGGAGAAACTGTGGCAGCTGAGTAGATGTAGCCCGGCCCGCCCTTTGAAGTTGACAAGTTCTTGGCATCTCAGAACCTCAGGGGAAGAGCAAGGTTATCTATGGTAGGCTGGGGCAGAACTGGAAGCAAGCAGAGCAAAGTTGTCCAAGAATAGCTTCCATTGGAATGCTAATGGCAATTGAAGAGGCAGGCCAGTGGCAAGCCACTAGCTTCTAGCAGTTTGAAAGTTGCTGACACAGTGCGGTGTTGTGCGGCTTCTTTCTTGGCCTCCTAGAAGGTGCCGTGGTGCCGCGCTCTCCGTCTCTTGCTTGCCAATATGTTGCCGTGTTCCTCCTATTGTTTGGTTTGTTTTGATTTGTTTTGATGATCTTTTGGCGGGTTTTCGGAATGTTTTGGTGGTGTTTTAGAATGTTTTGTTTTCTCTTGTGTTGTTTTTATTGTCTTGGCAGGTTGTGGAACGTTTGGGTTCCTTTTGGCGGGTTTTAAAATATTTTGGCGGGTATTTGGAATGTTTTGGTTTGCTTTCATTTGTTTTGATTATGTTTTGGCAAGTTATTGAAAGTTTCGATCACTTCTGACTGGTTTTCTAGTATTTTGGCATCTTTTCAGAATGTTTTGATCAGTTTTGGCAGGTTGTAAACTATTTTGTTGGGTTTTTGGAATGTTTTGGTTGGTTTTGATTTGTTTTTATGATGTTTTGCCAAGTTTTTTGAATGTTTTGATCAGTTCTGGCTGGTTTTCTAATGTTTTGGCATTTTTTCAGAACGTTTTGATGAGTTTTGTGGGTCTAAATTATTTTGGCGGGTTTTCGGAATATTTTGGTTGGTTTTGATTTGTTTTTATGATGTTTTGGCGGGTTTTCAGAATGTTTTGGTTGGGTTTTAGAATGTTTTGTATTCTCTTGAGTTGTTTTTATTGTCTTGGCAGGTTTTGGAATGTTTGGATTGCTTTTGGCGGGTTTTAAAATATTTTGGCGGGTATTTGGAATGTTTTGGCGGGTATTCGGAATGTTTTGATTAGTTTTGACGGGTTTTGAAATATTTTGGCGGATTTTGAGAAGGTTTTGATTCTGTTTAGCCCAGTTTTTGGTGTGTTTGGATTAGCTTTGGTGGGCTTTATCATGTTTTGTCAGGTTTTTTCGAATGTATTGATCACTTCTGTCTGGTTTTCTATTTTGGCGGGTTTGAAAATATTTTTGGATGAGTTTTGGCGGGTTTGAAAATATTTTGGCTCTTTGCGCAGAGACGACGGTGCCGGTTGCGGTGCGCTCCGGGGCGCTCCTTCTGCGGAAAGACGCCTGGCAGCGGCACTTGGGACAGCTCCGCGTCTCCGTATTCTGCGTTTCTTGCCTTCTGCATCTCAGCAAAATGCTTTCCCACTAGGTCTAGCAAGGAGGAACTGTGGCAGCTGAGTAGATGTAGCCCGGCCCACCCTTTGAAGTTGACAAGTTCTTGGCATCTCAGAACCTCAGGGGAAGAGCAAGGTTATCTATGGTAGGCTGGGGCAGAACTGGAAGCAAGCAGAGCAAAGTTGTCCAAGAATAGCTTCCATTGGAATGCTAATGGCAATTGAAGAGGCAGGCCAGTGGCAAGCCACTATCTTCTAGCAGTTTGAAAGTTGCTGACACAGTGCGGTGTTGTGCGGCTTCTTTCTTGGCCTCCTAGAAGGTGCCGTGGTGCCGCGCTCTCCGTCTCTTGCTTGCCAATATGTTGCCGTGTTCCTCCTATTGTTTGGTTTGTTTTGATTTGTTTTGATGATCTTTTGGCGGGTTTTCGGAATGTTTTGGTGGTGTTTTAGAATGTTTTGTTTTCTCTTGTGTTGTTTTTATTGTCTTGGAAGGTTTTGGAATGTTTGGATTCGATTTGGCGGGTTTTAAAATATTTTGGCGGGTATTTGGAATGTTTTGGTTTGCTTTCATTTGTTTTGATTATGTTTTGGCAAGTTATTGAAAGTTTCGATCACTTCTGACTGGTTTTCTAGTATTTTGGCATCTTTTCAGAATGTTTTGATCAGTTTTAGCAGGTTGTAAACTATTTTGTCAGGTTTTTGGAATGTTTTGGTTGGTTTTGATTTGTTTTTATGATGTTTTGCCAAGTTTTTTGAATGTTTTGATCAGTTCTGGCTGGTTTTCTAATGTTTTGGCATATTTTCAGAATGTTTTGATGAGTTTTGTGGGTCTAAATCATTTTGGCGGGTTTTCGGAATATTTTGGTTGGTTTTGATTTGTTTTTATGATGTTTTGGCGGGTTTTCGGAATGTTTTGGTTGGGTTTTAGAATGTTTTGTATTCTCTTGAGTTGTTTTTATTGTGTTGGCAGGTTTTGGAATGTTTGGATTCCTTTTGGCGGGTTTTAAAATATTTTGGCGGGTATTTGGAATGTTTTGGCGGGTATTCGGAATGTTTTGATTAGTTTTGACAGGTTTTGAAATATTTTGGCGGGTTTTTAGAAGGTTTTGACTTGTTTTGATTCTGTTTAGCCCAGTTTTTGGTGTGTTTGGATTAGCTTTGGTGGGCTTTATCAGGTTTTGTCAGGTTTTTTCGAATGTATTGATCACTTCTGTCTGGTTTTCTATTTTGGTGGGTTTGAAAATATTTTTGGATGAGTTTTGGCGGGTTTGAAAATATTTTGGCTCTTTGCGCAGAGACGACGGTGCCGGTTGCGGTGCGCTCCGGGGCGCTCCTTCTGCGGAAAGACGCCTGGCAGCGGCACTTGGGACAGCTCCGCGTCTCCGTATTCTGCGTTTCTTGCCTTCTGCATCTCAGCAAAATGCTTTCCCACTAGGTCTAGCAAGGAGAAACTGTGGCAGCTGAGTAGATGTAGCCCGGCCGGCCCTTTGAAGTTGACAAGTTCTTGGCATCTCAGAACCTCAGGGGAAGAGCAAGGTTATCTATGGTAGGCTGGGGCAGAACTGGAAGCAAGCAGAGCAAAGTTGTCCAAGAATAGCTTCCATTGGAATGCTAATGGCAATTGAAGAGGCAGGCCAGTGGCAAGCCACTATCTTCTAGCAGTTTGAAAGTTGCTGACACAGTGCGGTGTTGTGCGGCTTCTTTCTTGGCCTCCTAGAAGGTGCCGTGGTGCCGCGCTCTCCGTCTCTTGCTTGCCAATATGTTGCCGTGTTCCTCCTATTGTTTGGTTTGTTTTGATTTGTTTTGATGATCTTTTGGCGGGTTTTCGGAATGTTTTGGTGGTGTTTTAGAATGTTTTGTTTTCTCTTGTGTTGTTTTTATTGTCTTGGAAGGTTTTGGAATGTTTGGATTTGATTTGGCGGGTTTTAAAATATTTTGGCGGGTATTTGGAATGTTTTGGTTTGCTTTCATTTGTTTTGATTATGTTTTGGCAAGTTATTGAAAGTTTCGATCACTTCTGACTGGTTTTCTAGTATTTTGGCATCTTTTCAGAATGTTTTGATCAGTTTTGGCAGGTTGTAAACTATTTTGTCAGGTTTTTGGAACGTTTTGGTTGGTTTTGATTTGTTTTTATGATGTTTTGCCAAGTTTTTTGAATGTTTTGATCAGTTCTGGCTGGTTTTCTAATGTTTTGGCATTTTTTCAGAATTTTTTGATGAGTTTTGTGGGTCTAAATTATTTTGGCGGGTTTTCGGAATATTTTGGTTGGTTTTGATTTGTTTTTATGATGTTTTGGCAGGTTTTCGGAATGTTTTGGTTGGGTTTTAGAATGTTTTGTATTCTCTTGAGTTGTTTTTATTGTGTTGGCAGGTTTTGGAATGTTTGGATTCCTTTTGGCGGGTTTTAAAATATTTTGGCGGGTATTTGAAATGTTTTGGCGGGTATTCGGAATGTTTTGATTAGTTTTGACGGGTTTTGAAATATTTTGGCGGGTTTTTAGAAGGTTTTGACTTGTTTTGATTCTGTTTAGCCCAGTTTTTGGTGTGTTTGGATTAGCTTTGGTGGGCTTTATCAGGTTTTGTCAGGTTTTTTCGAATGTATTGATCACTTCTGTCTGGTTTTCTATTTTGGCGGGTTTGAAAATATTTTTGGATTAGTTTTGGCGGGTTTGAAAATATTTTGGCTCTTTGCGCAGAGACGACGGTGCCGGTTGCGGTGCGCTCCGGGGCGCTCCTTCTGCGGAAAGACGCCTGGCAGCGGCACTTGGGACAGCTCCGCGTCTCCGTATTCTGCGTTTCTTGCCTTCTGCATCTCAGCAAAATGCTTTCCCACTAGGTCTAGCAAGGAGAAACTGTGGCAGCTGAGTAGATGTAGCCCGGCCCACCCTTTGAAGTTGACAAGTTCTTGGCATCTCAGAGCCTCAAGGGAAGAGCAAGGTTATCTATGGTAGGCTGGGGCAGAACTAGCAGCAAGCAGAGCAAAGTTGTCCAAGAATAGCTTCCATTGGAATGCTAATGGCAAGTGAAGAGGCAGGCCAGTGGCAAGCCACTAGCTTCTAGCAGTTTGAAAGTTGCAGACACAGTGCAGGTGTTGTGCGGCTTCTTTCTTGGCCTCCTAGAAGGTGCCGTGGTGCCGCGCTCTCCGTCTCTTGCTTGCCAATATGTTGCCGTGTTCCTCCTATTGTTTGGTTTGTTTTGATTTGTTTTGATGATCTTTTGGCGGGTTTTCGGAATGTTTTGGTGGTGTTTTAGAATGTTTTGTTTTCTCTTGTGTTGTTTTTATTGTCTTGGCAGGTTTTGGAACGTTTGGGTTCCTTTTGGCGGGTTTTAAAATATTTTGGCGGGTATTTGGAATGTTTTGGTTTGCTTTCATTTGTTTTGATTATGTTTTGGCAAGTTATTGAAAGTTTCGATCACTTCTGACTGGTTTTCTAGTATTTTGGCATCTTTTCAGAATGTTTTGATCAGTTTTGGCAGGTTGTAAACTATTTTGTTGGGTTTTTGGAATGTTTTGGTTGGTTTTGATTTGTTTTTATGATGTTTTGCCAAGTTTTTTGAATGTTTTGATCAGTTCTGGCTGGTTTTCTAATGTTTTGGCATTTTTTCAGAACGTTTTGATGAGTTTTGTGGGTCTAAATTATTTTGGCGGGTTTTCGGAATTTTTTGGTTGGTTTTGATTTGTTTTTATGATGTTTTGGCGGGTTTTCGGAATGTTTTGGTTGGGTTTTAGAATGTTTTGTATTCTCTTGAGTTGTTTTTATTGTCTTGGCAGGTTTTGGAATGTTTGGATTCCTTTTGGCGGGTTTTAAAATATTTTGGCGGGTATTTGGAATGTTTTGGCGGGTATTCGGAATGTTTTGATTAGTTTTGACGGGTTTTGAAATATTTTGGCCGGTTTTTAGAAGGTTTTGACTTGTTTTGATTCTGTTTAGCCCAGTTTTTGGTGTGTTTGGATTAGCTTTGGTGGGCTTTATCAGGTTTTGTCAGGTTTTTTCGAATGTATTGATCACTTCTGTCTGGTTTTCTATTTTGGCGGGTTTGAAAATATTTTTGGATTAGTTTTGGCGGGTTTGAAAATATTTTGGCTCTTTGCGTAGAGACGACGGTGCCGGTTGCGGTGCGCTGCGGGGCGCTCCTTCTGCGGAAAGACGCCTGGCAGCGGCACTTGGGACAGCTCCGCGTCTCCGTATTCTGCGTTTCTTGCCTTCTGCATCTCAGCAAAATGCTTTCCCACTAGGTCTAGCAAGGAGAAACTGTGGCAGCTGAGTAGATGTAGCCCGGCCGGCCCTTTGAAGTTGACAAGTTCTTGGCATCTCAGAGTCTCAAGGGAAGAGCAAGGTTATCTATGGTAGGCTGGGGCAGAAGTAGCAGCAAGCAGAGCAAAGTTGTCCAAGAATAGCTTCCATTGGAATGCTAATGGCAATTGAAGAGGCAGGCCAGTGGCAAGCCACTAGCTTCTAGCAGTTGGAAAGTTGCTGACACAGTGCAGGTGTTGTGCGGCTTCTTTCTTGGCCTCCTAGAAGGTGCCGTGGTGCCGCGCTCTCCGTCTCTTGCTTGCCAATATGTTGCCGTGTTCCTCCTATTGTTTGGTTTGTTTTGATTTGTTTTGATGATCTTTTGGCGGGTTTTCGGAATGTTTTGGTGGTGTTTTAGAATGTTTTGTTTTCTCTTGTGTTGTTTTTATTGTCTTGGCAGGTTGTGGAACGTTTGGATTAGTTTTGGCGGGTTTTAAAATATTTTGGCGGGTATTTGGAATGTTTTGGTTTGCTTTCATTTGTTTTGATTATGTTTTGGCAAGTTATTGAAAGTTTCGATCACTTCTGACTGGTTTTCTAGTATTTTGGCATCTTTTCAGAATGTTTTGATCAGTTTTGGCAGGTTGTAAACTATTTTGTCAGGTTTTTGGAACGTTTTGGTTGGTTTTGATTTGTTTTTATGATGTTTTGCCAAGTTTTTTGAATGTTTTGATCAGTTCTGGCTGGTTTTCTAATGTTTTGGCATTTTTTCAGAACGTTTTGATGAGTTTTGTGGGTCTAAATTATTTTGGCGGGTTTTCAGAATATTTTGGTTGGTTTTGATTTGTTTTTATGATGTTTTGGCGCGTTTTCAGAATGTTTTGGTTGGGTTTTAGAATGTTTTGTATTCTCTTGAGTTGTTTTTATTCTGTTGGCAGGTTTTGGAATGTTTGGATTGCTTTTGGCGGGTTTTAAAATATTTTGGCGTGTATTTGGAATGTTTTGGCGGGTATTCGGAATGTTTTGATTAGTTTTGACGGGTTTTGAAATATTTTGGCGGGTTTTTAGAAGGTTTTGACTTGTTTTGATTCTGTTTAGCCCAGTTTTTGGTGTGTTTGGATTAGCTTTGGTGGGCTTTATCATGTTTTGTCAGGTTTTTTCGAATGTATTGATCACTTCTGTCTGGTTTTCTATTTTGGCGGGTTTGAAAATATTTTTGGATTAGTTTTGGCGGGTTTGAAAATATTTTGGCTCTTTGCGCAGAGACGACGGTGCCGGTTGCGGTGCGCTGCGGGGCGCTCCTTCTGCGGAAAGACGCCTGGCAGCGGCACTTGGGACAGCTCCGCGTCTCCGTATTCTGCGTTTCTTGCCTTCTGCATCTCAGCAAAATGCTTTCCCACTAGGTCTAGCAAGGAGAAACTGTGGCAGCTGAGTAGATGTAGCCCGGCCCGCCCTTTGAAGTTGACAAGTTCTTGGCATCTCAGAACCTCAGGGGAAGAGCAAGGTTATCTATGGTAGGCTGGGGCAGAACTAGCAGCAAGCAGAGCAAAGTTGTCCAAGAATAGCTTCCATTGGAATGCTAATGGCAATTGAAGAGGCAGGCCAGTGGCAAGCCACTAGCTTCTAGCAGTTTGAAAGTTGCTGACACAGTGCGGTGTTGTGCGGCTTCTTTCTTGGCCTCCTAGAAGGTGCCGTGGTGCCGCGCTCTCCGTCTCTTGCTTGCCAATATGTTGCCGTGTTCCTCCTATTGTTTGGTTTGTTTTGATTTGTTTTGATGATCTTTTGGCGGGTTTTCGGAATGTTTTGGTGGTGTTTTAGAATGTTTTGTTTTCTCTTGTGTTGTTTTTATTGTCTTGGCAGGTTGTGGAACGTTTGGATTCGTTTTGGCGGGTTTTAAAATATTTTGGCGGGTATTTGGAATGTTTTGGTTTGCTTTCATTTGTTTTGATTATGTTTTGGCAAGTTATTGAAAGTTTCGATCACTTCTGACTGGTTTTCTAGTATTTTGGCATCTTTTCAGAATGTTTTGATCAGTTTTGGCAGGTTGTAAACTATTTTGTTGGGTTTTTGGAATGTTTTGGTTGGTTTTGATTTGTTTTTATGATGTTTTGCCAAGTTTTTTGAATGTTTTGATCAGTTCTGGCTGGTTTTCTAATGTTTTGGCATTTTTTCAGAACGTTTTGATGAGTTTTGCGGGTCTAAATTATTTTGGCGGGTTTTCGGAATTTTTTGGTTGGTTTTGATTTGTTTTTATGATGTTTTGGCGGGTTTTCGGAATGTTTTGGTTGGGTTTTAGAATGTTTTGTATTCTCTTGAGTTGTTTTTATTGTGTTGGCAGGTTTTGGAATGTTTGGATTGCTTTTGGCGGGTTTTAAAATATTTTGGCGGGTATTTGGAATCTTTTGGCGGGTATTCGGAATGTTTTGATTAGTTTTGACGGGTTTTGAAATATTTTGGCGGGTTTTTAGAAGGTTTTGACTTGTTTTGATTCTGTTTAGCCCAGTTTTTGGTGTGTTTGGATTAGCTTTGGTGGGCTTTATCATGTTTTGTCAGGTTTTTTCGAATGTATTGATCACTTCTGTCTGGTTTTCTATTTTGGCGGGTTTGAAAATATTTTTGGATTAGTTTTGGCGGGTTTGAAAATATTTTGGCTCTTTGCGCAGAGACGACGGTGCCGGTTGCGGTGCGCTCCGGGGCGCTCCTTCTGCGGAAAGACGCCTGGCAGCGGCACTTGGGACAGCTCCGCGTCTCCGTATTCTGCGTTTCTTGCCTTCTGCATCTCAGCAAAATGCTTTCCCACTAGGTCTAGCAAGGAGAAACTGTGGCAGCTGAGTAGATGTAGCCCGGCCCGCCCTTTGAAGTTGACAAGTTCTTGGCATCTCAGAGCCTCAAGGGAAGAGCAAGGTTATCTATGGTAGGCTGGGGCAGAACTAGCAGCAAGCAGAGCAAAGTTGTCCAAGAATAGCTTCCATTGGAATGCTAATGGCAATTGAAGAGGCAGGCCAGTGGCAAGCCACTAGCTTCTAGCAGTTGGAAAGTTGCTGACACAGTGCAGGTGTTGTGCGGCTTCTTTCTTGGCCTCCTAGAAGGTGCCGTGGTGCCCCGCTCTCCGTCTCTTGCTTGCCAATATGTTGCCGTGTTCCTCCTATTGTTTGGTTTGTTTTGATTTGTTTTGATGATCTTTTGGCGGGTTTTCGGAATGTTTTGGTGGTGTTTTAGAATGTTTTGTTTTCTCTTGTGTTGTTTTTATTGTCTTGGCAGGTTGTGGAACGTTTGGATTAGTTTTGGCGGGTTTTAAAATATTTTGGCGGGTATTTGGAATGTTTTGGTTTGCTTTCATTTGTTTTGATTATGTTTTGGCAAGTTATTGAAAGTTTCGATCACTTCTGACTGGTTTTCTAGTATTTTGGCATCTTTTCAGAATGTTTTGATCAGTTTTGGCAGGTTGTAAACTATTTTGTCAGGTTTTTGGAACGTTTTGGTTGGTTTTGATTTGTTTTTATGATGTTTTGCCAAGTTTTTTGAATGTTTTGATCAGTTCTGGCTGGTTTTCTAATGTTTTGGCATTTTTTCAGAATGTTTTGATGAGTTTTGTGGGTCTAAATTATTTTGGCGGGTTTTCGGAATATTTTGGTTGGTTTTGATTTGTTTTGATGATGTTTTGGTGGGTTTTCAGAATGTTTTGGTTGGGTTTTAGAATGTTTTGTATTCTCTTGAGTTGTTTTTATTGTGTTGGCAGGTTTTGGAATGTTTGGATTGCTTTTGGCGGGTTTTAAAATATTTTGGCGGGTATTTGGAATCTTTTGGCGGGTATTCGGAATGTTTTGATTAGTTTTGACGGGTTTTGAAATATTTTGGCGGATTTTGAGAAGGTTTTGATTCTGTTTAGCCCAGTTTTTGATGTGTTTGGATTAGCTTTGGTGGGCTTTATCATGTTTTGTCAGGTTTTTTCGAATGTATTGATCACTTCTGTCTGGTTTTCTATTTTGGCGGGTTTGAAAATATTTTTGGATGAGTTTTGGCGGGTTTGAAAATATTTTGGCTCTTTGCGCAGAGACGACGGTGCCGGTTGCGGTGCGCTCCGGGGCGCTCCTTCTGCGGAAAGACGCCTGGCAGCGGCACTTGGGACAGCTCCGCGTCTCCGTATTCTGCGTTTCTTGCCTTCTGCATCTCAGCAAAATGCTTTCCCACTAGGTCTAGCAAGGAGGAACTGTGGCAGCTGAGTAGATGTAGCCCGGCCCACCCTTTGAAGTTGACAAGTTCTTGGCATCTCAGAACCTCAGGGGAAGAGCAAGGTTATCTATGGTAGGCTGGGGCAGAACTGGAAGCAAGCAGAGCAAAGTTGTCCAAGAATAGCTTCCATTGGAATGCTAATGGCAATTGAAGAGGCAGGCCAGTGGCAAGCCACTATCTTCTAGCAGTTTGAAAGTTGCTGACACAGTGCGGTGTTGTGCGGCTTCTTTCTTGGCCTCCTAGAAGGTGCCGTGGTGCCGCGCTCTCCGTCTCTTGCTTGCCAATATGTTGCCGTGTTCCTCCTATTGTTTGGTTTGTTTTGATTTGTTTTGATGATCTTTTGGCGGGTTTTCGGAATGTTTTGGTGGTGTTTTAGAATGTTTTGTTTTCTCTTGTGTTGTTTTTATTGTCTTGGAAGGTTTTGGAATGTTTGGATTCGATTTGGCGGGTTTTAAAATCTTTTGGCGGGTATTTGGAATGTTTTGGTTTGCTTTCATTTGTTTTGATTATGTTTTGGCAAGTTATTGAAAGTTTCGATCACTTCTGACTGGTTTTCTAGTATTTTGGCATCTTTTCAGAATGTTTTGATCAGTTTTAGCAGGTTGTAAACTATTTTGTCAGGTTTTTGGAATGTTTTGGTTGGTTTTGATTTGTTTTTATGATGTTTTGCCAAGTTTTTTGAATGTTTTGATCAGTTCTGGCTGGTTTTCTAATGTTTTGGCATATTTTCAGAATGTTTTGATGAGTTTTGTGGGTCTAAATCATTTTGGCGGGTTTTCGGAATATTTTGGTTGGTTTTGATTTGTTTTTATGATGTTTTGGCGGGTTTTCGGAATGTTTTGGTTGGGTTTTAGAATGTTTTGTATTCTCTTGAGTTGTTTTTATTGTGTTGGCAGGTTTTGGAATGTTTGGATTCATTTTGGCGGGTTTTAAAATATTTTGGCGGGTATTTGGAATGTTTTGGCGGGTATTCGGAATGTTTTGATTAGTTTTGACAGGTTTTGAAATATTTTGGCGGGTTTTTAGAAGGTTTTGACTTGTTTTGATTCTGTTTAGCCCAGTTTTTGGTGTGTTTGGATTAGCTTTGGTGGGCTTTATCAGGTTTTGTCAGGTTTTTTCGAATGTATTGATCACTTCTGTCTGGTTTTCTATTTTGGTGGGTTTGAAAATATTTTTGGATGAGTTTTGGCGGGTTTGAAAATATTTTGGCTCTTTGCGCAGAGACGACGGTGCCGGTTGCGGTGCGCTCCGGGGCGCTCCTTCTGCGGAAAGACGCCTGGCAGCGGCACTTGGGACAGCTCCGCGTCTCCGTATTCTGCGTTTCTTGCCTTCTGCATCTCAGCAAAATGCTTTCCCACTAGGTCTAGCAAGGAGAAACTGTGCCAGCTGAGTAGATGTAGCCCGGCCCGCCCTTTGAAGTTGACAAGTTCTTGGCATCTCAGAACCTCAGGGGAAGAGCAAGGTTATCTATGGTAGGCTGGGGCAGAACTGGAAGCAAGCAGAGCAAAGTTGTCCAAGAATAGCTTCCATTGGAATGCTAATGGCAATTGAAGAGGCAGGCCAGTGGCAAGCCACTATCTTCTAGCAGTTTGAAAGTTGCTGACACAGTGCGGTGTTGTGCGGCTTCTTTCTTGGCCTCCTAGAAGGTGCCGTGGTGCCGCGCTCTCCGTCTCTTGCTTGCCAATATGTTGCCGTGTTCCTCCTATTGTTTGGTTTGTTTTGATTTGTTTTGATGATCTTTTGGCGGGTTTTCGGAATGTTTTGGTGGTGTTTTAGAATGTTTTGTTTTCTCTTGTGTTGTTTTTATTGTCTTGGCAGGTTTTGGAATGTTTGGATTCGATTTGGCGGGTTTTAAAATATTTTGGCGGGTATTTGGAATGTTTTGGTTTGCTTTCATTTGTTTTGATTATGTTTTGGCAAGTTATTGAAAGTTTCGATCACTTCTGACTGGTTTTCTAGTATTTTGGCATCTTTTCAGAATGTTTTGATCAGTTTTGGCAGGTTGTAAACTATTTTGTCAGGTTTTTGGAACGTTTTGGTTGGTTTTGATTTGTTTTTATGATGTTTTGCCAAGTTTTTTGAATGTTTTGATCAGTTCTGGCTGGTTTTCTAATGTTTTGGCATTTTTTCAGAATTTTTTGATGAGTTTTGTGGGTCTAAATTATTTTGGCGGGTTTTCGGAATATTTTGGTTGGTTTTGATTTGTTTTTATGATGTTTTGGCAGGTTTTCGGAATGTTTTGGTTGGGTTTTAGAATGTTTTGTATTCTCTTGAGTTGTTTTTATTGTGTTGGCAGGTTTTGGAATGTTTGGATTCCTTTTGGCGGGTTTTAAAATATTTTGGCGGGTATTTGGAATGTTTTGGCGGGTATTCGGAATGTTTTGATTAGTTTTGACAGGTTTTGAAATATTTTGGCGGGTTTTTAGAAGGTTTTGACTTGTTTTGATTCTGTTTAGCCCAGTTTTTGGTGTGTTTGGATTAGCTTTGGTGGGCTTTATCAGGTTTTGTCAGGTTTTTTCGAATGTATTGATCACTTCTGTCTGGTTTTCTATTTTGGCGGGTTTGAAAATATTTTTGGATTAGTTTTGGCGGGTTTGAAAATATTTTGGCTCTTTGCGCAGAGACGACGGTGCCGGTTGCGGTGCGCTCCGGGGCGCTCCTTCTGCGGAAAGACGGCTGGCAGCGGCACTTGGGACAGCTCCGCGTCTCCGTATTCTGCGTTTCTTGCCTTCTGCATCTCAGCAAAATGCTTTCCCACTAGGTCTAGCAAGGAGAAACTGTGGCAGCTGAGTAGATGTAGCCCGGCCCGCCCTTTGAAGTTGACAAGTTCTTGGCATCTCAGAGCCTCAAGGGAAGAGCAAGGTTATCTATGGTAGGCTGGGGCAGAACTAGCAGCAAGCAGAGCAAAGTTGTCCAAGAATAGCTTCCATTGGAATGCTAATGGCAAGTGAAGAGGCAGGCCAGTGGCAAGCCACTAGCTTCTAGCAGTTTGAAAGTTGCAGACACAGTGCAGGTGTTGTGCGGCTTCTTTCTTGGCCTCCTAGAAGGTGCCGTGGTGCCGCGCTCTCCGTCTCTTGCTTGCCAATATGTTGCCGTGTTCCTCCTATTGTTTGGTTTGTTTTGATTTGTTTTGATGATCTTTTGGCGGGTTTTCGGAATGTTTTGGTGGTGTTTTAGAATGTTTTGTTTTCTCTTGTGTTGTTTTTATTGTCTTGGCAGGTTTTGGAACGTTTGGGTTCCTTTTGGCGGGTTTTAAAATATTTTGGCGGGTATTTGGAATGTTTTGGTTTGCTTTCATTTGTTTTGATTATGTTTTGGCAAGTTATTGAAAGTTTCGATCACTTCTGACTGGTTTTCTAGTATTTTGGCATCTTTTCAGAATGTTTTGATCAGTTTTGGCAGGTTGTAAACTATTTTGTTGGGTTTTTGGAATGTTTTGGTTGGTTTTGATTTGTTTTTATGATGTTTTGCCAAGTTTTTTGAATGTTTTGATCAGTTCTGGCTGGTTTTCTAATGTTTTGGCATTTTTTCAGAACGTTTTGATGAGTTTTGTGGGTCTAAATTATTTTGGCGGGTTTTCGGAATTTTTTGGTTGGTTTTGATTTGTTTTTATGATGTTTTGGCGGGTTTTCGGAATGTTTTGGTTGGGTTTTAGAATGTTTTGTATTCTCTTGAGTTGTTTTTATTGTCTTGGCAGGTTTTGGAATGTTTGGATTCCTTTTGGCGGGTTTTAAAATATTTTGGCGGGTATTTGGAATGTTTTGGCGGGTATTCGGAATGTTTTGATTAGTTTTGACGGGTTTTGAAATATTTTGGCCGGTTTTTAGAAGGTTTTGACTTGTTTTGATTCTGTTTAGCCCAGTTTTTGGTGTGTTTGGATTAGCTTTGGTGGGCTTTATCAGGTTTTGTCAGGTTTTTTCGAATGTATTGATCACTTCTGTCTGGTTTTCTATTTTGGCGGGTTTGAAAATATTTTTGGATTAGTTTTGGCGGGTTTGAAAATATTTTGGCTCTTTGCGTAGAGACGACGGTGCCGGTTGCGGTGCGCTGCGGGGCGCTCCTTCTGCGGAAAGACGCCTGGCAGCGGCACTTGGGACAGCTCCGCGTCTCCGTATTCTGCGTTTCTTGCCTTCTGCATCTCAGCAAAATGCTTTCCCACTAGGTCTAGCAAGGAGAAACTGTGGCAGCTGAGTAGATGTAGCCCGGCCCGCCCTTTGAAGTTGACAAGTTCTTGGCATCTCAGAGTCTCAAGGGAAGAGCAAGGTTATCTATGGTAGGCTGGGGCAGAACTAGCAGCAAGCAGAGCAAAGTTGTCCAAGAATAGCTTCCATTGGAATGCTAATGGCAATTGAAGAGGCAGGCCAGTGGCAAGCCACTAGCTTCTAGCAGTTGGAAAGTTGCTGACACAGTGCAGGTGTTGTGCGGCTTCTTTCTTGGCCTCCTAGAAGGTGCCGTGGTGCCGCGCTCTCCGTCTCTTGCTTGCCAATATGTTGCCGTGTTCCTCCTATTGTTTGGTTTGTTTTGATTTGTTTTGATGATCTTTTGGCGGGTTTTCGGAATGTTTTGGTGGTGTTTTAGAATGTTTTGTTTTCTCTTGTGTTGTTTTTATTGTCTTGGCAGGTTGTGGAACGTTTGGATTAGTTTTGGCGGGTTTTAAAATATTTTGGCGGGTATTTGGAATGTTTTGGTTTGCTTTCATTTGTTTTGATTATGTTTTGGCAAGTTATTGAAAGTTTCGATCACTTCTGACTGGTTTTCTAGTATTTTGGCATCTTTTCAGAATGTTTTGATCAGTTTTGGCAGGTTGTAAACTATTTTGTCAGGTTTTTGGAACGTTTTGGTTGGTTTTGATTTGTTTTTATGATGTTTTGCCAAGTTTTTTGAATGTTTTGATCAGTTCTGGCTGGTTTTCTAATGTTTTGGCATTTTTTCAGAACGTTTTGATGAGTTTTGTGGGTCTAAATTATTTTGGCGGGTTTTCAGAATATTTTGGTTGGTTTTGATTTGTTTTTATGATGTTTTGGCGCGTTTTCAGAATGTTTTGGTTGGGTTTTAGAATGTTTTGTATTCTCTTGAGTTGTTTTTATTGTGTTGGCAGGTTTTGGAATGTTTGGATTGCTTTTGGCGGGTTTTAAAATATTTTGGCGGGTATTTGGAATGTTTTGGCGGGTATTCGGAATGTTTTGATTAGTTTTGACGGGTTTTGAAATATTTTGGCGGGTTTTTAGAAGGTTTTGACTTGTTTTGATTCTGTTTAGCCCAGTTTTTGGTGTGTTTGGATTAGCTTTGGTGGGCTTTATCATGTTTTGTCAGGTTTTTTCGAATGTATTGATCACTTCTGTCTGGTTTTCTATTTTGGCGGGTTTGAAAATATTTTTGGATTAGTTTTGGCGGGTTTGAAAATATTTTGGCTCTTTGCGCAGAGACGACGGTGCCGGTTGCGGTGCGCTGCGGGGCGCTCCTTCTGCGGAAAGACGCCTGGCAGCGGCACTTGGGACAGCTCCGCGTCTCCGTATTCTGCGTTTCTTGCCTTCTGCATCTCAGCAAAATGCTTTCCCACTAGGTCTAGCAAGGAGAAACTGTGGCAGCTGAGTAGATGTAGCCCGGCCCGCCCTTTGAAGTTGACAAGTTCTTGGCATCTCAGAGCCTCAAGGGAAGAGCAAGGTTATCTATGGTAGGCTGGGGCAGAACTAGCAGCAAGCAGAGCAAAGTTGTCCAAGAATAGCTTCCATTGGAATGCTAATGGCAATTGAAGAGGCAGGCCAGTGGCAAGCCACTATCTTCTAGCAGTTTGAAAGTTGCTGACACAGTGCGGTGTTGTGCGGCTTCTTTCTTGGCCTCCTAGAAGGTGCCGTGGTGCCGCGCTCTCCGTCTCTTGCTTGCCACTATGTTGCCGTGTTCCTCCTATTGTTTGGTTTGTTTTGATTTGTTTTGATGATCTTTTGGCGGGTTTTCGGAATGTTTTGGTGGTGTTTTAGAATGTTTTGTTTTCTCTTGTGTTGTTTTTATTGTCTTGGCAGGTTGTGGAACGTTTGGATTAGTTTTGGCGGGTTTTAAAATATTTTGGCGGGTATTTGGAATGTTTTGGTTTGCTTTCATTTGTTTTGATTATGTTTTGGCAAGTTATTGAAAGTTTCGATCACTTCTGACTGGTTTTCTAGTATTTTGGCATCTTTTCAGAATGTTTTGATCAGTTTTGGCAGGTTGTAAACTATTTTGTTGGGTTTTTGGAATGTTTTGGTTGGTTTTGATTTGTTTTTATGATGTTTTGCCAAGTTTTTTGAATGTTTTGATCAGTTCTGGCTGGTTTTCTAATGTTTTGGCATTTTTTCAGAACGTTTTGATGAGTTTTGCGGGTCTAAATTATTTTGGCGGGTTTTCGGAATTTTTTGGTTGGTTTTGATTTGTTTTTATGATGTTTTGGCGGGTTTTCGGAATGTTTTGGTTGGGTTTTAGAATGTTTTGTATTCTCTTGAGTTGTTTTTATTGTGTTGGCAGGTTTTGGAATGTTTGGATTCCTTTTGGCGGGTTTTAAAATATTTTGGCGGGTATTTGGAATGTTTTGGCGGGTATTCGGAATGTTTTGATTAGTTTTGACGGGTTTTGAAATATTTTGGCGGGTTTTTAGAAGGTTTTGACTTGTTTTGATTCTGTTTAGCCCAGTTTTTGGTGTGTTTGGATTAGCTTTGGTGGGCTTTATCATGTTTTGTGAGGTTTTTTCGAATGTATTGATCACTTCTGTCTGGTTTTCTATTTTGGCGGGTTTGAAAATATTTTTGGATTAGTTTTGGCGGGTTTGAAAATATTTTGGCTCTTTGCGCAGAGACGACGGTGCCGGTTGCGGTGCGCTGCGGGGCGCTCCTTCTGCGGAAAGACGCCTGGCAGCGGCACTTGGGACAGCTCCGCGTCTCCGTATTCTGCGTTTCTTGCCTTCTGCATCTCAGCAAAATGCTTTCCCACTAGGTCTAGCAAGGAGAAACTGTGGCAGCTGAGTAGATGTAGCCCGGCCCGCCCTTTGAAGTTGACAAGTTCTTGGCATCTCAGAGCCTCAAGGGAAGAGCAAGGTTATCTATGGTAGGCTGGGGCAGAACTAGCAGCAAGCAGAGCAAAGTTGTCCAAGAATAGCTTCCATTGGAATGCTAATGGCAATTGAAGAGGCAGGCCAGTGGCAAGCCACTAGCTTCTAGCAGTTGGAAAGTTGCTGACACAGTGCAGGTGTTGTGCGGCTTCTTTCTTGGCCTCCTAGAAGGTGCCGTGGTGCCCCGCTCTCCGTCTCTTGCTTGCCAATATGTTGCCGTGTTCCTCCTATTGTTTGGTTTGCTTTGATTTGTTTTGATGATCTTTTGGCGGGTTTTCGGAATGTTTTGGTGGTGTTTTAGAATGTTTTGTTTTCTCTTGTGTTGTTTTTATTGTCTTGGCAGGTTGTGGAACGTTTGGATTAGTTTTGGCGGGTTTTAAAATATTTTGGCGGGTATTTGGAATGTTTTGGTTTGCTTTCATTTGTTTTGATTATGTTTTGGCAAGTTATTGAAAGTTTCGATCACTTCTGACTGGTTTTCTAGTATTTTGGCATCTTTTCAGAATGTTTTGATCAGTTTTGGCAGGTTGTAAACTATTTTGTCAGGTTTTTGGAACGTTTTGGTTGGTTTTGATTTGTTTTTATGATGTTTTGCCAAGTTTTTTGAATGTTTTGATCAGTTCTGGCTGGTTTTCTAATGTTTTGGCATTTTTTCAGAATGTTTTGATGAGTTTTGTGGGTCTAAATTATTTTGGCGGGTTTTCGGAATATTTTGGTTGCTTTTGATTTGTTTTGATGATGTTTTGGTGGGTTTTCAGAATGTTTTGGTTGGGTTTTAGAATGTTTTGTATTCTCTTGAGTTGTTTTTATTGTGTTGGCAGGTTTTGGAATGTTTGGATTGCTTTTGGCGGGTTTTAAAATATTTTGGCGGGTATTTGGAATCTTTTGGCGGGTATTCGGAATGTTTTGATTAGTTTTGACGGGTTTTGAAATATTTTGGCGGGTTTTTAGAAGGTTTTGATTCTGTTTAGCCCAGTTTTTGGTGTGTTTGGATTAGCTTTGGTGGGCTTTATCATGTTTTGTCAGGTTTTTTCGAATGTATTGATCACTTCTGTCTGGTTTTCTATTTTGGCGGGTTTGAAAATATTTTTGGATGAGTTTTGGCGGGTTTGAAAATATTTTGGCTCTTTGCGCAGAGACGACGGTGCCGGTTGCGGTGCGCTGCGGGGCGCTCCTTCTGCGGAAAGACGCCTGGCAGCGGCACTTGGGACAGCTCCGCGTCTCCGTATTCTGCGTTTCTTGCCTTCTGCATCTCAGCAAAATGCTTTCCCACTAGGTCTAGCAAGGAGAAACTGTGGCAGCTGAGTAGATGTAGCCCGGCCCGCCCTTTGAAGTTGACAAGTTCTTGGCATCTCAGAGCCTCAAGGGAAGAGCAAGGTTATCTATGGTAGGCTGGGGCAGAACTAGCAGCAAGCAGAGCAAAGTTGTCCAAGAATAGCTTCCATTGGAATGCTAATGGCAATTGAAGAGGCAGGCCAGTGGCAAGCCACTATCTTCTAGCAGTTTGAAAGTTGCTGACACAGTGCGGTGTTGTGCGGCTTCTTTCTTGGCCTCCTAGAAGGTGCCGTGGTGCCGCGCTCTCCGTCTCTTGCTTGCCAATATGTTGCCATGTTCCTCCTATTGTTTGGTTTGTTTTGATTTGTTTTGATGATCTTTTGGCGGGTTTTCGGAATGTTTTGGTGGTGTTTTAGAATGTTTTGTTTTCTCTTGTGTTGTTTTTATTGTCTTGGCAGGTTGTGGAACGTTTGGATTAGTTTTGGCGGGTTTTAAAATATTTTGGCGGGTATTTGGAATGTTTTGGTTTGCTTTCATTTGTTTTGATTATGTTTTGGCAAGTTATTGAAAGTTTCGATCACTTCTGACTGGTTTTCTAGTATTTTGGCATCTTTTCAGAATGTTTTGATCAGTTTTAGCAGGTTGTAAACTATTTTGTCAGGTTTTTGGAATGTTTTGGTTGGTTTTGATTTGTTTTTATGATGTTTTGCCAAGTTTTTTGAATGTTTTGATCAGTTCTGGCTGGTTTTCTAATGTTTTGGCATTTTTTAAGAATGTTTTGATGAGTTTTGTGGGTCTAAATTATTTTGGCGGGTTTTCGGAATATTTTGGTTGGTTTTGATTTGTTTTTATGATGTTTTGGCGGGTTTTCGGAATGTTTTGGTTGGGTTTTAGAATGTTTTGTATTCTCTTGAGTTGTTTTTATTGTGTTGGCAGGTTTTGGAATGTTTGGATTGCTTTTGGCGGGTTTTAAAATATTTTGGCGGGTATTTGGAATGTTTTGGCGGGTATTCGGAATGTTTTGATTAGTTTTGACGGGTTTTGAAATATTTTGGCGGGTTTTGAGAAGGTTTTGATTCTGTTTAGCCCAGTTTTTGGTGTGTTTGGATTAGCTTTGGTGGGCTTTATCATGTTTTGTCAGGTTTTTTCGAATGTATTGATCACTTCTGTCTGGTTTTCTATTTTGGCGGGTTTGAAAATATTTTTGGATTAGTTTTGGCGGGTTTGAAAATATTTTGGCTCTTTGCGCAGAGACGACGGTGCCGGTTGCGGTGCGCTGCGGGGCGCTCCTTCTGCGGAAAGACGCCTGGCAGCGGCACTTGGGACAGCTCCGCGTCTCCGTATTCTGCGTTTCTTGCCTTCTGCATCTCAGCAAAATGCTTTCCCACTAGGTCTAGCAAGGAGAAACTGTGGCAGCTGAGTAGATGTAGCCCGGCCCGCCCTTTGAAGTTGACAAGTTCTTGGCATCTCAGAACCTCAAGGGAAGAGCAAGGTTTTCTATGGTAGGCTGGGGCAGAACTAGCAGCAAGCAGAGCAAAGTTGTCCAAGAATAGCTTCCATTGGAATGCTAATGGCAATTGAAGAGGCAGGCCAGTGGCAAGCCACTAGCTTCTAGCAGTTGGAAAGTTGCTGACACAGTGCAGGTGTTGTGCGGCTTCTTTCTTGGCCTCCTAGAAGGTGCCGTGGTGCCCCGCTCTCCGTCTCTTGCTTGCCAATATGTTGCCGTGTTCCTCCTATTGTTTGGTTTGTTTTGATTTGTTTTGATGATCTTTTGGCGGGTTTTCGGAATGTTTTGGTGGTGTTTTAGAATGTTTTGTTTTCTCTTGTGTTGTTTTTATTGTCTTGGCAGGTTGTGGAACGTTTGGATTAGTTTTGGCGGGTTTTAAAATATTTTGGCGGGTATTTGGAATGTTTTGGTTTGCTTTCATTTGTTTTGATTATGTTTTGGCAAGTTATTGAAAGTTTCGATCACTTCTGACTGGTTTTCTAGTATTTTGGCATCTTTTCAGAATGTTTTGATCAGTTTTGGCAGGTTGTAAACTATTTTGTCAGGTTTTTGGAACGTTTTGGTTGGTTTTGATTTGTTTTTATGATGTTTTGCCAAGTTTTTTGAATGTTTTGATCAGTTCTGGCTGGTTTTCTAATGTTTTGGCATTTTTTCAGAATGTTTTGATGAGTTTTGTGGGTCTAAATTATTTTGGCGGGTTTTCGGAATATTTTGGTTGGTTTTGATTTGTTTTGATGATGTTTTGGTGGGTTTTCAGAATGTTTTGGTTGGGTTTTAGAATGTTTTGTATTCTCTTGAGTTGTTTTTATTGTGTTGGCAGGTTTTGGAATGTTTGGATTGCTTTTGGCGGGTTTTAAAATATTTTGGCGGGTATTTGGAATCTTTTGGCGGGTATTCGGAATGTTTTGATTAGTTTTGACGGGTTTTGAAATATTTTGGCGGGTTTTGAGAAGGTTTTGATTCTGTTTAGCCCAGTTTTTGGTGTGTTTGGATTAGCTTTGGTGGGCTTTATCATGTTTTGTCAGGTTTTTTCGAATGTATTGATCACTTCTGTCTGGTTTTCTATTTTGGCGGGTTTGAAAATATTTTTGGATGAGTTTTGGCGGGTTTGAAAATATTTTGGCTCTTTGCGCAGAGACGACGGTGCCGGTTGCGGTGCGCTGCGGGGCGCTCCTTCTGCGGAAAGACGCCTGGCAGCGGCACTTGGGACAGCTCCGCGTCTCCGTATTGTGCGTTTCTTGCCTTCTGCATCTCAGCAAAATTCTTTCCCACTAGGTCTAGCAAGGAGAAACTGTGGCAGCTGAGTAGATGTAGCCCGGCCCGCCCTTTGAAGTTGACAAGTTCTTGGCATCTCAGAACCTCAGGGGAAGAGCAAGGTTATCTATGGTAGGCTGGGGCAGAACTAGCAGCAAGCAGAGCAAAGTTGTCCAAGAATAGCTTCCATTGGAATGCTAATGGCAATTGAAGAGGCAGGCCAGTGGCAAGCCACTAGCTTCTAGCAGTTTGAAAGTTGCTGACACAGTGCGGTGTTGTGCGGCTTCTTTCTTGGCCTCCTAGAAGGTGCCGTGGTGCCGCGCTCTCCGTCTCTTGCTTGCCAATATGTTGCCGTGTTCCTCCTATTGTTTGGTTTGTTTTGATTTGTTTTGATGATCTTTTGGCGGGTTTTCGGAATGTTTTGGTGGTGTTTTAGAATGTTTTGTTTTCTCTTGTGTTGTTTTTATTGTCTTGGCAGGTTGTGGAACGTTTGGATTCGTTTTGGCGGGTTTTAAAATATTTTGGCGGGTATTTGGAATGTTTTGGTTTGCTTTCATTTGTTTTGATTATGTTTTGGCAAGTTATTGAAAGTTTCGATCACTTCTGACTGGTTTTCTAGTATTTTGGCATCTTTTCAGAATGTTTTGATCAGTTTTGGCAGGTTGTAAACTATTTTGTTGGGTTTTTGGAATGTTTTGGTTGGTTTTGATTTGTTTTTATGATGTTTTGCCAAGTTTTTTGAATGTTTTGATCAGTTCTGGCTGGTTTTCTAATGTTTTGGCATTTTTTCAGAACGTTTTGATGAGTTTTGCGGGTCTAAATTATTTTGGCGGGTTTTCGGAATTTTTTGGTTGGTTTTGATTTGTTTTTATGATGTTTTGGCGGGTTTTCGGAATGTTTTGGTTGGGTTTTAGAATGTTTTGTATTCTCTTGAGTTGTTTTTATTGTGTTGGCAGGTTTTGGAATGTTTGGATTCCTTTTGGCGGGTTTTAAAATATTTTGGCGGGTATTTGGAATGTTTTGGCGGGTATTCGGAATGTTTTGATTAGTTTTGACGGGTTTTGAAATATTTTGGCGGGTTTTTAGAAGGTTTTGACTTGTTTTGATTCTGTTTAGCCCAGTTTTTGGTGTGTTTGGATTAGCTTTGGTGGGCTTTATCATGTTTTGTCAGGTTTTTTCGAATGTATTGATCACTTCTGTCTGGTTTTCTATTTTGGCGGGTTTGAAAATATTTTTGGATTAGTTTTGGCGGGTTTGAAAATATTTTGGCTCTTTGCGCAGAGACGACGGTGCCGGTTGCGGTGCGCTCCGGGGCGCTCCTTCTGCGGAAAGACGCCTGGCAGCGGCACTTGGGACAGCTCCGCGTCTCCGTATTCTGCGTTTCTTGCCTTCTGCATCTCAGCAAAATGCTTTCCCACTAGGTCTAGCAAGGAGAAACTGTGGCAGCTGAGTAGATGTAGCCCGGCCCGCCCTTTGAAGTTGACAAGTTCTTGGCATCTCAGAACCTCAAGGGAAGAGCAAGGTTATCTATGGTAGGCTGGGGCAGAACTAGCAGCAAGCAGAGCAAAGTTGTCCAAGAATAGCTTCCATTGGAATGCTAATGGCAATTGAAGAGGCAGGCCAGTGGCAAGCCACTATCTTCTAGCAGTTTGAAAGTTGCTGACACAGTGCGGTGTTGTGCGGCTTCTTTCTTGGCCTCCTAGAAGGTGCCGTGGTGCCGCGCTCTCCGTCTCTTGCTTGCCACTATGTTGCCGTGTTCCTCCTATTGTTTGGTTTGTTTTGATTTGTTTTGATGATCTTTTGGCGGGTTTTCGGAATGTTTTGGTGGTGTTTTAGAATGTTTTGTTTTCTCTTGTGTTGTTTTTATTGTCTTGGCAGGTTGTGGAACGTTTGGATTAGTTTTGGCGGGTTTTAAAATATTTTGGCGGGTATTTGGAATGTTTTGGTTTGCTTTCATTTGTTTTGATTATGTTTTGGCAAGTTATTGAAAGTTTCGATCACTTCTGACTGGTTTTCTAGTATTTTGGCATCTTTTCAGAATGTTTTGATCAGTTTTGGCAGGTTGTAAACTATTTTGTTGGGTTTTTGGAATGTTTTGGTTGGTTTTGATTTGTTTTTATGATGTTTTGCCAAGTTTTTTGAATGTTTTGATCAGTTCTGGCTGGTTTTCTAATGTTTTGGCATTTTTTCAGAACGTTTTGATGAGTTTTGCGGGTCTAAATTATTTTGGCGGGTTTTCGGAATTTTTTGGTTGGTTTTGATTTGTTTTTATGATGTTTTGGCGGGTTTTCGGAATGTTTTGGTTGGGTTTTAGAATGTTTTGTATTCTCTTGAGTTGTTTTTATTGTGTTGGCAGGTTTTGGAATGTTTGGATTCCTTTTGGCGGGTTTTAAAATATTTTGGCGGGTATTTGGAATGTTTTGGCGGGTATTTGGAATGTTTTGATTAGTTTTGACGGGTTTTGAAATATTTTGGCGGGTTTTTAGAAGGTTTTGACTTGTTTTGATTCTGTTTAGCCCAGTTTTTGGTGTGTTTGGATTAGCTTTGGTGGGCTTTATCATGTTTTGTCAGGTTTTTTCGAATGTATTGATCACTTCTGTCTGGTTTTCTATTTTGGCGGGTTTGAAAATATTTTTGGATTAGTTTTGGCGGGTTTGAAAATATTTTGGCTCTTTGCGCAGAGACGACGGTGCCGGTTGCGGTGCGCTGCGGGGCGCTCCTTCTGCGGAAAGACGCCTGGCAGCGGCACTTGGGACAGCTCCGCGTCTCCGTATTCTGCGTTTCTTGCCTTCTGCATCTCAGCAAAATGCTTTCCCACTAGGTCTAGCAAGGAGAAACTGTGGCAGCTGAGTAGATGTAGCCCGGCCCGCCCTTTGAAGTTGACAAGTTCTTGGCATCTCAGAGCCTCAAGGGAAGAGCAAGGTTATCTATGGTAGGCTGGGGCAGAACTAGCAGCAAGCAGAGCAAAGTTGTCCAAGAATAGCTTCCATTGGAATGCTAATGGCAATTGAAGAGGCAGGCCAGTGGCAAGCCACTAGCTTCTAGCAGTTGGAAAGTTGCTGACACAGTGCAGGTGTTGTGCGGCTTCTTTCTTGGCCTCCTAGAAGGTGCCGTGGTGCCCCGCTCTCCGTCTCTTGCTTGCCAATATGTTGCCGTGTTCCTCCTATTGTTTGGTTTGCTTTGATTTGTTTTGATGATCTTTTGGCGGGTTTTCGGAATGTTTTGGTGGTGTTTTAGAATGTTTTGTTTTCTCTTGTGTTGTTTTTATTGTCTTGGCAGGTTGTGGAACGTTTGGATTAGTTTTGGCGGGTTTTAAAATATTTTGGCGGGTATTTGGAATGTTTTGGTTTGCTTTCATTTGTTTTGATTATGTTTTGGCAAGTTATTGAAAGTTTCGATCACTTCTGACTGGTTTTCTAGTATTTTGGCATCTTTTCAGAATGTTTTGATCAGTTTTGGCAGGTTGTAAACTATTTTGTCAGGTTTTTGGAACGTTTTGGTTGGTTTTGATTTGTTTTTATGATGTTTTGCCAAGTTTTTTGAATGTTTTGATCAGTTCTGGCTGGTTTTCTAATGTTTTGGCATTTTTTCAGAATGTTTTGATGAGTTTTGTGGGTCTAAATTATTTTGGCGGGTTTTCGGAATATTTTGGTTGGTTTTGATTTGTTTTGATGATGTTTTGGTGGGTTTTCAGAATGTTTTGGTTGGGTTTTAGAATGTTTTGTATTCTCTTGAGTTGTTTTTATTGTGTTGGCAGGTTTTGGAATGTTTGGATTGCTTTTGGCGGGTTTTAAAATATTTTGGCGGGTATTTGGAATCTTTTGGCGGGTATTCGGAATGTTTTGATTAGTTTTGACGGGTTTTGAAATATTTTGGCGGGTTTTTAGAAGGTTTTGATTCTGTTTAGCCCAGTTTTTGGTGTGTTTGGATTAGCTTTGGTGGGCTTTATCATGTTTTGTCAGGTTTTTTCGAATGTATTGATCACTTCTGTCTGGTTTTCTATTTTGGCGGGTTTGAAAATATTTTTGGATGAGTTTTGGCGGGTTTGAAAATATTTTGGCTCTTTGCGCAGAGACGACGGTGCCGGTTGCGGTGCGCTCCGGGGCGCTCCTTCTGCGGAAAGACGCCTGGCAGCGGCACTTGGGACAGCTCCGCGTCTCCGTATTCTGCGTTTCTTGCCTTCTGCATCTCAGCAAAATGCTTTCCCACTAGGTCTAGCAAGGAGAAACTGTGGCAGCTGAGTAGATGTAGCCCGGCCCGCCCTTTGAAGTTGACAAGTTCTTGGCATCTCAGAGCCTCAAGGGAAGAGCAAGGTTATCTATGGTAGGCTGGGGCAGAACTAGCAGCAAGCAGAGCAAAGTTGTCCAAGAATAGCTTCCATTGGAATGCTAATGGCAATTGAAGAGGCAGGCCAGTGGCAAGCCACTATCTTCTAGCAGTTTGAAAGTTGCTGACACAGTGCGGTGTTGTGCGGCTTCTTTCTTGGCCTCCTAGAAGGTGCCGTGGTGCCGCGCTCTCCGTCTCTTGCTTGCCAATATGTTGCCATGTTCCTCCTATTGTTTGGTTTGTTTTGATTTGTTTTGATGATCTTTTGGCGGGTTTTCGGAATGTTTTGGTGGTGTTTTAGAATGTTTTGTTTTCTCTTGTGTTGTTTTTATTGTCTTGGCAGGTTGTGGAACGTTTGGATTCGTTTTGGCGGGTTTTAAAATATTTTGGCGGGTATTTGGAATGTTTTGGTTTGCTTTCATTTGTTTTGATTATGTTTTGGCAAGTTATTGAAAGTTTCGATCACTTCTGACTGGTTTTCTAGTATTTTGGCATCTTTTCAGAATGTTTTGATCAGTTTTAGCAGGTTGTAAACTATTTTGTCAGGTTTTTGGAATGTTTTGGTTGGTTTTGATTTGTTTTTATGATGTTTTGCCAAGTTTTTTGAATGTTTTGATCAGTTCTGGCTGGTTTTCTAATGTTTTGGCATTTTTTCAGAATGTTTTGATGAGTTTTGTGGGTCTAAATTATTTTGGCGGGTTTTCGGAATATTTTGGTTGGTTTTGATTTGTTTTTATGATGTTTTGGCGGGTTTTCGGAATGTTTTGGTTGGGTTTTAGAATGTTTTGTATTCTCTTGAGTTGTTTTTATTGTGTTGGCAGGTTTTGGAATGTTTGGATTGCTTTTGGCGGGTTTTAAAATATTTTGGCGGGTATTTGGAATGTTTTGGCGGGTATTCGGAATGTTTTGATTAGTTTTGACGGGTTTTGAAATATTTTGGCGGATTTTGAGAAGGTTTTGATTCTGTTTAGCCCAGTTTTTGGTGTGTTTGGATTAGCTTTGGTGGGCTTTATCATGTTTTGTCAGGTTTTTTCGAATGTATTGATCACTTCTGTCTGGTTTTCTATTTTGGCGGGTTTGAAAATATTTTTGGATTAGTTTTGGCGGGTTTGAAAATATTTTGGCTCTTTGCGCAGAGACGACGGTGCCGGTTGCGGTGCGCTGCGGGGCGCTCCTTCTGCGGAAAGACGCCTGGCAGCGGCACTTGGGACAGCTCCGCGTCTCCGTATTCTGCGTTTCTTGCCTTCTGCATCTCAGCAAAATGCTTTCCCACTAGGTCTAGCAAGGAGAAACTGTGGCAGCTGAGTAGATGTAGCCCGGCCCGCCCTTTGAAGTTGACAAGTTCTTGGCATCTCAGAACCTCAAGGGAAGAGCAAGGTTTTCTATGGTAGGCTGGGGCAGAACTAGCAGCAAGCAGAGCAAAGTTGTCCAAGAATAGCTTCCATTGGAATGCTAATGGCAATTGAAGAGGCAGGCCAGTGGCAAGCCACTAGCTTCTAGCAGTTGGAAAGTTGCTGACACAGTGCAGGTGTTGTGCGGCTTCTTTCTTGGCCTCCTAGAAGGTGCCGTGGTGCCCCGCTCTCCGTCTCTTGCTTGCCAATATGTTGCCGTGTTCCTCCTATTGTTTGGTTTGTTTTGATTTGTTTTGATGATCTTTTGGCGGGTTTTCGGAATGTTTTGGTGGTGTTTTAGAATGTTTTGTTTTCTCTTGTGTTGTTTTTATTGTCTTGGCAGGTTGTGGAACGTTTGGATTAGTTTTGGCGGGTTTTAAAATATTTTGGCGGGTATTTGGAATGTTTTGGTTTGCTTTCATTTGTTTTGATTATGTTTTGGCAAGTTATTGAAAGTTTCGATCACTTCTGACTGGTTTTCTAGTATTTTGGCATCTTTTCAGAATGTTTTGATCAGTTTTGGCAGGTTGTAAACTATTTTGTCAGGTTTTTGGAACGTTTTGGTTGGTTTTGATTTGTTTTTATGATGTTTTGCCAAGTTTTTTGAATGTTTTGATCAGTTCTGGCTGGTTTTCTAATGTTTTGGCATTTTTTCAGAATGTTTTGATGAGTTTTGTGGGTCTAAATTATTTTGGCGGGTTTTCGGAATATTTTGGTTGGTTTTGATTTGTTTTGATGATGTTTTGGTGGGTTTTCAGAATGTTTTGGTTGGGTTTTAGAATGTTTTGTATTCTCTTGAGTTGTTTTTATTGTGTTGGCAGGTTTTGGAATGTTTGGATTGCTTTTGGCGGGTTTTAAAATATTTTGGCGGGTATTTGGAATCTTTTGGCGGGTATTCGGAATGTTTTGATTAGTTTTGACGGGTTTTGAAATATTTTGGCGGGTTTTGAGAAGGTTTTGATTCTGTTTAGCCCAGTTTTTGGTGTGTTTGGATTAGCTTTGGTGGGCTTTATCATGTTTTGTCAGGTTTTTTCGAATGTATTGATCACTTCTGTCTGGTTTTCTATTTTGGCGGGTTTGAAAATATTTTTGGATGAGTTTTGGCGGGTTTGAAAATATTTTGGCTCTTTGCGCAGAGACGACGGTGCCGGTTGCGGTGCGCTGCGGGGCGCTCCTTCTGCGGAAAGACGCCTGGCAGCGGCACTTGGGACAGCTCCGCGTCTCCGTATTGTGCGTTTCTTGCCTTCTGCATCTCAGCAAAATTCTTTCCCACTAGGTCTAGCAAGGAGAAACTGTGCCAGCTGAGTAGATGTAGCCCGGCCCGCCCTTTGAAGTTGACAAGTTCTTGGCATCTCAGAACCTCAGGGGAAGAGCAAGGTTATCTATGGTAGGCTGGGGCAGAACTAGCAGCAAGCAGAGCAAAGTTGTCCAAGAATAGCTTCCATTGGAATGCTAATGGCAATTGAAGAGGCAGGCCAGTGGCAAGCCACTAGCTTCTAGCAGTTTGAAAGTTGCTGACACAGTGCGGTGTTGTGCGGCTTCTTTCTTGGCCTCCTAGAAGGTGCCGTGGTGCCGCGCTCTCCGTCTCTTGCTTGCCAATATGTTGCCGTGTTCCTCCTATTGTTTGGTTTGTTTTGATTTGTTTTGATGATCTTTTGGCGGGTTTTCGGAATGTTTTGGTGGTGTTTTAGAATGTTTTGTTTTCTCTTGTGTTGTTTTTATTGTCTTGGCAGGTTGTGGAACGTTTGGATTAGTTTTGGCGGGTTTTAAAATATTTTGGCGGGTATTTGGAATGTTTTGGTTTGCTTTCATTTGTTTTGATTATGTTTTGGCAAGTTATTGAAAGTTTCGATCACTTCTGACTGGTTTTCTAGTATTTTGGCATCTTTTCAGAATGTTTTGATCAGTTTTGGCAGGTTGTAAACTATTTTGTTGGGTTTTTGGAATGTTTTGGTTGGTTTTGATTTGTTTTTATGATGTTTTGCCAAGTTTTTTGAATGTTTTGATCAGTTCTGGCTGGTTTTCTAATGTTTTGGCATTTTTTCAGAACGTTTTGATGAGTTTTGCGGGTCTAAATTATTTTGGCGGGTTTTCGGAATTTTTTGGTTGGTTTTGATTTGTTTTTATGATGTTTTGGCGGGTTTTCGGAATGTTTTGGTTGGGTTTTAGAATGTTTTGTATTCTCTTGAGTTGTTTTTATTGTGTTGGCAGGTTTTGGAATGTTTGGATTCCTTTTGGCGGGTTTTAAAATATTTTGGCGGGTATTTGGAATGTTTTGGCGGGTATTCGGAATGTTTTGATTAGTTTTGACGGGTTTTGAAATATTTTGGCGGGTTTTTAGAAGGTTTTGACTTGTTTTGATTCTGTTTAGCCCAGTTTTTGGTGTGTTTGGATTAGCTTTGGTGGGCTTTATCATGTTTTGTGAGGTTTTTTCGAATGTATTGATCACTTCTGTCTGGTTTTCTATTTTGGCGGGTTTGAAAATATTTTTGGATTAGTTTTGGCGGGTTTGAAAATATTTTGGCTCTTTGCGCAGAGACGACGGTGCCGGTTGCGGTGCGCTCCGGGGCGCTCCTTCTGCGGAAAGACGGCTGGCAGCGGCACTTGGGACAGCTCCGCGTCTCCGTATTCTGCGTTTCTTGCCTTCTGCATCTCAGCAAAATGCTTTCCCACTAGGTCTAGCAAGGAGAAACTGTGGCAGCTGAGTAGATGTAGCCCGGCCCGCCCTTTGAAGTTGACAAGTTCTTGGCATCTCAGAGCCTCAAGGGAAGAGCAAGGTTATCTATGGTAGGCTGGGGCAGAACTAGCAGCAAGCAGAGCAAAGTTGTCCAAGAATAGCTTCCATTGGAATGCTAATGGCAATTGAAGAGGCAGGCCAGTGGCAAGCCACTATCTTCTAGCAGTTTGAAAGTTGCTGACACAGTGCGGTGTTGTGCGGCTTCTTTCTTGGCCTCCTAGAAGGTGCCGTGGTGCCGCGCTCTCCGTCTCTTGCTTGCCACTATGTTGCCGTGTTCCTCCTATTGTTTGGTTTGTTTTGATTTGTTTTGATGATCTTTTGGCGGGTTTTCGGAATGTTTTGGTGGTGTTTTAGAATGTTTTGTTTTCTCTTGTGTTGTTTTTATTGTCTTGGCAGGTTGTGGAACGTTTGGATTAGTTTTGGCGGGTTTTAAAATATTTTGGCGGGTATTTGGAATGTTTTGGTTTGCTTTCATTTGTTTTGATTATGTTTTGGCAAGTTATTGAAAGTTTCGATCACTTCTGACTGGTTTTCTAGTATTTTGGCATCTTTTCAGAATGTTTTGATCAGTTTTGGCAGGTTGTAAACTATTTTGTTGGGTTTTTGGAATGTTTTGGTTGGTTTTGATTTGTTTTTATGATGTTTTGCCAAGTTTTTTGAATGTTTTGATCAGTTCTGGCTGGTTTTCTAATGTTTTGGCATTTTTTCAGAACGTTTTGATGAGTTTTGCGGGTCTAAATTATTTTGGCGGGTTTTCGGAATTTTTTGGTTGGTTTTGATTTGTTTTTATGATGTTTTGGCGGGTTTTCGGAATGTTTTGGTTGGGTTTTAGAATGTTTTGTATTCTCTTGAGTTGTTTTTATTGTGTTGGCAGGTTTTGGAATGTTTGGATTCCTTTTGGCGGGTTTTAAAATATTTTGGCGGGTATTTGGAATGTTTTGGCGGGTATTCGGAATGTTTTGATTAGTTTTGACGGGTTTTGAAATATTTTGGCGGGTTTTTAGAAGGTTTTGACTTGTTTTGATTCTGTTTAGCCCAGTTTTTGGTGTGTTTGGATTAGCTTTGGTGGGCTTTATCATGTTTTGTCAGGTTTTTTCGAATGTATTGATCACTTCTGTCTGGTTTTCTATTTTGGCGGGTTTGAAAATATTTTTGGATTAGTTTTGGCGGGTTTGAAAATATTTTGGCTCTTTGCGCAGAGACGACGGTGCCGGTTGCGGTGCGCTGCGGGGCGCTCCTTCTGCGGAAAGACGCCTGGCAGCGGCACTTGGGACAGCTCCGCGTCTCCGTATTCTGCGTTTCTTGCCTTCTGCATCTCAGCAAAATGCTTTCCCACTAGGTCTAGCAAGGAGAAACTGTGGCAGCTGAGTAGATGTAGCCCGGCCCGCCCTTTGAAGTTGACAAGTTCTTGGCATCTCAGAGCCTCAAGGGAAGAGCAAGGTTATCTATGGTAGGCTGGGGCAGAACTAGCAGCAAGCAGAGCAAAGTTGTCCAAGAATAGCTTCCATTGGAATGCTAATGGCAATTGAAGAGGCAGGCCAGTGGCAAGCCACTAGCTTCTAGCAGTTGGAAAGTTGCTGACACAGTGCAGGTGTTGTGCGGCTTCTTTCTTGGCCTCCTAGAAGGTGCCGTGGTGCCCCGCTCTCCGTCTCTTGCTTGCCAATATGTTGCCGTGTTCCTCCTATTGTTTGGTTTGCTTTGATTTGTTTTGATGATCTTTTGGCGGGTTTTCGGAATGTTTTGGTGGTGTTTTAGAATGTTTTGTTTTCTCTTGTGTTGTTTTTATTGTCTTGGCAGGTTGTGGAACGTTTGGATTAGTTTTGGCGGGTTTTAAAATATTTTGGCGGGTATTTGGAATGTTTTGGTTTGCTTTCATTTGTTTTGATTATGTTTTGGCAAGTTATTGAAAGTTTCGATCACTTCTGACTGGTTTTCTAGTATTTTGGCATCTTTTCAGAATGTTTTGATCAGTTTTGGCAGGTTGTAAACTATTTTGTCAGGTTTTTGGAACGTTTTGGTTGGTTTTGATTTGTTTTTATGATGTTTTGCCAAGTTTTTTGAATGTTTTGATCAGTTCTGGCTGGTTTTCTAATGTTTTGGCATTTTTTCAGAATGTTTTGATGAGTTTTGTGGGTCTAAATTATTTTGGCGGGTTTTCGGAATATTTTGGTTGGTTTTGATTTGTTTTGATGATGTTTTGGTGGGTTTTCAGAATGTTTTGGTTGGGTTTTAGAATGTTTTGTATTCTCTTGAGTTGTTTTTATTGTGTTGGCAGGTTTTGGAATGTTTGGATTGCTTTTGGCGGGTTTTAAAATATTTTGGCGGGTATTTGGAATCTTTTGGCGGGTATTCGGAATGTTTTGATTAGTTTTGACGGGTTTTGAAATATTTTGGCGGGTTTTTAGAAGGTTTTGATTCTGTTTAGCCCAGTTTTTGGTGTGTTTGGATTAGCTTTGGTGGGCTTTATCATGTTTTGTCAGGTTTTTTCGAATGTATTGATCACTTCTGTCTGGTTTTCTATTTTGGCGGGTTTGAAAATATTTTTGGATGAGTTTTGGCGGGTTTGAAAATATTTTGGCTCTTTGCGCAGAGACGACGGTGCCGGTTGCGGTGCGCTCCGGGGCGCTCCTTCTGCGGAAAGACGCCTGGCAGCGGCACTTGGGACAGCTCCGCGTCTCCGTATTCTGCGTTTCTTGCCTTCTGCATCTCAGCAAAATGCTTTCCCACTAGGTCTAGCAAGGAGAAACTGTGGCAGCTGAGTAGATGTAGCCCGGCCCGCCCTTTGAAGTTGACAAGTTCTTGGCATCTCAGAGCCTCAAGGGAAGAGCAAGGTTATCTATGGTAGGCTGGGGCAGAACTAGCAGCAAGCAGAGCAAAGTTGTCCAAGAATAGCTTCCATTGGAATGCTAATGGCAATTGAAGAGGCAGGCCAGTGGCAAGCCACTATCTTCTAGCAGTTTGAAAGTTGCTGACACAGTGCGGTGTTGTGCGGCTTCTTTCTTGGCCTCCTAGAAGGTGCCGTGGTGCCGCGCTCTCCGTCTCTTGCTTGCCAATATGTTGCCATGTTCCTCCTATTGTTTGGTTTGTTTTGATTTGTTTTGATGATCTTTTGGCGGGTTTTCGGAATGTTTTGGTGGTGTTTTAGAATGTTTTGTTTTCTCTTGTGTTGTTTTTATTGTCTTGGCAGGTTGTGGAACGTTTGGATTAGTTTTGGCGGGTTTTAAAATATTTTGGCGGGTATTTGGAATGTTTTGGTTTGCTTTCATTTGTTTTGATTATGTTTTGGCAAGTTATTGAAAGTTTCGATCACTTCTGACTGGTTTTCTAGTATTTTGGCATCTTTTCAGAATGTTTTGATCAGTTTTAGCAGGTTGTAAACTATTTTGTCAGGTTTTTGGAATGTTTTGGTTGGTTTTGATTTGTTTTTATGATGTTTTGCCAAGTTTTTTGAATGTTTTGATCAGTTCTGGCTGGTTTTCTAATGTTTTGGCATTTTTTAAGAATGTTTTGATGAGTTTTGTGGGTCTAAATTATTTTGGCGGGTTTTCGGAATATTTTGGTTGGTTTTGATTTGTTTTTATGATGTTTTGGCGGGTTTTCGGAATGTTTTGGTTGGGTTTTAGAATGTTTTGTATTCTCTTGAGTTGTTTTTATTGTGTTGGCAGGTTTTGGAATGTTTGGATTGCTTTTGGCGGGTTTTAAAATATTTTGGCGGGTATTTGGAATGTTTTGGCGGGTATTCGGAATGTTTTGATTAGTTTTGACGGGTTTTGAAATATTTTGGCGGATTTTGAGAAGGTTTTGATTCTGTTTAGCCCAGTTTTTGGTGTGTTTGGATTAGCTTTGGTGGGCTTTATCATGTTTTGTCAGGTTTTTTCGAATGTATTGATCACTTCTGTCTGGTTTTCTATTTTGGCGGGTTTGAAAATATTTTTGGATTAGTTTTGGCGGGTTTGAAAATATTTTGGCTCTTTGCGCAGAGACGACGGTGCCGGTTGCGGTGCGCTGCGGGGCGCTCCTTCTGCGGAAAGACGGCTGGCAGCGGCACTTGGGACAGCTCCGCGTCTCCGTATTCTGCGTTTCTTGCCTTCTGCATCTCAGCAAAATGCTTTCCCACTAGGTCTAGCAAGGAGAAACTGTGGCAGCTGAGTAGATGTAGCCCGGCCCGCCCTTTGAAGTTGACAAGTTCTTGGCATCTCAGAACCTCAAGGGAAGAGCAAGGTTTTCTATGGTAGGCTGGGGCAGAACTAGCAGCAAGCAGAGCAAAGTTGTCCAAGAATAGCTTCCATTGGAATGCTAATGGCAATTGAAGAGGCAGGCCAGTGGCAAGCCACTAGCTTCTAGCAGTTGGAAAGTTGCTGACACAGTGCAGGTGTTGTGCGGCTTCTTTCTTGGCCTCCTAGAAGGTGCCGTGGTGCCCCGCTCTCCGTCTCTTGCTTGCCAATATGTTGCCGTGTTCCTCCTATTGTTTGGTTTGTTTTGATTTGTTTTGATGATCTTTTGGCGGGTTTTCGGAATGTTTTGGTGGTGTTTTAGAATGTTTTGTTTTCTCTTGTGTTGTTTTTATTGTCTTGGCAGGTTGTGGAACGTTTGGATTAGTTTTGGCGGGTTTTAAAATATTTTGGCGGGTATTTGGAATGTTTTGGTTTGCTTTCATTTGTTTTGATTATGTTTTGGCAAGTTATTGAAAGTTTCGATCACTTCTGACTGGTTTTCTAGTATTTTGGCATCTTTTCAGAATGTTTTGATCAGTTTTGGCAGGTTGTAAACTATTTTGTCAGGTTTTTGGAACGTTTTGGTTGGTTTTGATTTGTTTTTATGATGTTTTGCCAAGTTTTTTGAATGTTTTGATCAGTTCTGGCTGGTTTTCTAATGTTTTGGCATTTTTTCAGAATGTTTTGATGAGTTTTGTGGGTCTAAATTATTTTGGCGGGTTTTCGGAATATTTTGGTTGGTTTTGATTTGTTTTGATGATGTTTTGGTGGGTTTTCAGAATGTTTTGGTTGGGTTTTAGAATGTTTTGTATTCTCTTGAGTTGTTTTTATTGTGTTGGCAGGTTTTGGAATGTTTGGATTGCTTTTGGCGGGTTTTAAAATATTTTGGCGGGTATTTGGAATCTTTTGGCGGGTATTCGGAATGTTTTGATTAGTTTTGACGGGTTTTGAAATATTTTGGCGGGTTTTGAGAAGGTTTTGATTCTGTTTAGCCCAGTTTTTGGTGTGTTTGGATTAGCTTTGGTGGGCTTTATCATGTTTTGTCAGGTTTTTTCGAATGTATTGATCACTTCTGTCTGGTTTTCTATTTTGGCGGGTTTGAAAATATTTTTGGATGAGTTTTGGCGGGTTTGAAAATATTTTGGCTCTTTGCGCAGAGACGACGGTGCCGGTTGCGGTGCGCTGCGGGGCGCTCCTTCTGCGGAAAGACGCCTGGCAGCGGCACTTGGGACAGCTCCGCGTCTCCGTATTCTGCGTTTCTTGCCTTCTGCATCTCAGCAAAATGCTTTCCCACTAGGTCTAGCAAGGAGAAACTGTGGCAGCTGAGTAGATGTAGCCCGGCCCGCCCTTTGAAGTTGACAAGTTCTTGGCATCTCAGAGCCTCAAGGGAAGAGCAAGGTTATCTATGGTAGGCTGGGGCAGAACTAGCAGCAAGCAGAGCAAAGTTGTCCAAGAATAGCTTCCATTGGAATGCTAATGGCAATTGAAGAGGCAGGCCAGTGGCAAGCCACTATCTTCTAGCAGTTTGAAAGTTGCTGACACAGTGCAGGTGTTGTGCGGCTTCTTTCTTGGCCTCCTAGAAGGTGCCGTGGTGCCGCGCTCTCCGTCTCTTGCTTGCCAATATGTTGCCATGTTCCTCCTATTGTTTGGTTTGTTTTGATTTGTTTTGATGATCTTTTGGCGGGTTTTCGGAATGTTTTGGTGGTGTTTTAGAATGTTTTGTTTTCTCTTGTGTTGTTTTTATTGTCTTGGCAGGTTGTGGAACGTTTGGATTAGTTTTGGCGGGTTTTAAAATCTTTTGGCGGGTATTTGGAATGTTTTGGTTTGCTTTCATTTGTTTTGATTATGTTTTGGCAAGTTATTGAAAGTTTCGATCACTTCTGACTGGTTTTCTAGTATTTTGGCATCTTTTCAGAATGTTTTGATCAGTTTTAGCAGGTTGTAAACTATTTTGTCAGGTTTTTGGAATGTTTTGGTTGGTTTTGATTTGTTTTTATGATGTTTTGCCAAGTTTTTTGAATGTTTTGATCAGTTCTGGCTGGTTTTCTAATGTTTTGGCATTTTTTAAGAATGTTTTGATGAGTTTTGTGGGTCTAAATTATTTTGGCGGGTTTTCGGAATATTTTGGTTGGTTTTGATTTGTTTTTATGATGTTTTGGCGGGTTTTCGGAATGTTTTGGTTGGGTTTTAGAATGTTTTGTATTCTCTTGAGTTGTTTTTATTGTGTTGGCAGGTTTTGGAATGTTTGGATTGCTTTTGGCGGGTTTTAAAATATTTTGGCGGGTATTTGGAATGTTTTGGCGGGTATTCGGAATGTTTTGATTAGTTTTGACGGGTTTTGAAATATTTTGGCGGATTTTGAGAAGGTTTTGATTCTGTTTAGCCCAGGTTTTGGTGTGTTTGGATTAGCTTTGGTGGGCTTTATCATGTTTTGTCAGGTTTTTTCGAATGTATTGATCACTTCTGTCTGGTTTTCTATTTTGGCGGGTTTGAAAATATTTTTGGATTAGTTTTGGCGGGTTTGAAAATATTTTGGCTCTTTGCGCAGAGACGACGGTGCCGGTTGCGGTGCGCTGCGGGGCGCTCCTTCTGCGGAAAGACGCCTGGCAGCGGCACTTGGGACAGCTCCGCGTCTCCGTATTCTGCGTTTCTTGCCTTCTGCATCTCAGCAAAATGCTTTCCCACTAGGTCTAGCAAGGAGAAACTGTGGCAGCTGAGTAGATGTAGCCCGGCCCGCCCTTTGAAGTTGAAAAGTTCTTGGCATCTCAGAACCTCAAGGGAAGAGCAAGGTTTTCTATGGTAGGCTGGGGCAGAACTAGCAGCAAGCAGAGCAAAGTTGTCCAAGAATAGCTTCCATTGGAATGCTAATGGCAATTGAAGAGGCAGGCCAGTGGCAAGCCACTATCTTCTAGCAGTTGGAAAGTTGCTGACACAGTGCGGTGTTGTGCGGCTTCCTTCTTGGCCTCCTAGAAGGTGCCGTGGTGCCCCGCTCTCCGTCTCTTGCTTGCCAATATGTTGCCGTGTTCCTCCTATTGTTTGGTTTGTTTTGATTTGTTTTGATGATCTTTTGGCGGGTTTTCGGAATGTTTTGGTGGTGTTTTAGAATGTTTTGTTTTCTCTTGTGTTGTTTTTATTGTCTTGGCAGGTTGTGGAACGTTTGGATTAGTTTTGGCGGGTTTTAAAATATTTTGGCGGGTATTTGGAATGTTTTGGTTTGCTTTCATTTGTTTTGATTATGTTTTGGCAAGTTATTGAAAGTTTTGATCACTTCTGACTGGTTTTCTAGTATTTTGGCATCTTTTCAGAATGTTTTGATCAGTTTTGGCAGGTTGTAAACTATTTTGTCAGGTTTTTGGAACGTTTTGGTTGGTTTTGATTTGTTTTTATGATGTTTTGCCAAGTTTTTTGAATGTTTTGATCAGTTCTGGCTGGTTTTCTAATGTTTTGGCATTTTTTCAGAATGTTTTGATGAGTTTTGTGGGTCTAAATTATTTTGGCGGGTTTTCGGAATATTTTGGTTGGTTTTGATTTGTTTTTATGATGTTTTGGCGGGTTTTCAGAATGTTTTGGTTGGGTTTTAGAATGTTTTGTATTCTCTTGAGTTGCTTTTATTTTGTTGGCAGGTTTTGGAATGTTTGGATTGCTTTTGGCGGGTTTTAAAATATTTTGGCGTGTATTTGGAATCTTTTGGCGGGTATTCGGAATGTTTTGATTAGTTTTGACGGGTTTTGAAATATTTTGGCGGATTTTGAGAAGGTTTTGATTCTGTTTAGCCCAGTTTTTGGTGTGTTTGGATTAGCTTTGGTGGGCTTTATCATGTTTTGTGAGGTTTTTTCGAATGTATTGATCACTTCTGTCTGGTTTTCTATTTTGGCGGGTTTGAAAATATTTTTGGATGAGTTTTGGCGGGTTTGAAAATATTTTGGCTCTTTGCGCAGAGACGACGGTGCCGGTTGCGGTGCGCTGCGGGGCGCTCCTTCTGCGGAAAGACGCCTGGCAGCGGCACTTGGGACAGCTCCGCATCTCCGTATTCTGCGTTTCTTGCCTTCTGCATCTCAGCAAAATGCTTTCCCACTAGGTCTAGCAAGGAGAAACTGTGGCAGCTGAGTAGATGTAGCCCGGCCCACCCTTTGAAGTTGAAAAGTTCTTGGCATCTCAGAACCTCAGGGGAAGAGCAAGGTTATCTATGGTAGGCTGGGGCAGAACTGGAAGCAAGCAGAGCAAAGTTGTCCAAGAATAGCTTCCATTGGAATGCTAATGGCAATTGAAGAGGCAGGCCAGTGGCAAGCCACTATCTTCTAGCAGTTTGAAAGTTGCTGACACAGTGCGGTGTTGTGCGGCTTCTTTCTTGGCCTCCTAGAAGGTGCCGTGGTGCCGCGCTCTCCGTCTCTTGCTTGCCAATATGTTGCCGTGTTCCTCCTATTGTTTGGTTTGTTTTGATTTGTTTTGATGATCTTTTGGTGGGTTTTCGGAATGTTTTGGTGGTGTTTTAGAATGTTTTGTTTTCTCTTGTGTTGTTTTTATTGTGTTGGCAGGTTTTGGAATGTTTGGATTCCTTTTGGCGGGTTTTAAAATATTTTGGCGGGTATTTGGAATGTTTTGGTTTGCTTTCATTTGTTTTGATTATGTTTTGGCAAGTTATTGAAAGTTTCGATCACTTCTGACTGGTTTTCTAGTATTTTGGCATCTTTTCAGAATGTTTTGATCAGTTTTGGCAGGTTGTAAACTATTTTGTTGGGTTTTTGGAATGTTTTGGTTGGTTTTGATTTGTTTTTATGATGTTTTGCCAAGTTTTTTGAATGTTTTGATCAGTTCTGGCTGGTTTTCTAATGTTTTGGCATTTTTTCAGAATGTTTTGATGAGTTTTGTGGGTCTAAATTATTTTGGCGGGTTTTCGGAATATTTTGGTTGGTTTTGATTTGTTTTTATGATGTTTTGGCGGGTTTTCGGAATGTTTTGGTTGGGTTTTAGAATGTTTTGTATTCTCTTGAGTTGTTTTTATTCTGTTGGCAGGTTTTGGAATGTTTGGATTCCTTTTGGCGGGTTTTAAAATCTTTTGGCGGGTATTTGGAATGTTTTGGCGGGTATTCGGAATGTTTTGATTAGTTTTGACGGGTTTTGAAATATTTTGGCGGGTTTTTAGAAGGTTTTGACTTGTTTTGATTCTGTTTAGCCCAGTTTTTGGTGTGTTTGGATTAGCTTTGGTGGGCTTTATCAGGTTTTGTCAGGTTTTTTCGAATGTATTGATCACTTCTGTCTGGTTTTCTATTTTGGCGGGTTTGAAAATATTTTTGGATTAGTTTTGGCGGGTTTGAAAATATTTTGGCTCTTTGCGTAGAGACGACGGTGCCGGTTGCGGTGCGCTGCGGGGCGCTCCTTCTGCGGAAAGACGCCTGGCAGCGGCACTTGGGACAGCTCCGCGTCTCCGTATTCTGCGTTTCTTGCCTTCTGCATCTCAGCAAAATGCTTTCCCACTAGGTCTAGCAAGGAGAAACTGTGGCAGCTGAGTAGATGTAGCCCGGCCCGCCCTTTGAAGTTGACAAGTTCTTGGCATCTCAGAGTCTCAAGGGAAGAGCAAGGTTATCTATGGTAGGCTGGGGCAGAACTAGCAGCAAGCAGAGCAAAGTTGTCCAAGAATAGCTTCCATTGGAATGCTAATGGCAATTGAAGAGGCAGGCCAGTGGCAAGCCACTAGCTTCTAGCAGTTGGAAAGTTGCTGACACAGTGCAGGTGTTGTGCGGCTTCTTTCTTGGCCTCCTAGAAGGTGCCGTGGGCTCCGTCTCTTGCTTGCCAATATGTTGCCGTGTTCCTCCTATTGTTTGGTTTGTTTTGATTTGTTTTGATGATCTTTTGGCGGGTTTTCGGAATGTTTTGGTGGTGTTTTAGAATGTTTTGTTTTCTCTTGTGTTGTTTTTATTGTCTTGGCAGGTTGTGGAACGTTTGGATTAGTTTTGGCGGGTTTTAAAATATTTTGGCGGGTATTTGGAATGTTTTGGTTTGCTTTCATTTGTTTTGATTATGTTTTGGCAAGTTATTGAAAGTTTTGATCACTTCTGACTGGTTTTCTAGTATTTTGGCATCTTTTCAGAATGTTTTGATCAGTTTTGGCAGGTTGTAAACTATTTTGTTGGGTTTTTGGAATGTTTTGGTTGGTTTTGATTTGTTTTTATGATGTTTTGCCAAGTTTTTTGAATGTTTTGATCAGTTCTGGCTGGTTTTCTAATGTTTTGGCATTTTTTCAGAACGTTTTGATGAGTTTTGTGGGTCTAAATTATTTTGGCGGGTTTTCGGAATTTTTTGGTTGGTTTTGATTTGTTTTTATGATGTTTTGGCGGGTTTTCGGAATGTTTTGGTTGGGTTTTAGAATGTTTTGTATTCTCTTGAGTTGTTTTTATTGTGTTGGCAGGTTTTGGAATGTTTGGATTCCTTTTGGCGGGTTTTAAAATATTTTGGCGGGTATTTGGAATCTTTTGGCGGGTATTCGGAATGTTTTGATTAGTTTTGATGGGTTTTGAAATATTTTGGCCGGTTTTTAGAAGGTTTTGACTTGTTTTGATTCTGTTTAGCCCAGTTTTTGGTGTGTTTGGATTAGCTTTGGTGGGCTTTATCAGGTTTTGTCAGGTTTTTTCGAATGTATTGATCACTTCTGTCTGGTTTTCTATTTTGGCGGGTTTGAAAATATTTTTGGATTAGTTTTGGCGGGTTTGAAAATATTTTGGCTCTTTGCGCAGAGACGACGGTGCCGGTTGCGGTGCGCTGCGGGGCGCTCCTTCTGCGGAAAGACGCCTGGCAGCGGCACTTGGGACAGCTCCGCGTCTCCGTATTCTGTGTTTCTTGCCTTCTGCATCTCAGCAAAATGCTTTCCCACTAGGTCTAGCAAGGAGGAACTGTGGCAGCTGAGTAGATGTAGCCCGGCCCACCCTTTGAAGTTGACAAGTTCTTGGCATCTCAGAGTCTCAAGGGAAGAGCAAGGTTATCTATGGTAGGCTGGGGCAGAACTAGCAGCAAGCAGAGCAAAGTTGTCCAAGAATAGCTTCCATTGGAATGCTAATGGCAATTGAAGAGGCAGGCCAGTGGCAAGCCACTAGCTTCTAGCAGTTGGAAAGTTGCTGACACAGTGCAGGTGTTGTGCGGCTTCTTTCTTGGCCTCCTAGAAGGTGCCGTGGTGCCGCGCTCTCCGTCTCTTGCTTGCCAATATGTTGCCGTGTTCCTCCTATTGTTTGGTTTGTTTTGATTTGTTTTGATGATCTTTTGGCGGGTTTTCGGAATGTTTTGGTGGTGTTTTAGAATGTTTTGTTTTCTCTTGTGTTGTTTTTATTGTGTTGGCAGGTTGTGGAACGTTTGGATTAGTTTTGGAGGGTTTTAAAATCTTTTGGCGGGTATTTGGAATGTTTTGGTTTGCTTTCATTTGTTTTGATTATGTTTTGGCAAGTTATTGAAAGTTTTGATCACTTCTGACTGGTTTTCTAGTATTTTGGCATCTTTTCAGAATGTTTTGATCAGTTTTGGCAGGTTGTAAACTATTTTGTCAGGTTTTTGGAACGTTTTGGTTGGTTTTGATTTGTTTTTATGATGTTTTGCCAAGTTTTTTGAATGTTTTGATCAGTTCTGGCTGGTTTTCTAATGTTTTGGCATTTTTTCAGAATGTTTTGATGAGTTTTGTGGGTCTAAATTATTTTGGCGGGTTTTCGGAATATTTTGGTTGGTTTTGATTTGTTTTTATGATGTTTTGGCGGGTTTTCAGAATGTTTTGGTTGGGTTTTAGAATGTTTTGTATTCTCTTGAGTTGTTTTTATTCTGTTGGCAGGTTTTGGAATGTTTGGATTGCTTTTGGCGGGTTTTAAAATATTTTGGCGGGTATTTGGAATCTTTTGGCGGGTATTCGGAATGTTTTGATTAGTTTTGACGGGTTTTGAAATATTTTGGCGGATTTTGAGAAGGTTTTGATTCTGTTTAGCCCAGTTTTTGGTGTGTTTGGATTAGCTTTGGTGGGCTTTATCATGTTTTGTCAGGTTTTTTCGAATGTATTGATCACTTCTGTCTGGTTTTCTATTTTGGCGGGTTTGAAAATATTTTTGGATGAGTTTTGGCGGGTTTGAAAATATTTTGGCTCTTTGCGCAGAGACGACGGTGCCGGTTGCGGTGCGCTGCGGGGCGCTCCTTCTGCGGAAAGACGCCTGGCAGCGGCACTTGGGACAGCTCCGCGTCTCCGTATTCTGCGTTTCTTGCCTTCTGCATCTCAGCAAAATGCTTTCCCACTAGGTCTAGCAAGGAGAAACTGTGGCAGCTGAGTAGATGTAGCCCGGCCCGCCCTTTGAAGTTGACAAGTTCTTGGCATCTCAGAACCTCAGGGGAAGAGCAAGGTTATCTATGGTAGGCTGGGGCAGAACTGGAAGCAAGCAGAGCAAAGTTGTCCAAGAATAGCTTCCATTGGAATGCTAATGGCAATTGAAGAGGCAGGCCAGTGGCAAGCCACTATCTTCTAGCAGTTTGAAAGTTGCTGACACAGTGCGGTGTTGTGCGGCTTCTTTCTTGGCCTCCTAGAAGGTGCCGTGGTGCCGCGCTCTCCGTCTCTTGCTTGCCAATATGTTGCCGTGTTCCTCCTATTGTTTGGTTTGTTTTGATTTGTTTTGATGATCTTTTGGTGGGTTTTCGGAATGTTTTGGTGGTGTTTTAGAATGTTTTGTTTTCTCTTGTGTTGTTTTTATTGTGTTGGCAGGTTTTGGAATGTTTGGATTCCTTTTGGCGGGTTTTAAAATATTTTGGCGGGTATTTGGAATGTTTTGGTTTGCTTTCATTTGTTTTGATTATGTTTTGGCAAGTTATTGAAAGTTTCGATCACTTCTGACTGGTTTTCTAGTATTTTGGCATCTTTTCAGAATGTTTTGATCAGTTTTGGCAGGTTGTAAACTATTTTGTTGGGTTTTTGGAATGTTTTGGTTGGTTTTGATTTGTTTTTATGATGTTTTGCCAAGTTTTTTGAATGTTTTGATCAGTTCTGGCTGGTTTTCTAATGTTTTGGCATTTTTTCAGAATGTTTTGATGAGTTTTGTGGGTCTAAATTATTTTGGCGGGTTTTCGGAATATTTTGGTTGGTTTTGATTTGTTTTTATGATGTTTTGGCGGGTTTTCGGAATGTTTTGGTTGGGTTTTAGAATGTTTTGTATTCTCTTGAGTTGTTTTTATTCTGTTGGCAGGTTTTGGAATGTTTGGATTCCTTTTGGCGGGTTTTAAAATCTTTTGGCGGGTATTTGGAATGTTTTGGCGGGTATTCGGAATGTTTTGATTAGTTTTGACGGGTTTTGAAATATTTTGGCGGGTTTTTAGAAGGTTTTGACTTGTTTTGATTCTGTTTAGCCCAGTTTTTGGTGTGTTTGGATTAGCTTTGGTGGGCTTTATCAGGTTTTGTCAGGTTTTTTCGAATGTATTGATCACTTCTGTCTGGTTTTCTATTTTGGCGGGTTTGAAAATATTTTTGGATTAGTTTTGGCGGGTTTGAAAATATTTTGGCTCTTTGCGTAGAGACGACGGTGCCGGTTGCGGTGCGCTGCGGGGCGCTCCTTCTGCGGAAAGACGCCTGGCAGCGGCACTTGGGACAGCTCCGCGTCTCCGTATTCTGCGTTTCTTGCCTTCTGCATCTCAGCAAAATGCTTTCCCACTAGGTCTAGCAAGGAGAAACTGTGGCAGCTGAGTAGATGTAGCCCGGCCCGCCCTTTGAAGTTGACAAGTTCTTGGCATCTCAGAGTCTCAAGGGAAGAGCAAGGTTATCTATGGTAGGCTGGGGCAGAACTAGCAGCAAGCAGAGCAAAGTTGTCCAAGAATAGCTTCCATTGGAATGCTAATGGCAATTGAAGAGGCAGGCCAGTGGCAAGCCACTAGCTTCTAGCAGTTGGAAAGTTGCTGACACAGTGCAGGTGTTGTGCGGCTTCTTTCTTGGCCTCCTAGAAGGTGCCGTGGGCTCCGTCTCTTGCTTGCCAATATGTTGCCGTGTTCCTCCTATTGTTTGGTTTGTTTTGATTTGTTTTGATGATCTTTTGGCGGGTTTTCGGAATGTTTTGGTGGTGTTTTAGAATGTTTTGTTTTCTCTTGTGTTGTTTTTATTGTCTTGGCAGGTTGTGGAACGTTTGGATTAGTTTTGGCGGGTTTTAAAATATTTTGGCGGGTATTTGGAATGTTTTGGTTTGCTTTCATTTGTTTTGATTATGTTTTGGCAAGTTATTGAAAGTTTTGATCACTTCTGACTGGTTTTCTAGTATTTTGGCATCTTTTCAGAATGTTTTGATCAGTTTTGGCAGGTTGTAAACTATTTTGTTGGGTTTTTGGAATGTTTTGGTTGGTTTTGATTTGTTTTTATGATGTTTTGCCAAGTTTTTTGAATGTTTTGATCAGTTCTGGCTGGTTTTCTAATGTTTTGGCATTTTTTCAGAACGTTTTGATGAGTTTTGTGGGTCTAAATTATTTTGGCGGGTTTTCGGAATTTTTTGGTTGGTTTTGATTTGTTTTTATGATGTTTTGGCGGGTTTTCGGAATGTTTTGGTTGGGTTTTAGAATGTTTTGTATTCTCTTGAGTTGTTTTTATTGTGTTGGCAGGTTTTGGAATGTTTGGATTCCTTTTGGCGGGTTTTAAAATATTTTGGCGGGTATTTGGAATCTTTTGGCGGGTATTCGGAATGTTTTGATTAGTTTTGATGGGTTTTGAAATATTTTGGCCGGTTTTTAGAAGGTTTTGACTTGTTTTGATTCTGTTTAGCCCAGTTTTTGGTGTGTTTGGATTAGCTTTGGTGGGCTTTATCAGGTTTTGTCAGGTTTTTTCGAATGTATTGATCACTTCTGTCTGGTTTTCTATTTTGGCGGGTTTGAAAATATTTTTGGATTAGTTTTGGCGGGTTTGAAAATATTTTGGCTCTTTGCGCAGAGACGACGGTGCCGGTTGCGGTGCGCTGCGGGGCGCTCCTTCTGCGGAAAGACGCCTGGCAGCGGCACTTGGGACAGCTCCGCGTCTCCGTATTCTGTGTTTCTTGCCTTCTGCATCTCAGCAAAATGCTTTCCCACTAGGTCTAGCAAGGAGGAACTGTGGCAGCTGAGTAGATGTAGCCCGGCCCACCCTTTGAAGTTGACAAGTTCTTGGCATCTCAGAGTCTCAAGGGAAGAGCAAGGTTATCTATGGTAGGCTGGGGCAGAACTAGCAGCAAGCAGAGCAAAGTTGTCCAAGAATAGCTTCCATTGGAATGCTAATGGCAATTGAAGAGGCAGGCCAGTGGCAAGCCACTAGCTTCTAGCAGTTGGAAAGTTGCTGACACAGTGCAGGTGTTGTGCGGCTTCTTTCTTGGCCTCCTAGAAGGTGCCGTGGTGCCGCGCTCTCCGTCTCTTGCTTGCCAATATGTTGCCGTGTTCCTCCTATTGTTTGGTTTGTTTTGATTTGTTTTGATGATCTTTTGGCGGGTTTTCGGAATGTTTTGGTGGTGTTTTAGAATGTTTTGTTTTCTCTTGTGTTGTTTTTATTGTGTTGGCAGGTTGTGGAACGTTTGGATTAGTTTTGGAGGGTTTTAAAATCTTTTGGCGGGTATTTGGAATGTTTTGGTTTGCTTTCATTTGTTTTGATTATGTTTTGGCAAGTTATTGAAAGTTTTGATCACTTCTGACTGGTTTTCTAGTATTTTGGCATCTTTTCAGAATGTTTTGATCAGTTTTGGCAGGTTGTAAACTATTTTGTCAGGTTTTTGGAACGTTTTGGTTGGTTTTGATTTGTTTTTATGATGTTTTGCCAAGTTTTTTGAATGTTTTGATCAGTTCTGGCTGGTTTTCTAATGTTTTGGCATTTTTTCAGAATGTTTTGATGAGTTTTGTGGGTCTAAATTATTTTGGCGGGTTTTCGGAATATTTTGGTTGGTTTTGATTTGTTTTTATGATGTTTTGGCGGGTTTTCAGAATGTTTTGGTTGGGTTTTAGAATGTTTTGTATTCTCTTGAGTTGTTTTTATTCTGTTGGCAGGTTTTGGAATGTTTGGATTGCTTTTGGCGGGTTTTAAAATATTTTGGCGGGTATTTGGAATCTTTTGGCGGGTATTCGGAATGTTTTGATTAGTTTTGACGGGTTTTGAAATATTTTGGCGGATTTTGAGAAGGTTTTGATTCTGTTTAGCCCAGTTTTTGGTGTGTTTGGATTAGCTTTGGTGGGCTTTATCATGTTTTGTCAGGTTTTTTCGAATGTATTGATCACTTCTGTCTGGTTTTCTATTTTGGCGGGTTTGAAAATATTTTTGGATGAGTTTTGGCGGGTTTGAAAATATTTTGGCTCTTTGCGCAGAGACGACGGTGCCGGTTGCGGTGCGCTGCGGGGCGCTCCTTCTGCGGAAAGACGCCTGGCAGCGGCACTTGGGACAGCTCCGCGTCTCCGTATTCTGCGTTTCTTGCCTTCTGCATCTCAGCAAAATGCTTTCCCACTAGGTCTAGCAAGGAGAAACTGTGGCAGCTGAGTAGATGTAGCCCGGCCCGCCCTTTGAAGTTGACAAGTTCTTGGCATCTCAGAACCTCAGGGGAAGAGCAAGGTTATCTATGGTAGGCTGGGGCAGAACTGGAAGCAAGCAGAGCAAAGTTGTCCAAGAATAGCTTCCATTGGAATGCTAATGGCAATTGAAGAGGCAGGCCAGTGGCAAGCCACTATCTTCTAGCAGTTTGAAAGTTGCTGACACAGTGCGGTGTTGTGCGGCTTCTTTCTTGGCCTCCTAGAAGGTGCCGTGGTGCCGCGCTCTCCGTCTCTTGCTTGCCAATATGTTGCCGTGTTCCTCCTATTGTTTGGTTTGTTTTGATTTGTTTTGATGATCTTTTGGTGGGTTTTCGGAATGTTTTGGTGGTGTTTTAGAATGTTTTGTTTTCTCTTGTGTTGTTTTTATTGTGTTGGCAGGTTTTGGAATGTTTGGATTCCTTTTGGCGGGTTTTAAAATATTTTGGCGGGTATTTGGAATGTTTTGGTTTGCTTTCATTTGTTTTGATTATGTTTTGGCAAGTTATTGAAAGTTTCGATCACTTCTGACTGGTTTTCTAGTATTTTGGCATCTTTTCAGAATGTTTTGATCAGTTTTGGCAGGTTGTAAACTATTTTGTTGGGTTTCTGGAATGTTTTGGTTGGTTTTGATTTGTTTTTATGATGTTTTGCCAAGTTTTTTGAATGTTTTGATCAGTTCTGGCTGGTTTTCTAATGTTTTGGCATTTTTTCAGAATGTTTTGATGAGTTTTGTGGGTCTAAATTATTTTGGCGGGTTTTCGGAATTTTTTGGTTGGTTTTGATTTGTTTTTATGATGTTTTGGCGGGTTTTAGGAATGTTTTGGTTGGGTTTTAGAATGTTTTGTATTCTCTTGAGTTGTTTTTATTCTGTTGGCAGGTTTTGGAATGTTTGGATTCCTTTTGGCGGGTTTTAAAATCTTTTGGCGGGTATTTGGAATGTTTTGGCGGGTATTCGGAATGTTTTGATTAGTTTTGACGGGTTTTGAAATATTTTGGCCGGTGTTTAGAAGGTTTTGACTTGTTTTGATTCTGTTTAGCCCAGTTTTTGGTGTGTTTGGATTAGCTTTGGTGGGCTTTATCAGGTTTTGTGAGGTTTTTTCGAATGTATTGATCACTTCTGTCTGGTTTTCTATTTTGGCGGGTTTGAAAATATTTTTGGATTAGTTTTGGCGGGTTTGAAAATATTTTGGCTCTTTGCGTAGAGACGACGGTGCCGGTTGCGGTGCGCTGCGGGGCGCTCCTTCTGCGGAAAGACGCCTGGCAGCGGCACTTGGGACAGCTCCGCGTCTCCGTATTCTGCGTTTCTTGCCTTCTGCATCTCAGCAAAATGCTTTCCCACTAGGTCTAGCAAGGAGAAACTGTGGCAGCTGAGTAGATGTAGCCCGACCCGCCCTTTGAAGTTGACAAGTTCTTGGCATCTCAGAGTCTCAAGGGAAGAGCAAGGTTATCTATGGTAGGCTGGGGCAGAACTAGCAGCAAGCAGAGCAAAGTTGTCCAAGAATAGCTTCCATTGGAATGCTAATGGCAATTGAAGAGGCAGGCCAGTGGCAAGCCACTAGCTTCTAGCAGTTGGAAAGTTGCTGACACAGTGCAGGTGTTGTGCGGCTCCTTTCTTGGCCTCCTAGAAGGTGCCGTGGTGCCGCGCTCTCCGTCTCTTGCTTGCCAATATGTTGCCGTGTTCCTCCTATTGTTTGGTTTGTTTTGATTTGTTTTGATGATCTTTTGGCGGGTTTTCGGAATGTTTTGGTGGTGTTTTAGAATGTTTTGTTTTCTCTTGTGTTGTTTTTATTGTCTTGGCAGGTTGTGGAACGTTTGGATTAGTTTTGGAGGGTTTTAAAATCTTTTGGCGGGTATTTGGAATGTTTTGGTTTGCTTTCATTTGTTTTGATTATGTTTTGGCAAGTTATTGAAAGTTTCGATCACTTCTGACTGGTTTTCTAGTATTTTGGCATCTTTTCAGAATGTTTTGATCAGTTTTGGCAGGTTGTAAACTATTTTGTCAGGTTTTTGGAACGTTTTGGTTGGTTTTGATTTGTTTTTATGATGTTTTGCCAAGTTTTTTGAATGTTTTGATCAGTTCTGGCTGGTTTTCTAATGTTTTGGCATTTTTTCAGAATGTTTTGATGAGTTTTGTGGGTCTAAATTATTTTGGCGGGTTTTCGGAATATTTTGGTTGGTTTTGATTTGTTTTTATGATGTTTTGGCGGGTTTTCAGAATGTTTTGGTTGGGTTTTAGAATGTTTTGTATTCTCTTGAGTTGTTTTTATTCTGTTGGCAGGTTTTGGAATGTTTGGATTGCTTTTGGCGGGTTTTAAAATATTTTGGCGGGTATTTGGAATCTTTTGGCGGGTATTCGGAATGTTTTGATTAGTTTTGACGGGTTTTGAAATATTTTGGCGGATTTTGAGAAGGTTTTGATTCTGTTTAGCCCAGTTTTTGGTGTGTTTGGATTAGCTTTGGTGGGCTTTATCATGTTTTGTCAGGTTTTTTCGAATGTATTGATCACTTCTGTCTGGTTTTCTATTTTGGCGGGTTTGAAAATATTTTTGGATGAGTTTTGGCGGGTTTGAAAATATTTTGGCTCTTTGCGCAGAGACGACGGTGCCGGTTGCGGTGCGCTGCGGGGCGCTCCTTCTGCGGAAAGACGCCTGGCAGCGGCACTTGGGACAGCTCCGCGTCTCCGTATTCTGCGTTTCTTGCCTTCTGCATCTCAGCAAAATGCTTTCCCACTAGGTCTAGCAAGGAGAAACTGTGGCAGCTGAGTAGATGTAGCCCGGCCCGCCCTTTGAAGTTGACAAGTTCTTGGCATCTCAGAACCTCAGGGGAAGAGCAAGGTTATCTATGGTAGGCTGGGGCAGAACTGGAAGCAAGCAGAGCAAAGTTGTCCAAGAATAGCTTCCATTGGAATGCTAATGGCAATTGAAGAGGCAGGCCAGTGGCAAGCCACTATCTTCTAGCAGTTTGAAAGTTGCTGACACAGTGCGGTGTTGTGCGGCTTCTTTCTTGGCCTCCTAGAAGGTGCCGTGGTGCCGCGCTCTCCGTCTCTTGCTTGCCAATATGTTGCCATGTTCCTCCTATTGTTTGGTTTGTTTTGATTTGTTTTGATGATCTTTTGGTGGGTTTTCGGAATGTTTTGGTGGTGTTTTAGAATGTTTTGTTTTCTCTTGTGTTGTTTTTATTGTGTTGGCAGGTTTTGGAATGTTTGGATTCCTTTTGGCGGGTTTTAAAATATTTTGGCGGGTATTTGGAATGTTTTGGTTTGCTTTCATTTGTTTTGATTATGTTTTGGCAAGTTATTGAAAGTTTCGATCACTTCTGACTGGTTTTCTAGTATTTTGGCATCTTTTCAGAATGTTTTGATCAGTTTTGGCAGGTTGTAAACTATTTTGTTGGGTTTCTGGAATGTTTTGGTTGGTTTTGATTTGTTTTTATGATGTTTTGCCAAGTTTTTTGAATGTTTTGATCAGTTCTGGCTGGTTTTCTAATGTTTTGGCATTTTTTCAGAATGTTTTGATGAGTTTTGTGGGTCTAAATTATTTTGGCGGGTTTTCGGAATTTTTTGGTTGGTTTTGATTTGTTTTTATGATGTTTTGGCGGGTTTTCGGAATGTTTTGGTTGGGTTTTAGAATGTTTTGTATTCTCTTGAGTTGTTTTTATTCTGTTGGCAGGTTTTGGAATGTTTGGATTCCTTTCGGCGGGTTTTAAAATCTTTTGGCGGGTATTTGGAATGTTTTGGCGGGTATTCGGAATGTTTTGATTAGTTTTGACGGGTTTTGAAATATTTTGGCCGGTTTTTAGAAGGTTTTGACTTGTTTTGATTCTGTTTAGCCCAGTTTTTGGTGTGTTTGGATTAGCTTTGGTGGGCTTTATCAGGTTTTGTGAGGTTTTTTCGAATGTATTGATCACTTCTGTCTGGTTTTCTATTTTGGCGGGTTTGAAAATATTTTTGGATTAGTTTTGGCGGGTTTGAAAATATTTTGGCTCTTTGCGCAGAGACGACGGTGCCGGTTGCGGTGCGCTCCGGGGCGCTCCTTCTGCGGAAAGATGCCTGGCAGCGGCACTTGGGACAGCTCCGCGTCTCCGTATTCTGCGTTTCTTGCCTTCTGCATCTCAGCAAAATGCTTTCCCACTAGGTCTAGCAAGGAGAAACTGTGGCAGCTGAGTAGATGTAGCCCGGCCCGCCCTTTGAAGTTGACAAGTTCTTGGCATCTCAGAGCCTCAAGGGAAGAGCAAGGTTATCTATGGTAGGCTGGGGCAGAACTAGCAGCAAGCAGAGCAAAGTTGTCCAAGAATAGCTTCCATTGGAATGCTAATGGCAATTGAAGAGGCAGGCCAGTGGCAAGCCACTAGCTTCTAGCAGTTTGAAAGTTGCAGACACAGTGCAGGTGTTGTGCGGCTTCTTTCTTGGCCTCCTAGAAGGTGCCGTGGTGCCGCGCTCTCCGTCTCTTGCTTGCCAATATGTTGCCGTGTTCCTCCTATTGTTTGGTTTGTTTTGATTTGTTTTTATGATCTTTTGGCGGGTTTTCGGAATGTTTTGGTGGTGTTTTAGAATGTTTTGTTTTCTCTTGTGTTGTTTTTATTGTCTTGGCAGGTTGTGGAACGTTTGGATTAGTTTTGGCGGGTTTTAAAATATTTTGGCGGGTATTTGGAATGTTTTGGTTTGCTTTCATTTGTTTTGATTATGTTTTGGCAAGTTATTGAAAGTTTCGATCACTTCTGACTGGTTTTCTAGTATTTTGGCATCTTTTCAGAATGTTTTGATCAGTTTTGGCAGGTTGTAAACTATTTTGTCAGGTTTTTGGAATGTTTTGGTTGGTTTTGATTTGTTTTTATGATGTTTTGCCAAGTTTTTTGAATGTTTTGATCAGTTCTGGCTGGTTTTCTAATGTTTTGGCATTTTTTCAGAACGTTTTGATGAGTTTTGCGGGTCTAAATTATTTTGGCGGGTTTTCGGAATTTTTTGGTTGGTTTTGATTTGTTTTTATGATGTTTTGGCGGGTTTTCGGAATGTTTTGGTTGGGTTTTAGAATGTTTTGTATTCTCTTGAGTTGTTTTTATTGTGTTGGCAGGTTTTGGAATGTTTGGATTCCTTTTGGCGGGTTTTAAAATATTTTGGCGGGTATTTGGAATGTTTTGGTTTGCTTTCATTTGTTTTGATTATGTTTTGGCAAGTTATTGAAAGTTTCGATCACTTCTGACTGGTTTTCTAGTATTTTGGCATCTTTTCAGAATGTTTTGATCAGTTTTGGCAGGTTGTAAACTATTTTGTTGGGTTTCTGGAATGTTTTGGTTGGTTTTGATTTGTTTTTATGATGTTTTGCCAAGTTTTTTGAATGTTTTGATCAGTTCTGGCTGGTTTTCTAATGTTTTGGCATTTTTTCAGAATGTTTTGATGAGTTTTGTGGGTCTAAATTATTTTGGCGGGTTTTCGGAATTTTTTGGTTGGTTTTGATTTGTTTTTATGATGTTTTGGCGGGTTTTCGGAATGTTTTGGTTGGGTTTTAGAATGTTTTGTATTCTCTTGAGTTGTTTTTATTCTGTTGGCAGGTTTTGGAATGTTTGGATTCCTTTTGGCGGGTTTTAAAATCTTTTGGCGGGTATTTGGAATGTTTTGGCGGGTATTCGGAATGTTTTGATTAGTTTTGACGGGTTTTGAAATATTTTGGCCGGTGTTTAGAAGGTTTTGACTTGTTTTGATTCTGTTTAGCCCAGTTTTTGGTGTGTTTGGATTAGCTTTGGTGGGCTTTATCAGGTTTTGTGAGGTTTTTTCGAATGTATTGATCACTTCTGTCTGGTTTTCTATTTTGGCGGGTTTGAAAATATTTTTGGATTAGTTTTGGCGGGTTTGAAAATATTTTGGCTCTTTGCGTAGAGACGACGGTGCCGGTTGCGGTGCGCTGCGGGGCGCTCCTTCTGCGGAAAGACGCCTGGCAGCGGCACTTGGGACAGCTCCGCGTCTCCGTATTCTGCGTTTCTTGCCTTCTGCATCTCAGCAAAATGCTTTCCCACTAGGTCTAGCAAGGAGAAACTGTGGCAGCTGAGTAGATGTAGCCCGACCCGCCCTTTGAAGTTGACAAGTTCTTGGCATCTCAGAGTCTCAAGGGAAGAGCAAGGTTATCTATGGTAGGCTGGGGCAGAACTAGCAGCAAGCAGAGCAAAGTTGTCCAAGAATAGCTTCCATTGGAATGCTAATGGCAATTGAAGAGGCAGGCCAGTGGCAAGCCACTAGCTTCTAGCAGTTGGAAAGTTGCTGACACAGTGCAGGTGTTGTGCGGCTTCTTTCTTGGCCTCCTAGAAGGTGCCGTGGTGCCGCGCTCTCCGTCTCTTGCTTGCCAATATGTTGCCGTGTTCCTCCTATTGTTTGGTTTGTTTTGATTTGTTTTGATGATCTTTTGGCGGGTTTTCGGAATGTTTTGGTGGTGTTTTAGAATGTTTTGTTTTCTCTTGTGTTGTTTTTATTGTGTTGGCAGGTTGTGGAACGTTTGGATTAGTTTTGGAGGGTTTTAAAATATTTTGGCGGGTATTTGGAATGTTTTGGTTTGCTTTCATTTGTTTTGATTATGTTTTGGCAAGTTATTGAAAGTTTCGATCACTTCTGACTGGTTTTCTAGTATTTTGGCATCTTTTCAGAATGTTTTGATCAGTTTTGGCAGGTTGTAAACTATTTTGTCAGGTTTTTGGAACGTTTTGGTTGGTTTTGATTTGTTTTTATGATGTTTTGCCAAGTTTTTTGAATGTTTTGATCAGTTCTGGCTGGTTTTCTAATGTTTTGGCATTTTTTCAGAATGTTTTGATGAGTTTTGTGGGTCTAAATTATTTTGGCGGGTTTTCGGAATATTTTGGTTGGTTTTGATTTGTTTTTATGATGTTTTGGCGGGTTTTCAGAATGTTTTGGTTGGGTTTTAGAATGTTTTGTATTCTCTTGAGTTGTTTTTATTCTGTTGGCAGGTTTTGGAATGTTTGGATTGCTTTTGGCGGGTTTTAAAATATTTTGGCGGGTATTTGGAATCTTTTGGCGGGTATTCGGAATGTTTTGATTAGTTTTGACGGGTTTTGAAATATTTTGGCGGATTTTGAGAAGGTTTTGATTCTGTTTAGCCCAGTTTTTGGTGTGTTTGGATTAGCTTTGGTGGGCTTTATCATGTTTTGTCAGGTTTTTTCGAATGTATTGATCACTTCTGTCTGGTTTTCTATTTTGGCGGGTTTGAAAATATTTTTGGATGAGTTTTGGCGGGTTTGAAAATATTTTGGCTCTTTGCGCAGAGACGACGGTGCCGGTTGCGGTGCGCTGCGGGGCGCTCCTTCTGCGGAAAGACGCCTGGCAGCGGCACTTGGGACAGCTCCGCGTCTCCGTATTCTGCGTTTCTTGCCTTCTGCATCTCAGCAAAATGCTTTCCCACTAGGTCTAGCAAGGAGAAACTGTGGCAGCTGAGTAGATGTAGCCCGGCCCGCCCTTTGAAGTTGACAAGTTCTTGGCATCTCAGAACCTCAGGGGAAGAGCAAGGTTATCTATGGTAGGCTGGGGCAGAACTGGAAGCAAGCAGAGCAAAGTTGTCCAAGAATAGCTTCCATTGGAATGCTAATGGCAATTGAAGAGGCAGGCCAGTGGCAAGCCACTATCTTCTAGCAGTTTGAAAGTTGCTGACACAGTGCGGTGTTGTGCGGCTTCTTTCTTGGCCTCCTAGAAGGTGCCGTGGTGCCGCGCTCTCCGTCTCTTGCTTGCCAATATGTTGCCGTGTTCCTCCTATTGTTTGGTTTGTTTTGATTTGTTTTGATGATCTTTTGGTGGGTTTTCGGAATGTTTTGGTGGTGTTTTAGAATGTTTTGTTTTCTCTTGTGTTGTTTTTATTGTGTTGGCAGGTTTTGGAATGTTTGGATTCCTTTTGGCGGGTTTTAAAATATTTTGGCGGGTATTTGGAATGTTTTGGTTTGCTTTCATTTGTTTTGATTATGTTTTGGCAAGTTATTGAAAGTTTCGATCACTTCTGACTGGTTTTCTAGTATTTTGGCATCTTTTCAGAATGTTTTGATCAGTTTTGGCAGGTTGTAAACTATTTTGTTGGGTTTCTGGAATGTTTTGGTTGGTTTTGATTTGTTTTTATGATGTTTTGCCAAGTTTTTTGAATGTTTTGATCAGTTCTGGCTGGTTTTCTAATGTTTTGGCATTTTTTCAGAATGTTTTGATGAGTTTTGTGGGTCTAAATTATTTTGGCGGGTTTTCGGAATTTTTTGGTTGGTTTTGATTTGTTTTTATGATGTTTTGGCGGGTTTTCGGAATGTTTTGGTTGGGTTTTAGAATGTTTTGTATTCTCTTGAGTTGTTTTTATTCTGTTGGCAGGTTTTGGAATGTTTGGATTCCTTTCGGCGGGTTTTAAAATCTTTTGGCGGGTATTTGGAATGTTTTGGCGGGTATTCGGAATGTTTTGATTAGTTTTGACGGGTTTTGAAATATTTTGGCCGGTTTTTAGAAGGTTTTGACTTGTTTTGATTCTGTTTAGCCCAGTTTTTGGTGTGTTTGGATTAGCTTTGGTGGGCTTTATCAGGTTTTGTGAGGTTTTTTCGAATGTATTGATCACTTCTGTCTGGTTTTCTATTTTGGCGGGTTTGAAAATATTTTTGGATTAGTTTTGGCGGGTTTGAAAATATTTTGGCTCTTTGCGTAGAGACGACGGTGCCGGTTGCGGTGCGCTGCGGGGCGCTCCTTCTGCGGAAAGACGCCTGGCAGCGGCACTTGGGACAGCTCCGCGTCTCCATATTCTGCGTTTCTTGCCTTCTGCATCTCAGCAAAATGCTTTCCCACTAGGTCTAGCAAGGAGAAACTGTGGCAGCTGAGTAGATGTAGCCCGGCCCGCCCTTTGAAGTTGACAAGTTCTTGGCATCTCAGAGTCTCAAGGGAAGAGCAAGGTTATCTATGGTAGGCTGGGGCAGAACTAGCAGCAAGCAGAGCAAAGTTGTCCAAGAATAGCTTCCATTGGAATGCTAATGGCAATTGAAGAGGCAGGCCAGTGGCAAGCCACTAGCTTCTAGCAGTTGGAAAGTTGCTGACACAGTGCAGGTGTTGTGCGGCTTCTTTCTTGGCCTCCTAGAAGGTGCCGTGGTGCCGCGCTCTCCGTCTCTTGCTTGCCAATATGTTGCCGTGTTCCTCCTATTGTTTGGTTTGTTTTGATTTGTTTTGATGATCTTTTGGCGGGTTTTCGGAATGTTTTGGTGGTGTTTTAGAATGTTTTGTTTTCTCTTGTGTTGTTTTTATTGTCTTGGCAGGTTGTGGAACGTTTGGATTAGTTTTGGCGGGTTTTAAAATATTTTGGCGGGTATTTGGAATGTTTTGGTTTGCTTTCATTTGTTTTGATTATGTTTTGGCAAGTTATTGAAAGTTTCGATCACTTCTGACTGGTTTTCTAGTATTTTGGCATCTTTTCAGAATGTTTTGATCAGTTTTGGCAGGTTGTAAACTATTTTGTCAGGTTTTTGGAACGTTTTGGTTGGTTTTGATTTGTTTTTATGATGTTTTGCCAAGTTTTTTGAATGTTTTGATCAGTTCTGGCTGGTTTTCTAATGTTTTGGCATTTTTTCAGAATGTTTTGATGAGTTTTGTGGGTCTAAATTATTTTGGCGGGTTTTCGGAATATTTTGGTTGGTTTTGATTTGTTTTTATGATGTTTTGGCGGGTTTTCAGAATGTTTTGGTTGGGTTTTAGAATGTTTTGTATTCTCTTGAGTTGTTTTTATTCTGTTGGCAGGTTTTGGAATGTTTGGATTGCTTTTGGCGGGTTTTAAAATATTTTGGCGGGTATTTGGAATGTTTTGGCGGGTATTCGGAAGGTTTTGATTAGTTTTGACGGGTTTTGAAATATTTTGGCGGATTTTGAGAAGGTTTTGATTCTGTTTAGCCCAGTTTTTGGTGTGTTTGGATTAGCTTTGGTGGGCTTTATCATGTTTTGTCAGGTTTTTTCGAATGTATTGATCACTTCTGTCTGGTTTTCTATTTTGGCGGGTTTGAAAATATTTTTGGATTAGTTTTGGCGGGTTTGAAAATATTTTGGCTCTTTGCGTAGAGACGACGGTGCCGGTTGCGGTGCGCTGCGGGGCGCTCCTTCTGCGGAAAGACGCCTGGCAGCGGCACTTGGGACAGCTCCGCGTCTCCGTATTCTGCGTTTCTTGCCTTCTGCATCTCAGCAAAATGCTTTCCCACTAGGTCTAGCAAGGAGAAACTGTGGCAGCTGAGTAGATGTAGCCCGGCCCGCCCTTTGAAGTTGACAAGTTCTTGGCATCTCAGAACCTCAGGGGAAGAGCAAGGTTATCTATGGTAGGCTGGGGCAGAACTGGAAGCAAGCAGAGCAAAGTTGTCCAAGAATAGCTTCCATTGGAATGCTAATGGCAATTGAAGAGGCAGGCCAGTGGCAAGCCACTATCTTCTAGCAGTTTGAAAGTTGCTGACACAGTGCGGTGTTGTGCGGCTTCTTTCTTGGCCTCCTAGAAGGTGCCGTGGTGCCGCGCTCTCCGTCTCTTGCTTGCCAATATGTTGCCGTGTTCCTCCTATTGTTTGGTTTGTTTTGATTTGTTTTGATGATCTTTTGGTGGGTTTTCGGAATGTTTTGGTGGTGTTTTAGAATGTTTTGTTTTCTCTTGTGTTGTTTTTATTGTGTTGGCAGGTTTTGGAATGTTTGGATTCCTTTTGGCGGGTTTTAAAATATTTTGGCGGGTATTTGGAATGTTTTGGTTTGCTTTCATTTGTTTTGATTATGTTTTGGCAAGTTATTGAAAGTTTCGATCACTTCTGACTGGTTTTCTAGTATTTTGGCATCTTTTCAGAATGTTTTGATCAGTTTTGGCAGGTTGTAAACTATTTTGTTGGGTTTCTGGAATGTTTTGGTTGGTTTTGATTTGTTTTTATGATGTTTTGCCAAGTTTTTTGAATGTTTTGATCAGTTCTGGCTGGTTTTCTAATGTTTTGGCATTTTTTCAGAATGTTTTGATGAGTTTTGTGGGTCTAAATTATTTTGGCGGGTTTTCGGAATTTTTTGGTTGGTTTTGATTTGTTTTTATGATGTTTTGGCGGGTTTTCGGAATGTTTTGGTTGGGTTTTAGAATGTTTTGTATTCTCTTGAGTTGTTTTTATTCTGTTGGCAGGTTTTGGAATGTTTGGATTCCTTTTGGCGGGTTTTAAAATATTTTGGCGGGTATTTGGAATGTTTTGGCGGGTATTCGGAATGTTTTGATTAGTTTTGACGGGTTTTGAAATATTTTGGCCGGTTTTTAGAAGGTTTTGACTTGTTTTGATTCTGTTTAGCCCAGTTTTTGGTGTGTTTGGATTAGCTTTGGTGGGCTTTATCAGGTTTTGTGAGGTTTTTTCGAATGTATTGATCACTTCTGTCTGGTTTTCTATTTTGGCGGGTTTGAAAATATTTTTGGATTAGTTTTGGCGGGTTTGAAAATATTTTGGCTCTTTGCGTAGAGACGACGGTGCCGGTTGCGGTGCGCTGCGGGGCGCTCCTTCTGCGGAAAGACGCCTGGCAGCGGCACTTGGGACAGCTCCGCGTCTCCGTATTCTGCGTTTCTTGCCTTCTGCATCTCAGCAAAATGCTTTCCCACTAGGTCTAGCAAGGAGAAACTGTGGCAGCTGAGTAGATGTAGCCCGGCCCGCCCTTTGAAGTTGACAAGTTCTTGGCATCTCAGAGTCTCAAGGGAAGAGCAAGGTTATCTATGGTAGGCTGGGGCAGAACTAGCAGCAAGCAGAGCAAAGTTGTCCAAGAATAGCTTCCATTGGAATGCTAATGGCAATTGAAGAGGCAGGCCAGTGGCAAGCCACTAGCTTCTAGCAGTTGGAAAGTTGCTGACACAGTGCAGGTGTTGTGCGGCTTCTTTCTTGGCCTCCTAGAAGGTGCCGTGGTGCCGCGCTCTCCGTCTCTTGCTTGCCAATATGTTGCCGTGTTCCTCCTATTGTTTGGTTTGTTTTGATTTGTTTTGATGATCTTTTGGCGGGTTTTCGGAATGTTTTGGTGGTGTTTTAGAATGTTTTGTTTTCTCTTGTGTTGTTTTTATTGTCTTGGCAGGTTGTGGAACGTTTGGATTAGTTTTGGCGGGTTTTAAAATATTTTGGCGGGTATTTGGAATGTTTTGGTTTGCTTTCATTTGTTTTGATTATGTTTTGGCAAGTTATTGAAAGTTTCGATCACTTCTGACTGGTTTTCTAGTATTTTGGCATCTTTTCAGAATGTTTTGATCAGTTTTGGCAGGTTGTAAACTATTTTGTCAGGTTTTTGGAACGTTTTGGTTGGTTTTGATTTGTTTTTATGATGTTTTGCCAAGTTTTTTGAATGTTTTGATCAGTTTGGGCTGGTTTTCTAATGTTTTGGCATTTTTTCAGAATGTTTTGATGAGTTTTGTGGGTCTAAATTATTTTGGCGGGTTTTCGGAATATTTTGGTTGGTTTTGATTTGTTTTTATGATGTTTTGGCGGGTTTTCAGAATGTTTTGGTTGGGTTTTAGAATGTTTTGTATTCTCTTGAGTTGTTTTTATTGTGTTGGCAGGTTTTGGAATGTTTGGATTGCTTTTGGCGGGTTTTAAAATATTTTGGCGGGTATTTGGAATCTTTTGGCGGGTATTCGGAATGTTTTGATTAGTTTTGACGGGTTTTGAAATATTTTGGCGGATTTTGAGAAGGTTTTGATTCTGTTTAGCCCAGTTTTTGGTGTGTTTGGATTAGCTTTGGTGGGCTTTATCATGTTTTGTCAGGTTTTTTCGAATGTATTGATCACTTCTGTCTGGTTTTCTATTTTGGCGGGTTTGAAAATATTTTTGGATTAGTTTTGGCGGGTTTGAAAATATTTTGGCTCTTTGCGTAGAGAGGACGGTGCCGGTTGCGGTGCGCTGCGGGGCGCTCCTTCTGCGGAAAGACGCCTGGCAGCGGCACTTGGGACAGCTCCGCGTCTCCGTATTGTGCGTTTCTTGCCTTCTGCATCTCAGCAAAATGCTTTCCCACTAGGTCTAGCAAGGAGAAACTGTGGCAGCTGAGTAGATGTAGCCCGGCCCGCCCTTTGAAGTTGACAAGTTCTTGGCATCTCAGAGCCTCAAGGGAAGAGCAAGGTTATCTATGGTAGGCTGGGGCAGAACTAGCAGCAAGCAGAGCAAAGTTGTCCAAGAATAGCTTCCATTGGAATGCTAATGGCAATTGAAGAGGCAGGCCAGTGGCAAGCCACTATCTTCTAGCAGTTTGAAAGTTGCTGACACAGTGCAGGTGTTGTGCGGCTTCTTTCTTGGCCTCCTAGAAGGTGCCGTGGTGCCGCGCTCTCCGTCTCTTGCTTGCCAATATGTTGCCGTGTTCCTCCTATTGTTTGGTTTGTTTTGATTTGTTTTGATGATCTTTTGGCGGGTTTTCGGAATGTTTTGGTGGTGTTTTAGAATGTTTTGTTTTCTCTTGTGTTGTTTTTATTGTCTTGGCAGGTTGTGGAACGTTTGGATTAGTTTTGGCGGGTTTTAAAATATTTTGGCGGGTATTTGGAATGTTTTGGTTTGCTTTCATTTGTTTTGATTATGTTTTGGCAAGTTATTGAAAGTTTCGATCACTTCTGACTGGTTTTCTAGTATTTTGGCATCTTTTCAGAATGTTTTGATCAGTTTTGGCAGGTTGTAAACTATTTTGTCAGGTTTTTGGAACGTTTTGGTTGGTTTTGATTTGTTTTTATGATGTTTTGCCAAGTTTTTTGAATGTTTTGATCAGTTCTGGCTGGTTTTCTAATGTTTTGGCATTTTTTCAGAATGTTTTGATGAGTTTTGTGGGTCTAAATTATTTTGGCGGGTTTTCGGAATATTTTGGTTGGTTTTGATTTGTTTTTATGATGTTTTGGCGGGTTTTCAGAATGTTTTGGTTGGGTTTTAGAATGTTTTGTATTCTCTTGAGTTGTTTTTATTCTGTTGGCAGGTTTTGGAATGTTTGGATTGCTTTTGGCGGGTTTTAAAATATTTTGGCGGGTATTTGGAATGTTTTGGCGGGTATTCGGAATGTTTTGATTAGTTTTGACGGGTTTTGAAATATTTTGGCGGATTTTGAGAAGGTTTTGATTCTGTTTAGCCCAGTTTTTGGTGTGTTTGGATTAGCTTTGGTGGGCTTTATCATGTTTTGTCAGGTTTTTTCGAATGTATTGATCACTTCTGTCTGGTTTTCTATTTTGGCGGGTTTGAAAATATTTTTGGATGAGTTTTGGCGGGTTTGAAAATATTTTGGCTCTTTGCGTAGAGACGACGGTGCCGGTTGCGGTGCGCTCCGGGGCGCTCCTTCTGCGGAAAGACGCCTGGCAGCGGCACTTGGGACAGCTCCGCGTCTCCGTATTCTGCGTTTCTTGCCTTCTGCATCTCAGCAAAATGCTTTCCCACTAGGTCTAGCAAGGAGAAACTGTGGCAGCTGAGTAGATGTAGCCCGGCCCGCCCTTTGAAGTTGACAAGTTCTTGGCATCTCAGAACCTCAGGGGAAGAGCAAGGTTATCTATGGTAGGCTGGGGCAGAACTAGCAGCAAGCAGAGCAAAGTTGTCCAAGAATAGCTTCCATTGGAATGCTAATGGCAATTGAAGAGGCAGGCCAGTGGCAAGCCACTATCTTCTAGCAGTTTGAAAGTTGCTGACACAGTGCGGTGTTGTGCGGCTTCTTTCTTGGCCTCCTAGAAGGTGCCGTGGTGCCGCGCTCTCCGTCTCTTGCTTGCCAATATGTTGCCGTGTTCCTCCTATTGTTTGGTTTGTTTTGATTTGTTTTGATGATCTTTTGGTGGGTTTTCGGAATGTTTTGGTGGTGTTTTAGAATGTTTTGTTTTCTCTTGTGTTGTTTTTATTGTGTTGGCAGGTTTTGGAATGTTTGGATTCCTTTTGGCGGGTTTTAAAATATTTTGGCGGGTATTTGGAATGTTTTGGTTTGCTTTCATTTGTTTTGATTATGTTTTGGCAAGTTATTGAAAGTTTCGATCACTTCTGACTGGTTTTCTAGTATTTTGGCATCTTTTCAGAATGTTTTGATCAGTTTTGGCAGGTTGTAAACTATTTTGTTGGGTTTCTGGAATGTTTTGGTTGGTTTTGATTTGTTTTTATGATGTTTTGCCAAGTTTTTTGAATGTTTTGATCAGTTCTGGCTGGTTTTCTAATGTTTTGGCATTTTTTCAGAATGTTTTGATGAGTTTTGTGGGTCTAAATTATTTTGGCGGGTTTTCGGAATTTTTTGGTTGGTTTTGATTTGTTTTTATGATGTTTTGGCGGGTTTTCGGAATGTTTTGGTTGGGTTTTAGAATGTTTTGTATTCTCTTGAGTTGTTTTTATTGTGTTGGCAGGTTTTGGAATGTTTGGATTCCTTTTGGCGGGTTTTAAAATATTTTGGCGGGTATTTGGAATGTTTTGGCGGGTATTCGGAATGTTTTGATTAGTTTTGACGGGTTTTGAAATATTTTGGCCGGTTTTTAGAAGGTTTTGACTTGTTTTGATTCTGTTTAGCCCAGTTTTTGGTGTGTTTGGATTAGCTTTGGTGGGCTTTATCAGGTTTTGTGAGGTTTTTTCGAATGTATTGATCACTTCTGTCTGGTTTTCTATTTTGGCGGGTTTGAAAATATTTTTGGATTAGTTTTGGCGGGTTTGAAAATATTTTGGCTCTTTGCGTAGAGACGACGGTGCCGGTTGCGGTGCGCTGCGGGGCGCTCCTTCTGCGGAAAGACGCCTGGCAGCGGCACTTGGGACAGCTCCGCGTCTCCGTATTCTGCGTTTCTTGCCTTCTGCATCTCAGCAAAATGCTTTCCCACTAGGTCTAGCAAGGAGAAACTGTGGCAGCTGAGTAGATGTAGCCCGGCCCGCCCTTTGAAGTTGACAAGTTCTTGGCATCTCAGAGTCTCAAGGGAAGAGCAAGGTTATCTATGGTAGGCTGGGGCAGAACTAGCAGCAAGCAGAGCAAAGTTGTCCAAGAATAGCTTCCATTGGAATGCTAATGGCAATTGAAGAGGCAGGCCAGTGGCAAGCCACTAGCTTCTAGCAGTTGGAAAGTTGCTGACACAGTGCAGGTGTTGTGCGGCTTCTTTCTTGGCCTCCTAGAAGGTGCCGTGGTGCCGCGCTCTCCGTCTCTTGCTTGCCAATATGTTGCCGTGTTCCTCCTATTGTTTGGTTTGTTTTGATTTGTTTTGATGATCTTTTGGCGGGTTTTCGGAATGTTTTGGTGGTGTTTTAGAATGTTTTGTTTTCTCTTGTGTTGTTTTTATTGTCTTGGCAGGTTGTGGAACGTTTGGATTAGTTTTGGCGGGTTTTAAAATATTTTGGCGGGTATTTGGAATGTTTTGGTTTGCTTTCATTTGTTTTGATTATGTTTTGGCAAGTTATTGAAAGTTTCGATCACTTCTGACTGGTTTTCTAGTATTTTGGCATCTTTTCAGAATGTTTTGATCAGTTTTGGCAGGTTGTAAACTATTTTGTCAGGTTTTTGGAACGTTTTGGTTGGTTTTGATTTGTTTTTATGATGTTTTGCCAAGTTTTTTGAATGTTTTGATCAGTTCGGGCTGGTTTTCTAATGTTTTGGCATTTTTTCAGAATGTTTTGATGAGTTTTGTGGGTCTAAATTATTTTGGCGGGTTTTCAGAATATTTTGGTTGGTTTTGATTTGTTTTTATGATGTTTTGGCGGGTTTTCAGAATGTTTTGGTTGGGTTTTAGAATGTTTTGTATTCTCTTGAGTTGTTTTTATTCTGTTGGCAGGTTTTGGAATGTTTGGATTGCTTTTGGCGGGTTTTAAAATATTTTGGCGGGTATTTGGAATCTTTTGGCGGGTATTCGGAATGTTTTGATTAGTTTTGACGGGTTTTGAAATATTTTGGCGGATTTTGAGAAGGTTTTGATTCTGTTTAGCCCAGTTTTTGGTGTGTTTGGATTAGCTTTGGTGGGCTTTATCATGTTTTGTCAGGTTTTTTCGAATGTATTGATCACTTCTGTCTGGTTTTCTATTTTGGCGGGTTTGAAAATATTTTTGGATGAGTTTTGGCGGGTTTGAAAATATTTTGGCTCTTTGCGCAGAGACGACGGTGCCGGTTGCGGTGCGCTGCGGGGCGCTCCTTCTGCGGAAAGACGCCTGGCAGCGGCACTTGGGACAGCTCCGCGTCTCCGTATTGTGCGTTTCTTGCCTTCTGCATCTCAGCAAAATGCTTTCCCACTAGGTCTAGCAAGGAGAAACTGTGGCAGCTGAGTAGATGTAGCCCGGCCCGCCCTTTGAAGTTGACAAGTTCTTGGCATCTCAGAGCCTCAAGGGAAGAGCAAGGTTATCTATGGTAGGCTGGGGCAGAACTAGCAGCAAGCAGAGCAAAGTTGTCCAAGAATAGCTTCCATTGGAATGCTAATGGCAATTGAAGAGGCAGGCCAGTGGCAAGCCACTAGCTTCTAGCAGTTGGAAAGTTGCTGACACAGTGCAGGTGTTGTGCGGCTTCTTTCTTGGCCTCCTAGAAGGTGCCGTGGTGCCCCGCTCTCCGTCTCTTGCTTGCCAATATGTTGCCGTGTTCCTCCTATTGTTTGGTTTGTTTTGATTTGTTTTGATGATCTTTTGGCAGGTTTTCGGAATGTTTTGGTGGTGTTTTAGAATGTTTTGTTTTCTCTTGTGTTGTTTTTATTGTCTTGGCAGGTTGTGGAACGTTTGGATTAGTTTTGGCGGGTTTTAAAATATTTTGGTGGGTATTTGGAATGTTTTGGTTTGCTTTCATTTGTTTTGATTATGTTTTGGCAAGTTATTGAAAGTTTCGATCACTTCTGACTGGTTTTCTAGTATTTTGGCATCTTTTCAGAATGTTTTGATCAGTTTTGGCAGGTTGTAAACTATTTTGTCAGGTTTTTGGAACGTTTTGGTTGGTTTTGATTTGTTTTTATGATGTTTTGCCAAGTTTTTTGAATGTTTTGATCAGTTCTGGCTGGTTTTCTAATGTTTTGGCATTTTTTCAGAATGTTTTGATGAGTTTTGTGGGTCTAAATTATTTTGGCGGGTTTTTGGAATATTTTGGTTGGTTTTGATTTGTTTTTATGATGTTTTGGCGGGTTTTCAGAATGTTTTGGTTGGGTTTTAGAATGTTTTGTATTCTCTTGAGTTGTTTTTATTGTGTTGGCAGGTTTTGGAATGTTTGGATTGCTTTTGGCGGGTTTTAAAATATTTTGGCGGGTATTTGGAATGTTTTGGCGGGTATTCGGAATGTTTTGATTAGTTTTGACGGGTTTTGAAATATTTTGGCCGGTTTTTAGAAGGTTTTGACTTGTTTTGATTCTGTTTAGCCCAGTTTTTGGTGTGTTTGGATTAGCTTTGGTGGGCTTTATCAGGTTTTGTGAGGTTTTTTCGAATGTATTGATCACTTCTGTCTGGTTTTCTATTTTGGCGGGTTTGAAAATATTTTTGGATTAGTTTTGGCGGGTTTGAAAATATTTTGGCTCTTTGCGTAGAGACGACGGTGCCGGTTGCGGTGCGCTGCGGGGCGCTCCTTCTGCGGAAAGACGCCTGGCAGCGGCACTTGGGACAGCTCCGCGTCTCCGTATTCTGCGTTTCTTGCCTTCTGCATCTCAGCAAAATGCTTTCCCACTAGGTCTAGCAAGGAGAAACTGTGGCAGCTGAGTAGATGTAGCCCGGCCCGCCCTTTGAAGTTGACAAGTTCTTGGCATCTCAGAGTCTCAAGGGAAGAGCAAGGTTATCTATGGTAGGCTGGGGCAGAACTAGCAGCAAGCAGAGCAAAGTTGTCCAAGAATAGCTTCCATTGGAATGCTAATGGCAATTGAAGAGGCAGGCCAGTGGCAAGCCACTAGCTTCTAGCAGTTGGAAAGTTGCTGACACAGTGCAGGTGTTGTGCGGCTTCTTTCTTGGCCTCCTAGAAGGTGCCGTGGTGCCGCGCTCTCCGTCTCTTGCTTGCCAATATGTTGCCGTGTTCCTCCTATTGTTTGGTTTGTTTTGATTTGTTTTGATGATCTTTTGGCGGGTTTTCGGAATGTTTTGGTGGTGTTTTAGAATGTTTTGTTTTCTCTTGTGTTGTTTTTATTGTCTTGGCAGGTTGTGGAACGTTTGGATTAGTTTTGGCGGGTTTTAAAATATTTTGGCGGGTATTTGGAATGTTTTGGTTTGCTTTCATTTGTTTTGATTATGTTTTGGCAAGTTATTGAAAGTTTCGATCACTTCTGACTGGTTTTCTAGTATTTTGGCATTTTTTCAGAATGTTTTGATCAGTTTTGGCAGGTTGTAAACTATTTTGTCAGGTTTTTGGAACGTTTTGGTTGGTTTTGATTTGTTTTTATGATGTTTTGCCAAGTTTTTTGAATGTTTTGATCAGTTTGGGCTGGTTTTCTAATGTTTTGGCATTTTTTCAGAATGTTTTGATGAGTTTTGTGGGTCTAAATTATTTTGGCGGGTTTTCAGAATATTTTGGTTGGTTTTGATTTGTTTTTATGATGTTTTGGCGGGTTTTCAGAATGTTTTGGTTGGGTTTTAGAATGTTTTGTATTCTCTTGAGTTGTTTTTATTCTGTTGGCAGGTTTTGGAATGTTTGGATTGCTTTTGGCGGGTTTTAAAATATTTTGGCGGGTATTTGGAATCTTTTGGCGGGTATTCGGAATGTTTTGATTAGTTTTGACGGGTTTTGAAATATTTTGGCGGATTTTGAGAAGGTTTTGATTCTGTTTAGCCCAGTTTTTGGTGTGTTTGGATTAGCTTTGGTGGGCTTTATCATGTTTTGTGAGGTTTTTTCGAATGTATTGATCACTTCTGTCTGGTTTTCTATTTTGGCGGGTTTGAAAATATTTTTGGATTAGTTTTGGCGGGTTTGAAAATATTTTGGCTCTTTGCGCAGAGACGACGGTGCCGGTTGCGGTGCGCTCCGGGGCGCTCCTTCTGCGGAAAGACGGCTGGCAGCGGCACTTGGGACAGCTCCGCGTCTCCGTATTCTGCGTTTCTTGCCTTCTGCATCTCAGCAAAATGCTTTCCCACTAGGTCTAGCAAGGAGAAACTGTGGCAGCTGAGTAGATGTAGCCCGGCCCACCCTTTGAAGTTGACAAGTTCTTGGCATCTCAGAGCCTCAGGGGAAGAGCAAGGTTATCTATGGTAGGCTGGGGCAGAACTGGAAGCAAGCAGAGCAAAGTTGTCCAAGAATAGCTTCCATTGGAATGCTAATGGCAATTGAAGAGGCAGGCCAGTGGCAAGCCACTAGCTTCTAGCAGTTGGAAAGTTGCTGACACAGTGCAGGTGTTGTGCGGCTTCTTTCTTGGCCTCCTAGAAGGTGCTGTGGTGCCGCGCTCTCCGTCTCTTGCTTGCCAATATGTTGCCGTGTTCCTCCTATTGTTTGGTTTGTTTTGATTTGTTTTGATGATCTTTTGGCGGGTTTTCGGAATGTTTTGGTGGTGTTTTAGAATGTTTTGTTTTCTCTTGTGTTGTTTTTATTGTGTTGGCAGGTTGTGGAACGTTTGGATTCGTTTTGGCGGGTTTTAAAATATTTTGGCGGGTATTTGGAATGTTTTGGTTTGCTTTCATTTGTTTTGATTATGTTTTGGCAAGTTATTGAAAGTTTCGATCACTTCTGACTGGTTTTCTAGTATTTTGGCATCTTTTCAGAATGTTTTGATCAGTTTTGGCAGGTTGTAAACTATTTTGTTGGGTTTTTGGAATGTTTTGGTTGGTTTTGATTTGTTTTTATGATGTTTTGCCAAGTTTTTTGAATGTTTTGATCAGTTCTGGCTGGTTTTCTAATGTTTTGGCATTTTTTCAGAATGTTTTGATGAGTTTTGTGGGTCTAAATTATTTTGGCGGGTTTTCGGAATTTTTTGGTTGGTTTTGATTTGTTTTTATGATGTTTTGGCGGGTTTTCGGAATGTTTTGGTTGGGTTTTAGAATGTTTTGTATTCTCTTGAGTTGTTTTTATTCTGTTGGCAGGTTTTGGAATGTTTGGATTGCTTTTGGCGGGTTTTAAAATATTTTGGCGGGTATTTGGAATGTTTTGGCTGGTATTCTGAATGTTTTGATTAGTTTTGACGGGTTTTGAAATATTTTGGCGGGTTTTTAGAAGGTTTTGACTTGTTTTGATTCTGTTTAGCCCAGTTTTTGGTGTGTTTGGATTAGCTTTGGTGGGCTTTATCATGTTTTGTCAGGTTTTTTCGAATGTATTGATCACTTCTGTCTGGTTTTCTATTTTGGCGGGTTTGAAAATATTTTTGGATTAATTTTGGCGGGTTTGAAAATATTTTGGCTCTTTGCGCAGAGACGACGGTGCCGGTTGCGGTGCGCTCCGGGGCGCTCCTTCTGCGGAAAGACGCCTGGCAGCGGCACTTGGGACAGCTCCGCGTCTCCGTATTCTGCGTTTCTTGCCTTCTGCATCTCAGCAAAATGCTTTCCCACTAGGTCTAGCAAGGAGAAACTGTGGCAGCTGAGTAGATGTAGCCCGGCCCGCCCTTTGAAGTTGACAAGTTCTTGGCATCTCAGAACCTCAAGGGAAGAGCAAGGTTATCTATGGTAGGCTGGGGCAGAACTAGCAGCAAGCAGAGCAAAGTTGTCCAAGAATAGCTTCCATTGGAATGCTAATGGCAATTGAAGAGGCAGGCCAGTGGCAAGCCACTATCTTCTAGCAGTTGGAAAGTTGCTGACACAGTGCAGGTGTTGTGCGGCTTCCTTCTTGGCCTCCTAGAAGGTGCCGTGGTGCCGCGCTCTCCGTCTCTTGCTTGCCAATATGTTGCCGTGTTCCTCCTATTGTTTGGTTTGTTTTGATTTGTTTTGATGATCTTTTGGCGGGTTTTCGGAATGTTTTGGTGGTGTTTTAGAATGTTTTGTTTTCTCTTGTGTTGTTTTTATTGTGTTGGCAGGTTGTGGAACGTTTGGATTAGTTTTGGCGGGTTTTAAAATATTTTGGCGGGTATTTGGAATGTTTTGGTTTGCTTTCATTTGTTTTGATTATGTTTTGGCAAGTTATTGAAAGTTTCGATCACTTCTGACTGGTTTTCTAGTATTTTGGCATCTTTTCAGAATGTTTTGATCAGTTTTGGCAGGTTGTAAACTATTTTGTTGGGTTTTTGGAATGTTTTGGTTGGTTTTGATTTGTTTTTATGATGTTTTGCCAAGTTTTTTGAATGTTTTGATCAGTTCTGGCTGGTTTTCTAATGTTTTGGCATTTTTTCAGAACGTTTTGATGAGTTTTGTGGGTCTAAATTATTTTGGCGGGTTTTCGTAATTTTTTGGTTGGTTTTGATTTGTTTTTATGATGTTTTGGCGGGTTTTCGGAATGTTTTGGTTGGGTTTTAGAATGTTTTGTATTCTCTTGAGTTGTTTTTATTGTGTTGGCAGGTTTTGGAATGTTTGGATTCCTTTTGGCGGGTTTTAAAATATTTTGGCGGGTATTTGGAATGTTTTGGCGGGTATTCGGAATGTTTTGATTAGTTTTGACGGGTTTTGAAATATTTTGGCGGGTTTTTAGAAGGTTTTGACTTGTTTTGATTCTGTTTAGCCCAGTTTTTGGTGTGTTTGGATTAGCTTTGGTGGGCTTTATCAGGTTTTGTCAGGTTTTTTCGAATGTATTGATCACTTCTGTCTGGTTTTCTATTTTGGCGGGTTTGAAAATATTTTTGGATTAGTTTTGGCGGGTTTGAAAATATTTTGGCTCTTTGCGCAGAGACGACGGTGCCGGTTGCGGTGCGCTGCGGGGCGCTCCTTCTGCGGAAAGACGCCTGGCAGCGGCACTTGGGACAGCTCCGCGTCTCCGTATTGTGCGTTTCTTGCCTTCTGCATCTCAGCAAAATGCTTTCCCACTAGGTCTAGCAAGGAGAAACTGTGGCAGCTGAGTAGATGTAGCCCGGCCCGCCCTTTGAAGTTGACAAGTTCTTGGCATCTCAGAGCCTCAAGGGAAGAGCAAGGTTATCTATGGTAGGCTGGGGCAGAACTAGCAGCAAGCAGAGCAAAGTTGTCCAAGAATAGCTTCCATTGGAATGCTAATGGCAATTGAAGAGGCAGGCCAGTGGCAAGCCACTATCTTCTAGCAGTTGGAAAGTTGCTGACACAGTGCAGGTGTTGTGCGGCTTCCTTCTTGGCCTCCTAGAAGGTGCCGTGGTGCCGCGCTCTCCGTCTCTTGCTTGCCAATATGTTGCCGTGTTCCTCCTATTGTTTGGTTTGTTTTGATTTGTTTTGATGATCTTTTGGCGGGTTTTCGGAATGTTTTGGTGGTGTTTTAGAATGTTTTGTTTTCTCTTGTGTTGTTTTTATTGTCTTGGAAGGTTGTGGAACGTTTGGATTAGTTTTGGCGGGTTTTAAAATATTTTGGCGGGTATTTGGAATGTTTTGGTTTGCTTTCATTTGTTTTGATTATGTTTTGGCAAGTTATTGAAAGTTTCGATCACTTCAGACTGGTTTTCTAGTATTTTGGCATCTTTTCAGAATGTTTTGATCAGTTTTAGCAGGTTGTAAACTATTTTGTCAGGTTTTTGGAATGTTTTGGTTGGTTTTGATTTGTTTTTATGATGTTTTGCCAAGTTTTTTGAATGTTTTGATCAGTTCTGGCTGGTTTTCTAATGTTTTGGCATTTTTTCAGAATGTTTTGATGAGTTTTGTGGGTCTAAATCATTTTGGCGGTTTTCGGAATATTTTGGTTGGTTTTGATTTGATTTGATGATGTTTTGGCGGGTTTTCGGAATGTTTTGGTGGTGTTTTAGAATGTTTTGTATTCTCTTGAGTTGTTTTTATTGTGTTGGCAGGTTTTGGAATGTTTGGATTGCTTTTGGCGGGTTTTAAAATATTTTGGCGGGTATTTGGAATCTTTTGGCGGGTATTCGGAATGTTTTGATTAGTTTTGACGGGTTTTGAAATATTTTGGCAGATTTTTAGAAGGTTTTGATTCTGTTTAGCCCAGTTTTTGGTGTGTTTGGATTAGCTTTGGTGGGCTTTATCATGTTTTGTCAGGTTTTTTCGAATGTATTGATCACTTCTGTCTGGTTTTCTATTTTGGCGGGTTTGAAAATATTTTTGGATTAGTTTTGGCGGGTTTGAAAATATTTTGGCTCTTTGCGCAGAGACGACGGTGCCGGTTGCGGTGCGCTCCGGGGCGCTCCTTCTGCGGAAAGACGCCTGGCAGCGGCACTTGGGACAGCTCCGCGTCTCCGTATTGTGCGTTTCTTGCCTTCTGCATCTCAGCAAAATGCTTTCCCACTAGGTCTAGCAAGGAGAAACTGTGGCAGCTGAGTAGATGTAGCCCGGCCCGCCCTTTGAAGTTGACAAGTTCTTGGCATCTCAGAGCCTCAAGGGAAGAGCAAGGTTATCTATGGTAGGCTGGGGCAGAACTGGAAGCAAGCAGAGCAAAGTTGTCCAAGAATAGCTTCCATTGGAATGCTAATGGCAATTGAAGAGGCAGGCCAGTGGCAAGCCACTAGCTTCTAGCAGTTTGAAAGTTGCAGACACAGTGCAGGTGTTGTGCGGCTTCCTTCTTGGCCTCCTAGAAGGTGCCGCACTCTCCGTCTCTTGCTTGCCAATATGTTGCCGTGTTCCTCCTATTGTTTGGTTTGTTTTGATTTGTTTTGATGATCTTTTGGCGGGTTTTCGGAATGTTTTGGTGGTGTTTTAGAATGTTTTGTTTTCTCTTGTGTTGTTTTTATTGTGTTGGCAGGTTGTGGAACGTTTGGATTAGTTTTGGCGGGTTTTAAAATATTTTGGCGGGTATTTGGAATGTTTTGGTTTGCTTTCATTTGTTTTGATTATGTTTTGGCAAGTTATTGAAAGTTTTGATCACTTCTGACTGGTTTTCTAGTATTTTGGCATCTTTTCAGAATGTTTTGATCAGTTTTGGCAGGTTGTAAACTATTTTGTCAGGTTTTTGGAATGTTTTGGTTGGTTTTGATTTGTTTTTATGATGTTTTGCCAAGTTTTTTGAATGTTTTGATCAGTTCTGGCTGGTTTTCTAATGTTTTGGCAATTTTCAGAATGTTTTGATGAGTTTTGCGGGTCTAAATTATTTTGGCGGTTTTCGGAATATTTTGGTTGGTTTTGATTTGATTTGATGATGTTTTGGCGGGTTTTCGGAATGTTTTGGTGGTGTTTTAGAATGTTTTGTATTCTCTTGAGTTGTTTTTATTGTGTTGGCAGGTTTTGGAATGTTTGGATTGCTTTTGGCGGGTTTTAAAATATTTTGGCGGGTATTTGGAATGTTTTGGCGGGTATTCGGAATGTTTTGATTAGTTTTGACGGGTTTTGAAATATTTTGGCGGATTTTGAGAAGGTTTTGATTCTGTTTAGCCCAGTTTTTGGTGTGTTTGGATTAGCTTTGGTGGGCTTTATCATGTTTTGTCAGGTTTTTTCGAATGTATTGATCACTTCTGTCTGGTTTTCTATTTTGGCGGGTTTGAAAATATTTTTGGATTAGTTTTGGCGGGTTTGAAAATATTTTGGCTCTTTGCGCAGAGACGACGGTGCCGGTTGCGGTGCGCTCCGGGGCGCTCCTTCTGCGGAAAGACGCCTGGCAGCGGCACTTGGGACAGCTCCGCGTCTCCGTATTGTGCGTTTCTTGCCTTCTGCATCTCAGCAAAATGCTTTCCCACTAGGTCTAGCAAGGAGAAACTGTGGCAGCTGAGTAGATGTAGCCCGGCCCGCCCTTTGAAGTTGACAAGTTCTTGGCATCTCAGAGCCTCAAGGGAAGAGCAAGGTTATCTATGGTAGGCTGGGGCAGAACTAGCAGCAAGCAGAGCAAAGTTGTCCAAGAATAGCTTCCATTGGAATGCTAATGGCAATTGAAGAGGCAGGCCAGTGGCAAGCCACTAGCTTCTAGCAGTTTGAAAGTTGCAGACACAGTGCAGGTGTTGTGCGGCTTCCTTCTTGGCCTCCTAGAAGGTGCCGCACTCTCCGTCTCTTGCTTGCCAATATGTTGCCGTGTTCCTCCTATTGTTTGGTTTGTTTTGATTTGTTTTGATGATCTTTTGGCGGGTTTTCGGAATGTTTTGGTGGTGTTTTAGAATGTTTTGTTTTCTCTTGTGTTGTTTTTATTGTGTTGGCAGGTTGTGGAACGTTTGGATTAGTTTTGGCGGGTTTTAAAATATTTTGGCGGGTATTTGGAATGTTTTGGTTTGCTTTCATTTGTTTTGATTATGTTTTGGCAAGTTATTGAAAGTTTTGATCACTTCTGACTGGTTTTCTAGTATTTTGGCATCTTTTCAGAATGTTTTGATCAGTTTTGGCAGGTTGTAAACTATTTTGTCAGGTTTTTGGAATGTTTTGGTTGGTTTTGATTTGTTTTTATGATGTTTTGCCAAGTTTTTTGAATGTTTTGATCAGTTCTGGCTGGTTTTCTAATGTTTTGGCAATTTTCAGAATGTTTTGATGAGTTTTGCGGGTCTAAATTATTTTGGCGGTTTTCGGAATATTTTGGTTGGTTTTGATTTGATTTGATGATGTTTTGGCGGGTTTTCGGAATGTTTTGGTGGTGTTTTAGAATGTTTTGTATTCTCTTGAGTTGTTTTTATTGTGTTGGCAGGTTTTGGAATGTTTGGATTGCTTTTGGCGGGTTTTAAAATATTTTGGCGGGTATTTGGAATGTTTTGGCGGGTATTCGGAATGTTTTGATTAGTTTTGACGGGTTTTGAAATATTTTGGCGGATTTTGAGAAGGTTTTGATTCTGTTTAGCCCAGTTTTTGGTGTGTTTGGATTAGCTTTGGTGGGCTTTATCATGTTTTGTCAGGTTTTTTCGAATGTATTGATCACTTCTGTCTGGTTTTCTATTTTGGCGGGTTTGAAAATATTTTTGGATTAGTTTTGGCGGGTTTGAAAATATTTTGGCTCTTTGCGCAGAGACGACGGTGCCGGTTGCGGTGCGCTCCGGGGCGCTCCTTCTGCGGAAAGACGCCTGGCAGCGGCACTTGGGACAGCTCCGCGTCTCCGTATTGTGCGTTTCTTGCCTTCTGCATCTCAGCAAAATGCTTTCCCACTAGGTCTAGCAAGGAGAAACTGTGGCAGCTGAGTAGATGTAGCCCGGCCCGCCCTTTGAAGTTGACAAGTTCTTGGCATCTCAGAGCCTCAAGGGAAGAGCAAGGTTATCTATGGTAGGCTGGGGCAGAACTGGAAGCAAGCAGAGCAAAGTTGTCCAAGAATAGCTTCCATTGGAATGCTAATGGCAATTGAAGAGGCAGGCCAGTGGCAAGCCACTAGCTTCTAGCAGTTTGAAAGTTGCAGACACAGTGCAGGTGTTGTGCGGCTTCCTTCTTGGCCTCCTAGAAGGTGCCGCACTCTCCGTCTCTTGCTTGCCAATATGTTGCCGTGTTCCTCCTATTGTTTGGTTTGTTTTGATTTGTTTTGATGATCTTTTGGCGGGTTTTCGGAATGTTTTGGTGGTGTTTTAGAATGTTTTGTTTTCTCTTGTGTTGTTTTTATTGTGTTGGCAGGTTGTGGAACGTTTGGATTAGTTTTGGCGGGTTTTAAAATATTTTGGCGGGTATTTGGAATGTTTTGGTTTGCTTTCATTTGTTTTGATTATGTTTTGGCAAGTTATTGAAAGTTTTGATCACTTCTGACTGGTTTTCTAGTATTTTGGCATCTTTTCAGAATGTTTTGATCAGTTTTGGCAGGTTGTAAACTATTTTGTCAGGTTTTTGGAATGTTTTGGTTGGTTTTGATTTGTTTTTATGATGTTTTGCCAAGTTTTTTGAATGTTTTGATCAGTTCTGGCTGGTTTTCTAATGTTTTGGCAATTTTCAGAATGTTTTGATGAGTTTTGCGGGTCTAAATTATTTTGGCGGTTTTCGGAATATTTTGGTTGGTTTTGATTTGATTTGATGATGTTTTGGCGGGTTTTCGGAATGTTTTGGTGGTGTTTTAGAATGTTTTGTATTCTCTTGAGTTGTTTTTATTGTGTTGGCAGGTTTTGGAATGTTTGGATTGCTTTTGGCGGGTTTTAAAATATTTTGGCGGGTATTTGGAATGTTTTGGCGGGTATTCGGAATGTTTTGATTAGTTTTGACGGGTTTTGAAATATTTTGGCGGATTTTGAGAAGGTTTTGATTCTGTTTAGCCCAGTTTTTGATGTGTTTGGATTAGCTTTGGTGGGCTTTATCATGTTTTGTCAGGTTTTTTCGAATGTATTGATCACTTCTGTCTGGTTTTCTATTTTGGCGGGTTTGAAAATATTTTTGGATTAGTTTTGGCGGGTTTGAAAATATTTTGGCTCTTTGCGCAGAGACGACGGTGCCGGTTGCGGTGCGCTCCGGGGCGCTCCTTCTGCGGAAAGACGCCTGGCAGCGGCACTTGGGACAGCTCCGCGTCTCCGTATTGTGCGTTTCTTGCCTTCTGCATCTCAGCAAAATGCTTTCCCACTAGGTCTAGCAAGGAGAAACTGTGGCAGCTGAGTAGATGTAGCCCGGCCCGCCCTTTGAAGTTGACAAGTTCTTGGCATCTCAGAGCCTCAAGGGAAGAGCAAGGTTATCTATGGTAGGCTGGGGCAGAACTAGCAGCAAGCAGAGCAAAGTTGTCCAAGAATAGCTTCCATTGGAATGCTAATGGCAATTGAAGAGGCAGGCCAGTGGCAAGCCACTAGCTTCTAGCAGTTTGAAAGTTGCAGACACAGTGCAGGTGTTGTGCGGCTTCCTTCTTGGCCTCCTAGAAGGTGCCGCACTCTCCGTCTCTTGCTTGCCAATATGTTGCCGTGTTCCTCCTATTGTTTGGTTTGTTTTGATTTGTTTTGATGATCTTTTGGCGGGTTTTCGGAATGTTTTGGTGGTGTTTTAGAATGTTTTGTTTTCTCTTGTGTTGTTTTTATTGTGTTGGCAGGTTGTGGAACGTTTGGATTAGTTTTGGCGGGTTTTAAAATATTTTGGCGGGTATTTGGAATGTTTTGGTTTGCTTTCATTTGTTTTGATTATGTTTTGGCAAGTTATTGAAAGTTTTGATCACTTCTGACTGGTTTTCTAGTATTTTGGCATCTTTTCAGAATGTTTTGATCAGTTTTGGCAGGTTGTAAACTATTTTGTCAGGTTTTTGGAATGTTTTGGTTGGTTTTGATTTGTTTTTATGATGTTTTGCCAAGTTTTTTGAATGTTTTGATCAGTTCTGGCTGGTTTTCTAATGTTTTGGCAATTTTCAGAATGTTTTGATGAGTTTTGCGGGTCTAAATTATTTTGGCGGTTTTCGGAATATTTTGGTTGGTTTTGATTTGATTTGATGATGTTTTGGCGGGTTTTCAGAATGTTTTGGTGGTGTTTTAGAATGTTTTGTATTCTCTTGAGTTGTTTTTATTGTGTTGGCAGGTTTTGGAATGTTTGGATTCCTTTTGGCGGGTTTTAAAATATTTTGGCTTGTATTTGGAATGTTTTGGTCTGCTTTCATTTGTTTTGATTATGTTTTGGCAAGTTATTGAAAGTTTGGATCACTTCTTACTGGTTTTCTAGTATTTTGGCATCTTTTCAGAATGTTTTGATGAGTTTTGGCGGGTTCTAAACTACTTTGTCGGGTTTTTGGAATGTTTCGGTTGGTTATGATTTGTTTTTATGATGTTTTGGCTGGATTTCGGAATATTTTGGCAGGTTTTTGGAATGTTTCGGTTGGTTTATGGTTTATTTTTATGATGTTTTGCAAAGTTTTTTGAATGTTTTGATCAGTTCTGGCTGGTTTTCTAATGTTTTGGCATCTTTTCAGAATGTTTTGATGAGTTTTGCGGGTCTAAATCATTTTGGCGGGATTTTGGAATATTTTGGTTGGTTTTGATTTGTTTTGATGATGTTTTGGCGGGTTTTCGGAATGTTTTGGTTGGGTTTTAGAATGTTTTGTTTTCTCTTGTGTTGTTTATATTGTCTTGGCAGGTTTTGGAATGTTTGGATTCCTTTTGGCGGGTTTTAAAATATTTTGGCGGGTATTTGGAATGTATTTAACGGGTATTCGGAAGGTTTTGATTAGTTTTGACGGGTTTTGAATTATTTTGGCGGGTTTTTAGAAGGTTTAGGTTTGTTTTGATTTGTTTTGATTCTGTTTAGCCCAGTTTTTGATGTGTTTGGATTAGCTTTGGTGGGCTTTATCATGTTTTGTCAGGTTTTTTCGAATGTATTGATCACTTCTGTCTGGTTTTCTATTTTGGCGGGTTTGAAAATATTTTTGGATGAGTTTTGGCGGGTTTGAAAATATTTTGGCTCTTTGCGCAGAGATGACGGTGCCGGTTGCGGTGCGCTCCGGGGCGCTCCTTCTGCGGAAAGACGCCTGGCAGCGGCACTTGGGACAGCTCCGCATCTCCGTATTCTGCGTTTCTTGCCTTCTGCATCTCAGCAAAATGCTTTCCCACTAGGTCTAGCAAGGAGAAACTGTGGCAGCTGAGTAGATGTAGCCTGGCCCGCCCTTTGAAGTTGACAAGTTCTTGGCATCTCAGAGCCTCAAGGGAAGAGCAAGGTTATCTATGGTAGGCTGGGGCAGAACTAGCAGCAAGCAGAGCAAAGTTGTCCAAGAATAGCTTCCATTGGAATGCTAATGGCAATTGAAGAGGCAGGCCAGTGGCAAGCCACTAGCTTCTAGCAGTTTGAAAGTTGCAGACACAGTGCAGGTGTTGTGCGGCTTCCTTCTTGGCCTCCTAGAAGGTGCCGCGCTCTCTGTCTCTTGCTTGCCAATATGTTGCCGTGTTCCTCTTATTTTTTGGTTGGTTTTGAATTGTTTTTATGATGTTTTGGCGGGTTTTCAGAATGTTTTGGTGGTGTTTTAGAATGTTTTGTTTTCTCTTGTGTTGTTTATATTGTCTTGGCAGGTTTTGGAATGTTTGGATTCCTTTTGGCGGGTGTTAAAATCTTTTGGCGGGTATTTGGAATGTTTTGGGTTGCTTTCATTTGTTTTGATTATGTTTTGGTAAGTTATTGAAAGTTTCGATCACTTCAGACTGGTTTGATAGTGTTTTGGCATCTTTTCAGAATGTTTTGATGAGTTTTGGCGGGTTCTAAACTACTTTGTCGGGTTTTTGGAATGTTTCAGTTGGTTATGATTTGTTTTTATGATGTTTTGGCCGGATTTCGGAATATTTTGGCTGGTTTTTGGAATGTTTCGGTTGGTTTATGATTTGTTTTTATGATGTTTTGCAAAGTTTTTTGAATGTTTTGATCAGTTCTGGCTGGTTTTCTAATGTTTTGGCATCTTTTCAGAATGTTTTGATGAGTTTTGCGGGTCTAAATCATTTTGGCGGGATTTTGGAATATTTTGGTTGGTTTTGATTTGTTTTGATGATGTTTTGGCGGGTTTTCGGAATGTTTTGGTTGGGTTTTAGAATGTTTTGTTTTCTCTTGAGTTGTTTATATTGTCTTGGCAGGTTTTGGAATGTTTGGATTCCTTTTGGCGGGTTTTAAAATATTTTGGCGGGTATTTGGAATGTTTTTTAACTGGTATTCGGAAGGTTTTGATTAGTTTTGACGGGTTTTGAATTATTTTGGCGGGTTTTTAGAAGGTTTAGGTTTGTTTTGATTTGTTTTGATTCTGTTTAGCCCAGTTTTTGATGTGTTTGGATTAGCTTTGGTGGGCTTTATCATGTTTTGTGAGGTTTTTTCGAATGTATTGATCACTTCTGTCTGGTTTTCTATTTTGGCGGGTTTGAAAATATTTTTGGATTAGTTTTGGCGGGTTTGAAAATATTTTGGCTCTTTGCGCAGAGACGACGGTGCCGGTTGCGGTGCGCTGCGGGGCGCTCCTTCTGCGGAAAGACGCCTGGCAGCGGCACTTGGGACAGCTCCGCGTCTCCGTATTCTGCGTTTCTTGCCTTCTGCATCTCAGCAAAATGCTTTCCCACTAGGTCTAGCAAGGAGAAACTGTGGCAGCTGAGTAGATGTAGCCCGGCCCGCCCTTTGAAGTTGACAAGTTCTTGGCATCTCAGAGCCTCAAGGGAAGAGCAAGGTTATCTATGGTAGGCTGGGGCAGAACTAGCAGCAAGCAGAGCAAAGTTGTCCAAGAATAGCTTCCATTGGAATGCTAATGGCAATTGAAGAGGCAGGCCAGTGGCAAGCCACTAGCTTCTAGCAGTTTGAAAGTTGCAGACACAGTGCAGGTGTTGTGCGGCTTCCTTCTTGGCCTCCTAGAAGGTGCCGCCTTCTCCGTCTCTTGCTTGCCAATATGTTGCCGTGTTCCTCTTATTTTTTGGTTGGTTTTGAATTGTTTTTATGATGTTTTGGCGGGTTTTCAGAATGTTTTGGTGGTGTTTTAGAATGTTTTGTTTTCTCTTGTGTTGTTTATATTGTCTTGGCAGGTTTTGGAATGTTTGGATTCCTTTTGGCGGGTTTTAAAATCTTTTGGCGGGTATTTGGAATGTTTTGGGTTGCTTTCATTTGTTTTGATTATGTTTTGGTAAGTTATTGAAAGTTTCGATCACTTCAGACTGGTTTTCTAGTATTTTGGCATCTTTTCAGAATGTTTTGATGAGTTTTTGCGGGTTCTAAACTATTTTGTCGCGTTTTTGGAATGTTTTGGTTGGTTTTGATTTGTTTTTATGATGCATTGCCAAGTTTTTTGAATGTTTTGATCCGTTCAGGCTGGTTTTCTAAAGTTTTGGCATCTTTTCAGAATGTTTTGATGAGTTTTGCGGGTCTAAATCATTTTGGCGGGTTTTTGGAATATTTTGGTTGGTTTTGATTTGTTTTGATGATGTTTTGGCGGGTTTTCGGAATGTTTTGGTTGGGTTTTAGAATGTTTTGTTTTCTCTTGTGTTGTTTATATTGTCTTGGCAGGTTTTGGAATGTTTGGATTCCTTTTGGCGGGTTTTAAAATATTTTGGCGGGTATTTGGAATGTTTTTTAACGGGTATTCGGAAGGTTTTGATTAGTTTTGACGGGTTTTGAATTATTTTGGCGGGTTTTTAGAAGGTTTAGGTTTGTTTTGATTTGTTTTGATTCTGTTTAGCCCAGTTTTTGATGTGTTTGGATTAGCTTTGGTGGGCTTTATCATGTTTTGTGAGGTTTTTTCGAATGTATTGATCACTTCTGTCTGGTTTTCTATTTTGGCGGGTTTGAAAATAGTTTTGGATGAGTTTTGGCGGGTTTTAAAATATTTTGGCTCTTTGCGCAGAGATGACGGTGCCGGTTGCGGTGCGCTCCGGGGCGCTCCTTCTGCGGAAAGACGCCTGGCAGCGGCACTTGGGACAGCTCCGCGTCTCCGTATTCTGTGTTTCTTGCCTTCTGCCTCTCAGCAAAATGCTTTCCCACTAGGTCTAGCACGGAGAAACTGTGGCAGCTGAGTAGATGTAGCCCGGCCCGCCCTTTGAAGTTGACAAGTTCTTGGCATCTCAGAGCCTCAAGGGAAGAGCAAGGTTATCTATGGTAGGCTGGGGCAGAACTAGCAGCAAGCAGAGCAAAGTTGTCCAAGAATAGCTTCCATTGGAATGCTAATGGCAATTGAAGAGGCAGGCCAGTGGCAAGCCACTAGCTTCTAGCAGTTTGAAAGTTGCAGACACAGTGCAGGTGTTGTGCGGCTTCCTTCTTGGCCTCCTAGAAGGTGCCGCGCTCTCTGTCTCTTGCTTGCCAATATGTTGCCGTGTTCCTCTTATTTTTTGGTTGGTTTTGAATTGTTTTTATGATGTTTTGGCGGGTTTTCAGAATGTTTTGGTGGTGTTTTAGAATGTTTTGTTTTCTCTTGTGTTGTTTATATTGTCTTGGCAGGTTTTGGAATGTTTGGATTCCTTTTGGCGGGTTTTAAAATCTTTTGGCGGGTATTTGGAATGTTTTGGTTTGCTTTCATTTGTTTTGATTATGTTTTGGCTAGTTATTGAAAGTTTCGATCACTTCAGACTGGTTTTCTAGTATTTTGGCATCTTTTCAGAATGTTTTGATGAGTTTTGGCGGGTTCTAAACTACTTTGTCGGGTTTTTGGAATGTTTCGGTTGGTTATGATTTGTTTTTATGATGTTTTGGCCGGATTTCGGAATATTTTGGCTGGTTTTTGGAATGTTTCGGTTGGTTTATGATTTGTTTTTATGATGTTTTGCCAAGTTTTTTGAATGTTTTGATCAGTTCTGGCTGGTTTTCTAATGTTTTGGCATCTTTTCAGAATGTTTTGATGAGTTTTGCGGGTCTAAATCATTTTGGCGGGATTTTGGAATATTTTGGTTGGTTTTGATTTGTTTTGATGATGTTTTGGCGGGTTTTAGGAATGTTTTGGTTGGGTTTTAGAATGTTTTGTTTTCTCTTGTGTTGTTTATATTGTCTTGGCAGGTTTTGGAATGTTTGGATTCCTTTTGGCGGGTTTTAAAATCTTTTGGCGGGTATTTGGAATGTTTTTTAACGGGTATTCGGAAGGTTTTGATTAGTTTTGACGGGTTTTGAATTATTTTGGCGGGTTTTTAGAAGGTTTAGTTTTGTTGTGATTTGTTTTGATTCTGTTTAGCCCAGTTTTTGATGTGTTTGGATTAGCTTTGGTGGGCTTTATCATGTTTTGTCAGGTTTTTTCGAATGTATTGATCACTTCTGTCTGGTTTTCTATTTTGGCGGGTTTGAAAATAGTTTTGGATGAGTTTTGGCGGGTTTGAAAATATTTTGGCTCTTTGCGCAGAGATGACGGTGCCGGTTGCGGTGCGCTGCGGGGCGCTCCTTCTGCGGAAAGACGCCTGGCAGCGGCACTTGGGACAGCTCCGCGTCTCCGTATTCTGTGTTTCTTGCCTTCTGCATCTCAGCAAAATGCTTTCCCACTAGGTCTAGCAAGGAGAAATTGTGGCAGCTGAGTAGTTGTAGCCCGGCCCACCCTTTGAAGTTGACAAGTTCTTGGCATCTCAGAGCCTCAAGGGAAGAGCAAGGTTATCTATGGTAGGCTGGGGCAGAACTAGCAGCAAGCAGAGCAAAGTTGTCCAAGAATAGCTTCCATTGGAATGCTAATGGCAATTGAAGAGGCAGGCCAGCGGCAAGCCACTAGCTTCTAGCAGTTTGAAAGTTGCAGACACAGTGCAGGTGTTGTGCGGCTTCCTTCTTGGCCTCCTAGAAGGTGCCGCGCTCTCTGTCTCTTGCTTGCCAATATGTTGCCGTGTTCCTCTTATTGTTTGGTTTGTTTTGATTTGTTTTTATGATGTTTTGGTGGGTTTTCGGAATGTTTTGGTGGTGTTTTAGAATGTTTTGTTTTCTCTTGTGTTGTTTATATTGTCTTGGCAGGTTTTGGAATGTTTGGATTCGTTTTGGCGGGTTTTCAAATCTTTTGGCGGGTATTTGGAATGTTTTGGTTTGCTTTCATTTGTTTTGATTATGTTTTGGCAAGTTATTGAAAGTTTTGATCACTTCTTACTGGTTTTCTAGTATTTTGGCATCTTTTCAGAATGTTTTGATGAGTTTTGGCGGGTTCTAAACTACTTTGTCGGGTTTTTGGAATGTTTCGGTTGGTTATGATTTGTTTTTATGATGTTTTGGCCGGATTTCGGAATATTTTGGCTGGTTTTTGGAATGTTTCGGTTGGTTTATGATTTGTTTTTATGATGTTTTGCAAAGTTTTTTGAATATTTTGATCAGTTCTGGCTGGTTTTCTAATGTTTTGGCATCTTTTCAGAATGTTTTGATGAGTTTTGCGGGTCTAAATCATTTTGGCGGGATTTTGGAATATTTTGGTTGGTTTTGATTTGTTTTGATGATGTTTTGGCGGGATTTCGGAATGTTTTGGTTGGGTTTTAGAATGTTTTGTTTTCTCTTGTGTTGTTTATATTGTCTTGGCAGGTTTTGGAATGTTTGGATTCCTTTTGCCGGGTTTTAAAATCTTTTGGCGGGTATTTGGAATGTTTTTTAACGGGTATTCGGAAGGTTTTGATTAGTTTTGACGGGTTTTGAATTATTTTGGCGGGTTTTTAGAAGGTTTAGGTTTGTTTTGATTTGTTTTGATTCTGTTTAGCCCAGTTTTTGATGTGTTTGGATTAGCTTTGGTGGGCTTTATCATGTTTTGTGAGGTTTTTTCGAATGTATTGATCACTTCTGTCTGGTTTTCTATTTTGGCGGGTTTGAAAATAGTTTTGGATGAGTTTTGGCGGGTTTGAAAATATTTTGGCTCTTTGCGCAGAGATGACGGTGCCGGTTGCGGTGCGCTCCGGGGCGCTCCTTCTGCGGAAAGACGCCTGGCAGCGGCACTTGGGACAGCTCCGCGTCTCCGTATTCTGTGTTTCTTGCCTTCTGCATCTCAGCAAAATGCTTTCCCACTAGGTCTAGCAAGGAGAAACTGTGGCAGCTGAGTAGATGGAGCCCGGCCCGCCCTTTGAAGTTGACAAGTTCTTGGCATCTCAGAGCCTCAAGGGAAGAGCAAGGTTATCTATGGTAGGCTGGGGCAGAACTAGCAGCAAGCAGAGCAAAGTTGTCCAAGAATAGCTTCCATTGGAATGCTAATGGCAATTGAAGAGGCAGGCCAGTGGCAAGCCACTAGCTTCTAGCAGTTTGAAAGTTGCAGACACAGTGCAGGTGTTGTGCGGCTTCCTTCTTGGCCTCCTAGAAGGTGCCGTGCTCTCTGTCTCTTGCTTGCCAATATGTTGCCGTGTTCCTCTTATTTTTTGGTTGGTTTTGAATTGTTTTTATGATGTTTTGGCGGGTTTTCAGAATGTTTTGGTGGTGTTTTAGAATGTTTTGTTTTCTCTTGTGTTGTTTATATTGTCTTGGCAGGTTTTGGAATGTTTGGATTCCTTTTGGCGGGTTTTAAAATCTTTTGGCGGGTATTTGGAATGTTTTGGGTTGCTTTCATTTGTTTTGATTATGTTTTGGTAAGTTATTGAAAGTTTCGATCACTTCAGACTGGTTTTCTAGTATTTTGGCATTTTTTCAGAATGTTTTGATGAGTTTTGGCGGGTTCTAAACTATTTTGTCGGGTTTTTGGAATGTTTTGGTTGGTTTTGATTTGTTTTTATGATGCATTGCCAAGTTTTTTGAATGTTTTGATCCGTTCAGGCTGGTTTTCTAAAGTTTTGGCATCTTTTCAGAATGTTTTGATGAGTTTTGCGGGTCTAAATCATTTTGGCGGGTTTTTGGAATATTTTGGTTGGTTTTGATTTGTTTTGATGATGTTTTGGCGGGTTTTCGGAATGTTTTGGTTGGGTTTTAGAATGTTTTGTTTTCTCTTGTGTTGTTTATATTGTCTTGGCAGGTTTTGGAATGTTTGGATTCCTTTTGGCGGGTTTTAAAATATTTTGGCGGGTATTTGGAATGTTTTTTAACGGGTATTCGGAAGGTTTTGATTAGTTTTGACGGGTTTTGAATTATTTTGGCGGGTTTTTAGAAGGTTTAGGTTTGTTTTGATTTGTTTTGATTCTGTTTAGCCCAGTTTTTGATGTGTTTGGATTAGCTTTGGTGGGCTTTATCATGTTTTGTGAGGTTTTTTCGAATGTATTGATCACTTCTGTCTGGTTTTCTATTTTGGCGGGTTTGAAAATAGTTTTGGATGAGTTTTGGCGGGTTTGAAAATATTTTGGCTCTTTGCGCAGAGATGACGGTGCCGGTTGCGGTGCGCTCCGGGGCGCTCCTTCTGCGGAAAGACGCCTGGCAGCGGCACTTGGGACAGCTCCGCGTCTCCGTATTCTGTGTTTCTTGCCTTCTGCCTCTCAGCAAAATGCTTTCCCACTAGGTCTAGCAAGGAGAAACTGTGGCAGCTGAGTAGATGTAGCCCGGCCCGCCCTTTGAAGTTGACAAGTTCTTGGCATCTCAGAGCCTCAAGGGAAGAGCAAGGTTATCTATGGTAGGCTGGGGCAGAACTAGCAGCAAGCAGAGCAAAGTTGTCCAAGAATAGCTTCCATTGGAATGCTAATGGCAATTGAAGAGGCAGGCCAGTGGCAAGCCACTAGCTTCTAGCAGTTTGAAAGTTGCAGACACAGTGCAGGTGTTGTGCGGCTTCCTTCTTGGCCTCCTAGAAGGTGCCGCCTTCTCCGTCTCTTGCTTGCCAATATGTTGCCGTGTTCCTCTTATTTTTTGGTTGGTTTTGAATTGTTTTTATGATGTTTTGGCGGGTTTTCAGAATGTTTTGGTGGTGTTTTAGAATGTTTTGTTTTCTCTTGTGTTGTTTATATTGTCTTGGCAGGTTTTGGAATGTTTGGATTCCTTTTGGCGGGTTTTAAAATCTTTTGGCGGGTATTTGGAATGTTTTGGTTTGCTTTCATTTGTTTTGATTATGTTTTGGCAAGTTATTGAAAGTTTGGATCACTTCTTACTGGTTTTCTAGTATTTTGGCATCTTTTCAGAATGTTTTGATGAGTTTTGGCGGGTTCTAAACTACTTTGTCGGGTTTTTGGAATGTTTCGGTTGGTTATGATTTGTTTTTATGATGTTTTGGCCGGATTTCGGAATATTTTGGCTGGTTTTTGGAATGTTTCGGTTGGTTTATGATTTGTTTTTATGATGTTTTGCAAAGTTTTTTGAATGTTTTGATCAGTTCTGGCTGGTTTTCTAATGTTTTGGCATCTTTTCAGAATGTTTTGATGAGTTTTGCGGGTCTAAATCATTTTGGCGGGATTTTGGAATATTTTGGTTGGTTTTGATTTGTTTTGATGATGTTTTGGCGGGATTTCGGAATGTTTTGGTTGGATTTTAGAATGTTTTGTTTTCTCTTGTGTTGTTTATATTGTCTTGGCAGGTTTTGGAATGTTTGGATTCCTTTTGCCGGGTTTTAAAATCTTTTGGCGGGTATTTGGAATGTTTTTTAACGGGTATTCGGAAGGTTTTGATTAGTTTTGACGGGTTTTGAATTATTTTGGCAGGTTTTTAGAAGATTTAGGTTTGTTTTGATTTGTTTTGATTCTGTTTAGCCCAGTTTTTGATGTGTTTGGATTAGCTTTGGTGGGCTTTATCATGTTTTGTCAGGTTTTTTCGAATGTATTGATCACTTCTGTCTGGTTTTCTATTTTGGCGGGTTTGAAAATATTTTTGGATGAGTTTTGGCGGGTTTTCAAATCTTTTGGCGGGTATTTGGAATGTTTTGGGTTGCTTTCATTTGTTTTGATTATGTTTTGGCAAGTTATTGAAAGTTTGGATCACTTCTTACTGGTTTTCTAGTATTTTGGCATCTTTTCAGAATGTTTTGATGAGTTTTGGCGGGTTCTAAACTACTTTGTTGGGTTTTTGGAATGTTTCGGTTGGTTATGATTTGTTTTTATGATGTTTTGGCCGGATTTCGGAATATTTTGGCTGGTTTTTGGAATGTTTCGGTTGGTTTATGATTTGTTTTTATGATGTTTTGCCAAGTTTTTTGAATGTTTTGATCAGTTCTGGCTGGTTTTCTAATGTTTTGGCATCTTTTCAGAATGTTTTGATGAGTTTTGCGGGTCTAAATCATTTTGGCGGGATTTTGGAATATTTTGGTTGGTTTTGATTTGTTTTGATGATGTTTTGGCGGGTTTTCGGAATGTTTTGGTTGGGTTTTAGAATGTTTTGTTTTCTCTTGTGTTGTTTATATTGTCTTGGCAGGTTTTGGAATGTTTGGATTCCTTTTGGCGGGTTTTAAAATCTTTTGGCGGGTATTTGGAATGTTTTTTAACGGGTATTCGGAAGGTTTTGATTAGTTTTGACGGGTTTTGAATTATTTTGGCGGGTTTTTAGAAGATTTAGGTTTGTTTTGATTTGTTTTGATTCTGTTTAGCCCAGTTTTTGATGTGTTTGGATTAGCTTTGGTGGGCTTTATCATGTTTTGTGAGGTTTTTTCGAATGTATTGATCACTTCTGTCTGGTTTTCTATTTTGGCGGGTTTGAAAATAGTTTTGGATGAGTTTTGGTGGGTTTGAAAATATTTTGGCTCTTTGCGCAGAGATGACGGTGCCGGTTGCGGTGCGCTGCGGGGCGCTCCTTCTGCGGAAAGACGCCTGGCAGCGGCACTTGGGACAGCTCCGCGTCTCCGTATTCTGTGTTTCTTGCCTTCTGCATCTCAGCAAAATGCTTTCCCACTAGGTCTAGCAAGGAGAAACTGTGGCAGCTGAGTAGATGTAGCCCGGCCCACCCTTTGAAGTTGACAAGTTCTTGGCATCTCAGAGCCTCAAGGGAAGAGCAAGGTTATCTATGGTAGGCTGGGGCAGAACTGGAAGCAAGCAGAGCAAAGTTGTCCAAGAATAGCTTCCATTGGAATGCTAATGGCAATTGAAGAGGCAGGCCAGTGGCAAGCCACTAGCTTCTAGCAGTTTGAAAGTTGCAGACACAGTGCAGGTGTTGTGCGGCTTCCTTCTTGGCCTCCTAGAAGGTGCCGCGCTCTCTGTCTCTTGCTTGCCAATATGTTGCCGTGTTCCTCTTATTGTTTGGTTTGTTTTGATTTGTTTTTATGATGTTTTGGTGGGTTTTCGGAATGTTTTGGTGGTGTTTTAGAATGTTTTGTTTTCTCTTGTGTTGTTTATATTGTCTTGGCAGGTTTTGGAATGTTTGGATTCGTTTTGGCGGGTTTTCAAATCTTTTGGCGGGTATTTGGAATGTTTTGGTTTGCTTTCATTTGTTTTGATTATGTTTTGGCAAGTTATTGAAAGTTTCGATCACTTCAGACTGGTTTTCTAGTATTTTGGCATCTTTTCAGAATGTTTTGATGAGTTTTGGCGGGTTCTAAACTACTTTGTCGGGTTTTTGGAATGTTTCAGTTGGTTATGATTTGTTTTTATGATGTTTTGGCCGGATTTCGGAATATTTTGGCTGGTTTTTGGAATGTTTCGGTTGGTTTATGATTTGTTTTTATGATGTTTTGCAAAGTTTTTTGAATGTTTTGATCAGTTCTGGCTGGTTTTCTAATGTTTTGGCATCTTTTCAGAATGTTTTGATGAGTTTTGCGGGTCTAAATCATTTTGGCGGGATTTTGGAATATTTTGGTTGGTTTTGATTTGTTTTGACGATGTTTTGGCGGGTTTTCGGAATGTTTTGGTTGGGTTTTAGAATGTTTTGTTTTCTCTTGTGTTGTTTATATTGTCTTGGCAGGTTTTGGAATGTTTGGATTCCTTTTGGCGGGTTTTAAAATATTTTGGCGGGTATTTGGAATGTTTTTTAACGGGTATTCGGAAGGTTTTGATTAGTTTTGACGGGTTTTGAATTATTTTGGCGGGTTTTTAGAAGGTTTAGGTTTGTTTTGATTTGTTTTGATTCTGTTTAGCCCAGTTTTTGATGTGTTTGGATTAGCTTTGGTGGGCTTTATCATGTTTTGTGAGGTTTTTTCGAATGTATTGATCACTTCTGTCTGGTTTTCTATTTTGGCGGGTTTGAAAATACTTTTGGATGAGTTTTGGCGGGTTTGAAAATATTTTGGCTCTTTGCGCAGAGATGACGGTGCCGGTTGCGGTGCGCTCCGGGGCGCTCCTTCTGCGGAAAGACGCCTGGCAGCGGCACTTGGGACAGCTCCGCGTCTCCGTATTCTGCGTTTCTTGCCTTCTGCATCTCAGCAAAATGCTTTCCCACTAGGTCTAGCAAGGAGAAACTGTGGCAGCTGAGTAGATGTAGCCCGGCCCGCCCTTTGAAGTTGACAAGTTCTTGGCATCTCAGAGCCTCAAGGGAAGAGCAAGGTTATCTATGGTAGGCTGGGGCAGAAGTAGCAGCAAGCAGAGCAAAGTTGTCCAAGAATAGCTTCCATTGGAATGCTAATGGCAATTGAAGAGGCAGGCCAGTGGCAAGCCACTAGCTTCTAGCAGTTTGAAAGTTGCAGACACAGTGCAGGTGTTGTGCGGCTTCCTTCTTGGCCTCCTAGAAGGTGCCGCGCTCTCTGTCTCTTGCTTGCCAATATGTTGCCGTGTTCCTCTTATTGTTTGGTTGGTTTTGATTTGTTTTTATGATGTTTTGGTGGGTTTTCGGAATGTTTTGGTGGTGTTTTAGAATGTTTTGTTTTCTCTTGTGTTGTTTATATTGTCTTGGCAGGTTTTGGAATGTTTGGATTCCTTTTGGCGGGTTTTAAAATCTTTTGGCGGGTATTTGGAATGTTTTGGGTTGCTTTCATTTGTTTTGATTATGTTTTGGTAAGTTATTGAAAGTTTCGATCACTTCAGACTGGTTTTCTAGTATTTTGGCATTTTTTCAGAATGTTTTGATGAGTTTTGGCGGGTTCTAAACTATTTTGTCAGGTTTTTGGAATGTTTTGGTTGGTTTTGATTTGTTTTTATGATGCATTGCCAAGTTTTTTGAATGTTTTGATCCGTTCAGGCTGGTTTTCTAAAGTTTTGGCATCTTTTCAGAATGTTTTGATGAGTTTTGCGGGTCTAAATCATTTTGGCGGGTTTTTGGAATATTTTGGTTGGTTTTGATTTGTTTTGATGATGTTTTGGCGGGTTTTCGGAATGTTTTGGTTGGGTTTTAGAATGTTTTGTTTTCTCTTGTGTTGTTTATATTGTCTTGGCAGGTTTTGGAATGTTTGGATTCCTTTTGGCGGGTTTTAAAATATTTTGGCGGGTATTTGGAATGTTTTTTAACGGGTATTCGGAAGGTTTTGATTAGTTTTGACGGGTTTTGAATTATTTTGGCGGGTTTTTAGAAGATTTAGGTTTGTTTTGATTTGTTTTGATTCTGTTTAGCCCAGTTTTTGATGTGTTTGGATTAGCTTTGGTGGGCTTTATCATGTTTTGTGAGGTTTTTTCGAATGTATTGATCACTTCTGTCTGGTTTTCTATTTTGGCGGGTTTGAAAATAGTTTTGGATGAGTTTTGGCGGGTTTGAAAATATTTTGGCTCTTTGCGCAGAGATGACGGTGCCGGTTGCGGTGCGCTCCGGGGCGCTCCTTCTGCGGAAAGACGCCTGGCAGCGGCACTTGGGACAGCTCCGCGTCTCCGTATTCTGTGTTTCTTGCCTTCTGCCTCTCAGCAAAATGCTTTCCCACTAGGTCTAGCAAGGAGAAACTGTGGCAGCTGAGTAGATGTAGCCCGGCCCGCCCTTTGAAGTTGACAAGTTCTTGGCATCTCAGAGCCTCAAGGGAAGAGCAAGGTTATCTATGGTAGGCTGGGGCAGAACTAGCAGCAAGCAGAGCAAAGTTGTCCAAGAATAGCTTCCATTGGAATGCTAATGGCAATTGAAGAGGCAGGCCAGTGGCAAGCCACTAGCTTCTAGCAGTTTGAAAGTTGCAGACACAGTGCAGGTGTTGTGCGGCTTCCTTCTTGGCCTCCTAGAAGGTGCCGCCTTCTCCGTCTCTTGCTTGCCAATATGTTGCCGTGTTCCTCTTATTTTTTGGTTGGTTTTGAATTGTTTTTATGATGTTTTGGCGGGTTTTCAGAATGTTTTGGTGGTGTTTTAGAATGTTTTGTTTTCTCTTGTGTTGTTTTTATTGTCTTGGCAGGTTTTGGAATGTTTGGATTCCTTTTGGCGGGTTTTAAAATCTTTTGGCGGGTATTTGGAATGTTTTGGGTTGCTTTCATTTGTTTTGATTATGTTTTGGCAAGTTATTGAAAGTTTGGATCACTTCTTACTGGTTTTCTAGTATTTTGGCATCTTTTCAGAATGTTTTGATGAGTTTTGGCGGGTTCTAAACTACTTTGTCGGGTTTTTGGAATGTTTCAGTTGGTTATGATTTGTTTTTATGATGTTTTGGCCGGATTTCGGAATATTTTGGCTGGTTTTTGGAATGTTTCGGTTGGTTTATGATTTGTTTTTATGATGTTTTGCAAAGTTTTTTGAATGTTTTGATCAGTTCTGGCTGGTTTTCTAATGTTTTGGCATCTTTTCAGAATGTTTTGATGAGTTTTGCGGGTCTAAATCATTTTGGCGGGATTTTGGAATATTTTGGTTGGTTTTGATTTGTTTTGATGATGTTTTGGCGGGTTTTCGGAATGTTTTGGTTGGGTTTTAGAATGTTTTGTTTTCTCTTGTGTTGTTTATATTGTCTTGGCAGGTTTTGGAATGTTTGGATTCCTTTTGGCGGGTTTTAAAATCTTTTGGCGGGTATTTGGAATGTTTTTTAACGGGTATTCGGAAGGTTTTGATTAGTTTTGACGGGTTTTGAATTATTTTGGCGGGTTTTTAGAAGGTTTAGGTTTGTTTTGATTTGTTTTGATTCTGTTTAGCCCAGTTTTTGATGTGTTTGGATTAGCTTTGGTGGGCTTTATCATGTTTTGTCAGGTTTTTTTGAATGTATTGATCACTTCTGTCTGGTTTTCTATTTTGGCGGGTTTGAAAATAGTTTTGGATGAGTTTTGGCGGGTTTGAAAATATTTTGGCTCTTTGCGCAGAGATGACGGTGCCGGTTGCGGTGCGCTCCGGGGCGCTCCTTCTGCGGAAAGACGCCTGGCAGCGGCACTTGGGACAGCTCCGCGTCTCCGTATTCTGTGTTTCTTGCCTTCTGCATCTCAGCAAAATGCTTTCCCACTAGGTCTAGCAAGGAGAAACTGTAGCAGCTGAGTAGATGTAGCCCGGCCCACCCTTTGAAGTTGACAAGTTCTTGGCATCTCAGAGCCTCAAGGGAAGAGCAAGGTTATCTATGGTAGGCTGGGGCAGAACTGGAAGCAAGCAGAGCAAAGTTGTCCAAGAATAGCTTCCATTGGAATGCTAATGGCAATTGAAGAGGCAGGCCAGTGGCAAGCCACTAGCTTCTAGCAGTTTGAAAGTTGCAGACACAGTGCAGGTGTTGTGCGGCTTCCTTCTTGGCCTCCTAGAAGGTGCCGCGCTCTCTGTCTCTTGCTTGCCAATATGTTGCCGTGTTCCTCTTATTGTTTGGTTTGTTTTGATTTGTTTTTATGATGTTTTGGTGGGTTTTCGGAATGTTTTGGTGGTGTTTTAGAATGTTTTGTTTTCTCTTGTGTTGTTTATATTGTCTTGGCAGGTTTTGGAATGTTTGGATTCGTTTTGGCGGGTTTTAAAATCTTTTGGCGGGTATTTGGAATGTTTTGGGTTGCTTTCATTTGTTTTGATTATGTTTTGGCAAGTTATTGAAAGTTTGGATCACTTCTTACTGGTTTTCTAGTATTTTGGCATCTTTTCAGAATGTTTTGATGAGTTTTGGCGGGTTCTAAACTACTTTGTCGGGTTTTTGGAATGTTTCGGTTGGTTATGATTTGTTTTTATGATGTTTTGGCCGGATTTCGGAATATTTTGGCTGGTTTTTGGAATGTTTCGGTTGGTTTATGATTTGTTTTTATGATGTTTTGCCAAGTTTTTTGAATGTTTTGATCAGTTCTGGCTGGTTTTCTAATGTTTTGGCATCTTTTCAGAATGTTTTGATGAGTTTTGCGGGTCTAAATCATTTTGGCGGGATTTTGGAATATTTTGGTTGGTTTTGATTTGTTTTGATGATGTTTTGGCGGGTTTTCGGAATGTTTTGGTTGGGTTTTAGAATGTTTTGTTTTCTCTTGTGTTGTTTATATTGTCTTGGCAGGTTTTGGAATGTTTGGATTCCTTTTGGCGGGTTTTAAAATCTTTTGGCGGGTATTTGGAATGTTTTTTAACGGGTATTCGGAAGGTTTTGATTAGTTTTGACAGGTTTTGAATTATTTTGGCGGGTTTTTAGAAGATTTAGGTTTGTTTTGATTTGTTTTGATTCTGTTTAGCCCAGTTTTTGATGTGTTTGGATTAGCTTTGGTGGGCTTTATCATGTTTTGTGAGGTTTTTTCGAATGTATTGATCACTTCTGTCTGGTTTTCTATTTTGGCGGGTTTGAAAATAGTTTTGGATGAGTTTTGGCGGGTTTGAAAATATTTTGGCTCTTTGCGCAGAGATGACGGTGCCGGTTGCGGTGCGCTGCGGGGCGCTCCTTCTGCGGAAAGACGCCTGGCAGCGGCACTTGGGACAGCTCCGCGTCTCCGTATTCTGTGTTTCTTGCCTTCTGCATCTCAGCAAAATGCTTTCCCACTAGGTCTAGCAAGGAGAAACTGTGGCATCTGAGTAGATGTAGCCCGGCCCACCCTTTGAAGTTGACAAGTTCTTGGCATCTCAGAGCCTCAAGGGAAGAGCAAGGTTATCTATGGTAGGCTGGGGCAGAACTAGCAGCAAGCAGAGCAAAGTTGTCCAAGAATAGCTTCCATTGGAATGCTAATGGCAATTGAAGAGGCAGGCCAGTGGCAAGCCACTAGCTTCTAGCAGTTTGAAAGTTGCAGACACAGTGCAGGTGTTGTGCGGCTTCCTTCTTGGCCTCCTAGAAGGTGCCGCGCTCTCTGTCTCTTGCTTGCCAATATGTTGCCGTGTTCCTCTTATTGTTTGGTTTGTTTTGATTTGTTTTTATGATGTTTTGGTGGGTTTTCGGAATGTTTTGGTGGTGTTTTAGAATGTTTTGTTTTCTCTTGTGTTGTTTATATTGTCTTGGCAGGTTTTGGAATGTTTGGATTCCTTTTGGCGGGTTTTAAAATCTTTTGGCGGGTATTTGGAATGTTTTGGGTTGCTTTCATTTGTTTTGATTATGTTTTGGCAAGTTATTGAAAGTTTGGATCACTTCTTACTGGTTTTCTAGTATTTTGGCATCTTTTCAGAATGTTTTGATGAGTTTTGGCGGGTTCTAAACTACTTTGTTGGGTTTTTGGAATGTTTCGGTTGGTTATGATTTGTTTTTATGATGTTTTGGCCGGATTTCGGAATATTTTGGCTGGTTTTTGGAATGTTTCGGTTGGTTTATGATTTGTTTTTATGATGTTTTGCCAAGTTTTTTGAATGTTTTGATCAGTTCTGGCTGGTTTTCTAATGTTTTGGCATCTTTTCAGAATGTTTTGATGAGTTTTGCGGGTCTAAATCATTTTGGCGGGATTTTGGAATATTTTGGTTGGTTTTGATTTGTTTTGATGATGTTTTGGCGGGTTTTCGGAATGTTTTGGTTGGGTTTTAGAATGTTTTGTTTTCTCTTGTGTTGTTTATATTGTCTTGGCAGGTTTTGGAATGTTTGGATTCCTTTTGGCGGGTTTTAAAATCTTTTGGCGGGTATTTGGAATGTTTTTTAACGGGTATTCGGAAGGTTTTGATTAGTTTTGACGGGTTTTGAATTATTTTGGCGGGTTTTTAGAAGATTTAGGTTTGTTTTGATTTGTTTTGATTCTGTTTAGCCCAGTTTTTGATGTGTTTGGATTAGCTTTGGTGGGCTTTATCATGTTTTGTGAGGTTTTTTCGAATGTATTGATCACTTCTGTCTGGTTTTCTATTTTGGCGGGTTTGAAAATAGTTTTGGATGAGTTTTGGCGGGTTTGAAAATATTTTGGCTCTTTGCGCAGAGATGACGGTGCCGGTTGCGGTGCGCTCCGGGGCGCTCCTTCTGCGGAAAGACGCCTGGCAGCGGCACTTGGGACAGCTCCGCGTCTCCGTATTCTGTGTTTCTTGCCTTCTGCATCTCAGCAAAATGCTTTCCCACTAGGTCTAGCAAGGAGAAACTGTGGCATCTGAGTAGATGTAGCCCGGCCCACCCTTTGAAGTTGACAAGTTCTTGGCATCTCAGAGCCTCAAGGGAAGAGCAAGGTTATCTATGGTAGGCTGGGGCAGAACTAGCAGCAAGCAGAGCAAAGTTGTCCAAGAATAGCTTCCATTGGAATGCTAATGGCAATTGAAGAGGCAGGCCAGTGGCAAGCCACTAGCTTCTAGCAGTTTGAAAGTTGCAGACACAGTGCAGGTGTTGTGCGGCTTCCTTCTTGGCCTCCTAGAAGGTGCCGCGCTCTCTGTCTCTTGCTTGCCAATATGTTGCCGTGTTCCTCTTATTGTTTGGTTTGTTTTGATTTGTTTTTATGATGTTTTGGTGGGTTTTCGGAATGTTTTGGTGGTGTTTTAGAATGTTTTGTTTTCTCTTGTGTTGTTTATATTGTCTTGGCAGGTTTTGGAATGTTTGGATTCCTTTTGGCGGGTTTTAAAATCTTTTGGCGGGTATTTGGAATGTTTTGGGTTGCTTTCATTTGTTTTGATTATGTTTTGGCAAGTTATTGAAAGTTTGGATCACTTCTTACTGGTTTTCTAGTATTTTGGCATCTTTTCAGAATGTTTTGATGAGTTTTGGCGGGTTCTAAACTACTTTGTTGGGTTTTTGGAATGTTTCGGTTGGTTATGATTTGTTTTTATGATGTTTTGGCCGGATTTCGGAATATTTTGGCTGGTTTTTGGAATGTTTCGGTTGGTTTATGATTTGTTTTTATGATGTTTTGCCAAGTTTTTTGAATGTTTTGATCAGTTCTGGCTGGTTTTCTAATGTTTTGGCATCTTTTCAGAATGTTTTGATGAGTTTTGCGGGTCTAAATCATTTTGGCGGGATTTTGGAATATTTTGGTTGGTTTTGATTTGTTTTGATGATGTTTTGGCGGGTTTTCGGAATGTTTTGGTTGGGTTTTAGAATGTTTTGTTTTCTCTTGTGTTGTTTATATTGTCTTGGCAGGTTTTGGAATGTTTGGATTCCTTTTGGCGGGTTTTAAAATCTTTTGGCGGGTATTTGGAATGTTTTTTAACGGGTATTCGGAAGGTTTTGATTAGTTTTGACGGGTTTTGAATTATTTTGGCGGGTTTTTAGAAGATTTAGGTTTGTTTTGATTTGTTTTGATTCTGTTTAGCCCAGTTTTTGATGTGTTTGGATTAGCTTTGGTGGGCTTTATCATGTTTTGTGAGGTTTTTTCGAATGTATTGATCACTTCTGTCTGGTTTTCTATTTTGGCGGGTTTGAAAATAGTTTTGGATGAGTTTTGGCGGGTTTGAAAATATTTTGGCTCTTTGCGCAGAGATGACGGTGCCGGTTGCGGTGCGCTCCGGGGCGCTCCTTCTGCGGAAAGACGCCTGGCAGCGGCACTTGGGACAGCTCCGCGTCTCCGTATTCTGTGTTTCTTGCCTTCTGCATCTCAGCAAAATGCTTTCCCACTAGGTCTAGCAAGGAGAAACTGTGGCGGCTGAGTAGATGTAGCCCGGCCCACCCTTTGAAGTTGACAAGTTCTTGGCATCTCAGAGTCTCAAGGGAAGAGCAAGGTTATCTATGGTAGGCTGGGGCAGAACTAGCAGCAAGCAGAGCAAAGTTGTCCAAGAATAGCTTCCATTGGAATGCTAATGGCAATTGAAGAGGCAGGCCAGTGGCAAGCCACTAGCTTCTAGCAGTTTGAAAGTTGCAGACACAGTGCAGGTGTTGTGCGGCTTCCTTCTTGGCCTCCTAGAAGGTGCCGCGCTCTCTGTCTCTTGCTTGCCAATATGTTGCCGTGTTCCTCTTATTGTTTGGTTTGTTTTGATTTGGTTTTATGATGTTTTGGTGGGTTTTCGGAATGTTTTGGTGGTGTTTTAGAATGTTTTGTTTTCTCTTGTGTTGTTTATATTGTCTTGGCAGGTTTTGGAATGTTTGGATTCGTTTTGGCGGGTTTTCAAATCTTTTGGCGGGTATTTGGAATGTTTTGGTTTGCTTTCATTTGTTTTGATTATGTTTTGGCTAGTTATTGAAAGTTTTGATCACTTCTGACTGGTTTTCTAGTATTTTGGCATCTTTTCAGAATGTTTTGATGAGTTTTGGCGGGTTCTAAACTACTTTGTCGGGTTTTTGGAATGTTTCGGTTGGTTATGATTTGTTTTTATGATGTTTTGGCCGGATTTCGGAATATTTTGGCTGGTTTTTGGAATGTTTCGGTTGGTTTATGATTTGTTTTTATGATGTTTTGCAAAGTTTTTTGAATGGTTTGATCAGTTCTGGCTGGTTTTCTAATGTTTTGGCATCTTTTCAGAATGTTTTGATGAGTTTTGCGGGTCTAAATCATTTTGGCGGGATTTTGGAATATTTTGGTTGGTTTTGATTTGTTTTGATGATGTTTTGGCGGGTTTTCGGAATGTTTTGGTTGGGTTTTAGAATGTTTTGTTTTCTCTTGTGTTGTTTATATTGTCTTGGCAGGTTTTGGAATGTTTGGATTCCTTTTGGCGGGTTTTAAAATCTTTTGGCGGGTATTTGGAATGTTTTTTAACGGGTATTCGGAAGGTTTTGATTAGTTTTGACGGGTTTTGAATTATTTTGGCGGGTTTTTAGAAGATTTAGGTTTGTTTTGATTTGTTTTGATTCTGTTTAGCCCAGTTTTTGATGTGTTTGGATTAGCTTTGGTGGGCTTTATCATGTTTTGTGAGGTTTTTTCGAATGTATTGATCACTTCTGTCTGGTTTTCTATTTTGGCGGGTTTGAAAATAGTTTTGGATGAGTTTTGGCGGGTTTGAAAATATTTTGGCTCTTTGCGCAGAGATGACGGTGCCGGTTGCGGTGCGCTCCGGGGCGCTCCTTCTGCGGAAAGACGCCTGGCAGCGGCACTTGGGACAGCTCCGCGTCTCCGTATTCTGTGTTTCTTGCCTTCTGCATCTCAGCAAAATGCTTTCCCACTAGGTCTAGCAAGGAGAAACTGTAGCAGCTGAGTAGATGTAGCCCGGCCCACCCTTTGAAGTTGACAAGTTCTTGGCATCTCAGAGCCTCAAGGGAAGAGCAAGGTTATCTATGGTAGGCTGGGGCAGAACTAGCAGCAAGCAGAGCAAAGTTGTCCAAGAATAGCTTCCATTGGAATGCTAATGGCAATTGAAGAGGCAGGCCAGTGGCAAGCCACTAGCTTCTAGCAGTTTGAAAGTTGCAGACACAGTGCAGGTGTTGTGCGGCTTCCTTCTTGGCCTCCTAGAAGGTGCCGCGCTCTCTGTCTCTTGCTTGCCAATATGTTGCCGTGTTCCTCTTATTGTTTGGTTTGTTTTGATTTGTTTTTATGATGTTTTGGTGGGTTTTCGGAATGTTTTGGTGGTGTTTTAGAATGTTTTGTTTTCTCTTGTGTTGTTTATATTGTCTTGGCAGGTTTTGGAATGTTTGGATTCCTTTTGGCGGGTTTTAAAATCTTTTGGCGGGTATTTGGAATGTTTTGGGTTGCTTTCATTTGTTTTGATTATGTTTTGGCAAGTTATTGAAAGTTTGGATCACTTCTTACTGGTTTTCTAGTATTTTGGCATCTTTTCAGAATGTTTTGATGAGTTTTGGCGGGTTCTAAACTACTTTGTCGGGTTTTTGGAATGTTTCGGTTGGTTATGATTTGTTTTTATGATGTTTTGGCCGGATTTCGGAATATTTTGGCTGGTTTTTGGAATGTTTCGGTTGGTTTATGATTTGTTTTTATGATGTTTTGCCAAGTTTTTTGAATGTTTTGATCAGTTCTGGCTGGTTTTCTAATGTTTTGGCATCTTTTCAGAATGTTTTGATGAGTTTTGCGGGTCTAAATCATTTTGGCGGGATTTTGGAATATTTTGGTTGGTTTTGATTTGTTTTGATGATGTTTTGGCGGGTTTTCGGAATGTTTTGGTTGGGTTTTAGAATGTTTTGTTTTCTCTTGTGTTGTTTATATTGTCTTGGCAGGTTTTGGAATGTTTGGATTCCTTTTGGCGGGTTTTAAAATCTTTTGGCGGGTATTTGGAATGTTTTTTAACGGGTATTCGGAAGGTTTTGATTAGTTTTGACGGGTTTTGAATTATTTTGGCGGGTTTTTAGAAGATTTAGGTTTGTTTTGATTTGTTTTGATTCTGTTTAGCCCAGTTTTTGATGTGTTTGGATTAGCTTTGGTGGGCTTTATCATGTTTTGTGAGGTTTTTTCGAATGTATTGATCACTTCTGTCTGGTTTTCTATTTTGGCGGGTTTGAAAATAGTTTTGGATGAGTTTTGGCGGGTTTGAAAATATTTTGGCTCTTTGCGCAGAGATGACGGTGCCGGTTGCGGTGCGCTGCGGGGCGCTCCTTCTGCGGAAAGACGCCTGGCAGCGGCACTTGGGACAGCTCCGCGTCTCCGTATTCTGTGTTTCTTGCCTTCTGCATCTCAGCAAAATGCTTTCCCACTAGGTCTAGCAAGGAGAAACTGTGGCATCTGAGTAGATGTAGCCCGGCCCACCCTTTGAAGTTGACAAGTTCTTGGCATCTCAGAGCCTCAAGGGAAGAGCAAGGTTATCTATGGTAGGCTGGGGCAGAACTAGCAGCAAGCAGAGCAAAGTTGTCCAAGAATAGCTTCCATTGGAATGCTAATGGCAATTGAAGAGGCAGGCCAGTGGCAAGCCACTAGCTTCTAGCAGTTTGAAAGTTGCAGACACAGTGCAGGTGTTGTGCGGCTTCCTTCTTGGCCTCCTAGAAGGTGCCGCGCTCTCTGTCTCTTGCTTGCCAATATGTTGCCGTGTTCCTCTTATTGTTTGGTTTGTTTTGATTTGTTTTTATGATGTTTTGGTGGGTTTTCGGAATGTTTTGGTGGTGTTTTAGAATGTTTTGTTTTCTCTTGTGTTGTTTATATTGTCTTGGCAGGTTTTGGAATGTTTGGATTCCTTTTGGCGGGTTTTAAAATCTTTTGGCGGGTATTTGGAATGTTTTGGGTTGCTTTCATTTGTTTTGATTATGTTTTGGCAAGTTATTGAAAGTTTGGATCACTTCTTACTGGTTTTCTAGTATTTTGGCATCTTTTCAGAATGTTTTGATGAGTTTTGGCGGGTTCTAAACTACTTTGTTGGGTTTTTGGAATGTTTCGGTTGGTTATGATTTGTTTTTATGATGTTTTGGCCGGATTTCGGAATATTTTGGCTGGTTTTTGGAATGTTTCGGTTGGTTTATGATTTGTTTTTATGATGTTTTGCCAAGTTTTTTGAATGTTTTGATCAGTTCTGGCTGGTTTTCTAATGTTTTGGCATCTTTTCAGAATGTTTTGATGAGTTTTGCGGGTCTAAATCATTTTGGCGGGATTTTGGAATATTTTGGTTGGTTTTGATTTGTTTTGATGATGTTTTGGCGGGTTTTCGGAATGTTTTGGTTGGGTTTTAGAATGTTTTGTTTTCTCTTGTGTTGTTTATATTGTCTTGGCAGGTTTTGGAATGTTTGGATTCCTTTTGGCGGGTTTTAAAATCTTTTGGCGGGTATTTGGAATGTTTTTTAACGGGTATTCGGAAGGTTTTGATTAGTTTTGACGGGTTTTGAATTATTTTGGCGGGTTTTTAGAAGATTTAGGTTTGTTTTGATTTGTTTTGATTCTGTTTAGCCCAGTTTTTGATGTGTTTGGATTAGCTTTGGTGGGCTTTATCATGTTTTGTGAGGTTTTTTCGAATGTATTGATCACTTCTGTCTGGTTTTCTATTTTGGCGGGTTTGAAAATAGTTTTGGATGAGTTTTGGCGGGTTTGAAAATATTTTGGCTCTTTGCGCAGAGATGACGGTGCCGGTTGCGGTGCGCTGCGGGGCGCTCCTTCTGCGGAAAGACGCCTGGCAGCGGCACTTGGGACAGCTCCGCGTCTCCGTATTCTGTGTTTCTTGCCTTCTGCATCTCAGCAAAATGCTTTCCCACTAGGTCTAGCAAGGAGAAACTGTGGCATCTGAGTAGATGTAGCCCGGCCCACCCTTTGAAGTTGACAAGTTCTTGGCATCTCAGAGCCTCAAGGGAAGAGCAAGGTTATCTATGGTAGGCTGGGGCAGAACTAGCAGCAAGCAGAGCAAAGTTGTCCAAGAATAGCTTCCATTGGAATGCTAATGGCAATTGAAGAGGCAGGCCAGTGGCAAGCCACTAGCTTCTAGCAGTTTGAAAGTTGCAGACACAGTGCAGGTGTTGTGCGGCTTCCTTCTTGGCCTCCTAGAAGGTGCCGCGCTCTCTGTCTCTTGCTTGCCAATATGTTGCCGTGTTCCTCTTATTGTTTGGTTTGTTTTGATTTGTTTTTATGATGTTTTGGTGGGTTTTCGGAATGTTTTGGTGGTGTTTTAGAATGTTTTGTTTTCTCTTGTGTTGTTTATATTGTCTTGGCAGGTTTTGGAATGTTTGGATTCCTTTTGGCGGGTTTTAAAATCTTTTGGCGGGTATTTGGAATGTTTTGGGTTGCTTTCATTTGTTTTGATTATGTTTTGGCAAGTTATTGAAAGTTTGGATCACTTCTTACTGGTTTTCTAGTATTTTGGCATCTTTTCAGAATGTTTTGATGAGTTTTGGCGGGTTCTAAACTACTTTGTCGGGTTTTTGGAATGTTTCGGTTGGTTATGATTTGTTTTTATGATGTTTTGGCCGGATTTCGGAATATTTTGGCTGGTTTTTGGAATGTTTCGGTTGGTTTATGATTTGTTTTTATGATGTTTTGCCAAGTTTTTTGAATGTTTTGATCAGTTCTGGCTGGTTTTCTAATGTTTTGGCATCTTTTCAGAATGTTTTGATGAGTTTTGCGGGTCTAAATCATTTTGGCGGGATTTTGGAATATTTTGGTTGGTTTTGATTTGTTTTGATGATGTTTTGGCGGGTTTTCGGAATGTTTTGGTTGGGTTTTAGAATGTTTTGTTTTCTCTTGTGTTGTTTATATTGTCTTGGCAGGTTTTGGAATGTTTGGATTCCTTTTGGCGGGTTTTAAAATCTTTTGGCGGGTATTTGGAATGTTTTTTAACGGGTATTCGGAAGGTTTTGATTAGTTTTGACGGGTTTTGAATTATTTTGGCGGGTTTTTAGAAGATTTAGGTTTGTTTTGATTTGTTTTGATTCTGTTTAGCCCAGTTTTTGATGTGTTTGGATTAGCTTTGGTGGGCTTTATCATGTTTTGTGAGGTTTTTTCGAATGTATTGATCACTTCTGTCTGGTTTTCTATTTTGGCGGGTTTGAAAATAGTTTTGGATGAGTTTTGGCGGGTTTGAAAATATTTTGGCTCTTTGCGCAGAGATGACGGTGCCGGTTGCGGTGCGCTCCGGGGCGCTCCTTCTGCGGAAAGACGCCTGGCAGCGGCACTTGGGACAGCTCCGCGTCTCCGTATTCTGTGTTTCTTGCCTTCTGCATCTCAGCAAAATGCTTTCCCACTAGGTCTAGCAAGGAGAAACTGTGGCAGCTGAGTAGATGTAGCCCGGCCCACCCTTTGAAGTTGACAAGTTCTTGGCATCTCAGAACCTCAAGGGAAGAGCAAGGTTATCTATGGTAGGCTGGGGCAGAAGTAGCAGCAAGCAGAGCAAAGTTGTCCAAGAATAGCTTCCATTGGAATGCTAATGGCAATTGAAGAGGCAGGCCAGTGGCAAGCCACTAGCTTCTAGCAGTTTGAAAGTTGCAGACACAGTGCAGGTGTTGTGCGGCTTCCTTCTTGGCCTCCTAGAAGGTGCCGCGCTCTCTGTCTCTTGCTTGCCAATATGTTGCCGTGTTCCTCTTATTGTTTGGTTGGTTTTGATTTGTTTTTATGATGTTTTGGTGGGTTTTCGGAATGTTTTGGTGGTGTTTTAGAATGTTTTGTTTTCTCTTGTGTTGTTTATATTGTCTTGGCAGGTTTTGGAATGTTTGGATTCCTTTTGGCGGGTTTTAAAATCTTTTGGCGGGTATTTGGAATGTTTTGGGTTGCTTTCATTTGTTTTGATTATGTTTTGGCAAGTTATTGAAAGTTTGGATCACTTCTTACTGGTTTTGTAGTATTTTGGCATCTTTTCAGAATGTTTTGATGAGTTTTGGCGGGTTCTAAACTACTTTGTTGGGTTTTTGGAATGTTTCGGTTGGTTATGATTTGTTTTTATGATGTTTTGGCCGGATTTCGGAATATTTTGGCTGGTTTTTGGAATGTTTCGGTTGGTTTATGATTTGTTTTTATGATGTTTTGCCAAGTTTTTTGAATGTTTTGATCAGTTCTGGCTGGTTTTCTAATGTTTTGGCATCTTTTCAGAATGTTTTGATGAGTTTTGCGGGTCTAAATCATTTTGGCGGGATTTTGGAATATTTTGGTTGGTTTTGATTTGATTTGATGATGTTTTGGCGGGTTTTCGGAATGTTTTGGTTGGGTTTTAGAATGTTTTGTTTTCTCTTGTGTTGTTTATATTGTCTTGGCAGGTTTTGGAATGTTTGGATTCCTTTTGGCGGGTTTTAAAATCTTTTGGCGGGTATTTGGAATGTATTTAACGGGTATTCGGAAGGTTTTGATTAGTTTTGACGGGTTTTGAATTATTTTGGCGGGTTTTTAGAAGGTTTAGGTTTGTTTTGATTTGTTTTGATTCTGTTTAGCCCAGTTTTTGATGTGTTTGGATTAGCTTTGGTGGGCTTTATCATGTTTTGTGAGGTTTTTTCGAATGTATTGATCACTTCTGTCTGGTTTTCTATTTTGGCGGGTTTGAAAATATTTTTGGATGAGTTTTGGCGGGTTTTAAAATCTTTTGGCGGGTATTTGGAATGTTTTGGGTTGCTTTCATTTGTTTTGATTATGTTTTGGCAAGTTATTGAAAGTTTGGATCACTTCTTACTGGTTTTCTAGTATTTTGGCATCTTTTCAGAATGTTTTGATGTGTTTTGGCGGGTTCTAAACTACTTTGTCGGGTTTTTGGAATGTTTCGGTTGGTTATGATTTGTTTTATGATGTTTTGGCCGGATTTCGGAATATTTTGGCTGGTTTTTGGAATGTTTCAGTTGGTTTATGATTTGTTTTTATGATGTTTTGCAAAGTTTTTTGAATGTTTTGATCAGTTCTGGCTGGTTTTCTAATGTTTTGGCATCTTTTCAGAATGTTTTGATGAGTTTTGCGGGTCTAAATCATTTTGGCGGGATTTTGGAATATTTTGGTTGGTTTTGATTTGTTTTGATGATGTTTTGGCGGGTTTTCGGAATGTTTTGGTTGGGTTTTAGAATGTTTTGTATTCTCTTGAGTTGTTTATATTGTGTTGGCAGGTTTTGGAATGTTTGGATTTGTTTTGGCGGGTTTTAAAATCTTTTGGCGGGTATTTGGAATGTTTTTTAACGGGTATTCGGAAGGTTTTGATTAGTTTTGACGGGTTTTGAATTATTTTGGCGGGTTTTTAGAAGATTTAGGTTTGTTTTGATTTGTTTTGATTCTGTTTAGCCCAGTTTTTGATGTGTTTGGATTAGCTTTGGTGGGCTTTATCATGTTTTGTGAGGTTTTTTCGAATGTATTGATCACTTCTGTCTGGTTTTCTATTTTGGCGGGTTTGAAAATAGTTTTGGATGAGTTTTGGCGGGTTTGAAAATATTTTGGCTCTTTGCGCAGAGATGACGGTGCCGGTTGCGGTGCGCTCCGGGGCGCTCCTTCTGCGGAAAGACGCCTGGCAGCGGCACTTGGGACAGCTCCGCGTCTCCGTATTCTGTGTTTCTTGCCTTCTGCATCTCAGCAAAATGCTTTCCCACTAGGTCTAGCAAGGAGAAACTGTAGCAGCTGAGTAGATGTAGCCCGGCCGGCCCTTTGAAGTTGACAAGTTCTTGGCATCTCAGAGCCTCAAGGGAAGAGCAAGGTTATCTATGGTAGGCTGGGGCAGAACTAGCAGCAAGCAGAGCAAAGTTGTCCAAGAATAGCTTCCATTGGAATGCTAATGGCAATTGAAGAGGCAGGCCAGTGGCAAGCCACTAGCTTCTAGCAGTTTGAAAGTTGCAGACACAGTGCAGGTGTTGTGCGGCTTCCTTCTTGGCCTCCTAGAAGGTGCCGCGCTCTCTGTCTCTTGCTTGCCAATATGTTGCCGTGTTCCTCTTATTGTTTGGTTTGTTTTGATTTGTTTTTATGATGTTTTGGTGGGTTTTCGGAATGTTTTGGTGGTGTTTTAGAATGTTTTGTTTTCTCTTGTGTTGTTTATATTGTCTTGGCAGGTTTTGGAATGTTTGGATTCCTTTTGGCGGGTTTTAAAATCTTTTGGCGGGTATTTGGAATGTTTTGGGTTGCTTTCATTTGTTTTGATTATGTTTTGGCAAGTTATTGAAAGTTTGGATCACTTCTTACTGGTTTTCTAGTATTTTGGCATCTTTTCAGAATGTTTTGATGAGTTTTGGCGGGTTCTAAACTACTTTGTCGGGTTTTTGGAATGTTTCGGTTGGTTATGATTTGTTTTTATGATGTTTTGGCCGGATTTCGGAATATTTTGGCTGGTTTTTGGAATGTTTCGGTTGGTTTATGATTTGTTTTTATGATGTTTTGCCAAGTTTTTTGAATGTTTTGATCAGTTCTGGCTGGTTTTCTAATGTTTTGGCATCTTTTCAGAATGTTTTGATGAGTTTTGCGGGTCTAAATCATTTTGGCGGGATTTTGGAATATTTTGGTTGGTTTTGATTTGTTTTGATGATGTTTTGGCGGGTTTTCGGAATGTTTTGGTTGGGTTTTAGAATGTTTTGTTTTCTCTTGTGTTGTTTATATTGTCTTGGCAGGTTTTGGAATGTTTGGATTCCTTTTGGCGGGTTTTAAAATCTTTTGGCGGGTATTTGGAATGTTTTTTAACGGGTATTCGGAAGGTTTTGATTAGTTTTGACGGGTTTTGAATTATTTTGGCGGGTTTTTAGAAGATTTAGGTTTGTTTTGATTTGTTTTGATTCTGTTTAGCCCAGTTTTTGATGTGTTTGGATTAGCTTTGGTGGGCTTTATCATGTTTTGTGAGGTTTTTTCGAATGTATTGATCACTTCTGTCTGGTTTTCTATTTTGGCGGGTTTGAAAATAGTTTTGGATGAGTTTTGGCGGGTTTGAAAATATTTTGGCTCTTTGCGCAGAGATGACGGTGCCGGTTGCGGTGCGCTGCGGGGCGCTCCTTCTGCGGAAAGACGCCTGGCAGCGGCACTTGGGACAGCTCCGCGTCTCCGTATTCTGTGTTTCTTGCCTTCTGCATCTCAGCAAAATGCTTTCCCACTAGGTCTAGCAAGGAGAAACTGTGGCATCTGAGTAGATGTAGCCCGGCCCACCCTTTGAAGTTGACAAGTTCTTGGCATCTCAGAGCCTCAAGGGAAGAGCAAGGTTATCTATGGTAGGCTGGGGCAGAACTAGCAGCAAGCAGAGCAAAGTTGTCCAAGAATAGCTTCCATTGGAATGCTAATGGCAATTGAAGAGGCAGGCCAGTGGCAAGCCACTAGCTTCTAGCAGTTTGAAAGTTGCAGACACAGTGCAGGTGTTGTGCGGCTTCCTTCTTGGCCTCCTAGAAGGTGCCGCGCTCTCTGTCTCTTGCTTGCCAATATGTTGCCGTGTTCCTCTTATTGTTTGGTTTGTTTTGATTTGGTTTTATGATGTTTTGGTGGGTTTTCGGAATGTTTTGGTGGTGTTTTAGAATGTTTTGTTTTCTCTTGTGTTGTTTATATTGTCTTGGCAGGTTTTGGAATGTTTGGATTCCTTTTGGCGGGTTTTAAAATCTTTTGGCGGGTATTTGGAATGTTTTGGGTTGCTTTCATTTGTTTTGATTATGTTTTGGCAAGTTATTGAAAGTTTGGATCACTTCTTACTGGTTTTGTAGTATTTTGGCATCTTTTCAGAATGTTTTGATGAGTTTTGGCGGGTTCTAAACTACTTTGTTGGGTTTTTGGAATGTTTCGGTTGGTTATGATTTGTTTTTATGATGTTTTGGCCGGATTTCGGAATATTTTGGCTGGTTTTTGGAATGTTTCGGTTGGTTTATGATTTGTTTTTATGATGTTTTGCCAAGTTTTTTGAATGTTTTGATCAGTTCTGGCTGGTTTTCTAATGTTTTGGCATCTTTTCAGAATGTTTTGATGAGTTTTGCGGGTCTAAATCATTTTGGCGGGATTTTGGAATATTTTGGTTGGTTTTGATTTGTTTTGATGATGTTTTGGCGGGTTTTCGGAATGTTTTGGTTGGGTTTTAGAATGTTTTGTTTTCTCTTGTGTTGTTTATATTGTCTTGGCAGGTTTTGGAATGTTTGGATTCCTTTTGGCGGGTTTTAAAATCTTTTGGCGGGTATTTGGAATGTTTTTTAACGGGTATTCGTAAGGTTTTGATTAGTTTTGACGGGTTTTGAATTATTTTGGCGGGTTTTTAGAAGATTTAGGTTTGTTTTGATTTGTTTTGATTCTGTTTAGCCCAGTTTTTGATGTGTTTGGATTAGCTTTGGTGGGCTTTATCATGTTTTGTGAGGTTTTTTCGAATGTATTGATCACTTCTGTCTGGTTTTCTATTTTGGCGGGTTTGAAAATAGTTTTGGATGAGTTTTGGCGGGTTTGAAAATATTTTGGCTCTTTGCGCAGAGATGACGGTGCCGGTTGCGGTGCGCTCCGGGGCGCTCCTTCTGCGGAAAGACGCCTGGCAGCGGCACTTGGGACAGCTCCGCGTCTCCGTATTCTGTGTTTCTTGCCTTCTGCATCTCAGCAAAATGCTTTCCCACTAGGTCTAGCAAGGAGAAACTGTGGCATCTGAGTAGATGTAGCCCGGCCCACCCTTTGAAGTTGACAAGTTCTTGGCATCTCAGAGCCTCAAGGGAAGAGCAAGGTTATCTATGGTAGGCTGGGGCAGAACTAGCAGCAAGCAGAGCAAAGTTGTCCAAGAATAGCTTCCATTGGAATGCTAATGGCAATTGAAGAGGCAGGCCAGTGGCAAGCCACTAGCTTCTAGCAGTTTGAAAGTTGCAGACACAGTGCAGGTGTTGTGCGGCTTCCTTCTTGGCCTCCTAGAAGGTGCCGCGCTCTCTGTCTCTTGCTTGCCAATATGTTGCCGTGTTCCTCTTATTGTTTGGTTTGTTTTGATTTGTTTTTATGATGTTTTGGTGGGTTTTCGGAATGTTTTGGTGGTGTTTTAGAATGTTTTGTTTTCTCTTGTGTTGTTTATATTGTCTTGGCAGGTTTTGGAATGTTTGGATTCCTTTTGGCGGGTTTTAAAATCTTTTGGCGGGTATTTGGAATGTTTTGGGTTGCTTTCATTTGTTTTGATTATGTTTTGGCAAGTTATTGAAAGTTTGGATCACTTCTTACTGGTTTTCTAGTATTTTGGCATCTTTTCAGAATGTTTTGATGAGTTTTGGCGGGTTCTAAACTACTTTGTCGGGTTTTTGGAATGTTTCGGTTGGTTATGATTTGTTTTTATGATGTTTTGGCCGGATTTCGGAATATTTTGGCTGGTTTTTGGAATGTTTCGGTTGGTTTATGATTTGTTTTTATGATGTTTTGCCAAGTTTTTTGAATGTTTTGATCAGTTCTGGCTGGTTTTCTAATGTTTTGGCATCTTTTCAGAATGTTTTGATGAGTTTTGCGGGTCTAAATCATTTTGGCGGGATTTTGGAATATTTTGGTTGGTTTTGATTTGTTTTGATGATGTTTTGGCGGGTTTTCGGAATGTTTTGGTTGGGTTTTAGAATGTTTTGTTTTCTCTTGTGTTGTTTATATTGTCTTGGCAGGTTTTGGAATGTTTGGATTCCTTTTGGCGGGTTTTAAAATCTTTTGGCGGGTATTTGGAATGTTTTTTAACGGGTATTCGGAAGGTTTTGATTAGTTTTGACGGGTTTTGAATTATTTTGGCGGGTTTTTAGAAGGTTTAGGTTTGTTTTGATTTGTTTTGATTCTGTTTAGCCCAGTTTTTGATGTGTTTGGATTAGCTTTGGTGGGCTTTATCATGTTTTGTGAGGTTTTTTCGAATGTATTGATCACTTCTGTCTGGTTTTCTATTTTGGCGGGTTTGAAAATAGTTTTGGATGAGTTTTGGCGGGTTTGAAAATATTTTGGCTCTTTGCGCAGAGATGACGGTGCCGGTTGCGGTGCGCTGCGGGGCGCTCCTTCTGCGGAAAGACGCCTGGCAGCGGCACTTGGGACAGCTCCGCGTCTCCGTATTCTGTGTTTCTTGCCTTCTGCATCTCAGCAAAATGCTTTCCCACTAGGTCTAGCAAGGAGAAACTGTGGCAGCTGAGTAGATGTAGCCCGGCCCACCCTTTGAAGTTGACAAGTTCTTGGCATCTCAGAACCTCAAGGGAAGAGCAAGGTTATCTATGGTAGGCTGGGGCAGAAGTAGCAGCAAGCAGAGCAAAGTTGTCCAAGAATAGCTTCCATTGGAATGCTAATGGCAATTGAAGAGGCAGGCCAGTGGCAAGCCACTAGCTTCTAGCAGTTTGAAAGTTGCAGACACAGTGCAGGTGTTGTGCGGCTTCCTTCTTGGCCTCCTAGAAGGTGCCGCGCTCTCTGTCTCTTGCTTGCCAATATGTTGCCGTGTTCCTCTTATTGTTTGGTTGGTTTTGATTTGTTTTTATGATGTTTTGGTGGGTTTTCGGAATGTTTTGGTGGTGTTTTAGAATGTTTTGTTTTCTCTTGTGTTGTTTATATTGTCTTGGCAGGTTTTGGAATGTTTGGATTCCTTTTGGCGGGTTTTAAAATCTTTTGGCGGGTATTTGGAATGTTTTGGGTTGCTTTCATTTGTTTTGATTATGTTTTGGCAAGTTATTGAAAGTTTGGATCACTTCTTACTGGTTTTCTAGTATTTTGGCATCTTTTCAGAATGTTTTGATGAGTTTTGGCGGGTTCTAAACTACTTTGTCGGGTTTTTGGAATGTTTCGGTTGGTTATGATTTGTTTTTATGATGTTTTGGCCGGATTTCGGAATATTTTGGCTGGTTTTTGGAATGTTTCGGTTGGTTTATGATTTGTTTTTATGATGTTTTGCCAAGTTTTTTGAATGTTTTGATCAGTTCTGGCTGGTTTTCTAATGTTTTGGCATCTTTTCAGAATGTTTTGATGAGTTTTGCGGGTCTAAATCATTTTGGCGGGATTTTGGAATATTTTGGTTGGTTTTGATTTGTTTTGATGATGTTTTGGCGGGTTTTCGGAATGTTTTGGTTGGGTTTTAGAATGTTTTGTTTTCTCTTGTGTTGTTTATATTGTCTTGGCAGGTTTTGGAATGTTTGGATTCCTTTTGGCGGGTTTTAAAATCTTTTGGCGGGTATTTGGAATGTTTTTTAACGGGTATTCGGAAGGTTTTGATTAGTTTTGACGGGTTTTGAATTATTTTGGCGGGTTTTTAGAAGGTTTAGGTTTGTTTTGATTTGTTTTGATTCTGTTTAGCCCAGTTTTTGATGTGTTTGGATTAGCTTTGGTGGGCTTTATCATGTTTTGTGAGGTTTTTTCGAATGTATTGATCACTTCTGTCTGGTTTTCTATTTTGGCGGGTTTGAAAATAGTTTTGGATGAGTTTTGGCGGGTTTGAAAATATTTTGGCTCTTTGCGCAGAGATGACGGTGCCGGTTGCGGTGCGCTCCGGGGCGCTCCTTCTGCGGAAAGACGCCTGGCAGCGGCACTTGGGACAGCTCCGCGTCTCCGTATTCTGTGTTTCTTGCCTTCTGCATCTCAGCAAAATGCTTTCCCACTAGGTCTAGCAAGGAGAAACTGTGGCAGCTGAGTAGATGTAGCCCGGCCCACCCTTTGAAGTTGACAAGTTCTTGGCATCTCAGAGCCTCAAGGGAAGAGCAAGGTTATCTATGGTAGGCTGGGGCAGAACTAGCAGCAAGCAGAGCAAAGTTGTCCAAGAATAGCTTCCATTGGAATGCTAATGGCAATTGAAGAGGCAGGCCAGTGGCAAGCCACTAGCTTCTAGCAGTTTGAAAGTTGCAGACACAGTGCAGGTGTTGTGCGGCTTCCTTCTTGGCCTCCTAGAAGGTGCCGTGCTCTCTGTCTCTTGCTTGCCAATATGTTGCCGTGTTCCTCTTATTGTTTGGTTTGTTTTGATTTGTTTTTATGATGTTTTGGTGGGTTTTCGGAATGTTTTGGTGGTGTTTTAGAATGTTTTGTTTTCTCTTGTGTTGTTTATATTGTCTTGGCCGGTTTTGGAATGTTTGGATTCGTTTTGGCGGGTTTTCAAATCTTTTGGCGGGTATTTGGAATGTTTTGGTTTGCTTTCATTTGTTTTGATTATGTTTTGGCTAGTTATTGAAAGTTTTGATCACTTCTGATTGGTTTTCTAGTATTTTGGCATCTTTTCAGAATGTTTTGATGAGTTTTGGCGGGTTCTAAACTACTTTGTCGGGTTTTTGGAATGTTTCGGTTGGTTATGATTTGTTTTTATGATGTTTTGGCCGGATTTCGGAATATTTTGGCTGGTTTTTGGAATGTTTCGGTTGGTTTATGATTTGTTTTTATGATGTTTTGCAAAGTTTTTTGAATGGTTTGATCAGTTCTGGCTGGTTTTCTAATGTTTTGGCATCTTTTCAGAATGTTTTGATGAGTTTTGCGGGTCTAAATCATTTTGGCGGGATTTTGGAATATTTTGGTTGGTTTTGATTTGTTTTGATGATGTTTTGGCGGGATTTCGGAATGTTTTGGTTGGGTTTTAGAATGTTTTGTTTTCTCTTGTGTTGTTTATATTGTCTTGGCAGGTTTTGGAATGTTTGGATTCCATTTGGCGGGTTTTAAAATCTTTTGGCGGGTATTTGGAATGTTTTTTAACGGGTATTCGGAAGGTTTTGATTAGTTTTGACGGGTTTTGAATTATTTTGGCGGGTTTTTAGAAGGTTTAGGTTTGTTTTGATTTGTTTTGATTCTGTTTAGCCCAGTTTTTGATGTGTTTGGATTAGCTTTGGTGGGCTTTATCATGTTTTGTCAGGTTTTTTCGAATGTATTGATCACTTCTGTCTGGTTTTCTATTTTGGCGGGTTTGAAAATAGTTTTGGATGAGTTTTGGCGGGTTTGAAAATATTTTGGCTCTTTGCGCAGAGATGACGGTGCCGGTTGCGGTGCGCTCCGGGGCGCTCCTTCTTCGGAAAGACGCCTGGCAGCGGCACTTGGGACAGCTCCGCGTCTCCGTATTCTGTGTTTCTTGCCTTCTGCATCTCAGCAAAATGCTTTCCCACTAGGTCTAGCAAGGAGAAACTGTGGCATCTGAGTAGATGTAGCCCGGCCCACCCTTTGAAGTTGACAAGTTCTTGGCATCTCAGAGCCTCAAGGGAAGAGCAAGGTTATCTATGGTAGGCTGGGGCAGAAGTAGCAGCAAGCAGAGCAAAGTTGTCCAAGAATAGCTTCCATTGGAATGCTAATGGCAATTGAAGAGGCAGGCCAGTGGCAAGCCACTAGCTTCTAGCAGTTTGAAAGTTGCAGACACAGTGCAGGTGTTGTGCGGCTTCCTTCTTGGCCTCCTAGAAGGTGCCGCGCTCTCTGTCTCTTGCTTGCCAATATGTTGCCGTGTTCCTCTTATTGTTTGGTTTGTTTTGATTTGTTTTTATGATGTTTTGGTGGGTTTTCGGAATGTTTTGGTGGTGTTTTAGAATGTTTTGTTTTCTCTTGTGTTGTTTATATTGTCTTGGCAGGTTTTGGAATGTTTGGATTCCTTTTGGCGGGTTTTAAAATCTTTTGGCGGGTATTTGGAATGTTTTGGGTTGCTTTCATTTGTTTTGATTATGTTTTGGCAAGTTATTGAAAGTTTGGATCACTTCTTACTGGTTTTGTAGTATTTTGGCATCTTTTCAGAATGTTTTGATGAGTTTTGGCGGGTTCTAAACTACTTTGTTGGGTTTTTGGAATGTTTCGGTTGGTTATGATTTGTTTTTATGATGTTTTGGCCGGATTTCAGAATATTTTGGCTGGTTTTTGGAATGTTTCGGTTGGTTTATGATTTGTTTTTATGATGTTTTGCCAAGTTTTTTGAATGTTTTGATCAGTTCTGGCTGGTTTTCTAATGTTTTGGCATCTTTTCAGAATGTTTTGATGAGTTTTGCGGGTCTAAATCATTTTGGCGGGATTTTGGAATATTTTGGTTGGTTTTGATTTGTTTTGATGATGTTTTGGCGGGTTTTCGGAATGTTTTGGTTGGGTTTTAGAATGTTTTGTTTTCTCTTGTGTTGTTTATATTGTCTTGGCAGGTTTTGGAATGTTTGGATTCCTTTTGGCGGGTTTTAAAATCTTTTGGCGGGTATTTGGAATGTATTTAACGGGTATTCGGAAGGTTTTGATTAGTTTTGACGGGTTTTGAATTATTTTGGCGGGTTTTTAGAAGGTTTAGGTTTGTTTTGATTTGTTTTGATTCTGTTTAGCCAAGTTTTTGATGTGTTTGGATTAGCTTTGGTGGGCTTTATCATGTTTTGTGAGGTTTTTTCGAATGTATTGATCACTTCTGTCTGGTTTTCTATTTTGGCGGGTTTGAAAATAGTTTTGGATGAGTTTTGGCGGGTTTGAAAATATTTTGGCTCTTTGCGCAGAGATGACGGTGCCGGTTGCGGTGCGTTCCGGGGCGCTCCTTCTGCGGAAAGACGGCTGGCAGCGGCACTTGGGACAGCTCCGCGTCTCCGTATTCTGCGTTTCTTGCCTTCTGCATCTCAGCAAAATGCTTTCCCACTAGGTCTAGCAAGGAGAAACTGTGGCAGCTGAGTAGATGTAGCCCGGCCCGCCCTTTGAAGTTGACAAGTTCTTGGCATCTCAGAGCCTCAAGGGAAGAGCAAGGTTATCTATGGTAGGCTGGGGCAGAACTAGCAGCAAGCAGAGCAAAGTTGTCCAAGAATAGCTTCCATTGGAATGCTAATGGCAATTGAAGAGGCAGGCCAGTGGCAAGCCACTAGCTTCTAGCAGTTTGAAAGTTGCAGACACAGTGCAGGTGTTGTGCGGCTTCCTTCTTGGCCTCCTAGAAGGTGCCGCGCTCTCTGTCTCTTGCTTGCCAATATGTTGCCGTGTTCCTCTTATTGTTTGGTTTGTTTTGATTTGTTTTTATGATGTTTTGGTGGGTTTTCGGAATGTTTTGGTGGTGTTTTAGAATGTTTTGTTTTCTCTTGTGTTGTTTATATTGTCTTGGCAGGTTTTGGAATGTTTGGATTCCTTTTGGCGGGTTTTAAAATCTTTTGGCGGGTATTTGGAATGTTTTGGGTTGCTTTCATTTGTTTTGATTATGTTTTGGCAAGTTATTGAAAGTTTGGATCACTTCTTACTGGTTTTGTAGTATTTTTGCATCTTTTCAGAATGTTTTGATGAGTTTTGGCGGGTTCTAAACTACTTTGTCGGGTTTTTGGAATGTTTCGGTTGGTTATGATTTGTTTTTATGATGTTTTGGCCGGATTTCGGAATATTTTGGCTGGTTTTTGGAATGTTTCGGTTGGTTTATGATTTGTTTTTATGATGTTTTGCAAAGTTTTTTGAATGTTTTGATCAGTTCTGGCTGGTTTTCTAATGTTTTGGCATCTTTTCAGAATGTTTTGATGAGTTTTGCGGGTCTAAATCATTTTGGCGGGATTTTGGAATATTTTGGTTGGTTTTGATTTGTTTTGATGATGTTTTGGCGGGTTTTCGGAATGTTTTGGTTGGGTTTTAGAATGTTTTGTTTTCTCTTGTGTTGTTTATATTGTCTTGGCAGGTTTTGGAATGTTTGGATTCCTTTTGGCGGGTTTTAAAATATTTTGGCGGGTATTTGGAATGTTTTTTAACGGGTATTCGGAAGGTTTTGATTAGTTTTGACGGGTTTTGAATTATTTTGGCGGGTTTTTAGAAGATTTAGGTTTGTTTTGATTTGTTTTGATTCTGTTTAGCCCAGTTTTTGATGTGTTTGGATTAGCTTTGGTGGGCTTTATCATGTTTTGTGAGGTTTTTTCGAATGTATTGATCACTTCTGTCTGGTTTTCTATTTTGGCGGGTTTGAAAATAGTTTTGGATGAGTTTTGGCGGGTTTGAAAATATTTTGGCTCTTTGCGCAGAGATGACGGTGCCGGTTGTGGTGCGCTCCGGGGCGCTCCTTCTTCGGAAAGACGCCTGGCAGCGGCACTTGGGACAGCTCCGCGTCTCCGTATTCTGTGTTTCTTGCCTTCTGCATCTCAGCAAAATGCTTTCCCACTAGGTCTAGCAAGGAGAAACTGTGGCATCTGAGTAGATGTAGCCCGGCCCACCCTTTGAAGTTGACAAGTTCTTGGCATCTCAGAGCCTCAAGGGAAGAGCAAGGTTATCTATGGTAGGCTGGGGCAGAAGTAGCAGCAAGCAGAGCAAAGTTGTCCAAGAATAGCTTCCATTGGAATGCTAATGGCAATTGAAGAGGCAGGCCAGTGGCAAGCCACTAGCTTCTAGCAGTTTGAAAGTTGCAGACACAGTGCAGGTGTTGTGCGGCTTCCTTCTTGGCCTCCTAGAAGGTGCCGCGCTCTCTGTCTCTTGCTTGCCAATATGTTGCCGTGTTCCTCTTATTGTTTGGTTTGTTTTGATTTGTTTTTATGATGTTTTGGTGGGTTTTCGGAATGTTTTGGTGGTGTTTTAGAATGTTTTGTTTTCTCTTGTGTTGTTTATATTGTCTTGGCAGGTTTTGGAATGTTTGGATTCCTTTTGGCGGGTTTTAAAATCTTTTGGCGGGTATTTGGAATGTTTTGGGTTGCTTTCATTTGTTTTGATTATGTTTTGGCAAGTTATTGAAAGTTTGGATCACTTCTTACTGGTTTTGTAGTATTTTGGCATCTTTTCAGAATGTTTTGATGAGTTTTGGCGGGTTCTAAACTACTTTGTTGGGTTTTTGGAATGTTTCGGTTGGTTATGATTTGTTTTTATGATGTTTTGGCCGGATTTCGGAATATTTTGGCTGGTTTTTGGAATGTTTCGGTTGGTTTATGATTTGTTTTTATGATGTTTTGCAAAGTTTTTTGAATGTTTTGATCAGTTCTGGCTGGTTTTCTAATGTTTTGGCATCTTTTCAGAATGTTTTGATGAGTTTTGCGGGTCTAAATCATTTTGGCGGGATTTTGGAATATTTTGGTTGGTTTTGATTTGTTTTGATGATGTTTTGGCGGGATTTCGGAATGTTTTGGTTGGGTTTTAGAATGTTTTGTTTTCTCTTGTGTTGTTTATATTGTCTTGGCAGGTTTTGGAATGTTTGGATTCCTTTTGGCGGGTTTTAAAATCTTTTGGCGGGTATTTGGAATGTATTTAACGGGTATTCGGAAGGTTTTGATTAGTTTTGACGGGTTTTGAATTATTTTGGCGGGTTTTTAGAAGGTTTAGGTTTGTTTTGATTTGTTTTGATTCTGTTTAGCCAAGTTTTTGATGTGTTTGGATTAGCTTTGGTGGGCTTTATCATGTTTTGTGAGGTTTTTTCGAATGTATTGATCACTTCTGTCTGGTTTTCTATTTTGGCGGGTTTGAAAATAGTTTTGGATGAGTTTTGGCGGGTTTGAAAATATTTTGGCTCTTTGCGCAGAGATGACGGTGCCGGTTGCGGTGCGCTCCGGGGCGCTCCTTCTGCGGAAAGACGCCTGGCAGCGGCACTTGGGACAGCTCCGCGTCTCCGTATTCTGCGTTTCTTGCCTTCTGCATCTCAGCAAAATGCTTTCCCACTAGGTCTAGCAAGGAGAAACTGTGGCAGCTGAGTAGATGTAGCCCGGCCCGCCCTTTGAAGTTGACAAGTTCTTGGCATCTCAGAGCCTCAAGGGAAGAGCAAGGTTATCTATGGTAGGCTGGGGCAGAACTAGCAGCAAGCAGAGCAAAGTTGTCCAAGAATAGCTTCCATTGGAATGCTAATGGCAATTGAAGAGGCAGGCCAGTGGCAAGCCACTAGCTTCTAGCAGTTTGAAAGTTGCAGACACAGTGCAGGTGTTGTGCGGCTTCCTTCTTGGCCTCCTAGAAGGTGCCGCGCTCTCTGTCTCTTGCTTGCCAATATGTTGCCGTGTTCCTCTTATTGTTTGGTTTGTTTTGATTTGTTTTTATGATGTTTTGGTGGGTTTTCGGAATGTTTGGGTGGTGTTTTAGAATGTTTTGTTTTCTCTTGTGTTGTTTATATTGTCTTGGCAGGTTTTGGAATGTTTGGATTCCTTTTGGCGGGTTTTAAAATCTTTTGGCGGGTATTTGGAATGTTTTGGGTTGCTTTCATTTGTTTTGATTATGTTTTGGCAAGTTATTGAAAGTTTGGATCACTTCTTACTGGTTTTGTAGTATTTTTGCATCTTTTCAGAATGTTTTGATGAGTTTTGGCGGGTTCTAAACTACTTTGTCGGGTTTTTGGAATGTTTCGGTTGGTTATGATTTGTTTTTATGATGTTTTGGCCGGATTTCGGAATATTTTGGCTGGTTTTTGGAATGTTTCGGTTGGTTTATGATTTGTTTTTATGATGTTTTGCAAAGTTTTTTGAATGTTTTGATCAGTTCTGGCTGGTTTTCTAATGTTTTGGCATCTTTTCAGAATGTTTTGATGAGTTTTGCGGGTCTAAATCATTTTGGCGGGATTTTGGAATATTTTGGTTGGTTTTGATTTGTTTTGATGATGTTTTGGCGGGTTTTCGGAATGTTTTGGTTGGGTTTTAGAATGTTTTGTTTTCTCTTGTGTTGTTTATATTGTCTTGGCAGGTTTTGGAATGCTTGGATTCCTTTTGGCGGGTTTTAAAATACTTTGGCGGGTATTTGGAATGTTTTTTAACGGGTATTCGGAAGGTTTTGATTAGTTTTGACGGGTTTTGAATTATTTTGGCGGGTTTTTAGAAGGTTTAGGTTTGTTTTGATTTGTTTTGATTCTGTTTAGCCCAGTTTTTGATGTGTTTGGATTAGCTTTGGTGGGCTTTATCATGTTTTGTCAGGTTTTTTCGAATGTATTGATCACTTCTGTCTGGTTTTCTATTTTGGCGGGTTTGAAAATAGTTTTGGATGAGTTTTGGCGGGTTTGAAAATATTTTGGCTCTTTGCGCAGAGATGACGGTGCTGGTTGTGGTGCGCTCCGGGGCGCTCCTTCTTCGGAAAGACGCCTGGCAGCGGCACTTGGGACAGCTCCGCGTCTCCGTATTCTGTGTTTCTTGCCTTCTGCATCTCAGCAAAATGCTTTCCCACTAGGTCTAGCAAGGAGAAACTGTGGCATCTGAGTAGATGTAGCCCGGCCCACCCTTTGAAGTTGACAAGTTCTTGGCATCTCAGAGCCTCAAGGGAAGAGCAAGGTTATCTATGGTAGGCTGGGGCAGAAGTAGCAGCAAGCAGAGCAAAGTTGTCCAAGAATAGCTTCCATTGGAATGCTAATGGCAATTGAAGAGGCAGGCCAGTGGCAAGCCACTAGCTTCTAGCAGTTTGAAAGTTGCAGACACAGTGCAGGTGTTGTGCGGCTTCCTTCTTGGCCTCCTAGAAGGTGCCGCGCTCTCTGTCTCTTGCTTGCCAATATGTTGCCGTGTTCCTCTTATTGTTTGGTTTGTTTTGATTTGTTTTTATGATGTTTTGGTGGGTTTTCGGAATGTTTTGGTGGTGTTTTAGAATGTTTTGTTTTCTCTTGTGTTGTTTATATTGTCTTGGCAGGTTTTGGAATGTTTGGATTCCTTTTGGCGGGTTTTAAAATCTTTTGGCGGGTATTTGGAATGTTTTGGGTTGCTTTCATTTGTTTTGATTATGTTTTGGCAAGTTATTGAAAGTTTGGATCACTTCTTACTGGTTTTCTAGTATTTTGGCATCTTTTCAGAATGTTTTGATGAGTTTTGGCGGGTTCTAAACTACTTTGTTGGGTTTTTGGAATGTTTCGGTTGGTTATGATTTGTTTTTATGATGTTTTGGCCGGATTTCGGAATATTTTGGCTGGTTTTTGGAATGTTTCGGTTGGTTTATGATTTGTTTTTATGATGTTTTGCCAAGTTTTTTGAATGTTTTGATCAGTTCTGGCTGGTTTTCTAATGTTTTGGCATCTTTTCAGAATGTTTTGATGAGTTTTGCGGGTCTAAATCATTTTGGCGGGATTTTGGAATATTTTGGTTGGTTTTGATTTGTTTTGATGATGTTTTGGCGGGTTTTCGGAATGTTTTGGTTGGGTTTTAGAATGTTTTGTTTTCTCTTGTGTTGTTTATATTGTCTTGGCAGGTTTTGGAATGTTTGGATTCCTTTTGGCGGGTTTTAAAATATTTTGGCGGGTATTTGGAATGTTTTTTAACGGGTATTCGGAAGGTTTTGATTAGTTTTGACGGGTTTTGAATTATTTTGGCGGGTTTTTAGAAGATTTAGGTTTGTTTTGATTTGTTTTGATTCTGTTTAGCCCAGTTTTTGATGTGTTTGGATTAGCTTTGGTGGGCTTTATCATGTTTTGTGAGGTTTTTTCGAATGTATTGATCACTTCTGTCTGGTTTTCTATTTTGGCGGGTTTGAAAATAGTTTTGGATGAGTTTTGGCGGGTTTGAAAATATTTTGGCTCTTTGCGCAGAGATGACGGTGCCGGTTGCGGTGCGCTCCGGGGCGCTCCTTCTTCGGAAAGACGCCTGGCAGCGGCACTTGGGACAGCTCCGCGTCTCCGTATTCTGTGTTTCTTGCCTTCTGCATCTCAGCAAAATGCTTTCCCACTAGGTCTAGCAAGGAGAAACTGTGGCATCTGAGTAGATGTAGCCCGGCCCACCCTTTGAAGTTGACAAGTTCTTGGCATCTCAGAGCCTCAAGGGAAGAGCAAGGTTATCTATGGTAGGCTGGGGCAGAAGTAGCAGCAAGCAGAGCAAAGTTGTCCAAGAATAGCTTCCATTGGAATGCTAATGGCAATTGAAGAGGCAGGCCAGTGGCAAGCCACTAGCTTCTAGCAGTTTGAAAGTTGCAGACACAGTGCAGGTGTTGTGCGGCTTCCTTCTTGGCCTCCTAGAAGGTGCTGCGCTCTCTGTCTCTTGCTTGCCAATATGTTGCCGTGTTCCTCTTATTGTTTGGTTTGTTTTGATTTGTTTTTATGATGTTTTGGTGGGTTTTCGGAATGTTTTGGTGGTGTTTTAGAATGTTTTGTTTTCTCTTGTGTTGTTTATATTGTCTTGGCAGGTTTTGGAATGTTTGGATTCCTTTTGGCGGGTTTTAAAATCTTTTGGCGGGTATTTGGAATGTTTTGGGTTGCTTTCATTTGTTTTGATTATGTTTTGGCAAGTTATTGAAAGTTTGGATCACTTCTTACTGGTTTTGTAGTATTTTTGCATCTTTTCAGAATGTTTTGATGAGTTTTGGCGGGTTCTAAACTACTTTGTTGGGTTTTTGGAATGTTTCGGTTGGTTATGATTTGTTTTTATGATGTTTTGGCCGGATTTCGGAATATTTTGGCTGGTTTTTGGAATGTTTCGGTTGGTTTATGATTTGTTTTTATGATGTTTTGCCAAGTTTTTTGAATGTTTTGATCAGTTCTGGCTGGTTTTCTAATGTTTTGGCATCTTTTCAGAATGTTTTGATGAGTTTTGCGGGTCTAAATCATTTTGGCGGGATTTTGGAATATTTTGGTTGGTTTTGATTTGTTTTGATGATGTTTTGGCGGGTTTTCGGAATGTTTTGGTTGGGTTTTAGAATGTTTTGTTTTCTCTTGTGTTGTTTATATTGTCTTGGCAGGTTTTGGAATGTTTGGATTCCTTTTGGCGGGTTTTAAAATCTTTTGGCGGGTATTTGGAATGTTTTTTAACGGGTATTCGGAAGGTTTTGATTAGTTTTGACGGGTTTTGAATTATTTTGGCGGGTTTTTAGAAGATTTAGGTTTGTTTTGATTTGTTTTGATTCTGTTTAGCCCAGTTTTTGATGTGTTTGGATTAGCTTTGGTGGGCTTTATCATGTTTTGTGAGGTTTTTTCGAATGTATTGATCACTTCTGTCTGGTTTTCTATTTTGGCGGGTTTGAAAATAGTTTTGGATGAGTTTTGGCGGGTTTGAAAATATTTTGGCTCTTTGCGCAGAGATGACGGTGCCGGTTGCGGTGCGCTCCGGGGCGCTCCTTCTGCGGAAAGACGCCTGGCAGCGGCACTTGGGACAGCTCCGCGTCTCCGTATTCTGTGTTTCTTGCCTTCTGCATCTCAGCAAAATGCTTTCCCACTAGGTCTAGCAAGGAGAAACTGTGGCAGCTGAGTAGATGTAGCCCGGCCCACCCTTTGAAGTTGACAAGTTCTTGGCATCTCAGAGCCTCAAGGGAAGAGCAAGGTTATCTATGGTAGGCTGGGGCAGAACTAGCAGCAAGCAGAGCAAAGTTGTCCAAGAATAGCTTCCATTGGAATGCTAATGACAATTGAAGAGGCAGGCCAGTGGCAAGCCACTAGCTTCTAGCAGTTTGAAAGTTGCAGACACAGTGCAGGTGTTGTGCGGCTTCCTTCTTGGCCTCCTAGAAGGTGCCGCGCTCTCTGTCTCTTGCTTGCCAATATGTTGCCGTGTTCCTCTTATTGTTTGGTTTGTTTTGATTTGTTTTTATGATGTTTTGGTGGGTTTTCGGAATGTTTTGGTGGTGTTTTAGAATGTTTTGTTTTCTCTTGTGTTGTTTATATTGTCTTGGCAGGTTTTGGAATGTTTGGATTCCTTTTGGCGGGTTTTAAAATCTTTTGGCGGGTATTTGGAATGTTTTGGGTTGCTTTCATTTGTTTTGATTATGTTTTGGCAAGTTATTGAAAGTTTGGATCACTTCTTACTGGTTTTCTAGTATTTTGGCATCTTTTCAGAATGTTTTGATGAGTTTTGGCGGGTTCTAAACTACTTTGTCGGGTTTTTGGAATGTTTCGGTTGGTTATGATTTGTTTTTATGATGTTTTGGCCGGATTTCGGAATATTTTGGCTGGTTTTTGGAATGTTTCGGTTGGTTTATGATTTGTTTTTATGATGTTTTGCCAAGGTTTTTGAATGTTTTGATCAGTTCTGGCTGGTTTTCTAATGTTTTGGCATCTTTTCAGAATGTTTTGATGAGTTTTGCGGGTCTAAATCATTTTGGCGGGATTTTGGAATATTTTGGTTGGTTTTGATTTGTTTTGATGATGTTTTGGCGGGTTTTCGGAATGTTTTGGTTGGGTTTTAGAATGTTTTGTTTTCTCTTGTGTTGTTTATATTGTCTTGGCAGGTTTTGGAATGTTTGGATTCCTTTTGGCGGGTTTTAAAATCTTTTGGCGGGTATTTGGAATGTTTTTTAACGGGTATTCGTAAGGTTTTGATTAGTTTTGACGGGTTTTGAATTATTTTGGCGGGTTTTTAGAAGATTTAGGTTTGTTTTGATTTGTTTTGATTCTGTTTAGCCCAGTTTTTGATGTGTTTGGATTAGCTTTGGTGGGCTTTATCATGTTTTGTGAGGTTTTTTCGAATGTATTGATCACTTCTGTCTGGTTTTCTATTTTGGCGGGTTTGAAAATAGTTTTGGATGAGTTTTGGCGGGTTTGAAAATATTTTGGCTCTTTGCGCAGAGATGACGGTGCCGGTTGCGGTGCGCTGCGGGGCGCTCCTTCTGCGGAAAGACGCCTGGCAGCGGCACTTGGGACAGCTCCGCGTCTCCGTATTCTGTGTTTCTTGCCTTCTGCATCTCAGCAAAATGCTTTCCCACTAGGTCTAGCAAGGAGAAACTGTGGCATCTGAGTAGATGTAGCCCGGCCCACCCTTTGAAGTTGACAAGTTCTTGGCATCTCAGAGCCTCAAGGGAAGAGCAAGGTTATCTATGGTAGGCTGGGGCAGAACTAGCAGCAAGCAGAGCAAAGTTGTCCAAGAATAGCTTCCATTGGAATGCTAATGGCAATTGAAGAGGCAGGCCAGTGGCAAGCCACTAGCTTCTAGCAGTTTGAAAGTTGCAGACACAGTGCAGGTGTTGTGCGGCTTCCTTCTTGGCCTCCTAGAAGGTGCCGCGCTCTCTGTCTCTTGCTTGCCAATATGTTGCCGTGTTCCTCTTATTGTTTGGTTTGTTTTGATTTGTTTTTATGATGTTTTGGTGGGTTTTCGGAATGTTTTGGTGGTGTTTTAGAATGTTTTGTTTTCTCTTGTGTTGTTTATATTGTCTTGGCAGGTTTTGGAATGTTTGGATTCCTTTTGGCGGGTTTTAAAATCTTTTGGCGGGTATTTGGAATGTTTTGGGTTGCTTTCATTTGTTTTGATTATGTTTTGGCAAGTTATTGAAAGTTTGGATCACTTCTTACTGGTTTTCTAGTATTTTGGCATCTTTTCAGAATGTTTTGATGTGTTTTGGCGGGTTCTAAACTACTTTGTCGGGTTTTTGGAATGTTTCGGTTGGTTATGATTTGTTTTATGATGTTTTGGCCGGATTTCGGAATATTTTGGCTGGTTTTTGGAATGTTTCAGTTGGTTTATGATTTGTTTTTATGATGTTTTGCAAAGTTTTTTGAATGTTTTGATCAGTTCTGGCTGGTTTTCTAATGTTTTGGCATCTTTTCAGAATGTTTTGATGAGTTTTGCGGGTCTAAATCATTTTGGCGGGATTTTGGAATATTTTGGTTGGTTTTGATTTGTTTTGATGATGTTTTGGCGGGTTTTCGGAATGTTTTGGTTGGGTTTTAGAATGTTTTGTATTCTCTTGAGTTGTTTATATTGTGTTGGCAGGTTTTGGAATGTTTGGATTCCTTTTGGCGGGTTTTAAAATATTTTGGTGGGTATTTGGAATGTTTTTTAACGGGTATTCGGAAGGTTTTGATTAGTTTTGACGGGTTTTGAATTATTTTGGCGGGTTTTTAGAAGGTTTAGGCTTGTTTTCATTTGTTTTGATTCTGTTTAGCCCAGTTTTTGATGTGTTTGGATTAGCTTTGGTGGGCTTTATCATGTTTTGTGAGGTTTTTTCGAATGTATTGATCACTTCTGTCTGGTTTTCTATTTTGGCGGGTTTGAAAATAGTTTTGGATGAGTTTTGGCGGGTTTGAAAATATTTTGGCTCTTTGCGCAGAGATGACGGTGCCGGTTGCGGTGCGCTCCGGGGCGCTCCTTCTGCGGAAAGACGGCTGGCAGCGGCACTTGGGACAGCTCCGCGTCTCCGTATTCTGCGTTTCTTGCCTTCTGCATCTCAGCAAAATGCTTTCCCACTAGGTCTAGCAAGGAGAAACTGTGGCAGCTGAGTAGATGTAGCCCGGCCCGCCCTTTGAAGTTGACAAGTTCTTGGCATCTCAGAGCCTCAAGGGAAGAGCAAGGTTATCTATGGTAGGCTGGGGCAGAACTAGCAGCAAGCAGAGCAAAGTTGTCCAAGAATAGCTTCCATTGGAATGCTAATGGCAATTGAAGAGGCAGGCCAGTGGCAAGCCACTAGCTTCTAGCAGTTTGAAAGTTGCAGACACAGTGCAGGTGTTGTGCGGCTTCCTTCTTGGCCTCCTAGAAGGTGCCGCGCTCTCTGTCTCTTGCTTGCCAATATGTTGCCGTGTTCCTCTTATTGTTTGGTTTGTTTTGATTTGTTTTTATGATGTTTTGGTGGGTTTTCGGAATGTTTTGGTGGTGTTTTAGAATGTTTTGTTTTCTCTTGTGTTGTTTATATTGTCTTGGCAGGTTTTGGAATGTTTGGATTCCTTTTGGCGGGTTTTAAAATCTTTTGGCGGGTATTTGGAATGTTTTGGGTTGCTTTCATTTGTTTTGATTATGTTTTGGCAAGTTATTGAAAGTTTGGATCACTTCTTACTGGTTTTCTAGTATTTTGGGATCTTTTCAGAATGTTTTGATGAGTTTTGGCGGGTTCTAAACTACTTTGTCGGGTTTTTGGAATGTTTCGGTTGGTTATGATTTGTTTTTATGATGTTTTGGCCGGATTTCGGAATATTTTGGCTGGTTTTTGGAATGTTTCGGTTGGTTTATGATTTGTTTTTATGATGTTTTGCCAAGTTTTTTGAATGTTTTGATCAGTTCTGGCTGGTTTTCTAATGTTTTGGCATCTTTTCAGAATGTTTTGATGAGTTTTGCGGGTCTAAATCATTTTGGCGGGATTTTGGAATATTTTGGTTGGTTTTGATTTGATTTGATGATGTTTTGGCGGGTTTTCGGAATGTTTTGGTTGGGTTTTAGAATGTTTTGTTTTCTCTTGTGTTGTTTATATTGTCTTGGCAGGTTTTGGAATGTTTGGATTCCTTTTGGCGGGTTTTAAAATCTTTTGGCGGGTATTTGGAATGTATTTAACGGGTATTCGGAAGGTTTTGATTAGTTTTGACGGGTTTTGAATTATTTTGGCGGGTTTTTAGAAGGTTTAGGTTTGTTTTGATTTGTTTTGATTCTGTTTAGCCCAGTTTTTGATGTGTTTGGATTAGCTTTGGTGGGCTTTATCATGTTTTGTGAGGTTTTTTCGAATGTATTGATCACTTCTGTCTGGTTTTCTATTTTGGCGGGTTTGAAAATATTTTTGGATGAGTTTTGGCGGGTTTTAAAATCTTTTGGCGGGTATTTGGAATGTTTTGGGTTGCTTTCATTTGTTTTGATTATGTTTTGGCAAGTTATTGAAAGTTTGGATCACTTCTTACTGGTTTTGTAGTATTTTTGCATCTTTTCAGAATGTTTTGATGAGTTTTGGCGGGTTCTAAACTACTTTGTTGGGTTTTTGGAATGTTTCGGTTGGTTATGATTTGTTTTTATGATGTTTTGGCCGGATTTCGGAATATTTTGGCTGGTTTTTGGAATGTTTCGGTTGGTTTATGATTTGTTTTTATGATGTTTTGCAAAGTTTTTTGAATGTTTTGATCAGTTCTGGCTGGTTTTCTAATGTTTTGGCATCTTTTCAGAATGTTTTGATGAGTTTTGCGGGTCTAAATCATTTTGGCGGGATTTTGGAATATTTTGGTTGGTTTTGATTTGTTTTGATGATGTTTTGGCGGGATTTCGGAATGTTTTGGTTGGGTTTTAGAATGTTTTGTTTTCTCTTGTGTTGTTTATATTGTCTTGGCAGGTTTTGGAATGTTTGGATTCCATTTGGCGGGTTTTAAAATATTTTGGTGGGTATTTGGAATGTTTTTTAACGGGTATTCGGAAGGTTTTGATTAGTTTTGACGGGTTTTGAATTATTTTGGCGGGTTTTTAGAAGGTTTAGGTTTGTTTTGATTTGTTTTGATTCTGTTTAGCCCAGTTTTTGATGTGTTTGGATTAGCTTTGGTGGGCTTTATCATGTTTTGTGAGGTTTTTTCGAATGTATTGATCACTTCTGTCTGGTTTTCTATTTTGGCGGGTTTGAAAATAGTTTTGGATGAGTTTTGGCGGGTTTGAAAATATTTTGGCTCTTTGCGCAGAGATGACGGTGCCGGTTGCGGTGCGCTCCGGGGCGCTCCTTCTGCGGAAAGACGCCTGGCAGCGGCACTTGGGACAGCTCCGCGTCTCCGTATTCTGTGTTTCTTGCCTTCTGCATCTCAGCAAAATGCTTTCCCACTAGGTCTAGCAAGGAGAAACTGTGGCAGCTGAGTAGATGTAGCCCGGCCCGCCCTTTGAAGTTGACAAGTTCTTGGCATCTCAGAGCCTCAAGGGAAGAGCAAGGTTATCTATGGTAGGCTGGGGCAGAACTAGCAGCAAGCAGAGCAAAGTTGTCCAAGAATAGCTTCCATTGGAATGCTAATGGCAATTGAAGAGGCAGGCCAGTGGCAAGCCACTAGCTTCTAGCAGTTTGAAAGTTGCAGACACAGTGCAGGTGTTGTGCGGCTTCCTTCTTGGCCTCCTAGAAGGTGCCGCGCTCTCTGTCTCTTGCTTGCCAATATGTTGCCGTGTTCCTCTTATTGTTTGGTTTGTTTTGATTTGTTTTTATGATGTTTTGGTGGGTTTTCGGAATGTTTTGGTGGTGTTTTAGAATGTTTTGTTTTCTCTTGTGTTGTTTATATTGTCTTGGCAGGTTTTGGAATGTTTGGATTCCTTTTGGCGGGTTTTAAAATCTTTTGGCGGGTATTTGGAATGTTTTGGGTTGCTTTCATTTGTTTTGATTATGTTTTGGCAAGTTATTGAAAGTTTGGATCACTTCTTACTGGTTTTGTAGTATTTTTGCATCTTTTCAGAATGTTTTGATGAGTTTTGGCGGGTTCTAAACTACTTTGTCGGGTTTTTGGAATGTTTCGGTTGGTTATGATTTGTTTTTATGATGTTTTGGCCGGATTTCGGAATATTTTGGCTGGTTTTTGGAATGTTTCGGTTGGTTTATGATTTGTTTTTATGATGTTTTGCCAAGTTTTTTGAATGTTTTGATCAGTTCTGGCTGGTTTTCTAATGTTTTGGCATCTTTTCAGAATGTTTTGATGAGTTTTGCGGGTCTAAATCATTTTGGCGGGATTTTGGAATATTTTGGTTGGTTTTGATTTGTTTTGATGATGTTTTGGCGGGTTTTCGGAATGTTTTGGTTGGGTTTTAGAATGTTTTGTTTTCTCTTGTGTTGTTTATATTGTCTTGGCAGGTTTTGGAATGTTTGGATTCCTTTTGGCGGGTTTTAAAATATTTTGGCGGGTATTTGGAATGTTTTTTAACGGGTATTCGGAAGGTTTTGATTAGTTTTGACGGGTTTTGAATTATTTTGGCGGGTTTTTAGAAGATTTAGGTTTGTTTTGATTTGTTTTGATTCTGTTTAGCCCAGTTTTTGATGTGTTTGGATTAGCTTTGGTGGGCTTTATCATGTTTTGTGAGGTTTTTTCGAATGTATTGATCACTTCTGTCTGGTTTTCTATTTTGGCGGGTTTGAAAATAGTTTTGGATGAGTTTTGGCGGGTTTGAAAATATTTTGGCTCTTTGCGCAGAGATGACGGTGCCGGTTGCGGTGCGCTCCGGGGCGCTCCTTCTGCGGAAAGACGCCTGGCAGCGGCACTTGGGACAGCTCCGCGTCTCCGTATTCTGTGTTTCTTGCCTTCTGCATCTCAGCAAAATGCTTTCCCACTAGGTCTAGCAAGGAGAAACTGTGGCATCTGAGTAGATGTAGCCCGGCCCACCCTTTGAAGTTGACAAGTTCTTGGCATCTCAGAGCCTCAAGGGAAGAGCAAGGTTATCTATGGTAGGCTGGGGCAGAACTAGCAGCAAGCAGAGCAAAGTTGTCCAAGAATAGCTTCCATTGGAATGCTAATGGCAATTGAAGAGGCAGGCCAGTGGCAAGCCACTAGCTTCTAGCAGTTTGAAAGTTGCAGACACAGTGCAGGTGTTGTGCGGCTTCCTTCTTGGCCTCCTAGAAGGTGCCGCGCTCTCTGTCTCTTGCTTGCCAATATGTTGCCGTGTTCCTCTTATTGTTTGGTTTGTTTTGATTTGTTTTTATGATGTTTTGGTGGGTTTTCGGAATGTTTTGGTGGTGTTTTAGAATGTTTTGTTTTCTCTTGTGTTGTTTATATTGTCTTGGCAGGTTTTGGAATGTTTGGATTCCTTTTGGCGGGTTTTAAAATCTTTTGGCGGGTATTTGGAATGTTTTGGGTTGCTTTCATTTGTTTTGATTATGTTTTGGCAAGTTATTGAAAGTTTGGATCACTTCTTACTGGTTTTCTAGTATTTTGGCATCTTTTCAGAATGTTTTGATGAGTTTTGGCGGGTTCTAAACTACTTTGTCGGGTTTTTGGAATGTTTCGGTTGGTTATGATTTGTTTTTATGATGTTTTGGCCGGATTTCGGAATATTTTGGCTGGTTTTTGGAATGTTTCGGTTGGTTTATGATTTGTTTTTATGATGTTTTGCCAAGTTTTTTGAATGTTTTGATCAGTTCTGGCTGGTTTTCTAATGTTTTGGCATCTTTTCAGAATGTTTTGATGAGTTTTGCGGGTCTAAATCATTTTGGCGGGATTTTGGAATATTTTGGTTGGTTTTGATTTGTTTTGATGATGTTTTGGCGGGTTTTCGGAATGTTTTGGTTGGGTTTTAGAATGTTTTGTTTTCTCTTGTGTTGTTTATATTGTCTTGGCAGGTTTTGGAATGTTTGGATTCCTTTTGGCGGGTTTTAAAATCTTTTGGCGGGTATTTGGAATGTATTTAACGGGTATTCGGAAGGTTTTGATTAGTTTTGACGGGTTTTGAATTATTTTGGCGGGTTTTTAGAAGGTTTAGGTTTGTTTTGATTTGTTTTGATTCTGTTTAGCCAAGTTTTTGATGTGTTTGGATTAGCTTTGGTGGGCTTTATCATGTTTTGTGAGGTTTTTTCGAATGTATTGATCACTTCTGTCTGGTTTTCTATTTTGGCGGGTTTGAAAATATTTTTGGATGAGTTTTGGCGGGTTTGAAAATATTTTGGCTCTTTGCGCAGAGACGACGGTGCCGGTTGCGGTGCGCTCCGGGGCGCTCCTTCTGCGGAAAGACGCCTGGCAGCGGCACTTGGGACAGCTCCGCGTCTCCGTATTCTGCGTTTCTTGCCTTCTGCATCTCAGCAAAATGCTTTCCCACTAGGTCTAGCAAGGAGAAACTGTGGCAGCTGAGTAGATGTAGCCCGGCCCGCCCTTTGAAGTTGACAAGTTCTTGGCATCTCAGAGCCTCAAGGGAAGAGCAAGGTTATCTATGGTAGGCTGGGGCAGAACTAGCAGCAAGCAGAGCAAAGTTGTCCAAGAATAGCTTCCATTGGAATGCTAATGGCAATTGAAGAGGCAGGCCAGTGGCAAGCCACTAGCTTCTAGCAGTTTGAAAGTTGCAGACACAGTGCAGGTGTTGTGCGGCTTCCTTCTTGGCCTCCTAGAAGGTGCCGCGCTCTCTGTCTCTTGCTTGCCAATATGTTGCCGTGTTCCTCTTATTGTTTGGTTTGTTTTGATTTGTTTTTATGATGTTTTGGTGGTGTTTTAGAATGTTTTGTTTTCTCTTGTGTTGTTTATATTGTCTTGGCCGGTTTTGGAATGTTTGGATTCCTTTTGGCGGGTTTTCAAATCTTTTGGCGGGTATTTGGAATGTTTTGGTTTGCTTTCATTTGTTTTGATTATGTTTTGGCTAGTTATTGAAAGTTTGGATCACTTCTTACTGGTTTTCTAGTATTTTGGCATCTTTTCAGAATGTTTTGATGAGTTTTGGCGGGTTCTAAACTACTTTGTTGGGTTTTTGGAATGTTTCGGTTGGTTATGATTTGTTTTTATGATGTTTTGGCCGGATTTCGGAATATTTTGGCTGGTTTTTGGAATGTTTCGGTTGGTTTATGATTTGTTTTTATGATGTTTTGCAAAGTTTTTTGAATGTTTTGATCAGTTCTGGCTGGTTTTCTAATGTTTTGGCATCTTTTCAGAATGTTTTGATGAGTTTTGCGGGTCTAAATCATTTTGGCGGGATTTTGGAATATTTTGGTTGGTTTTGATTTGTTTTGACGATGTTTTGGCGGGTTTTCGGAATGTTTTGGTTGGGTTTTAGAATGTTTTGTTTTCTCTTGTGTTGTTTATATTGTCTTGGCAGGTTTTGGAATGTTTGGATTCCATTTGGCGGGTTTTAAAATATTTTGGCGGGTATTTGGAATGTTTTTTAACGGGTATTCGGAATGTTTTGATTAGTTTTGACGGGTTTTGAATTATTTTGGCGGGTTTTTAGAAGGTTTAGGTTTGTTTTGATTTGTTTTGATTCTGTTTAGCCCAGTTTTTGATGTGTTTGGATTAGCTTTGGTGGGCTTTATCATGTTTTGTGAGGTTTTTTCGAATGTATTGATCACTTCTGTCTGGTTTTCTATTTTGGTGGGTTTGAAAATAGTTTTGGATGAGTTTTGGCGGGTTTGAAAATATTTTGGCTCTTTGCGCAGAGATGACGGTGCCGGTTGCGGTGCGCTGCGGGGCGCTCCTTCTGCGGAAAGACGCCTGGCAGCGGCACTTGGGACAGCTCCGCGTCTCCGTATTCTGTGTTTCTTGCCTTCTGCATCTCAGCAAAATGCTTTCCCACTAGGTCTAGCAAGGAGAAACTGTGGCAGCTGAGTAGATGTAGCCCGGCCCACCCTTTGAAGTTGACAAGTACTTGGCATCTCAGAGCCTCAAGGGAAGAGCAAGGTTATCTATGGTAGGCTGGGTCAGAACTAGCAGCAAGCAGAGCAAAGTTGTCCAAGAATAGCTTCCATTGGAATGCTAATGGCAATTGAAGAGGCAGGCCAGTGGCAAGCCACTAGCTTCTAGCAGTTTGAAAGTTGCAGACACAGTGCAGGTGTTGTGCGGCTTCCTTCTTGGCCTCCTAGAAGGTGCCGCGCTCTCTGTCTCTTGCTTGCCAATATGTTGCCATGTTCCTCTTATTGTTTGGTTTGTTTTGATTTGTTTTTATGATGTTTTGGTGGGTTTTCGGAATGTTTTGGTGGTGTTTTAGAATGTTTTGTTTTCTCTTGTGTTGTTTATATTGTCTTGGCAGGTTTTGGAATGTTTGGATTCCTTTTGGCGGGTTTTAAAATCTTTTGGCGGGTATTTGGAATGTTTTGGGTTGCTTTCATTTGTTTTGATTATGTTTTGGCAAGTTATTGAAAGTTTGGATCACTTCTTACTGGTTTTCTAGTATTTTGGCATCTTTTCAGAATGTTTTGATGAGTTTTGGCGGGTTCTAAACTACTTTGTCGGGTTTTTGGAATGTTTCGGTTGGTTATGATTTGTTTTTATGATGTTTTGGCCGGATTTCGGAATATTTTGGCTGGTTTTTGGAATGTTTCGGTTGGTTTATGATTTGTTTTTATGATGTTTTGCAAAGTTTTTTGAATGTTTTGATCAGTTCTGGCTGGTTTTCTAATGTTTTGGCATCTTTTCAGAATGTTTTGATGAGTTTTGCGGGTCTAAATCATTTTGGCGGGATTTTGGAATATTTTGGTTGGTTTTGATTTGTTATGATGATGTTTTGGCGGGATTTCGGAATGTTTTGGTTGGGTTTTAGAATGTTTTGTTTTCTCTTGTGTTGTTTATATTGTCTTGGCAGGTTTTGGAATGTTTGGATTCCATTTGGCGGGTTTTAAAATATTTTGGCGGGTATTTGGAATGTTTTTTAACGGGTATTCGTAAGGTTTTGATTAGTTTTGACGGGTTTTGAATTATTTTGGCGGGTTTTTAGAAGATTTAGGTTTGTTTTGATTTGTTTTGATTCTGTTTAGCCCAGTTTTTGATGTGTTTGGATTAGCTTTGGTGGGCTTTATCATGTTTTGTGAGGTTTTTTCGAATGTATTGATCACTTCTGTCTGGTTTTCTATTTTGGCGGGTTTGAAAATAGTTTTGGATGAGTTTTGGCGGGTTTGAAAATATTTTGGCTCTTTGCGCAGAGATGACGGTGCCGGTTGCGGTGCGCTCCGGGGCGCTCCTTCTGCGGAAAGACGCCTGGCAGCGGCACTTGGGACAGCTCCGCGTCTCCGTATTCTGTGTTTCTTGCCTTCTGCATCTCAGCAAAATGCTTTCCCACTAGGTCTAGCAAGGAGAAACTGTGGCAGCTGAGTAGATGTAGCCCGGCCCACCCTTTGAAGTTGACAAGTTCTTGGCATCTCAGAGCCTCAAGGGAAGAGCAAGGTTATCTATGGTAGGCTGGGGCAGAACTAGCAGCAAGCAGAGCAAAGTTGTCCAAGAATAGCTTCCATTGGAATGCTAATGGCAATTGAAGAGGCAGGCCAGTGGCAAGCCACTAGCTTCTAGCAGTTTGAAAGTTGCAGACACAGTGCAGGTGTTGTGCGGCTTCCTTCTTGGCCTCCTAGAAGGTGCCGCGCTCTCTGTCTCTTGCTTGCCAATATGTTGCCGTGTTCCTCTTATTGTTTGGTTTGTTTTGATTTGTTTTGATGATGTTTTGGTGGGTTTTCGGAATGTTTTGGTGGTGTTTTAGAATGTTTTGTTTTCTCTTGTGTTGTTTATATTGTCTTGGCCGGTTTTGGAATGTTTGGATTCGTTTTGGCGGGTTTTCAAATCTTTTGGCGGGTATTTGGAATGTTTTGGTTTGCTTTCATTTGTTTTGATTATGTTTTGGCTAGTTATTGAAAGTTTGGATCACTTCTTACTGGTTTTCTAGTATTTTGGCATCTTTTCAGAATGTTTTGATGAGTTTTGGCGGGTTCTAAACTACTTTGTCGGGTTTTTGGAATGTTTCGGTTGGTTATGATTTGTTTTTATGATGTTTTGGCCGGATTTCGGAATATTTTGGCTGGTTTTTGGAATGTTTCGGTTGGTTTATGATTTGTTTTTATGATGTTTTGCCAAGTTTTTTGAATGTTTTGATCAGTTCTGGCTGGTTTTCTAATGTTTTGGCATCTTTTCAGAATGTTTTGATGAGTTTTGCGGGTCTAAATCATTTTGGCGGGATTTTGGAATATTTTGGTTGGTTTTGATTTGATTTGATGATGTTTTGGCGGGTTTTCGGAATGTTTTGGTTGGGTTTTAGAATGTTTTGTTTTCTCTTGTGTTGTTTATATTGTCTTGGCAGGTTTTGGAATGTTTGGATTCCTTTTGGCGGGTTTTAAAATATTTTGGCGGGTATTTGGAATGTTTTTTAACGGGTATTCGGAAGGTTTTGATTAGTTTTGACGGGTTTTGAATTATTTTGGCGGGTTTTTAGAAGATTTAGGTTTGTTTTGATTTGTTTTGATTCTGTTTAGCCCAGTTTTTGATGTGTTTGGATTAGCTTTGGTGGGCTTTATCATGTTTTGTGAGGTTTTTTCGAATGTATTGATCACTTCTGTCTGGTTTTCTATTTTGGCGGGTTTGAAAATATTTTTGGATTCCTTTTGGCGGGTTTTAAAATCTTTTGGCGGGTATTTGGAATGTTTTGGGTTGCTTTCATTTGTTTTGATTATGTTTTGGCAAGTTATTGAAAGTTTGGATCACTTCTTACTGGTTTTCTAGTATTTTGGCATCTTTTCAGAATGTTTTGATGAGTTTTGGCGGGTTCTAAACTACTTTGTTGGGTTTTTGGAATGTTTCGGTTGGTTATGATTTGTTTTTATGATGTTTTGGCCGGATTTCGGAATATTTTGGCTGGTTTTTGGAATGTTTCGGTTGGTTTATGATTTGTTTATATGATGTTTTGCAAAGTTTTTTGAATGTTTTGATCAGTTCTGGCTGGTTTTCTAATGTTTTGGCATCTTTTCAGAATGTTTTGATGAGTTTTGCGGGTCTAAATCATTTTGGCGGGATTTTGGAATATTTTGGTTGGTTTTGATTTGTTTTGATGATGTTTTGGCGGGTTTTCGGAATGTTTTGGTTGGGTTTTAGAATGTTTTGTATTCTCTTGAGTTGTTTATATTGTGTTGGCAGGTTTTGGAATGTTTGGATTTGTTTTGGCGGGTTTTAAAATCTTTTGGTGGGTATTTGGAATGTTTTTTAACGGGTATTCGGAAGGTTTTGATTAGTTTTGACGGGTTTTGAATTATTTTGGCGGGTTTTTAGAAGGTTTAGGTTTGTTTTGATTTGTTTTGATTCTGTTTAGCCCAGTTTTTGATGTGTTTGGATTAGCTTTGGTGGGCTTTATCATGTTTTGTGAGGTTTTTTCGAATGTATTGATCACTTCTGTCTGGTTTTCTATGTTGGCGGGTTTGAAAATATTTTTGGATGAGTTTTGGCGGGTTTGAAAATATTTTGGCTCTTTGCGCAGAGATGACGGTGCCGGTTGCGGTGCGCTCCGGGGCGCTCCTTCTGCGGAAAGACGGCTGGCAGCGGCACTTGGGACAGCTCCGCGTCTCCGTATTCTGCGTTTCTTGCCTTCTGCATCTCAGCAAAATGCTTTCCCACTAGGTCTAGCAAGGAGAAACTGTGGCATCTGAGTAGATGTAGCCCGGCCCACCCTTTGAAGTTGACAAGTTCTTGGCATCTCAGAGCCTCAAGGGAAGAGCAAGGTTATCTATGGTAGGCTGGGGCAGAACTAGCAGCAAGCAGAGCAAAGTTGTCCAAGAATAGCTTCCATTGGAATGCTAATGGCAATTGAAGAGGCAGGCCAGTGGCAAGCCACTAGCTTCTAGCAGTTTGAAAGTTGCAGACACAGTGCAGGTGTTGTGCGGCTTCCTTCTTGGCCTCCTAGAAGGTGCCGCGCTCTCTGTCTCTTGCTTGCCAATATGTTGCCGTGTTCCTCTTATTGTTTGGTTTGTTTTGATTTGTTTTTATGATGTTTTGGTGGGTTTTCGGAATGTTTTGGTGGTGTTTTAGAATGTTTTGTTTTCTCTTGTGTTGTTTATATTGTCTTGGCAGGTTTTGGAATGTTTGGATTCCTTTTGGCGGGTTTTAAAATCTTTTGGCGGGTATTTGGAATGTTTTGGGTTGCTTTCATTTGTTTTGATTATGTTTTGGCAAGTTATTGAAAGTTTGGATCACTTCTTACTGGTTTTCTAGTATTTTGGCATCTTTTCAGAATGTTTTGATGAGTTTTGGCGGGTTCTAAACTACTTTGTCGGGTTTTTGGAATGTTTCGGTTGGTTATGATTTGTTTTTATGATGTTTTGGCCGGATTTCGGAATATTTTGGCTGGTTTTTGGAATGTTTCGGTTGGTTTATGATTTGTTTTTATGATGTTTTGCCAAGTTTTTTGAATGTTTTGATCAGTTCTGGCTGGTTTTCTAATGTTTTGGCATCTTTTCAGAATGTTTTGATGAGTTTTGCGGGTCTAAATCATTTTGGCGGGATTTTGGAATATTTTGGTTGGTTTTGATTTGTTTTGATGATGTTTTGGCGGGTTTTCGGAATGTTTTGGTTGGGTTTTAGAATGTTTTGTTTTCTCTTGTGTTGTTTATATTGTCTTGGCAGGTTTTGGAATGTTTGGATTCCTTTTGGCGGGTTTTAAAATCTTTTGGCGGGTATTTGGAATGTATTTAACGGGTATTCGGAAGGTTTTGATTAGTTTTGACGGGTTTTGAATTATTTTGGCGGGTTTTTAGAAGGTTTAGGTTTGTTTTGATTTGTTTTGATTCTGTTTAGCCAAGTTTTTGATGTGTTTGGATTAGCTTTGGTGGGCTTTATCATGTTTTGTGAGGTTTTTTCGAATGTATTGATCACTTCTGTCTGGTTTTCTATTTTGGCGGGTTTGAAAATATTTTTGGATGAGTTTTGGCGGGTTTGAAAATATTTTGGCTCTTTGCGCAGAGACGACGGTGCCGGTTGCGGTGCGCTCCGGGGCGCTCCTTCTGCGGAAAGACGCCTGGCAGCGGCACTTGGGACAGCTCCGCGTCTCCGTATTCTGCGTTTCTTGCCTTCTGCATCTCAGCAAAATGCTTTCCCACTAGGTCTAGCAAGGAGAAACTGTGGCAGCTGAGTAGATGTAGCCCGGCCCGCCCTTTGAAGTTGACAAGTTCTTGGCATCTCAGAGCCTCAAGGGAAGAGCAAGGTTATCTATGGTAGGCTGGGGCAGAACTAGCAGCAAGCAGAGCAAAGTTGTCCAAGAATAGCTTCCATTGGAATGCTAATGGCAATTGAAGAGGCAGGCCAGTGGCAAGCCACTAGCTTCTAGCAGTTTGAAAGTTGCAGACACAGTGCAGGTGTTGTGCGGCTTCCTTCTTGGCCTCCTAGAAGGTGCCGCGCTCTCTGTCTCTTGCTTGCCAATATGTTGCCGTGTTCCTCTTATTGTTTGGTTTGTTTTGATTTGTTTTTATGATGTTTTGGTGGTGTTTTAGAATGTTTTGTTTTCTCTTGTGTTGTTTATATTGTCTTGGCCGGTTTTGGAATGTTTGGATTCCTTTTGGCGGGTTTTCAAATCTTTTGGCGGGTATTTGGAATGTTTTGGTTTGCTTTCATTTGTTTTGATTATGTTTTGGCTAGTTATTGAAAGTTTGGATCACTTCTTACTGGTTTTCTAGTATTTTGGCATCTTTTCAGAATGTTTTGATGAGTTTTGGCGGGTTCTAAACTACTTTGTTGGGTTTTTGGAATGTTTCGGTTGGTTATGATTTGTTTTTATGATGTTTTGGCCGGATTTCGGAATATTTTGGCTGGTTTTTGGAATGTTTCGGTTGGTTTATGATTTGTTTTTATGATGTTTTGCAAAGTTTTTTGAATGTTTTGATCAGTTCTGGCTGGTTTTCTAATGTTTTGGCATCTTTTCAGAATGTTTTGATGAGTTTTGCGGGTCTAAATCATTTTGGCGGGATTTTGGAATATTTTGGTTGGTTTTGATTTGTTTTGACGATGTTTTGGCGGGTTTTCGGAATGTTTTGGTTGGGTTTTAGAATGTTTTGTTTTCTCTTGTGTTGTTTATATTGTCTTGGCAGGTTTTGGAATGTTTGGATTCCATTTGGCGGGTTTTAAAATATTTTGGCGGGTATTTGGAATGTTTTTTAACGGGTATTCGGAATGTTTTGATTAGTTTTGACGGGTTTTGAATTATTTTGGCGGGTTTTTAGAAGGTTTAGGTTTGTTTTGATTTGTTTTGATTCTGTTTAGCCCAGTTTTTGATGTGTTTGGATTAGCTTTGGTGGGCTTTATCATGTTTTGTGAGGTTTTTTCGAATGTATTGATCACTTCTGTCTGGTTTTCTATTTTGGTGGGTTTGAAAATAGTTTTGGATGAGTTTTGGCGGGTTTGAAAATATTTTGGCTCTTTGCGCAGAGATGACGGTGCCGGTTGCGGTGCGCTGCGGGGCGCTCCTTCTGCGGAAAGACGCCTGGCAGCGGCACTTGGGACAGCTCCGCGTCTCCGTATTCTGTGTTTCTTGCCTTCTGCATCTCAGCAAAATGCTTTCCCACTAGGTCTAGCAAGGAGAAACTGTGGCAGCTGAGTAGATGTAGCCCGGCCCACCCTTTGAAGTTGACAAGTACTTGGCATCTCAGAGCCTCAAGGGAAGAGCAAGGTTATCTATGGTAGGCTGGGTCAGAACTAGCAGCAAGCAGAGCAAAGTTGTCCAAGAATAGCTTCCATTGGAATGCTAATGGCAATTGAAGAGGCAGGCCAGTGGCAAGCCACTAGCTTCTAGCAGTTTGAAAGTTGCAGACACAGTGCAGGTGTTGTGCGGCTTCCTTCTTGGCCTCCTAGAAGGTGCCGCGCTCTCTGTCTCTTGCTTGCCAATATGTTGCCATGTTCCTCTTATTGTTTGGTTTGTTTTGATTTGTTTTTATGATGTTTTGGTGGGTTTTCGGAATGTTTTGGTGGTGTTTTAGAATGTTTTGTTTTCTCTTGTGTTGTTTATATTGTCTTGGCAGGTTTTGGAATGTTTGGATTCCTTTTGGCGGGTTTTAAAATCTTTTGGCGGGTATTTGGAATGTTTTGGGTTGCTTTCATTTGTTTTGATTATGTTTTGGCAAGTTATTGAAAGTTTGGATCACTTCTTACTGGTTTTCTAGTATTTTGGCATCTTTTCAGAATGTTTTGATGAGTTTTGGCGGGTTCTAAACTACTTTGTCGGGTTTTTGGAATGTTTCGGTTGGTTATGATTTGTTTTTATGATGTTTTGGCCGGATTTCGGAATATTTTGGCTGGTTTTTGGAATGTTTCGGTTGGTTTATGATTTGTTTTTATGATGTTTTGCAAAGTTTTTTGAATGTTTTGATCAGTTCTGGCTGGTTTTCTAATGTTTTGGCATCTTTTCAGAATGTTTTGATGAGTTTTGCGGGTCTAAATCATTTTGGCGGGATTTTGGAATATTTTGGTTGGTTTTGATTTGTTATGATGATGTTTTGGCGGGATTTCGGAATGTTTTGGTTGGGTTTTAGAATGTTTTGTTTTCTCTTGTGTTGTTTATATTGTCTTGGCAGGTTTTGGAATGTTTGGATTCCATTTGGCGGGTTTTAAAATATTTTGGCGGGTATTTGGAATGTTTTTTAACGGGTATTCGTAAGGTTTTGATTAGTTTTGACGGGTTTTGAATTATTTTGGCGGGTTTTTAGAAGATTTAGGTTTGTTTTGATTTGTTTTGATTCTGTTTAGCCCAGTTTTTGATGTGTTTGGATTAGCTTTGGTGGGCTTTATCATGTTTTGTGAGGTTTTTTCGAATGTATTGATCACTTCTGTCTGGTTTTCTATTTTGGCGGGTTTGAAAATAGTTTTGGATGAGTTTTGGCGGGTTTGAAAATATTTTGGCTCTTTGCGCAGAGATGACGGTGCCGGTTGCGGTGCGCTCCGGGGCGCTCCTTCTGCGGAAAGACGCCTGGCAGCGGCACTTGGGACAGCTCCGCGTCTCCGTATTCTGTGTTTCTTGCCTTCTGCATCTCAGCAAAATGCTTTCCCACTAGGTCTAGCAAGGAGAAACTGTGGCAGCTGAGTAGATGTAGCCCGGCCCACCCTTTGAAGTTGACAAGTTCTTGGCATCTCAGAGCCTCAAGGGAAGAGCAAGGTTATCTATGGTAGGCTGGGGCAGAACTAGCAGCAAGCAGAGCAAAGTTGTCCAAGAATAGCTTCCATTGGAATGCTAATGGCAATTGAAGAGGCAGGCCAGTGGCAAGCCACTAGCTTCTAGCAGTTTGAAAGTTGCAGACACAGTGCAGGTGTTGTGCGGCTTCCTTCTTGGCCTCCTAGAAGGTGCCGCGCTCTCTGTCTCTTGCTTGCCAATATGTTGCCGTGTTCCTCTTATTGTTTGGTTTGTTTTGATTTGTTTTGATGATGTTTTGGTGGGTTTTCGGAATGTTTTGGTGGTGTTTTAGAATGTTTTGTTTTCTCTTGTGTTGTTTATATTGTCTTGGCCGGTTTTGGAATGTTTGGATTCGTTTTGGCGGGTTTTCAAATCTTTTGGCGGGTATTTGGAATGTTTTGGTTTGCTTTCATTTGTTTTGATTATGTTTTGGCTAGTTATTGAAAGTTTGGATCACTTCTTACTGGTTTTCTAGTATTTTGGCATCTTTTCAGAATGTTTTGATGAGTTTTGGCGGGTTCTAAACTACTTTGTCGGGTTTTTGGAATGTTTCGGTTGGTTATGATTTGTTTTTATGATGTTTTGGCCGGATTTCGGAATATTTTGGCTGGTTTTTGGAATGTTTCGGTTGGTTTATGATTTGTTTTTATGATGTTTTGCCAAGTTTTTTGAATGTTTTGATCAGTTCTGGCTGGTTTTCTAATGTTTTGGCATCTTTTCAGAATGTTTTGATGAGTTTTGCGGGTCTAAATCATTTTGGCGGGATTTTGGAATATTTTGGTTGGTTTTGATTTGATTTGATGATGTTTTGGCGGGTTTTCGGAATGTTTTGGTTGGGTTTTAGAATGTTTTGTTTTCTCTTGTGTTGTTTATATTGTCTTGGCAGGTTTTGGAATGTTTGGATTCCTTTTGGCGGGTTTTAAAATATTTTGGCGGGTATTTGGAATGTTTTTTAACGGGTATTCGGAAGGTTTTGATTAGTTTTGACGGGTTTTGAATTATTTTGGCGGGTTTTTAGAAGATTTAGGTTTGTTTTGATTTGTTTTGATTCTGTTTAGCCCAGTTTTTGATGTGTTTGGATTAGCTTTGGTGGGCTTTATCATGTTTTGTGAGGTTTTTTCGAATGTATTGATCACTTCTGTCTGGTTTTCTATTTTGGCGGGTTTGAAAATATTTTTGGATTCCTTTTGGCGGGTTTTAAAATCTTTTGGCGGGTATTTGGAATGTTTTGGGTTGCTTTCATTTGTTTTGATTATGTTTTGGCAAGTTATTGAAAGTTTGGATCACTTCTTACTGGTTTTCTAGTATTTTGGCATCTTTTCAGAATGTTTTGATGAGTTTTGGCGGGTTCTAAACTACTTTGTTGGGTTTTTGGAATGTTTCGGTTGGTTATGATTTGTTTTTATGATGTTTTGGCCGGATTTCGGAATATTTTGGCTGGTTTTTGGAATGTTTCGGTTGGTTTATGATTTGTTTATATGATGTTTTGCAAAGTTTTTTGAATGTTTTGATCAGTTCTGGCTGGTTTTCTAATGTTTTGGCATCTTTTCAGAATGTTTTGATGAGTTTTGCGGGTCTAAATCATTTTGGCGGGATTTTGGAATATTTTGGTTGGTTTTGATTTGTTTTGATGATGTTTTGGCGGGTTTTCGGAATGTTTTGGTTGGGTTTTAGAATGTTTTGTATTCTCTTGAGTTGTTTATATTGTGTTGGCAGGTTTTGGAATGTTTGGATTTGTTTTGGCGGGTTTTAAAATCTTTTGGTGGGTATTTGGAATGTTTTTTAACGGGTATTCGGAAGGTTTTGATTAGTTTTGACGGGTTTTGAATTATTTTGGCGGGTTTTTAGAAGGTTTAGGTTTGTTTTGATTTGTTTTGATTCTGTTTAGCCCAGTTTTTGATGTGTTTGGATTAGCTTTGGTGGGCTTTATCATGTTTTGTGAGGTTTTTTCGAATGTATTGATCACTTCTGTCTGGTTTTCTATGTTGGCGGGTTTGAAAATATTTTTGGATGAGTTTTGGCGGGTTTGAAAATATTTTGGCTCTTTGCGCAGAGATGACGGTGCCGGTTGCGGTGCGCTCCGGGGCGCTCCTTCTGCGGAAAGACGGCTGGCAGCGGCACTTGGGACAGCTCCGCGTCTCCGTATTCTGCGTTTCTTGCCTTCTGCATCTCAGCAAAATGCTTTCCCACTAGGTCTAGCAAGGAGAAACTGTGGCAGCTGAGTAGATGTAGCCCGGCCCGCCCTTTGAAGTTGACAAGTTCTTGGCATCTCAGAGCCTCAAGGGAAGAGCAAGGTTATCTATGGTAGGCTGGGGCAGAACTAGCAGCAAGCAGAGCAAAGTTGTCCAAGAATAGCTTCCATTGGAATGCTAATGGCAATTGAAGAGGCAGGCCAGTGGCAAGCCACTAGCTTCTAGCAGTTTGAAAGTTGCAGACACAGTGCAGGTGTTGTGCGATTTCCTTCTTGGCCTCCTAGAAGGTGCCGCGCTCTCTGTCTCTTGCTTGCCAATATGTTGCCGTGTTCCTCTTATTGTTTGGTTTGTTTTGATTTGTTTTTATGATGTTTTGGTGGGTTTTCGGAATGTTTTGGTGGTGTTTTAGAATGTTTTGTTTTCTCTTGTGTTGTTTATATTGTCTTGGCAGGTTTTGGAATGTTTGGATTCCTTTTGGCGGGTTTTAAAATCTTTTGGCGGGTATTTGGAATGTTTTGGTTTGCTTTCATTTGTTTTGATTATGTTTTGGCAAGTTATTGAAAGTTTCGATCACTTCAGACTGGTTTTCTAGTATTTTGGCATCTTTTCAGAATGTTTTGATGAGTTTTGGCGGGTTCTAAACTACTTTGTCGGGTTTTTGGAATGTTTCGGTTGGTTATGATTTGTTTTTATGATGTTTTGGCTGGATTTCGGAATATTTTGGCTTGTTTTTGGAATGTTTCGGTTGGTTTATGATTTGTTTTTATGATGTTTTGCAAAGTTTTTTGAATGTTTTGATCAGTTCTGGCTGGTTTTCTAATGTTTTGGCATCTTTTCAGAATGTTTTGATGAGTTTTGCGGGTCTAAATCATTTTGGCGGGATTTTGGAATATTTTGGTTGGTTTTGATTTGTTTTGATGATGTTTTGGCGGGTTTTCGGAATGTTTTGGTTGGGTTTTAGAATGTTTTGTTTTCTCTTGTGTTGTTTATATTGTCTTGGCAGGTTTTGGAATGTTTGGATTCCTTTTGGCGGGTTTTAAAATCTTTTGGCGGGTATTTGGAATGTTTTTTAACGGGTATTCGGAAGGTTTTGATTAGTTTTGACGGGTTTTGAATTATTTTGGCGGGTTTTTAGAAGATTTAGGTTTGTTTTGATTTATTTTGTTTCTGTTTAGCCCAGTTTTTGATGTGTTTGGATTAGCTTTGGTGGGCTTTATCATGTTTTGTGAGGTTTTTTCTAATGTATTGATCACTTCTGTCTGGTTTTCTATTTTGGCGGGTTTGAAAATATTTTTGGATGAGTTTTGGCGGGTTTTAAAATCTTTTGGCGGGTATTTGGAATGTTTTGGGTTGCTTTCATTTGTTTTGATTATGTTTTGGCAAGTTATTGAAAGTTTGGATCACTTCTTACTGGTTTTCTAGTATTTTGGCATCTTTTCAGAATGTTTTGATGTGTTTTGGCGGGTTCTAAACTACTTTGTCGGGTTTTTGGAATGTTTCTGTTGGTTATGATTTGTTTTTATGATGTTTTGGCCGGATTTCGGAATATTTTGGCTGGTTTTTGGAATGTTTCGGTTGGTTTATGATTTGTTTTTATGATGTTTTGCCAAGTTTTTTGAATGTTTTGATCAGTTCTGGCTGGTTTTCTAATGTTTTGGCATCTTTTCAGAATGTTTTGATGAGTTTTGCGGGTCTAAATCATTTTGGCGGGATTTTGGAATATTTTGGTTGGTTTTGATTTGTTTTGATGATGTTTTGGCGGGTTTTCGGAATGTTTTGGTTGGGTTTTAGAATGTTTTGTTTTCTCTTGTGTTGTTTATATTGTCTTGGCAGGTTTTGGAATGTTTGGATTCCTTTTGGCGGGTTTTAAAATCTTTTGGCGGGTATTTGGAATGTTTTTTAACAGGTATTCGTAAGGTTTTGATTAGTTTTGACGGGTTTTGAATTATTTTGGCGGGTTTTTAGAAGATTTAGGTTTGTTTTGATTTGTTTTGATTCTGTTTAGCCCAGTTTTTGATGTGTTTGGATTAGCTTTGGTGGGCTTTATCATGTTTTGTGAGGTTTTTTCGAATGTATTGATCACTTCTGTCTGGTTTTCTATTTTGGCGGGTTTGAAAATAGTTTTGGATGAGTTTTGGCGGGTTTGAAAATATTTTGGCTCTTTGCGCAGAGACGACGGTGCCGGTTGCGGTGCGCTCCGGGGCGCTCCTTCTGCGGAAAGACGCCTGGCAGCGGCACTTGGGACAGCTCCGCGTCTCCGTATTCTGCGTTTCTTGCCTTCTGCATCTCAGCAAAATGCTTTCCCACTAGGTCTAGCAAGGAGAAACTGTGGCAGCTGAGTAGATGTAGCCCGGCCCACCCTTTGAAGTTGACAAGTTCTTGGCATCTCAGAGCCTCAAGGGAAGAGCAAGGTTATCTATGGTAGGCTGGGGCAGAACTAGCAGCAAGCAGAGCAAAGTTGTCCAAGAATAGCTTCCATTGGAATGCTAATGGCAATTGAAGAGGCAGGCCAGTGGCAAGCCACTAGCTTCTAGCAGTTTGAAAGTTGCAGACACAGTGCAGGTGTTGTGCGGCTTCCTTCTTGGCCTCCTAGAAGGTGCCGCGCTCTCTGTCTCTTGCTTGCCAATATGTTGCCGTGTTCCTCTTATTGTTTGGTTTGTTTTGATTTGTTTTTATGATGTTTTGGTGGGTTTTCGGAATGTTTTGGTGGTGTTTTAGAATGTTTTGTTTTCTCTTGTGTTGTTTATATTGTCTTGGCAGGTTTTGGAATGTTTGGATTCCTTTTGGCGGGTTTTAAAATCTTTTGGCGGGTATTTGGAATGTTTTGGGTTGCTTTCATTTGTTTTGATTATGTTTTGGCAAGTTATTGAAAGTTTTGATCACTTCAGACTGGTTTTCTAGTATTTTGGCATCTTTTCAGAATGTTTTGATGAGTTTTGGCGGGTTCTAAACTACTTTGTCGGGTTTTTGGAATGTTTTGGTTGGTTTTGACTTGTTTTTATGATGTTTTGCCAAGTTTTTTGAATGTTTTGATCAGTTCAGGCTGGTTTTCTAATGTTTTGGCATCTTTTCAGAATGTTTTGATGAGTTTTGCGGGTCTAAATCATTTTGGCGGGTTTTTGGAATATTTTGGTTGGTTTTGATTTGTTTTGATGATGTTTTGGCGGGTTTTCGGAATGTTTTGGTTGGGTTTTAGAATGTTTTGTTTTCTCTTGTGTTGTTTATATTGTCTTGGCAGGTTTTGGAATGTTTGGATTCCTTTTGGCGGGTTTTCAAATCTTTTGGCGGGTATTTGGAATGTTTTGGGTTGCTTTCATTTGTTTTGATTATGTTTTGGCAAGTTATTGAAAGTTTTGATCACTTCAGACTGGTTTTCTAGTATTTTGGCATCTTTTCAGAATGTTTTGATGAGTTTTGGCGGGTTCTAAACTACTTTGTCGGGTTTTTGGAATGTTTCGGTTGGTTATGATTTGTTTTTATGATGTTTTGGCCGGATTTCGGAATATTTTGGCTGGTTTTTGGAATGTTTCGGTTGGTTTATGATTTGTTTTTATGATGTTTTGCAAAGTTTTTTGAATGTTTTGATCAGTTCTGGCTGGTTTTCTAATGTTTTGGCATCTTTTCAGAATGTTTTGATGAGTTTTGCGGGTCTAAATCATTTTGGCGGGATTTTGGAATATTTTGGTTGGTTTTGATTTGTTTTGATGATGTTTTGGCGGGTTTTCGGAATGTTTTGGTTGGGTTTTAGAATGTTTTGTTTTCTCTTGTGTTGTTTATATTGTCTTGGCAGGTTTTGGAATGTTTGGATTCCATTTGGCGGGTTTTAAAATCTTTTGGCGGGTATTTGGAATGTTTTTTAACGGGTATTCGGAAGGTTTTGATTAGTTTTGACGGGTTTTGAATTATTTTGGCGGGTTTTTAGAAGGTTTAGGTTTGTTTTGATTTGTTTTGATTCTGTTTAGCCCAGTTTTTGATGTGTTTGGATTAGCTTTGGTGGGCTTTATCATGTTTTGTGAGGTTTTTTCGAATGTATTGATCACTTCTGTCTGGTTTTCTATGTTGGCGGGTTTGAAAATATTTTTGGATGAGTTTTGGCGGGTTTGAAAATATTTTGGCTCTTTGCGCAGAGATGACGGTGCCGGTTGCGGTGCGCTCCGGGGCGCTCCTTCTGCGGAAAGACGGCTGGCAGCGGCACTTGGGACAGCTCCGCGTCTCCGTATTCTGCGTTTCTTGCCTTCTGCATCTCAGCAAAATGCTTTCCCACTAGGTCTAGCAAGGAGAAACTGTGGCAGCTGAGTAGATGTAGCCCGGCCCGCCCTTTGAAGTTGACAAGTTCTTGGCATCTCAGAGCCTCAAGGGAAGAGCAAGGTTATCTATGGTAGGCTGGGGCAGAACTAGCAGCAAGCAGAGCAAAGTTGTCCAAGAATAGCTTCCATTGGAATGCTAATGGCAATTGAAGAGGCAGGCCAGTGGCAAGCCACTAGCTTCTAGCAGTTTGAAAGTTGCAGACACAGTGCAGGTGTTGTGCGATTTCCTTCTTGGCCTCCTAGAAGGTGCCGCGCTCTCTGTCTCTTGCTTGCCAATATGTTGCCGTGTTCCTCTTATTGTTTGGTTTGTTTTGATTTGTTTTTATGATGTTTTGGTGGGTTTTCGGAATGTTTTGGTGGTGTTTTAGAATGTTTTGTTTTCTCTTGTGTTGTTTATATTGTCTTGGCAGGTTTTGGAATGTTTGGATTCCTTTTGGCGGGTTTTAAAATCTTTTGGCGGGTATTTGGAATGTTTTGGTTTGCTTTCATTTGTTTTGATTATGTTTTGGCAAGTTATTGAAAGTTTCGATCACTTCTTACTGGTTTTCTAGTATTTTGGCATCTTTTCAGAATGTTTTGATGAGTTTTGGCGGGTTCTAAACTACTTTGTCGGGTTTTTGGAATGTTTCGGTTGGTTATGATTTGTTTTTATGATGTTTTGGCTGGATTTCGGAATATTTTGGCTTGTTTTTGGAATGTTTCGGTTGGTTTATGATTTGTTTTTATGATGTTTTGCAAAGTTTTTTGAATGTTTTGATCAGTTCTGGCTGGTTTTCTAATGTTTTGGCATCTTTTCAGAATGTTTTGATGAGTTTTGCGGGTCTAAATCATTTTGGCGGGATTTTGGAATATTTTGGTTGGTTTTGATTTGTTTTGATGATGTTTTGGCGGGTTTTCGGAATGTTTTGGTTGGGTTTTAGAATGTTTTGTTTTCTCTTGTGTTGTTTATATTGTCTTGGCAGGTTTTGGAATGTTTGGATTCCTTTTGGCGGGTTTTAAAATCTTTTGGCGGGTATTTGGAATGTTTTTTAACGGGTATTCGGAAGGTTTTGATTAGTTTTGACGGGTTTTGAATTATTTTGGCGGGTTTTTAGAAGATTTAGGTTTGTTTTGATTTATTTTGTTTCTGTTTAGCCCAGTTTTTGATGTGTTTGGATTAGCTTTGGTGGGCTTTATCATGTTTTGTGAGGTTTTTTCGAATGTATTGATCACTTCTGTCTGGTTTTCTATTTTGGCGGGTTTGAAAATATTTTTGGATGAGTTTTGGCGGGTTTTAAAATATTTTGGCGGGTATTTGGAATGTTTTGGGTTGCTTTCATTTGTTTTGATTATGTTTTGGCAAGTTATTGAAAGTTTGGATCACTTCTTACTGGTTTTCTAGTATTTTGGCATCTTTTCAGAATGTTTTGATGTGTTTTGGCGGGTTCTAAACTACTTTGTTGGGTTTTTGGAATGTTTCTGTTGGTTATGATTTGTTTTTATGATGTTTTGGCCGGATTTCGGAATATTTTGGCTGGTTTTTGGAATGTTTCGGTTGGTTTATGATTTGTTTTTATGATGTTTTGCAAAGTTTTTTGAATGTTTTGATCAGTTCTGGCTGGTTTTCTAATGTTTTGGCATCTTTTCAGAATGTTTTGATGAGTTTTGCGGGTCTAAATCATTTTGGCGGGATTTTGGAATATTTTGGTTGGTTTTGATTTGTTTTGATGATGTTTTGGCGGGTTTTCGGAATGTTTTGGTTGGGTTTTAGAATGTTTTGTTTTCTCTTGTGTTGTTTATATTGTCTTGGCAGGTTTTGGAATGTTTGGATTCCTTTTGGCGGGTTTTAAAATCTTTTGGCGGGTATTTGGAATGTTTTTTAACAGGTATTCGGAAGGTTTTGATTAGTTTTGACGGGTTTTGAATTATTTTGGCGGGTTTTTAGAAGATTTAGGTTTGTTTTGATTTGTTTTGATTCTGTTTAGCCCAGTTTTTGATGTGTTTGGATTAGCTTTGGTGGGCTTTATCAGGTTTTGTCAGGTTTTTTCGAATGTATTGATCACTTCTGTCTGGTTTTCTATTTTGGCGGGTTTGAAAATATTTTTGGATGAGTTTTGGCGGGTTTGAAAATATTTTGGCTCTTTGCGCAGAGACGACGGTGCCGGTTGCGGTGCGCTCCTGGGCGCTCCTTCTGCGGAAAGACGCCTGGCAGCGGCACTTGGGACAGCTCCGCGTCTCCGTATTCTGTGTTTCTTGCCTTCTGCATCTCAGCAAAATGCTTTCCCACTAGGTCTAGCAAGGAGAAACTGTGGCAGCTGAGTAGATGTAGCCCGGCCCACCCTTTGAAGTTGACAAGTTCTTGGCATCTCAGAACCTCAAGGGAAGAGCAAGGTTATCTATGGTAGGCTGGGGCAGAACTAGCAGCAAGCAGAGCAAAGTTGTCCAAGAATAGCTTCCATTGGAATGCTAATGGCAATTGAAGAGGCAGGCCAGTGGCAAGCCACTAGCTTCTAGCAGTTTGAAAGTTGCAGACACAGTGCAGGTGTTGTGCGGCTTCCTTCTTGGCCTCCTAGAAGGTGCCGCGCTCTCTGTCTCTTGCTTGCCAATATGTTGCCGTGTTCCTCTTATTGTTTGGTTTGTTTTGATTTGTTTTTATGATGTTTTGGTGGGTTTTCGGAATGTTTTGGTGGTGTTTTAGAATGTTTTGTTTTCTCTTGTGTTGTTTATATTGTCTTGGCAGGTTTTGGAATGTTTGGATTCCTTTTGGCGGGTTTTAAAATCTTTTGGCGGGTATTTGGAATGTTTTGGTTTGCTTTCATTTGTTTTGATTATGTTTTGGCAAGTTATTGAAAGTTTTGATCACTTCAGACTGGTTTTCTAGTATTTTGGCATCTTTTCAGAATGTTTTGATGAGTTTTGGCGGGTTCTAAACTACTTTGTCGGGTTTTTGGAATGTTTCGGTTGGTTATGATTTGTTTTTATGATGTTTTGGCCGGATTTCGGAATATTTTGGCTGGTTTTTGGAATGTTTCGGTTGGTTTATGATTTGTTTTTATGATGTTTTGCAAAGTTTTTTGAATGTTTTGATCAGTTCTGGCTGGTTTTCTAATGTTTTGGCATCTTTTCAGAATGTTTTGATGAGTTTTACGGGTCTAAATCATTTTGGCGGGATTTTGGAATATTTTGGTTGGTTTTGATTTGTTTTGATGATGTTTTGGCGGGATTTCGGAATGTTTTGGTTGGGTTTTAGAATGTTTTGTTTTCTCTTGTGTTGTTTATATTGTCTTGGCAGGTTTTGGAATGTTTGGATTCCTTTTGGCGGGTTTTAAAATCTTTTGGCGGGTATTTGGAATGTTTTTTAACGGGTATTCGGAAGGTTTTGATTAGTTTTGACGGGTTTTGAATTATTTTGGCGGGTTTTTAGAAGATTTAGGTTTGTTTTGATTTGTTTTGATTCTGTTTAGCCCAGTTTTTGATGTGTTTGGATTAGCTTTGGTGGGCTTTATCATGTTTTGTCAGGTTTTTTCGAATGTATTGATCACTTCTGTCTGGTTTTCTATTTTGGCGGGTTTGAAAATAGTTTTGGATGAGTTTTGGCGGGTTTGAAAATATTTTGGCTCTTTGCGCAGAGATGACGGTGCCGGTTGCGGTGCGCTGCGGGGCGCTCCTTGTGCGGAAAGACGCCTGGCAGCGGCACTTGGGACAGCTCCGCGTCTCCGTATTCTGTGTTTCTTGCCTTCTGCATCTCAGCAAAATGCTTTCCCACTAGGTCTAGCAAGGAGAAACTGTAGCAGCTGAGTAGATGTAGCCCGGCCCACCCTTTGAAGTTGACAAGTTCTTGGCATCTCAGAGCCTCAAGGGAAGAGCAAGGTTATCTATGGTAGGCTGGGGCAGAACTAGCAGCAAGCAGAGCAAAGTTGTCCAAGAATAGCTTCCATTGGAATGCTAATGACAATTGAAGAGGCAGGCCAGTGGCAAGCCACTAGCTTCTAGCAGTTTGAAAGTTGCAGACACAGTGCAGGTGTTGTGCGGCTTCCTTCTTGGCCTCCTAGAAGGTGCCGCGCTCTCTGTCTCTTGCTTGCCAATATGTTGCCGTGTTCCTCTTATTGTTTGGTTTGTTTTGATTTGTTTTTATGATGTTTTGGTGGGTTTTCGGAATGTTTTGGTGGTGTTTTAGAATGTTTTGTTTTCTCTTGTGTTGTTTATATTGTCTTGGCAGGTTTTGGAATGTTTGGATTCCTTTTGGCGGGTTTTCAAATCTTTTGGCGGGTATTTGGAATGTTTTGGGTTGCTTTCATTTGTTTTGATTATGTTTTGGCAAGTTATTGAAAGTTTGGATCACTTCTTACTGGTTTTCTAGTATTTTGGCATCTTTTCAGAATGTTTTGATGAGTTTTGGCGGGTTCTAAACTACTTTGTCGGGTTTTTGGAATGTTTCGGTTGGTTATGATTTGTTTTTATGATGTTTTGGCCGGATTTCGGAATATTTTGGCTGGTTTTTAGAATGTTTCGGTTGGTTTATGATTTGTTTTTATGATGTTTTGCAAAGTTTTTTGAATGTTTTGATCAGTTCTGGCTGGTTTTCTAATGTTTTGGCATCTTTTCAGAATGTTTTGATGAGTTTTGCGGGTCTAAATCATTTTGGCGGGTTTTTGGAATATTTTGGTTGGTTTTGATTTGTTTTGATGATGTTTTGGCGGGTTTTCGGAATGTTTTGGTTGGCTTTTAGAATGTTTTGTATTCTCTTGAGTTGTTTTTATTGTGTTGGCAGGTTTTGGAATGTTTGGATTCATTTTGGCGGGTTTTAAAATCTTTTGGCGGGTATTTGGAATGTTTTTTAACGGGTATTCGGAAGGTTTTGATTAGTTTTGACGGGTTTTGAATTATTTTGGCGGGTTTTTAGAAGATTTAGGTTTGTTTTGATTTGTTTTGATTCTGTTTAGCCCAGTTTTTGATGTGTTTGGATTAGCTTTGGTGGGCTTTATCATGTTTTGTCAGGTTTTTTCGAATGTATTGATCACTTCTGTCTGGTTTTCTATTTTGGTGGGTTTGAAAATATTTTTGGATGAGTTTTGGCGGGTTTGAAAATATTTTGGCTCTTTGCGCAGAGATGACGGTGCCGGTTGCGGTGCGCTCCGGGGCGCTCCTTGTGCGGAAAGACGCCTGGCAGCGGCACTTGGGACAGCTCCGCGTCTCCGTATTCTGTGTTTCTTGCCTTCTGCATCTCAGCAAAATGCTTTCCCACTAGGTCTAGCAAGGAGAAACTGTGGCAGCTGAGTAGATGTAGCCCGGCCCGCCCTTTGAAGTTGACAAGTTCTTGGCATCTCAGAGCCTCAAGGGAAGAGCAAGGTTATCTATGGTAGGCTGGGGCAGAACTAGCAGCAAGCAGAGCAAAGTTGTCCAAGAATAGCTTCCATTGGAATGCTAATGGCAATTGAAGAGGCAGGCCAGTGGCAAGCCACTAGCTTCTAGCAGTTTGAAAGTTGCAGACACAGTGCAGGTGTTGTGCGGCTTCCTTCTTGGCCTCCTAGAAGGTGCCGCGCTCTCTGTCTCTTGCTTGCCAATATGTTGCCGTGTTCCTCTTATTGTTTGGTTTGTTTTGATTTGTTTTTATGATGTTTTGGTGGGTTTTCGGAATGTTTTGGTGGTGTTTTAGAATGTTTTGTTTTCTCTTGTGTTGTTTATATTGTCTTGGCCGGTTTTGGAATGTTTGGATTCCTTTTGGCGGGTTTTCAAATCTTTTGGCGGGTATTTGGAATGTTTTGGGTTGCTTTCATTTGTTTTGATTATGTTTTGGCAAGTTATTGAAAGTTTTGATCACTTCAGACTGGTTTTCTAGTATTTTGGCATCTTTTCAGAATGTTTTGATGAGTTTTGGCGGGTTCTAAACTACTTTGTCGGGTTTTTGGAATGTTTCGGTTGGTTATGATTTGTTTTTATGATGTTTTGGCCGGATTTCGGAATATTTTGGCTGGTTTTTGGAATGTTTCGGTTGGTTTATGATTTGTTTTTATGATGTTTTGCAAAGTTTTTTGAATGTTTTGATCAGTTCTGGCTGGTTTTCTAATGTTTTGGCATCTTTTCAGAATGTTTTGATGAGTTTTACGGGTCTAAATCATTTTGGCGGGATTTTGGAATATTTTGGTTGGTTTTGATTTGTTTTGATGATGTTTTGGCGGGATTTCGGAATGTTTTGGTTGGGTTTTAGAATGTTTTGTTTTCTCTTGTGTTGTTTATATTGTCTTGGCAGGTTTTGGAATGTTTGGATTCCTTTTGGCGGGTTTTAAAATCTTTTGGCGGGTATTTGGAATGTTTTTTAACGGGTATTCGGAAGGTTTTGATTAGTTTTGACGGGTTTTGAATTATTTTGGCGGGTTTTTAGAAGATTTAGGTTTGTTTTGATTTGTTTTGATTCTGTTTAGCCCAGTTTTTGATGTGTTTGGATTAGCTTTGGTGGGCTTTATCATGTTTTGTGAGGTTTTTTCGAATGTATTGATCACTTCTGTCTGGTTTTCTATTTTGGCGGGTTTGAAAATAGTTTTGGATGAGTTTTGGCGGGTTTGAAAATATTTTGGCTCTTTGCGCAGAGATGACGGTGCCGGTTGCGGTGCGCTCCGGGGCGCTCCTTGTGCGGAAAGACGCCTGGCAGCGGCACTTGGGACAGCTCCGCGTCTCCGTATTCTGTGTTTCTTGCCTTCTGCATCTCAGCAAAATGCTTTCCCACTAGGTCTAGCAAGGAGAAACTGTAGCAGCTGAGTAGATGTAGCCCGGCCCACCCTTTGAAGTTGACAAGTTCTTGGCATCTCAGAGCCTCAAGGGAAGAGCAAGGTTATCTATGGTAGGCTGGGGCAGAACTAGCAGCAAGCAGAGCAAAGTTGTCCAAGAATAGCTTCCATTGGAATGCTAATGACAATTGAAGAGGCAGGCCAGTGGCAAGCCACTAGCTTCTAGCAGTTTGAAAGTTGCAGACACAGTGCAGGTGTTGTGCGGCTTCCTTCTTGGCCTCCTAGAAGGTGCCGCGCTCTCTGTCTCTTGCTTGCCAATATGTTGCCGTGTTCCTCTTATTGTTTGGTTTGTTTTGATTTGTTTTTATGATGTTTTGGTGGGTTTTCGGAATGTTTTGGTGGTGTTTTAGAATGTTTTGTTTTCTCTTGTGTTGTTTATATTGTCTTGGCAGGTTTTGGAATGTTTGGATTCCTTTTGGCGGGTTTTAAAATCTTTTGGCGGGTATTTGGAATGTTTTGGGTTGCTTTCATTTGTTTTGATTATGTTTTGGCAAGTTATTGAAAGTTTGGATCACTTCTTACTGGTTTTCTAGTATTTTGGCATCTTTTCAGAATGTTTTGATGAGTTTTGGCGGGTTCTAAACTACTTTGTCGGGTTTTTGGAATGTTTCGGTTGGTTATGATTTGTTTTTATGATGTTTTGGCCGGATTTCGGAATATTTTGGCTGGTTTTTAGAATGTTTCGGTTGGTTTATGATTTGTTTTTATGATGTTTTGCAAAGTTTTTTGAATGTTTTGATCAGTTCTGGCTGGTTTTCTAATGTTTTGGCATCTTTTCAGAATGTTTTGATGAGTTTTGCGGGTCTAAATCATTTTGGCGGGTTTTTGGAATATTTTGGTTGGTTTTGATTTGTTTTGATGATGTTTTGGCGGGTTTTCGGAATGTTTTGGTTGGCTTTTAGAATGTTTTGTATTCTCTTGAGTTGTTTTTATTGTGTTGGCAGGTTTTGGAATGTTTGGATTCATTTTGGCGGGTTTTAAAATCTTTTGGCGGGTATTTGGAATGTTTTTTAACGGGTATTCGGAAGGTTTTGATTAGTTTTGACGGGTTTTGAATTATTTTGGCGGGTTTTTAGAAGATTTAGGTTTGTTTTGATTTGTTTTGATTCTGTTTAGCCCAGTTTTTGATGTGTTTGGATTAGCTTTGGTGGGCTTTATCATGTTTTGTGAGGTTTTTTCGAATGTATTGATCACTTCTGTCTGGTTTTCTATTTTGGTGGGTTTGAAAATATTTTTGGATGAGTTTTGGCGGGTTTGAAAATATTTTGGCTCTTTGCGCAGAGATGACGGTGCCGGTTGCGGTGCGCTCCGGGGCGCTCCTTGTGCGGAAAGACGCCTGGCAGCGGCACTTGGGACAGCTCCGCGTCTCCGTATTCTGTGTTTCTTGCCTTCTGCATCTCAGCAAAATGCTTTCCCACTAGGTCTAGCAAGGAGAAACTGTGGCAGCTGAGTAGATGTAGCCCGGCCCGCCCTTTGAAGTTGACAAGTTCTTGGCATCTCAGAGCCTCAAGGGAAGAGCAAGGTTATCTATGGTAGGCTGGGGCAGAACTAGCAGCAAGCAGAGCAAAGTTGTCCAAGAATAGCTTCCATTGGAATGCTAATGGCAATTGAAGAGGCAGGCCAGTGGCAAGCCACTAGCTTCTAGCAGTTTGAAAGTTGCAGACACAGTGCAGGTGTTGTGCGGCTTCCTTCTTGGCCTCCTAGAAGGTGCCGCGCTCTCTGTCTCTTGCTTGCCAATATGTTGCCGTGTTCCTCTTATTGTTTGGTTTGTTTTGATTTGTTTTTATGATGTTTTGGTGGGTTTTCGGAATGTTTTGGTGGTGTTTTAGAATGTTTTGTTTTCTCTTGTGTTGTTTATATTGTCTTGGCAGGTTTTGGAATGTTTGGATTCCTTTTGGCGGGTTTTCAAATCTTTTGGCGGGTATTTGGAATGTTTTGGGTTGCTTTCATTTGTTTTGATTATGTTTTGGCAAGTTATTGAAAGTTTGGATCACTTCTTACTGGTTTTCTAGTATTTTGGCATCTTTTCAGAATGTTTTGATGAGTTTTGGCGGGTTCTAAACTACTTTGTCGGGTTTTTGGAATGTTTCGGTTGGTTATGATTTGTTTTTATGATGTTTTGGCCGGATTTCGGAATATTTTGGCTGGTTTTTAGAATGTTTCGGTTGGTTTATGATTTGTTTTTATGATGTTTTGCAAAGTTTTTTGAATGTTTTGATCAGTTCTGGCTGGTTTTCTAATGTTTTGGCATCTTTTCAGAATGTTTTGATGAGTTTTGCGGGTCTAAATCATTTTGGCGGGTTTTTGGAATATTTTGGTTGGTTTTGATTTGTTTTGATGATGTTTTGGCGGGTTTTCGGAATGTTTTGGTTGGCTTTTAGAATGTTTTGTATTCTCTTGAGTTGTTTTTATTGTGTTGGCAGGTTTTGGAATGTTTGGATTCATTTTGGCGGGTTTTAAAATCTTTTGGCGGGTATTTGGAATGTTTTTTAACGGGTATTCGGAAGGTTTTGATTAGTTTTGACGGGTTTTGAATTATTTTGGCGGGTTTTTAGAAGATTTAGGTTTGTTTTGATTTGTTTTGATTCTGTTTAGCCCAGTTTTTGATGTGTTTGGATTAGCTTTGGTGGGCTTTATCATGTTTTGTGAGGTTTTTTCGAATGTATTGATCACTTCTGTCTGGTTTTCTATTTTGGTGGGTTTGAAAATATTTTTGGATGAGTTTTGGCGGGTTTGAAAATATTTTGGCTCTTTGCGCAGAGATGACGGTGCCGGTTGCGGTGCGCTCCGGGGCGCTCCTTGTGCGGAAAGACGCCTGGCAGCGGCACTTGGGACAGCTCCGCGTCTCCGTATTCTGTGTTTCTTGCCTTCTGCATCTCAGCAAAATGCTTTCCCACTAGGTCTAGCAAGGAGAAACTGTGGCAGCTGAGTAGATGTAGCCCGGCCCGCCCTTTGAAGTTGACAAGTTCTTGGCATCTCAGAGCCTCAAGGGAAGAGCAAGGTTATCTATGGTAGGCTGGGGCAGAACTAGCAGCAAGCAGAGCAAAGTTGTCCAAGAATAGCTTCCATTGGAATGCTAATGGCAATTGAAGAGGCAGGCCAGTGGCAAGCCACTAGCTTCTAGCAGTTTGAAAGTTGCAGACACAGTGCAGGTGTTGTGCGGCTTCCTTCTTGGCCTCCTAGAAGGTGCCGCGCTCTCTGTCTCTTGCTTGCCAATATGTTGCCGTGTTCCTCTTATTGTTTGGTTTGTTTTGATTTGTTTTTATGATGTTTTGGTGGGTTTTTGGAATGTTTTGGTGGTGTTTTAGAATGTTTTGTTTTCTCTTGTGTTGTTTATATTGTCTTGGCAGGTTTTGGAATGTTTGGATTCCTTTTGGCGGGTTTTAAAATCTTTTGGCGGGTATTTGGAATGTTTTGGGTTGCTTTCATTTGTTTTGATTATGTTTTGGTAAGTTATTGAAAGTTTGGATCACTTCTTACTGGTTTTCTAGTATTTTGGCATCTTTTCAGAATGTTTTGATGAGTTTTGGCGGGTTCTAAACTACTTTGTCGGGTTTTTGGAATGTTTTGGTTGGTTTTGACTTGTTTTTATGATGTTTTGCCAAGTTTTTTGAATGTTTTGATCAGTTCAGGCTGGTTTTCTAATGTTTTGGCATCTTTTCAGAATGTTTTGATGAGTTTTGCGGGTCTAAATCATTTTGGCGGGTTTTTGGAATATTTTGGTTGGTTTTGATTTGTTTTGATGATGTTTTGGCGGGTTTTCGGAATGTTTTGGTTGGGTTTTAGAATGTTTTGTTTTCTCTTGTGTTGTTTATATTGTCTTGGCAGGTTTTGGAATGTTTGGATTCCTTTTGGCGGGTTTTAAAATATTTTGGCAGGTATTTGGAATGTTTTGGCGGGTATTCGGAAGGTTTTGATTAGTTTTGACGGGTTTTGAAATATTTTGGCAGGTTTTTAGAAGGTTTAGATTTGTTTTGATTTGTTTTGATTATGTTTAGCCCAGTTTTTGGTGTGTTTGGATTAGCTTTGGTGGGCTTTATCATGTTTTGTCAGGTTTTTTCGAATGTATTGATCACTTCTGTCTGGTTTTCTATTTTGGCGGGTTTGAAAATATTTTTGGATGAGTTTTGGCGGGTTTTAAAATATTTTGGCTCTTTGCGCAGAGATGACGGTGCCGGTTGCGGTGCGCTGCGGGGCGCTCCTTCTGCGGAAAGACGCCTGGCAGCGGCACTTGGGACAGCTCCGCGTCTCCGTATTCTGTGTTTCTTGCCTTCTGCATCTCAGCAAAATGCTTTCCCACTAGGTCTAGCAAGGAGAAACTGTGGCAGCTGAGTAGATGTAGCCCGGCCCACCCTTTGAAGTTGACAAGTTCTTGGCATCTCAGAGCCTCAAGGGAAGAGCAAGGTTATCTATGGTAGGCTGGGGCAGAACTAGCAGCAAGCAGAGCAAAGTTGTCCAAGAATAGCTTCCATTGGAATGCTAATGGCAATTGAAGAGGCAGGCCAGTGGCAAGCCACTAGCTTCTAGCAGTTTGAAAGTTGCAGACACAGTGCAGGTGTTGTGCGGCTTCCTTCTTGGCCTCCTAGAAGGTGCCGCGCTCTCTGTCTCTTGCTTGCCAATATGTTGCCGTGTTCCTCTTATTGTTTGGTTTGTTTTGATTTGTTTTTATGATGTTTTGGTGGGTTTTCGGAATGTTTTGGTGGTGTTTTAGAATGTTTTGTTTTCTCTTGTGTTGTTTATATTGTCTTGGCAGGTTTTGGAATGTTTGGATTAGTTTTGGCGGGTTTTAAAATCTTTTGGCGGGTATTTGGAATGTTTTGGGTTGCTTTCATTTGTTTTGATTATGTTTTGGCAAGTTATTGAAAGTTTGGATCACTTCTTACTGGTTTTCTAGTATTTTGGCATCTTTTCAGAATGTTTTGATGAGTTTTGGCGGGTTCTAAACTACTTTGTCGGGTTTTTGGAATGTTTCGGTTGGTTATGATTTGTTTTTATGATGTTTTGGCCGGATTTCGGAATATTTTGGCTGGTTTTTAGAATGTTTCGGTTGGTTTATGATTTGTTTTTATGATGTTTTGCAAAGTTTTTTGAATGTTTTGATCAGTTCTGGCTGGTTTTCTAATGTTTTGGCATCTTTTCAGAATGTTTTGATGAGTTTTGCGGGTCTAAATCATTTTGGCGGGTTTTTGGAATATTTTGGTTGGTTTTGATTTGTTTTGATGATGTTTTGGCGGGTTTTCGGAATGTTTTGGTTGGCTTTTAGAATGTTTTGTATTCTCTTGAGTTGTTTTTATTGTGTTGGCAGGTTTTGGAATGTTTGGATTCATTTTGGCGGGTTTTAAAATCTTTTGGCGGGTATTTGGAATGTTTTTTAACGGGTATTCGGAAGGTTTTGATTAGTTTTGACGGGTTTTGAATTATTTTGGCGGGTTTTTAGAAGATTTAGGTTTGTTTTGATTTGTTTTGATTCTGTTTAGCCCAGTTTTTGATGTGTTTGGATTAGCTTTGGTGGGCTTTATCATGTTTTGTCAGGTTTTTTCGAATGTATTGATCACTTCTGTCTGGTTTTCTATTTTGGTGGGTTTGAAAATATTTTTGGATGAGTTTTGGCGGGTTTGAAAATATTTTGGCTCTTTGCGCAGAGATGACGGTGCCGGTTGCGGTGCGCTCCGGGGCGCTCCTTGTGCGGAAAGACGCCTGGCAGCGGCACTTGGGACAGCTCCGCGTCTCCGTATTCTGTGTTTCTTGCCTTCTGCATCTCAGCAAAATGCTTTCCCACTAGGTCTAGCAAGGAGAAACTGTGGCAGCTGAGTAGATGTAGCCCGGCCCGCCCTTTGAAGTTGACAAGTTCTTGGCATCTCAGAGCCTCAAGGGAAGAGCAAGGTTATCTATGGTAGGCTGGGGCAGAACTAGCAGCAAGCAGAGCAAAGTTGTCCAAGAATAGCTTCCATTGGAATGCTAATGGCAATTGAAGAGGCAGGCCAGTGGCAAGCCACTAGCTTCTAGCAGTTTGAAAGTTGCAGACACAGTGCAGGTGTTGTGCGGCTTCCTTCTTGGCCTCCTAGAAGGTGCCGCGCTCTCTGTCTCTTGCTTGCCAATATGTTGCCGTGTTCCTCTTATTGTTTGGTTTGTTTTGATTTGTTTTTATGATGTTTTGGTGGGTTTTCGGAATGTTTTGGTGGTGTTTTAGAATGTTTTGTTTTCTCTTGTGTTGTTTATATTGTCTTGGCAGGTTTTGGAATGTTTGGATTCCTTTTGGCGGGTTTTAAAATCTTTTGGCGGGTATTTGGAATGTTTTGGGTTGCTTTCATTTGTTTTGATTATGTTTTGGCAAGTTATTGAAAGTTTGGATCACTTCTTACTGGTTTTCTAGTATTTTGGCATCTTTTCAGAATGTTTTGATGAGTTTTGGCGGGTTCTAAACTACTTTGTCGGGTTTTTGGAATGTTTCGGTTGGTTATGATTTGTTTTTATGATGTTTTGGCCGGATTTCGGAATATTTTGGCTGGTTTTTAGAATGTTTCGGTTGGTTTATGATTTGTTTTTATGATGTTTTGCAAAGTTTTTTGAATGTTTTGATCAGTTCTGGCTGGTTTTCTAATGTTTTGGCATCTTTTCAGAATGTTTTGATGAGTTTTGCGGGTCTAAATCATTTTGGCGGGTTTTTGGAATATTTTGGTTGGTTTTGATTTGTTTTGATGATGTTTTGGCGGGTTTTCGGAATGTTTTGGTTGGCTTTTAGAATGTTTTGTATTCTCTTGAGTTGTTTTTATTGTGTTGGCAGGTTTTGGAATGTTTGGATTCATTTTGGCGGGTTTTAAAATCTTTTGGCGGGTATTTGGAATGTTTTTTAACGGGTATTCGGAAGGTTTTGATTAGTTTTGACGGGTTTTGAATTATTTTGGCGGGTTTTTAGAAGATTTAGGTTTGTTTTGATTTGTTTTGATTCTGTTTAGCCCAGTTTTTGATGTGTTTGGATTAGCTTTGGTGGGCTTTATCATGTTTTGTGAGGTTTTTTCGAATGTATTGATCACTTCTGTCTGGTTTTCTATTTTGGTGGGTTTGAAAATATTTTTGGATGAGTTTTGGCGGGTTTGAAAATATTTTGGCTCTTTGCGCAGAGATGACGGTGCCGGTTGCGGTGCGCTCCGGGGCGCTCCTTGTGCGGAAAGACGCCTGGCAGCGGCACTTGGGACAGCTCCGCGTCTCCGTATTCTGTGTTTCTTGCCTTCTGCATCTCAGCAAAATGCTTTCCCACTAGGTCTAGCAAGGAGAAACTGTGGCAGCTGAGTAGATGTAGCCCGGCCCGCCCTTTGAAGTTGACAAGTTCTTGGCATCTCAGAGCCTCAAGGGAAGAGCAAGGTTATCTATGGTAGGCTGGGGCAGAACTAGCAGCAAGCAGAGCAAAGTTGTCCAAGAATAGCTTCCATTGGAATGCTAATGGCAATTGAAGAGGCAGGCCAGTGGCAAGCCACTAGCTTCTAGCAGTTTGAAAGTTGCAGACACAGTGCAGGTGTTGTGCGGCTTCCTTCTTGGCCTCCTAGAAGGTGCCGCGCTCTCTGTCTCTTGCTTGCCAATATGTTGCCGTGTTCCTCTTATTGTTTGGTTTGTTTTGATTTGTTTTTATGATGTTTTGGTGGGTTTTCGGAATGTTTTGGTGGTGTTTTAGAATGTTTTGTTTTCTCTTGTGTTGTTTATATTGTCTTGGCAGGTTTTGGAATGTTTGGATTCCTTTTGGCGGGTTTTCAAATCTTTTGGCGGGTATTTGGAATGTTTTGGGTTGCTTTCATTTGTTTTGATTATGTTTTGGCAAGTTATTGAAAGTTTGGATCACTTCTTACTGGTTTTCTAGTATTTTGGCATCTTTTCAGAATGTTTTGATGAGTTTTGGCGGGTTCTAAACTACTTTGTCGGGTTTTTGGAATGTTTCGGTTGGTTATGATTTGTTTTTATGATGTTTTGGCCGGATTTCGGAATATTTTGGCTGGTTTTTAGAATGTTTCGGTTGGTTTATGATTTGTTTTTATGATGTTTTGCAAAGTTTTTTGAATGTTTTGATCAGTTCTGGCTGGTTTTCTAATGTTTTGGCATCTTTTCAGAATGTTTTGATGAGTTTTGCGGGTCTAAATCATTTTGGCGGGTTTTTGGAATATTTTGGTTGGTTTTGATTTGTTTTGATGATGTTTTGGCGGGTTTTCGGAATGTTTTGGTTGGCTTTTAGAATGTTTTGTATTCTCTTGAGTTGTTTTTATTGTGTTGGCAGGTTTTGGAATGTTTGGATTCATTTTCGCGTGTTTTAAAATCTTTTGGCGGGTATTTGGAATGTTTTTTAACGGGTATTCGGAAGGTTTTGATTAGTTTTGACGGGTTTTGAATTATTTTGGCGGGTTTTTAGAAGATTTAGGTTTGTTTTGATTTGTTTTGATTCTGTTTAGCCCAGTTTTTGATGTGTTTGGATTAGCTTTGGTGGGCTTTATCATGTTTTGTGAGGTTTTTTCGAATGTATTGATCACTTCTGTCTGGTTTTCTATTTTGGTGGGTTTGAAAATATTTTTGGATGAGTTTTGGCGGGTTTGAAAATATTTTGGCTCTTTGCGCAGAGATGACGGTGCCGGTTGCGGTGCGCTCCGGGGCGCTCCTTGTGCGGAAAGACGCCTGGCAGCGGCACTTGGGACAGCTCCGCGTCTCCGTATTCTGTGTTTCTTGCCTTCTGCATCTCAGCAAAATGCTTTCCCACTAGGTCTAGCAAGGAGAAACTGTGGCAGCTGAGTAGATGTAGCCCGGCCCGCCCTTTGAAGTTGACAAGTTCTTGGCATCTCAGAGCCTCAAGGGAAGAGCAAGGTTATCTATGGTAGGCTGGGGCAGAACTAGCAGCAAGCAGAGCAAAGTTGTCCAAGAATAGCTTCCATTGGAATGCTAATGGCAATTGAAGAGGCAGGCCAGTGGCAAGCCACTAGCTTCTAGCAGTTTGAAAGTTGCAGACACAGTGCAGGTGTTGTGCGGCTTCCTTCTTGGCCTCCTAGAAGGTGCCGCGCTCTCTGTCTCTTGCTTGCCAATATGTTGCCGTGTTCCTCTTATTGTTTGGTTTGTTTTGATTTGTTTTTATGATGTTTTGGTGGGTTTTTGGAATGTTTTGGTGGTGTTTTAGAATGTTTTGTTTTCTCTTGTGTTGTTTATATTGTCTTGGCAGGTTTTGGAATGTTTGGATTCCTTTTGGCGGGTTTTAAAATCTTTTGGCGGGTATTTGGAATGTTTTGGGTTGCTTTCATTTGTTTTGATTATGTTTTGGCAAGTTATTGAAAGTTTGGATCACTTCTTACTGGTTTTCTAGTATTTTGGCATCTTTTCAGAATGTTTTGATGAGTTTTGGCGGGTTCTAAACTACTTTGTTGGGTTTTTGGAATGTTTCGGTTGGTTATGATTTGTTTTTATGATGTTTTGGCCGGATTTCGGAATATTTTGGCTGGTTTTTGGAATGTTTCGGTTGGTTTATGATTTGTTTTTATGATGTTTTGCCAAGTTTTTTGAATGTTTTGATCAGTTCTGGCTGGTTTTCTAATGTTTTGGCATCTTTTCAGAATGTTTTGATGAGTTTTGCGGGTCTAAATCATTTTGGCGGGATTTTGGAATATTTTGGTTGGTTTTGATTTGTTTTGATGATGTTTTGGCGGGTTTTCGGAATGTTTTGGTTGGGTTTTAGAATGTTTTGTTTTCTCTTGTGTTGTTTATATTGTCTTGGCAGGTTTTGGAATGTTTGGATTCCTTTTGGCGGGTTTTAAAATCTTTTGGCGGGTATTTGGAATGTATTTAACGGGTATTCGGAAGGTTTTGATTAGTTTTGACGGGTTTTGAATTATTTTGGCGGGTTTTTAGAAGGTTTAGGTTTGTTTTGATTTGTTTTGATTCTGTTTAGCCCAGTTTTTGATGTGTTTGGATTAGCTTTGGTGGGCTTTATCATGTTTTGTGAGGTTTTTTCGAATGTATTGATCACTTCTGTCTGGTTTTCTATTTTGGCGGGTTTGAAAATATTTTTGGATGAGTTTTGGCGGGTTTTAAAATCTTTTGGCGGGTATTTGGAATGTTTTGGGTTGCTTTCATTTGTTTTGATTATGTTTTGGCAAGTTATTGAAAGTTTGGATCACTTCTGACTGGTTTTCTAGTATTTTGGCATCTTTTCAGAATGTTTTGATGTGTTTTGGCGGGTTCTAAACTACTTTGTCGGGTTTTTGGAATGTTTCGGTTGGTTATGATTTGTTTTTATGATGTTTTGGCCGGATTTCGGAATATTTTGGCTGGTTTTTGGAATGTTTCAGTTGGTTTATGATTTGTTTTTATGATGTTTTGCAAAGTTTTTTGAATGTTTTGATCAGTTCTGGCTGGTTTTCTAATGTTTTGGCATCTTTTCAGAATGTTTTGATGAGTTTTGCGGGTCTAAATCATTTTGGCGGGATTTTGGAATATTTTGGTTGGTTTTGATTTGTTTTGATGATGTTTTGGCGGGTTTTCGGAATGTTTTGGTTGGGTTTTAGAATGTTTTGTTTTCTCTTGTGTTGTTTATATTGTCTTGGCAGGTTTTGGAATGTTTGGATTCCTTTTGGCGGGTTTTAAAATCTTTTGGCGGGTATTTGGAATGTATTTAACGGGTATTCGGAAGGTTTTGATTAGTTTTGACGGGTTTTGAATTATTTTGGCGGGTTTTTAGAAGGTTTAGGTTTGTTTTGATTTGTTTTGATTCTGTTTAGCCCAGTTTTTGATGTGTTTGGATAAGCTTTGGTGGGCTTTATCATGTTTTGTCAGGTTTTTTCGAATGTATTGATCACTTCTGTCTGGTTTTCTATTTTGGCGGGTTTGAAAATAGTTTTGGATGAGTTTTGGCGGGTTTGAAAATATTTTGGCTCTTTGCGCAGAGATGACGGTGCCGGTTGCGGTGCGCTCCGGGGCGCTCCTTCTGCGGAAAGACGCCTGGCAGCGGCACTTGGGACAGCTCCGCGTCTCCATATTCTGCGTTTCTTGCCTTCTGCATCTCAGCAAAATGCTTTCCCACTAGGTCTAGCAAGGAGAAACTGTGGCAGCTGAGTAGATGTAGCCCGGCCCACCCTTTGAAGTTGACAAGTTCTTGGCATCTCAGAGCCTCAAGGGAAGAGCAAGGTTATCTATGGTAGGCTGGGGCAGAACTAGCAGCAAGCAGAGCAAAGTTGTCCAAGAATAGCTTCCATTGGAATGCTAATGGCAATTGAAGAGGCAGGCCAGTGGCAAGCCACTAGCTTCTAGCAGTTTGAAAGTTGCAGACACAGTGCAGGTGTTGTGCGGCTTCCTTCTTGGCCTCCTAGAAGGTGCCGTGCTCTCTGTCTCTTGCTTGCCAATATGTTGCCGTGTTCCTCTTATTGTTTGGTTTGTTTTGATTTGTTTTTATGATGTTTTGGTGGGTTTTCGGAATGTTTTGGTGGTGTTTTAGAATGTTTTGTTTTCTCTTGTGTTGTTTATATTGTCTTGGCAGGTTTTGGAATGTTTGGATTCCTTTTGGCGGGTTTTCAAATCTTTTGGCGGGTATTTGGAATGTTTTGGGTTGCTTTCATTTGTTTTGATTATGTTTTGGCTAGTTATTGAAAGTTTTGATCACTTCTGACTGGTTTTCTAGTATTTTGGCATCTTTTCAGAATGTTTTGATGAGTTTTGGCGGGTTCTAAACTACTTTGTCGGGTTTTTGGAATGTTTCGGTTGGTTATGATTTGTTTTTATGATGTTTTGGCCGGATTTCGGAATATTTTGGCTGGTTTTTGGAATGTTTCGGTTGGTTTATGATTTGTTTTTATGATGTTTTGCAAAGTTTTTTGAATGTTTTGATCAGTTCTGGCTGGTTTTCTAATGTTTTGGCATCTTTTCAGAATGTTTTGATGAGTTTTGCGGGTCTAAATCATTTTGGCGGGATTTTGGAATATTTTGGTTGGTTTTGATTTGTTTTGATGATGTTTTGGCGGGATTTCGGAATGTTTTGGTTGGGTTTTAGAATGTTTTGTTTTCTCTTGTGTTGTTTATATTGTCTTGGCAGGTTTTGGAATGTTTGGATTCCTTTTGGCGGGTTTTAAAATCTTTTGGCGGGTATTTGGAATGTTTTTTAACGGGTATTCGGCAGGTTCTGATTAGTTTTGACGGGTTTTGAATTATTTTGGCGGGTTTTTAGAAGATTTAGGTTTGTTTTGATTTGTTTTGATTCTGTTTAGCCCAGTTTTTGATGTGTTTGGATTAGCTTTGGTGGGCTTTATCATGTTTTGTCAGGTTTTTTCGAATGTATTGATCACTTCTGTCTGGTTTTCTATTTTGGCGGGTTTGAAAATATTTTTGGATGAGTTTTGGCGGGTTTTAAAATCTTTTGGCGGGTATTTGGAATGTTTTGGGTTGCTTTCATTTGTTTTGATTATGTTTTGGCAAGTTATTGAAAGTTTGGATCACTTCTTACTGGTTTTCTAGTATTTTGGCATCTTTTCAGAATGTTTTGATGAGTTTTGGCGGGTTCTAAACTACTTTGTTGGGTTTTTGGAATGTTTCGGTTGGTTATGATTTGTTTTTATGATGTTTTGGCCGGATTTCGGAATATTTTGGCTGGTTTTTGGAATGTTTCGGTTGGTTTATGATTTGTTTTTATGATGTTTTGCAAAGTTTTTTGAATGTTTTGATCAGTTCTGGCTGGTTTTCTAATGTTTTGGCATCTTTTCAGAATGTTTTGATGAGTTTTGCGGGTCTAAATCATTTTGGCGGGATTTTGGAATATTTTGGTTGGTTTTGATTTGTTTTGATGATGTTTTGGCGGGTTTTCGGAATGTTTTGGTTGGGTTTTAGAATGTTTTGTTTTCTCTTGTGTTGTTTATATTGTCTTGGCAGGTTTTGGAATGTTTGGATTCCTTTTGGCGGGTTTTAAAATCTTTTGGCGGGTATTTGGAATGTTTTTTAACGGGTATTCGGAAGGTTTTGATTAGTTTTGACGGGTTTTGAATTATTTTGGCGGGTTTTTAGAAGATTTAGGTTTGTTTTGATTTGTTTTGATTCTGTTTAGCCCAGTTTTTGATGTGTTTGGATTAGCTTTGGTGGGCTTTATCATGTTTTGTGAGGTTTTTTCGAATGTATTGATCACTTCTGTCTGGTTTTCTATTTTGGCGGGTTTGAAAATAGTTTTGGATGAGTTTTGGCGGGTTTGAAAATATTTTGGCTCTTTGCGCAGAGATGACGGTGCCGGTTGCGGTGCGCTCCGGGGCGCTCCTTCTGCGGAAAGACGCCTGGCAGCGGCACTTGGGACATCTCCGCGTCTCCGTATTCTGTGTTTCTTGCCTTCTGCATCTCAGCAAAATGCTTTCCCACTAGGTCTAGCAAGGAGAAACTGTGGCAGCTGAGTAGATGTAGCCCGGCCCACCCTTTGAAGTTGACAAGTTCTTGGCATCTCAGAGCCTCAAGGGAAGAGCAAGGTTATCTATGGTAGGCTGGGGCAGAACTAGCAGCAAGCAGAGCAAAGTTGTCCAAGAATAGCTTCCATTGGAATGCTAATGACAATTGAAGAGGCAGGCCAGTGGCAAGCCACTAGCTTCTAGCAGTTTGAAAGTTGCAGACACAGTGCAGGTGTTGTGCGGCTTCCTTCTTGGCCTCCTAGAAGGTGCCGCGCTCTCTGTCTCTTGCTTGCCAATATGTTGCCGTGTTCCTCTTATTGTTTGGTTTGTTTTGATTTGTTTTTATGATGTTTTGGTGGGTTTTCGGAATGTTTTGGTGGTGTTTTAGAATGTTTTGTTTTCTCTTGTGTTGTTTATATTGTCTTGGCAGGTTTTGGAATGTTTGGATTCCTTTTGGCGGGTTTTAAAATCTTTTGGCGGGTATTTGGAATGTTTTGGGTTGCTTTCATTTGTTTTGATTATGTTTTGGCAAGTTATTGAAAGTTTGGATCACTTCTTACTGGTTTTCTAGTATTTTGGCATCTTTTCAGAATGTTTTGATGAGTTTTGGCGGGTTCTAAACTACTTTGTCGGGTTTTTGGAATGTTTCGGTTGGTTATGATTTGTTTTTATGATGTTTTGGCCGGATTTCGGAATATTTTGGCTGGTTTTTGGAATGTTTCGGTTGGTTTATGATTTGTTTTTATGATGTTTTGCCAAGTTTTTTGAATGTTTTGATCAGTTCTGGCTGGTTTTCTAATGTTTTGGCATCTTTTCAGAATGTTTTGATGAGTTTTGCGGGTCTAAATCATTTTGGCGGGTTTTTGGAATATTTTGGTTGGTTTTGATTTGTTTTGATGATGTTTTGGCGGGTTTTCGGAATGTTTTGGTTGGGTTTTAGAATGTTTTGTTTTCTCTTGTGTTGTTTATATTGTCTTGGCAGGTTTTGGAATGTTTGGATTCCTTTTGGCGGGTTTTAAAATCTTTTGGCGGGTATTTGGAATGTTTTTTAACGGGTATTCGGAAGGTTTTGATTAGTTTTGACGGGTTTTGAATTATTTTGGCGGGTTTTTAGAAGATTTAGGTTTGTTTTGATTTGTTTTGATTCTGTTTAGCCCAGTTTTTGATGTGTTTGGATTAGCTTTGGTGGGCTTTATCATGTTTTGTGAGGTTTTTTCGAATGTATTGATCACTTCTGTCTGGTTTTCTATTTTGGCGGGTTTGAAAATATTTTTGCATGAGTTTTGGCGGGTTTTAAAATCTTTTGGCGGGTATTTGGAATGTTTTGGGTTGCTTTCATTTGTTTTGATTATGTTTTGGCAAGTTATTGAAAGTTTGGATCACTTCTTACTGGTTTTCTAGTATTTTGGCATCTTTTCAGAATGTTTTGATGAGTTTTGGCGGGTTCTAAACTACTTTGTTGGGTTTTTGGCATGTTTCGGTTGGTTATGATTTGTTTTTATGATGTTTTGGCCGGATTTCGGAATATTTTGGCTGGTTTTTGGAATGTTTCGGTTGGTTTATGATTTGTTTTTATGATGTTTTGCCAAGTTTTTTGAATGTTTTGATCAGTTCTGGCTGGTTTTCTAATGTTTTGGCATCTTTTCAGAATGTTTTGATGAGTTTTGCGGGTCTAAATCATTTTGGCGGGATTTTGGAATATTTTGGTTGGTTTTGATTTGTTTTGATGATGTTTTGGCGGGTTTTCGGAATGTTTTGGTTGGGTTTTAGAATGTTTTGTTTTCTCTTGTGTTGTTTATATTGTCTTGGCAGGTTTTGGAATGTTTGGATTCCTTTTGGCAGGTTTTAAAATCTTTTGGCGGGTATTTGGAATGTATTTAACGGGTATTCGGAAGGTTTTGATTAGTTTTGACGGGTTTTGAATTATTTTGGCGGGTTTTTAGAAGGTTTAGGTTTGTTTTGATTTGTTTTGATTCTGTTTAGCCCAGTTTTTGATGTGTTTGGATTAGCTTTGGTGGGCTTTATCATGTTTTGTGAGGTTTTTTCGAATGTATTGATCACTTCTGTCTGGTTTTCTATTTTGGCGGGTTTGAAAATAGTTTTGGATGAGTTTTGGCGGGTTTGAAAATATTTTGGCTCTTTGCGCAGAGATGACGGTGCCGGTTGCGGTGCGCTCCGGGGCGCTCCTTCTGCGGAAAGACGCCTGGCAGCGGCACTTGGGACAGCTCCGCGTCTCCGTATTCTGTGTTTCTTGCCTTCTGCATCTCAGCAAAATGCTTTCCCACTAGGTCTAGCAAGGAGAAACTGTGGCAGCTGAGTAGATGTAGCCCGGCCCACCCTTTGAAGTTGACAAGTTCTTGGCATCTCAGAGCCTCAAGGGAAGAGCAAGGTTATCTATGGTAGGCTGGGGCAGAACTAGCAGCAAGCAGAGCAAAGTTGTCCAAGAATAGCTTCCATTGGAATGCTAATGGCAATTGAAGAGGCAGGCCAGTGGCAAGCCACTAGCTTCTAGCAGTTTGAAAGTTGCAGACACAGTGCAGGTGTTGTGCGGCTTCCTTCTTGGCCTCCTAGAAGGTGCCGCGCTCTCTGTCTCTTGCTTGCCAATATGTTGCCGTGTTCCTCTTATTGTTTGGTTTGTTTTGATTTGTTTTTATGATGTTTTGGTGGGTTTTCGGAATGTTTTGGTGGTGTTTTAGAATGTTTTGTTTTCTCTTGTGTTGTTTATATTGTCTTGGCCGGTTTTGGAATGTTTGGATTCCTTTTGGCGGGTTTTCAAATCTTTTGGCGGGTATTTGGAATGTTTTGGTTTGCTTTCATTTGTTTTGATTATGTTTTGGCTAGTTATTGAAAGTTTTGATCACTTCTTACTGGTTTTCTAGTATTTTGGCATCTTTTCAGAATGTTTTGATGAGTTTTGGCGGGTTCTAAACTACTTTGTTGGGTTTTTGGCATGTTTCGGTTGGTTATGATTTGTTTTTATGATGTTTTGGCCGGATTTCGGAATATTTTGGCTGGTTTTTGGAATGTTTCGGTTGGTTTATGATTTGTTTTTATGATGTTTTGCCAAGTTTTTTGAATGTTTTGATCAGTTCTGGCTGGTTTTCTAATGTTTTGGCATCTTTTCAGAATGTTTTGATGAGTTTTGCGGGTCTAAATCATTTTGGCGGGATTTTGGAATATTTTGGTTGGTTTTGATTTGTTTTGATGATGTTTTGGCGGGTTTTCGGAATGTTTTGGTTGGGTTTTAGAATGTTTTGTTTTCTCTTGTGTTGTTTGTATTGTCTTGGCAGGTTTTGGAATGTTTGGATTCCTTTTGGCGGGTTTTAAAATCTTTTGGCGGGTATTTGGAATGTTTTTTAACGGGTATTCGGAAGGTTTTGATTAGTTTTGACGGGTTTTGAATTATTTTGGCGGGTTTTTAGAAGATTTAGGTTTGTTTTGATTTGTTTTGATTCTGTTTAGCCCAGTTTTTGATGTGTTTGGATTAGCTTTGGTGGGCTTTATCATGTTTTGTGAGGTTTTTTCGAATGTATTGATCACTTCTGTCTGGTTTTCTATTTTGGCGGGTTTGAAAATAGTTTTGGATGAGTTTTGGCGGGTTTGAAAATATTTTGGCTCTTTGCGCAGAGATGACGGTGCCGGTTGCGGTGCGCTGCGGGGCGCTCCTTCTGCGGAAAGACGCCTGGCAGCGGCACTTGGGACAGCTCCGCGTCTCCGTATTCTGTGTTTCTTGCCTTCTGCATCTCAGCAAAATGCTTTCCCACTAGGTCTAGCAAGGAGAAACTGTGGCATCTGAGTAGATGTAGCCCGGCCCACCCTTTGAAGTTGACAAGTTCTTGGCATCTCAGAGCCTCAAGGGAAGAGCAAGGTTATCTATGGTAGGCTGGGGCAGAACTAGCAGCAAGCAGAGCAAAGTTGTCCAAGAATAGCTTCCATTGGAATGCTAATGGCAATTGAAGAGGCAGGCCAGTGGCAAGCCACTAGCTTCTAGCAGTTTGAAAGTTGCAGACACAGTGCAGGTGTTGTGCGGCTTCCTTCTTGGCCTCCTAGAAGGTGCCGCGCTCTCTGTCTCTTGCTTGCCAATATGTTGCCGTGTTCCTCTTATTGTTTGGTTTGTTTTGATTTGTTTTTATGATGTTTTGGTGGTGTTTTAGAATGTTTTGTTTTCTCTTGTGTTGTTTATATTGTCTTGGCCGGTTTTGGAATGTTTGGATTCCTTTTGGCGGGTTTTCAAATCTTTTGGCGGGTATTTGGAATGTTTTGGTTTGCTTTCATTTGTTTTGATTATGTTTTGGCTAGTTATTGAAAGTTTTGATCACTTCTTACTGGTTTTCTAGTATTTTGGCATCTTTTCAGAATGTTTTGATGAGTTTTGGCGGGTTCTAAACTACTTTGTTGGGTTTTTGGCATGTTTCGGTTGGTTATGATTTGTTTTTATGATGTTTTGGCCGGATTTCGGAATATTTTGGCTGGTTTTTGGAATGTTTCGGTTGGTTTATGATTTGTTTTTATGATGTTTTGCCAAGTTTTTTGAATGTTTTGATCAGTTCTGGCTGGTTTTCTAATGTTTTGGCATCTTTTCAGAATGTTTTGATGAGTTTTGCGGGTCTAAATCATTTTGGCGGGATTTTGGAATATTTTGGTTGGTTTTGATTTGTTTTGATGATGTTTTGGCGGGTTTTCGGAATGTTTTGGTTGGGTTTTAGAATGTTTTGTTTTCTCTTGTGTTGTTTATATTGTCTTGGCAGGTTTTGGAATGTTTGGATTCCTTTTGGCGGGTTTTAAAATCTTTTGGCGGGTATTTGGAATGTTTTTTAACGGGTATTCGTAAGGTTTTGATTAGTTTTGACGGGTTTTGAATTATTTTGGCGGGTTTTTAGAAGATTTAGGTTTGTTTTGATTTGTTTTGATTCTGTTTAGCCCAGTTTTTGATGTGTTTGGATTAGCTTTGGTGGGCTTTATCATGTTTTGTGAGGTTTTTTCGAATGTATTGATCACTTCTGTCTGGTTTTCTATTTTGGCGGGTTTGAAAATAGTTTTGGATGAGTTTTGGCGGGTTTGAAAATATTTTGGCTCTTTGCGCAGAGATGACGGTGCCGGTTGCGGTGCGCTGCGGGGCGCTCCTTCTGCGGAAAGACGGCTGGCAGCGGCACTTGGGACAGCTCCGCGTCTCCGTATTCTGTGTTTCTTGCCTTCTGCATCTCAGCAAAATGCTTTCCCACTAGGTCTAGCATGGAGAAACTGTGGCAGCTGAGTAGATGTAGCCCGGCCCGCCCTTTGAAGTTGACAAGTTCTTGGCATCTCAGAGCCTCAAGGGAAGAGCAAGGTTATCTATGGTAGGCTGGGGCAGAACTAGCAGCAAGCAGAGCAAAGTTGTCCAAGAATAGCTTCCATTGGAATGCTAATGGCAATTGAAGAGGCAGGCCAGTGGCAAGCCACTAGCTTCTAGCAGTTTGAAAGTTGCAGACACAGTGCAGGTGTTGTGCGGCTTCCTTCTTGGCCTCCTAGAAGGTGCCGCGCTCTCTGTCTCTTGCTTGCCAATATGTTGCCGTGTTCCTCTTATTGTTTGGTTTGTTTTGATTTGTTTTTATGATGTTTTGGTGGGTTTTCGGAATGTTTTGGTGGTGTTTTAGAATGTTTTGTTTTCTCTTGTGTTGTTTATATTGTCTTGGCCGGTTTTGGAATGTTTGGATTCCTTTTGGCGGGTTTTCAAATCTTTTGGCGGGTATTTGGAATGTTTTGGGTTGCTTTCATTTGTTTTGATTATGTTTTGGCTAGTTATTGAAAGTTTTGATCACTTCTTACTGGTTTTCTAGTATTTTGGCATCTTTTCAGAATGTTTTGATGAGTTTTGGCGGGTTCTAAACTACTTTGTTGGGTTTTTGGCATGTTTCGGTTGGTTATGATTTGTTTTTATGATGTTTTGGCCGGATTTCGGAATATTTTGGCTGGTTTTTGGAATGTTTCGGTTGGTTTATGATTTGTTTTTATGATGTTTTGCCAAGTTTTTTGAATGTTTTGATCAGTTCTGGCTGGTTTTCTAATGTTTTGGCATCTTTTCAGAATGTTTTGATGAGTTTTGCGGGTCTAAATCATTTTGGCGGGATTTTGGAATATTTTGGTTGGTTTTGATTTGTTTTGATGATGTTTTGGCGGGTTTTCGGAATGTTTTGGTTGGGTTTTAGAATGTTTTGTTTTCTCTTGTGTTGTTTATATTGTCTTGGCAGGTTTTGGAATGTTTGGATTCCTTTTGGCGGGTTTTAAAATCTTTTGGCGGGTATTTGGAATGTATTTAACGGGTATTCGGAAGGTTTTGATTAGTTTTGACGGGTTTTGAATTATTTTGGCGGGTTTTTAGAAGGTTTAGGTTTGTTTTGATTTGTTTTGATTCTGTTTAGCCCAGTTTTTGATGTGTTTGGATTAGCTTTGGTGGGCTTTATCATGTTTTGTGAGGTTTTTTCGAATGTATTGATCACTTCTGTCTGGTTTTCTATTTTGGCGGGTTTGAAAATATTTTTGGATGAGTTTTGGCGGGTTTTAAAATCTTTTGGCGGGTATTTGGAATGTTTTGGGTTGCTTTCATTTGTTTTGATTATGTTTTGGCAAGTTATTGAAAGTTTGGATCACTTCTTACTGGTTTTCTAGTATTTTGGCATCTTTTCAGAATGTTTTGATGTGTTTTGGCGGGTTCTAAACTACTTTGTCGGGTTTTTGGAATGTTTCGGTTGGTTATGATTTGTTTTATGATGTTTTGGCCGGATTTCGGAATATTTTGGCTGGTTTTTGGAATGTTTCAGTTGGTTTATGATTTGTTTTTATGATGTTTTGCAAAGTTTTTTGAATGTTTTGATCAGTTCTGGCTGGTTTTCTAATGTTTTGGCATCTTTTCAGAATGTTTTGATGAGTTTTGCGGGTCTAAATCATTTTGGCGGGATTTTGGAATATTTTGGTTGGTTTTGATTTGTTTTGATGATGTTTTGGCGGGTTTTCGGAATGTTTTGGTTGGGTTTTAGAATGTTTTGTATTCTCTTGAGTTGTTTATATTGTGTTGGCAGGTTTTGGAATGTTTGGATTTGTTTTGGCGGGTTTTAAAATCTTTTGGTGGGTATTTGGAATGTTTTTTAACGGGTATTCGGAAGGTTTTGATTAGTTTTGACGGGTTTTGAATTATTTTGGCGGGTTTTTAGAAGATTTAGGTTTGTTTTGATTTGTTTTGATTCTGTTTAGCCCAGTTTTTGATGTGTTTGGATTAGCTTTGGTGGGCTTTATCATGTTTTGTGAGGTTTTTTCGAATGTATTGATCACTTCTGTCTGGTTTTCTATTTTGGCGGGTTTGAAAATAGTTTTGGATGAGTTTTGGCGGGTTTGAAAATATTTTGGCTCTTTGCGCAGAGATGACGGTGCCGGTTGCGGTGCGCTGCGGGGCGCTCCTTCTGCGGAAAGACGCCTGGCAGCGGCACTTGGGACAGCTCCGCGTCTCCGTATTCTATGTTTCTTGCCTTCTGCATCTCAGCAAAATGCTTTCCCACTAGGTCTAGCAAGGAGAAACTGTGGCATCTGAGTAGATGTAGCCCGGCCCACCCTTTGAAGTTGACAAGTTCTTGGCATCTCAGAGCCTCAAGGGAAGAGCAAGGTTATCTATGGTAGGCTGGGGCAGAACTAGCAGCAAGCAGAGCAAAGTTGTCCAAGAATAGCTTCCATTGGAATGCTAATGGCAATTGAAGAGGCAGGCCAGTGGCAAGCCACTAGCTTCTAGCAGTTTGAAAGTTGCAGACACAGTGCAGGTGTTGTGCGGCTTCCTTCTTGGCCTCCTAGAAGGTGCCGCGCTCTCTGTCTCTTGCTTGCCAATATGTTGCCGTGTTCCTCTTATTGTTTGGTTTGTTTTGATTTGTTTTTATGATGTTTTGGTGGGTTTTCGGAATGTTTTGGTGGTGTTTTAGAATGTTTTGTTTTCTCTTGTGTTGTTTATATTGTCTTGGCAGGTTTTGGAATGTTTGGATTCCTTTTGGCGGGTTTTAAAATCTTTTGGCGGGTATTTGGAATGTTTTGGGTTGCTTTCATTTGTTTTGATTATGTTTTGGCAAGTTATTGAAAGTTTGGATCACTTCTTACTGGTTTTCTAGTATTTTGGCATCTTTTCAGAATGTTTTGATGAGTTTTGGCGGGTTCTAAACTACTTTGTCGGGTTTTTGGAATGTTTCGGTTGGTTATGATTTGTTTTTATGATGTTTTGGCCGGATTTCGGAATATTTTGGCTGGTTTTTAGAATGTTTCGGTTGGTTTATGATTTGTTTTTATGATGTTTTGCAAAGTTTTTTGAATGTTTTGATCAGTTCTGGCTGGTTTTCTAATGTTTTGGCATCTTTTCAGAATGTTTTGATGAGTTTTGCGGGTCTAAATCATTTTGGCGGGTTTTTGGAATATTTTGGTTGGTTTTGATTTGTTTTGATGATGTTTTGGCGGGTTTTCGGAATGTTTTGGTTGGCTTTTAGAATGTTTTGTATTCTCTTGAGTTGTTTTTATTGTGTTGGCAGGTTTTGGAATGTTTGGATTCATTTTGGCGGGTTTTAAAATCTTTTGGCGGGTATTTGGAATGTTTTTTAACGGGTATTCGGAAGGTTTTGATTAGTTTTGACGGGTTTTGAATTATTTTGGCGGGTTTTTAGAAGATTTAGGTTTGTTTTGATTTGTTTTGATTCTGTTTAGCCCAGTTTTTGATGTGTTTGGATTAGCTTTGGTGGGCTTTATCATGTTTTGTGAGGTTTTTTCGAATGTATTGATCACTTCTGTCTGGTTTTCTATTTTGGTGGGTTTGAAAATATTTTTGGATGAGTTTTGGCGGGTTTGAAAATATTTTGGCTCTTTGCGCAGAGATGACGGTGCCGGTTGCGGTGCGCTCCGGGGCGCTCCTTGTGCGGAAAGACGCCTGGCAGCGGCACTTGGGACAGCTCCGCGTCTCCGTATTCTGTGTTTCTTGCCTTCTGCATCTCAGCAAAATGCTTTCCCACTAGGTCTAGCAAGGAGAAACTGTGGCAGCTGAGTAGATGTAGCCCGGCCCGCCCTTTGAAGTTGACAAGTTCTTGGCATCTCAGAGCCTCAAGGGAAGAGCAAGGTTATCTATGGTAGGCTGGGGCAGAACTAGCAGCAAGCAGAGCAAAGTTGTCCAAGAATAGCTTCCATTGGAATGCTAATGGCAATTGAAGAGGCAGGCCAGTGGCAAGCCACTAGCTTCTAGCAGTTTGAAAGTTGCAGACACAGTGCAGGTGTTGTGCGGCTTCCTTCTTGGCCTCCTAGAAGGTGCCGCGCTCTCTGTCTCTTGCTTGCCAATATGTTGCCGTGTTCCTCTTATTGTTTGGTTTGTTTTGATTTGTTTTTATGATGTTTTGGTGGGTTTTCGGAATGTTTTGGTGGTGTTTTAGAATGTTTTGTTTTCTCTTGTGTTGTTTATATTGTCTTGGCAGGTTTTGGAATGTTTGGATTCCTTTTGGCGGGTTTTAAAATCTTTTGGCGGGTATTTGGAATGTTTTGGGTTGCTTTCATTTGTTTTGATTATGTTTTGGCAAGTTATTGAAAGTTTGGATCACTTCTTACTGGTTTTCTAGTATTTTGGCATCTTTTCAGAATGTTTTGATGAGTTTTGGCGGGTTCTAAACTACTTTGTCGGGTTTTTGGAATGTTTCGGTTGGTTATGATTTGTTTTTATGATGTTTTGGCCGGATTTCGGAATATTTTGGCTGGTTTTTAGAATGTTTCGGTTGGTTTATGATTTGTTTTTATGATGTTTTGCAAAGTTTTTTGAATGTTTTGATCAGTTCTGGCTGGTTTTCTAATGTTTTGGCATCTTTTCAGAATGTTTTGATGAGTTTTGCGGGTCTAAATCATTTTGGCGGGTTTTTGGAATATTTTGGTTGGTTTTGATTTGTTTTGATGATGTTTTGGCGGGTTTTCGGAATGTTTTGGTTGGCTTTTAGAATGTTTTGTATTCTCTTGAGTTGTTTTTATTGTGTTGGCAGGTTTTGGAATGTTTGGATTCATTTTCGCGTGTTTTAAAATCTTTTGGCGGGTATTTGGAATGTTTTTTAACGGGTATTCGGAAGGTTTTGATTAGTTTTGACGGGTTTTGAATTATTTTGGCGGGTTTTTAGAAGATTTAGGTTTGTTTTGATTTGTTTTGATTCTGTTTAGCCCAGTTTTTGATGTGTTTGGATTAGCTTTGGTGGGCTTTATCATGTTTTGTGAGGTTTTTTCGAATGTATTGATCACTTCTGTCTGGTTTTCTATTTTGGTGGGTTTGAAAATATTTTTGGATGAGTTTTGGCGGGTTTGAAAATATTTTGGCTCTTTGCGCAGAGATGACGGTGCCGGTTGCGGTGCGCTCCGGGGCGCTCCTTGTGCGGAAAGACGCCTGGCAGCGGCACTTGGGACAGCTCCGCGTCTCCGTATTCTGTGTTTCTTGCCTTCTGCATCTCAGCAAAATGCTTTCCCACTAGGTCTAGCAAGGAGAAACTGTGGCAGCTGAGTAGATGTAGCCCGGCCCGCCCTTTGAAGTTGACAAGTTCTTGGCATCTCAGAGCCTCAAGGGAAGAGCAAGGTTATCTATGGTAGGCTGGGGCAGAACTAGCAGCAAGCAGAGCAAAGTTGTCCAAGAATAGCTTCCATTGGAATGCTAATGGCAATTGAAGAGGCAGGCCAGTGGCAAGCCACTAGCTTCTAGCAGTTTGAAAGTTGCAGACACAGTGCAGGTGTTGTGCGGCTTCCTTCTTGGCCTCCTAGAAGGTGCCGCGCTCTCTGTCTCTTGCTTGCCAATATGTTGCCGTGTTCCTCTTATTGTTTGGTTTGTTTTGATTTGTTTTTATGATGTTTTGGTGGGTTTTTGGAATGTTTTGGTGGTGTTTTAGAATGTTTTGTTTTCTCTTGTGTTGTTTATATTGTCTTGGCAGGTTTTGGAATGTTTGGATTCCTTTTGGCGGGTTTTAAAATCTTTTGGCGGGTATTTGGAATGTTTTGGGTTGCTTTCATTTGTTTTGATTATGTTTTGGCAAGTTATTGAAAGTTTGGATCACTTCTTACTGGTTTTCTAGTATTTTGGCATCTTTTCAGAATGTTTTGATGAGTTTTGGCGGGTTCTAAACTACTTTGTTGGGTTTTTGGAATGTTTCGGTTGGTTATGATTTGTTTTTATGATGTTTTGGCCGGATTTCGGAATATTTTGGCTGGTTTTTGGAATGTTTCGGTTGGTTTATGATTTGTTTTTATGATGTTTTGCCAAGTTTTTTGAATGTTTTGATCAGTTCTGGCTGGTTTTCTAATGTTTTGGCATCTTTTCAGAATGTTTTGATGAGTTTTGCGGGTCTAAATCATTTTGGCGGGATTTTGGAATATTTTGGTTGGTTTTGATTTGTTTTGATGATGTTTTGGCGGGTTTTCGGAATGTTTTGGTTGGGTTTTAGAATGTTTTGTTTTCTCTTGTGTTGTTTATATTGTCTTGGCAGGTTTTGGAATGTTTGGATTCCTTTTGGCGGGTTTTAAAATCTTTTGGCGGGTATTTGGAATGTATTTAACGGGTATTCGGAAGGTTTTGATTAGTTTTGACGGGTTTTGAATTATTTTGGCGGGTTTTTAGAAGGTTTAGGTTTGTTTTGATTTGTTTTGATTCTGTTTAGCCCAGTTTTTGATGTGTTTGGATTAGCTTTGGTGGGCTTTATCATGTTTTGTGAGGTTTTTTCGAATGTATTGATCACTTCTGTCTGGTTTTCTATTTTGGCGGGTTTGAAAATATTTTTGGATGAGTTTTGGCGGGTTTTAAAATCTTTTGGCGGGTATTTGGAATGTTTTGGGTTGCTTTCATTTGTTTTGATTATGTTTTGGCAAGTTATTGAAAGTTTGGATCACTTCTGACTGGTTTTCTAGTATTTTGGCATCTTTTCAGAATGTTTTGATGTGTTTTGGCGGGTTCTAAACTACTTTGTCGGGTTTTTGGAATGTTTCGGTTGGTTATGATTTGTTTTTATGATGTTTTGGCCGGATTTCGGAATATTTTGGCTGGTTTTTGGAATGTTTCAGTTGGTTTATGATTTGTTTTTATGATGTTTTGCAAAGTTTTTTGAATGTTTTGATCAGTTCTGGCTGGTTTTCTAATGTTTTGGCATCTTTTCAGAATGTTTTGATGAGTTTTGCGGGTCTAAATCATTTTGGCGGGATTTTGGAATATTTTGGTTGGTTTTGATTTGTTTTGATGATGTTTTGGCGGGTTTTCGGAATGTTTTGGTTGGGTTTTAGAATGTTTTGTTTTCTCTTGTGTTGTTTATATTGTCTTGGCAGGTTTTGGAATGTTTGGATTCCTTTTGGCGGGTTTTAAAATCTTTTGGCGGGTATTTGGAATGTATTTAACGGGTATTCGGAAGGTTTTGATTAGTTTTGACGGGTTTTGAATTATTTTGGCGGGTTTTTAGAAGGTTTAGGTTTGTTTTGATTTGTTTTGATTCTGTTTAGCCCAGTTTTTGATGTGTTTGGATAAGCTTTGGTGGGCTTTATCATGTTTTGTCAGGTTTTTTCGAATGTATTGATCACTTCTGTCTGGTTTTCTATTTTGGCGGGTTTGAAAATAGTTTTGGATGAGTTTTGGCGGGTTTGAAAATATTTTGGCTCTTTGCGCAGAGATGACGGTGCCGGTTGCGGTGCGCTCCGGGGCGCTCCTTCTGCGGAAAGACGCCTGGCAGCGGCACTTGGGACAGCTCCGCGTCTCCATATTCTGCGTTTCTTGCCTTCTGCATCTCAGCAAAATGCTTTCCCACTAGGTCTAGCAAGGAGAAACTGTGGCAGCTGAGTAGATGTAGCCCGGCCCACCCTTTGAAGTTGACAAGTTCTTGGCATCTCAGAGCCTCAAGGGAAGAGCAAGGTTATCTATGGTAGGCTGGGGCAGAACTAGCAGCAAGCAGAGCAAAGTTGTCCAAGAATAGCTTCCATTGGAATGCTAATGGCAATTGAAGAGGCAGGCCAGTGGCAAGCCACTAGCTTCTAGCAGTTTGAAAGTTGCAGACACAGTGCAGGTGTTGTGCGGCTTCCTTCTTGGCCTCCTAGAAGGTGCCGTGCTCTCTGTCTCTTGCTTGCCAATATGTTGCCGTGTTCCTCTTATTGTTTGGTTTGTTTTGATTTGTTTTTATGATGTTTTGGTGGGTTTTCGGAATGTTTTGGTGGTGTTTTAGAATGTTTTGTTTTCTCTTGTGTTGTTTATATTGTCTTGGCAGGTTTTGGAATGTTTGGATTCCTTTTGGCGGGTTTTCAAATCTTTTGGCGGGTATTTGGAATGTTTTGGGTTGCTTTCATTTGTTTTGATTATGTTTTGGCTAGTTATTGAAAGTTTTGATCACTTCTGACTGGTTTTCTAGTATTTTGGCATCTTTTCAGAATGTTTTGATGAGTTTTGGCGGGTTCTAAACTACTTTGTCGGGTTTTTGGAATGTTTCGGTTGGTTATGATTTGTTTTTATGATGTTTTGGCCGGATTTCGGAATATTTTGGCTGGTTTTTGGAATGTTTCGGTTGGTTTATGATTTGTTTTTATGATGTTTTGCAAAGTTTTTTGAATGTTTTGATCAGTTCTGGCTGGTTTTCTAATGTTTTGGCATCTTTTCAGAATGTTTTGATGAGTTTTGCGGGTCTAAATCATTTTGGCGGGATTTTGGAATATTTTGGTTGGTTTTGATTTGTTTTGATGATGTTTTGGCGGGATTTCGGAATGTTTTGGTTGGGTTTTAGAATGTTTTGTTTTCTCTTGTGTTGTTTATATTGTCTTGGCAGGTTTTGGAATGTTTGGATTCCTTTTGGCGGGTTTTAAAATCTTTTGGCGGGTATTTGGAATGTTTTTTAACGGGTATTCGGCAGGTTCTGATTAGTTTTGACGGGTTTTGAATTATTTTGGCGGGTTTTTAGAAGATTTAGGTTTGTTTTGATTTGTTTTGATTCTGTTTAGCCCAGTTTTTGATGTGTTTGGATTAGCTTTGGTGGGCTTTATCATGTTTTGTGAGGTTTTTTCGAATGTATTGATCACTTCTGTCTGGTTTTCTATTTTGGCGGGTTTGAAAATATTTTTGGATGAGTTTTGGCGGGTTTTAAAATCTTTTGGCGGGTATTTGGAATGTTTTGGGTTGCTTTCATTTGTTTTGATTATGTTTTGGCAAGTTATTGAAAGTTTGGATCACTTCTTACTGGTTTTCTAGTATTTTGGCATCTTTTCAGAATGTTTTGATGAGTTTTGGCGGGTTCTAAACTACTTTGTTGGGTTTTTGGAATGTTTCGGTTGGTTATGATTTGTTTTTATGATGTTTTGGCCGGATTTCGGAATATTTTGGCTGGTTTTTGGAATGTTTCGGTTGGTTTATGATTTGTTTTTATGATGTTTTGCAAAGTTTTTTGAATGTTTTGATCAGTTCTGGCTGGTTTTCTAATGTTTTGGCATCTTTTCAGAATGTTTTGATGAGTTTTGCGGGTCTAAATCATTTTGGCGGGATTTTGGAATATTTTGGTTGGTTTTGATTTGTTTTGATGATGTTTTGGCGGGTTTTCGGAATGTTTTGGTTGGGTTTTAGAATGTTTTGTTTTCTCTTGTGTTGTTTATATTGTCTTGGCAGGTTTTGGAATGTTTGGATTCCTTTTGGCGGGTTTTAAAATCTTTTGGCGGGTATTTGGAATGTTTTTTAACGGGTATTCGGAAGGTTTTGATTAGTTTTGACGGGTTTTGAATTATTTTGGCGGGTTTTTAGAAGATTTAGGTTTGTTTTGATTTGTTTTGATTCTGTTTAGCCCAGTTTTTGATGTGTTTGGATTAGCTTTGGTGGGCTTTATCATGTTTTGTGAGGTTTTTTCGAATGTATTGATCACTTCTGTCTGGTTTTCTATTTTGGCGGGTTTGAAAATAGTTTTGGATGAGTTTTGGCGGGTTTGAAAATATTTTGGCTCTTTGCGCAGAGATGACGGTGCCGGTTGCGGTGCGCTCCGGGGCGCTCCTTCTGCGGAAAGACGCCTGGCAGCGGCACTTGGGACATCTCCGCGTCTCCGTATTCTGTGTTTCTTGCCTTCTGCATCTCAGCAAAATGCTTTCCCACTAGGTCTAGCAAGGAGAAACTGTGGCAGCTGAGTAGATGTAGCCCGGCCCACCCTTTGAAGTTGACAAGTTCTTGGCATCTCAGAGCCTCAAGGGAAGAGCAAGGTTATCTATGGTAGGCTGGGGCAGAACTAGCAGCAAGCAGAGCAAAGTTGTCCAAGAATAGCTTCCATTGGAATGCTAATGACAATTGAAGAGGCAGGCCAGTGGCAAGCCACTAGCTTCTAGCAGTTTGAAAGTTGCAGACACAGTGCAGGTGTTGTGCGGCTTCCTTCTTGGCCTCCTAGAAGGTGCCGCGCTCTCTGTCTCTTGCTTGCCAATATGTTGCCGTGTTCCTCTTATTGTTTGGTTTGTTTTGATTTGTTTTTATGATGTTTTGGTGGGTTTTCGGAATGTTTTGGTGGTGTTTTAGAATGTTTTGTTTTCTCTTGTGTTGTTTATATTGTCTTGGCAGGTTTTGGAATGTTTGGATTCCTTTTGGCGGGTTTTAAAATCTTTTGGCGGGTATTTGGAATGTTTTGGGTTGCTTTCATTTGTTTTGATTATGTTTTGGCAAGTTATTGAAAGTTTGGATCACTTCTTACTGGTTTTCTAGTATTTTGGCATCTTTTCAGAATGTTTTGATGAGTTTTGGCGGGTTCTAAACTACTTTGTCGGGTTTTTGGAATGTTTCGGTTGGTTATGATTTGTTTTTATGATGTTTTGGCCGGATTTCGGAATATTTTGGCTGGTTTTTGGAATGTTTCGGTTGGTTTATGATTTGTTTTTATGATGTTTTGCCAAGTTTTTTGAATGTTTTGATCAGTTCTGGCTGGTTTTCTAATGTTTTGGCATCTTTTCAGAATGTTTTGATGAGTTTTGCGGGTCTAAATCATTTTGGCGGGTTTTTGGAATATTTTGGTTGGTTTTGATTTGTTTTGATGATGTTTTGGCGGGTTTTCGGAATGTTTTGGTTGGGTTTTAGAATGTTTTGTTTTCTCTTGTGTTGTTTATATTGTCTTGGCAGGTTTTGGAATGTTTGGATTCCTTTTGGCGGGTTTTAAAATCTTTTGGCGGGTATTTGGAATGTTTTTTAACGGGTATTCGGAAGGTTTTGATTAGTTTTGACGGGTTTTGAATTATTTTGGCGGGTTTTTAGAAGATTTAGGTTTGTTTTGATTTGTTTTGATTCTGTTTAGCCCAGTTTTTGATGTGTTTGGATTAGCTTTGGTGGGCTTTATCATGTTTTGTGAGGTTTTTTCGAATGTATTGATCACTTCTGTCTGGTTTTCTATTTTGGCGGGTTTGAAAATATTTTTGCATGAGTTTTGGCGGGTTTTAAAATCTTTTGGCGGGTATTTGGAATGTTTTGGGTTGCTTTCATTTGTTTTGATTATGTTTTGGCAAGTTATTGAAAGTTTGGATCACTTCTTACTGGTTTTCTAGTATTTTGGCATCTTTTCAGAATGTTTTGATGAGTTTTGGCGGGTTCTAAACTACTTTGTTGGGTTTTTGGAATGTTTCGGTTGGTTATGATTTGTTTTTATGATGTTTTGGCCGGATTTCGGAATATTTTGGCTGGTTTTTGGAATGTTTCGGTTGGTTTATGATTTGTTTTTATGATGTTTTGCCAAGTTTTTTGAATGTTTTGATCAGTTCTGGCTGGTTTTCTAATGTTTTGGCATCTTTTCAGAATGTTTTGATGAGTTTTGCGGGTCTAAATCATTTTGGCGGGATTTTGGAATATTTTGGTTGGTTTTGATTTGTTTTGATGATGTTTTGGCGGGTTTTCGGAATGTTTTGGTTGGGTTTTAGAATGTTTTGTTTTCTCTTGTGTTGTTTATATTGTCTTGGCAGGTTTTGGAATGTTTGGATTCCTTTTGGCGGGTTTTAAAATCTTTTGGCGGGTATTTGGAATGTATTTAACGGGTATTCGGAAGGTTTTGATTAGTTTTGACGGGTTTTGAATTATTTTGGCGGGTTTTTAGAAGGTTTAGGTTTGTTTTGATTTGTTTTGATTCTGTTTAGCCCAGTTTTTGATGTGTTTGGATTAGCTTTGGTGGGCTTTATCATGTTTTGTGAGGTTTTTTCGAATGTATTGATCACTTCTGTCTGGTTTTCTATTTTGGCGGGTTTGAAAATATTTTTGGATGAGTTTTGGCGGGTTTTAAAATCTTTTGGCGGGTATTTGGAATGTTTTGGGTTGCTTTCATTTGTTTTGATTATGTTTTGGCAAGTTATTGAAAGTTTGGATCACTTCTGACTGGTTTTCTAGTATTTTGGCATCTTTTCAGAATGTTTTGATGTGTTTTGGCGGGTTCTAAACTACTTTGTCGGGTTTTTGGAATGTTTCGGTTGGTTATGATTTGTTTTTATGATGTTTTGGCCGGATTTCGGAATATTTTGGCTGGTTTTTGGAATGTTTCAGTTGGTTTATGATTTGTTTTTATGATGTTTTGCAAAGTTTTTTGAATGTTTTGATCAGTTCTGGCTGGTTTTCTAATGTTTTGGCATCTTTTCAGAATGTTTTGATGAGTTTTGCGGGTCTAAATCATTTTGGCGGGATTTTGGAATATTTTGGTTGGTTTTGATTTGTTTTGATGATGTTTTGGCGGGTTTTCGGAATGTTTTGGTTGGGTTTTAGAATGTTTTGTTTTCTCTTGTGTTGTTTATATTGTCTTGGCAGGTTTTGGAATGTTTGGATTCCTTTTGGCGGGTTTTAAAATCTTTTGGCGGGTATTTGGAATGTATTTAACGGGTATTCGGAAGGTTTTGATTAGTTTTGACGGGTTTTGAATTATTTTGGCGGGTTTTTAGAAGGTTTAGGTTTGTTTTGATTTGTTTTGATTCTGTTTAGCCCAGTTTTTGATGTGTTTGGATAAGCTTTGGTGGGCTTTATCATGTTTTGTCAGGTTTTTTCGAATGTATTGATCACTTCTGTCTGGTTTTCTATTTTGGCGGGTTTGAAAATAGTTTTGGATGAGTTTTGGCGGGTTTGAAAATATTTTGGCTCTTTGCGCAGAGATGACGGTGCCGGTTGCGGTGCGCTCCGGGGCGCTCCTTCTGCGGAAAGACGCCTGGCAGCGGCACTTGGGACAGCTCCGCGTCTCCATATTCTGCGTTTCTTGCCTTCTGCATCTCAGCAAAATGCTTTCCCACTAGGTCTAGCAAGGAGAAACTGTGGCAGCTGAGTAGATGTAGCCCGGCCCACCCTTTGAAGTTGACAAGTTCTTGGCATCTCAGAGCCTCAAGGGAAGAGCAAGGTTATCTATGGTAGGCTGGGGCAGAACTAGCAGCAAGCAGAGCAAAGTTGTCCAAGAATAGCTTCCATTGGAATGCTAATGGCAATTGAAGAGGCAGGCCAGTGGCAAGCCACTAGCTTCTAGCAGTTTGAAAGTTGCAGACACAGTGCAGGTGTTGTGCGGCTTCCTTCTTGGCCTCCTAGAAGGTGCCGTGCTCTCTGTCTCTTGCTTGCCAATATGTTGCCGTGTTCCTCTTATTGTTTGGTTTGTTTTGATTTGTTTTTATGATGTTTTGGTGGGTTTTCGGAATGTTTTGGTGGTGTTTTAGAATGTTTTGTTTTCTCTTGTGTTGTTTATATTGTCTTGGCAGGTTTTGGAATGTTTGGATTCCTTTTGGCGGGTTTTCAAATCTTTTGGCGGGTATTTGGAATGTTTTGGGTTGCTTTCATTTGTTTTGATTATGTTTTGGCTAGTTATTGAAAGTTTTGATCACTTCTGACTGGTTTTCTAGTATTTTGGCATCTTTTCAGAATGTTTTGATGAGTTTTGGCGGGTTCTAAACTACTTTGTCGGGTTTTTGGAATGTTTCGGTTGGTTATGATTTGTTTTTATGATGTTTTGGCCGGATTTCGGAATATTTTGGCTGGTTTTTGGAATGTTTCGGTTGGTTTATGATTTGTTTTTATGATGTTTTGCAAAGTTTTTTGAATGTTTTGATCAGTTCTGGCTGGTTTTCTAATGTTTTGGCATCTTTTCAGAATGTTTTGATGAGTTTTGCGGGTCTAAATCATTTTGGCGGGATTTTGGAATATTTTGGTTGGTTTTGATTTGTTTTGATGATGTTTTGGCGGGATTTCGGAATGTTTTGGTTGGGTTTTAGAATGTTTTGTTTTCTCTTGTGTTGTTTATATTGTCTTGGCAGGTTTTGGAATGTTTGGATTCCTTTTGGCGGGTTTTAAAATCTTTTGGCGGGTATTTGGAATGTTTTTTAACGGGTATTCGGCAGGTTCTGATTAGTTTTGACGGGTTTTGAATTATTTTGGCGGGTTTTTAGAAGATTTAGGTTTGTTTTGATTTGTTTTGATTCTGTTTAGCCCAGTTTTTGATGTGTTTGGATTAGCTTTGGTGGGCTTTATCATGTTTTGTGAGGTTTTTTCGAATGTATTGATCACTTCTGTCTGGTTTTCTATTTTGGCGGGTTTGAAAATATTTTTGGATGAGTTTTGGCGGGTTTTAAAATCTTTTGGCGGGTATTTGGAATGTTTTGGGTTGCTTTCATTTGTTTTGATTATGTTTTGGCAAGTTATTGAAAGTTTGGATCACTTCTTACTGGTTTTCTAGTATTTTGGCATCTTTTCAGAATGTTTTGATGAGTTTTGGCGGGTTCTAAACTACTTTGTTGGGTTTTTGGAATGTTTCGGTTGGTTATGATTTGTTTTTATGATGTTTTGGCCGGATTTCGGAATATTTTGGCTGGTTTTTGGAATGTTTCGGTTGGTTTATGATTTGTTTTTATGATGTTTTGCAAAGTTTTTTGAATGTTTTGATCAGTTCTGGCTGGTTTTCTAATGTTTTGGCATCTTTTCAGAATGTTTTGATGAGTTTTGCGGGTCTAAATCATTTTGGCGGGATTTTGGAATATTTTGGTTGGTTTTGATTTGTTTTGATGATGTTTTGGCGGGTTTTCGGAATGTTTTGGTTGGGTTTTAGAATGTTTTGTTTTCTCTTGTGTTGTTTATATTGTCTTGGCAGGTTTTGGAATGTTTGGATTCCTTTTGGCGGGTTTTAAAATCTTTTGGCGGGTATTTGGAATGTTTTTTAACGGGTATTCGGAAGGTTTTGATTAGTTTTGACGGGTTTTGAATTATTTTGGCGGGTTTTTAGAAGATTTAGGTTTGTTTTGATTTGTTTTGATTCTGTTTAGCCCAGTTTTTGATGTGTTTGGATTAGCTTTGGTGGGCTTTATCATGTTTTGTGAGGTTTTTTCGAATGTATTGATCACTTCTGTCTGGTTTTCTATTTTGGCGGGTTTGAAAATAGTTTTGGATGAGTTTTGGCGGGTTTGAAAATATTTTGGCTCTTTGCGCAGAGATGACGGTGCCGGTTGCGGTGCGCTCCGGGGCGCTCCTTCTGCGGAAAGACGCCTGGCAGCGGCACTTGGGACATCTCCGCGTCTCCGTATTCTGTGTTTCTTGCCTTCTGCATCTCAGCAAAATGCTTTCCCACTAGGTCTAGCAAGGAGAAACTGTGGCAGCTGAGTAGATGTAGCCCGGCCCACCCTTTGAAGTTGACAAGTTCTTGGCATCTCAGAGCCTCAAGGGAAGAGCAAGGTTATCTATGGTAGGCTGGGGCAGAACTAGCAGCAAGCAGAGCAAAGTTGTCCAAGAATAGCTTCCATTGGAATGCTAATGACAATTGAAGAGGCAGGCCAGTGGCAAGCCACTAGCTTCTAGCAGTTTGAAAGTTGCAGACACAGTGCAGGTGTTGTGCGGCTTCCTTCTTGGCCTCCTAGAAGGTGCCGCGCTCTCTGTCTCTTGCTTGCCAATATGTTGCCGTGTTCCTCTTATTGTTTGGTTTGTTTTGATTTGTTTTTATGATGTTTTGGTGGGTTTTCGGAATGTTTTGGTGGTGTTTTAGAATGTTTTGTTTTCTCTTGTGTTGTTTATATTGTCTTGGCAGGTTTTGGAATGTTTGGATTCCTTTTGGCGGGTTTTAAAATCTTTTGGCGGGTATTTGGAATGTTTTGGGTTGCTTTCATTTGTTTTGATTATGTTTTGGCAAGTTATTGAAAGTTTGGATCACTTCTTACTGGTTTTCTAGTATTTTGGCATCTTTTCAGAATGTTTTGATGAGTTTTGGCGGGTTCTAAACTACTTTGTCGGGTTTTTGGAATGTTTCGGTTGGTTATGATTTGTTTTTATGATGTTTTGGCCGGATTTCGGAATATTTTGGCTGGTTTTTGGAATGTTTCGGTTGGTTTATGATTTGTTTTTATGATGTTTTGCCAAGTTTTTTGAATGTTTTGATCAGTTCTGGCTGGTTTTCTAATGTTTTGGCATCTTTTCAGAATGTTTTGATGAGTTTTGCGGGTCTAAATCATTTTGGCGGGTTTTTGGAATATTTTGGTTGGTTTTGATTTGTTTTGATGATGTTTTGGCGGGTTTTCGGAATGTTTTGGTTGGGTTTTAGAATGTTTTGTTTTCTCTTGTGTTGTTTATATTGTCTTGGCAGGTTTTGGAATGTTTGGATTCCTTTTGGCGGGTTTTAAAATCTTTTGGCGGGTATTTGGAATGTTTTTTAACGGGTATTCGGAAGGTTTTGATTAGTTTTGACGGGTTTTGAATTATTTTGGCGGGTTTTTAGAAGATTTAGGTTTGTTTTGATTTGTTTTGATTCTGTTTAGCCCAGTTTTTGATGTGTTTGGATTAGCTTTGGTGGGCTTTATCATGTTTTGTGAGGTTTTTTCGAATGTATTGATCACTTCTGTCTGGTTTTCTATTTTGGCGGGTTTGAAAATATTTTTGCATGAGTTTTGGCGGGTTTTAAAATCTTTTGGCGGGTATTTGGAATGTTTTGGGTTGCTTTCATTTGTTTTGATTATGTTTTGGCAAGTTATTGAAAGTTTGGATCACTTCTTACTGGTTTTCTAGTATTTTGGCATCTTTTCAGAATGTTTTGATGTGTTTTGGCGGGTTCTAAACTACTTTGTCGGGTTTTTGGAATGTTTCGGTTGGTTATGATTTGTTTTATGATGTTTTGGCCGGATTTCGGAATATTTTGGCTGGTTTTTGGAATGTTTCAGTTGGTTTATGATTTGTTTTTATGATGTTTTGCCAAGTTTTTTGAATGTTTTGATCAGTTCTGGCTGGTTTTCTAATGTTTTGGCATCTTTTCAGAATGTTTTGATGAGTTTTGCGGGTCTAAATCATTTTGGCGGGATTTTGGAATATTTTGGTTGGTTTTGATTTGTTTTGATGATGTTTTGGCGGGATTTCGGAATGTTTTGGTTGGGTTTTAGAATGTTTTGTTTTCTCTTGTGTTGTTTATATTGTCTTGGCAGGTTTTGGAATGTTTGGATTCCATTTGGCGGGTTTTAAAATCTTTTGGCGGGTATTTGGAATGTTTTTTAACGGGTATTCGGAAGGTTTTGATTAGTTTTGACGGGTTTTGAATTATTTTGGCGGGTTTTTAGAAGATTTAGGTTTGTTTTGATTTGTTTTGATTCTGTTTAGCCCAGTTTTTGATGTGTTTGGATTAGCTTTGGTGGGCTTTATCATGTTTTGTGAGGTTTTTTCGAATGTATTGATCACTTCTGTCTGGTTTTCTATTTTGGCGGGTTTGAAAATAGTTTTGGATGAGTTTTGGCGGGTTTGAAAATATTTTGGCTCTTTGCGCAGAGATGACGGTGCCGGTTGCGGTGCGCTCCGGGGCGCTCCTTGTGCGGAAAGACGCCTGGCAGCGGCACTTGGGACAGCTCCGCGTCTCCGTATTCTGTGTTTCTTGCCTTCTGCATCTCAGCAAAATGCTTTCCCACTAGGTCTAGCAAGGAGAAACTGTGGCAGCTGAGTAGATGTAGCCCGGCCCGCCCTTTGAAGTTGACAAGTTCTTGGCATCTCAGAGCCTCAAGGGAAGAGCAAGGTTATCTATGGTAGGCTGGGGCAGAACTAGCAGCAAGCAGAGCAAAGTTGTCCAAGAATAGCTTCCATTGGAATGCTAATGGCAATTGAAGAGGCAGGCCAGTGGCAAGCCACTAGCTTCTAGCAGTTTGAAAGTTGCAGACACAGTGCAGGTGTTGTGCGGCTTCCTTCTTGGCCTCCTAGAAGGTGCCGCGCTCTCTGTCTCTTGCTTGCCAATATGTTGCCGTGTTCCTCTTATTGTTTGGTTTGTTTTGATTTGTTTTTATGATGTTTTGGTGGGTTTTCAGAATGTTTTGGTGGTGTTTTAGAATGTTTTGTTTTCTCTTGTGTTGTTTATATTGTCTTGGCCGGTTTTGGAATGTTTGGATTCCTTTTGGCGGGTTTTAAAATCTTTTGGCGGGTATTTGGAATGTTTTGGGTTGCTTTCATTTGTTTTGATTATGTTTTGGCAAGTTATTGAAAGTTTGGATCACTTCTTACTGGTTTTGTAGTATTTTTGCATCTTTTCAGAATGTTTTGATGAGTTTTGGCGGGTTCTAAACTACTTTGTCGGGTTTTTGGAATGTTTCGGTTGGTTATGATTTGTTTTTATGATGTTTTGGCCGGATTTCGGAATATTTTGGCTGGTTTTTGGAATGTTTCGGTTGGTTTATGATTTGTTTTTATGATGTTTTGCAAAGTTTTTTGAATGTTTTGATCAGTTCTGGCTGGTTTTCTAATGTTTTGGCATCTTTTCAGAATGTTTTGATGAGTTTTGCGGGTCTAAATCATTTTGGCGGGATTTTGGAATATTTTGGTTGGTTTTGATTTGTTTTGATGATGTTTTGGCGGGTTTTCGGAATGTTTTGGTTGGGTTTTAGAATGTTTTGTTTTCTCTTGTGTTGTTTATATTGTCTTGGCAGGTTTTGGAATGTTTGGATTCCATTTGGCGGGTTTTAAAATATTTTGGCGGGTATTTGGAATGTTTTTTAACGGGTATTCGGAAGGTTTTGATTAGTTTTGACGGGTTTTGAATTATTTTGGCGGGTTTTTAGAAGATTTAGGTTTGTTTTGATTTGTTTTGATTCTGTTTAGCCCAGTTTTTGATGTCTTTGGATTAGCTTTGGTGGGCTTTATCATGTTTTGTGAGGTTTTTTCGAATGTATTGATCACTTCTGTCTGGTTTTCTATTTTGGCGGGTTTGAAAATATTTCTGGATGAGTTTTGGCAGGTTTTAAAATCTTTTGGCGGGTATTTGGAATGTTTTGGGTTGCTTTCATTTGTTTTGATTATGTTTTGGCAAGTTATTGAAAGTTTGGATCACTTCTTACTGGTTTTCTAGTATTTTGGCATCTTTTCAGAATGTTTTGATGAGTTTTGGCGGGTTCTAAACTACTTTGTTGGGTTTTTGGAATGTTTCGGTTGGTTATGATTTGTTTTTATGATGTTTTGGCCGGATTTCGGAATATTTTGGGTGGTTTTTGGAATGTTTCGGTTGGTTTATGATTTGTTTTTATGATGTTTTGCAAAGTTTTTTGAATGTTTTGATCAGTTCTGGCTGGTTTTCTAATGTTTTGGCATCTTTTCAGAATGTTTTGATGAGTTTTGCGGGTCTAAATCATTTTGGCGGGATTTTGGAATATTTTGGTTGGTTTTGATTTGTTTTGATGATGTTTTGGCGGGTTTTCGGAATGTTTTGGTTGGGTTTTAGAATGTTTTGTATTCTCTTGAGTTGTTTATATTGTGTTGGCAGGTTTTGGAATGTTTGGATTCCTTTTGGCGGGTTTTAAAATCTTTTGGTGGGTATTTGGAATGTTTTTTAACGGGTATTCGGAAGGTTTTGATTAGTTTTGACGGGTTTTGAATTATTTTGGCGGGTTTTTAGAAGGTTTAGGTTTGTTTTGATTTGTTTTGATTCTGTTTAGCCCAGTTTTTGATGTGTTTGGATTAGCTTTGGTGGGCTTTATCATGTTTTGTGAGGTTTTTTCGAATGTATTGATCACTTCTGTCTGGTTTTCTATTTTGGCGGGTTTGAAAATAGTTTTGGATGAGTTTTGGCGGGTTTGAAAATATTTTGGCTCTTTGCGCAGAGATGACGGTGCCGGTTGCGGTGCGCTCCGGGGCGCTCCTTCTGCGGAAAGACGCCTGGCAGCGGCACTTGGGACAGCTCCGCGTCTCCGTATTCTGTGTTTCTTGCCTTCTGCATCTCAGCAAAATGCTTTCCCACTAGGTCTAGCAAGGAGAAACTGTGGCAGCTGAGTAGATGTAGCCCGGCCCGCCCTTTGAAGTTGACAAGTTCTTGGCATCTCAGAGCCTCAAGGGAAGAGCAAGGTTATCTATGGTAGGCTGGGGCAGAACTAGCAGCAAGCAGAGCAAAGTTGTCCAAGAATAGCTTCCATTGGAATGCTAATGGCAATTGAAGAGGCAGGCCAGTGGCAAGCCACTAGCTTCTAGCAGTTTGAAAGTTGCAGACACAGTGCAGGTGTTGTGCGGCTTCCTTCTTGGCCTCCTAGAAGGTGCCGCGCTCTCTGTCTCTTGCTTGCCAATATGTTGCCGTGTTCCTCTTATTGTTTGGTTTGTTTTGATTTGTTTTTATGATGTTTTGGTGGGTTTTCGGAATGTTTTGGTGGTGTTTTAGAATGTTTTGTTTTCTCTTGTGTTGTTTATATTGTCTTGGCAGGTTTTGGAATGTTTGGATTCCTTTTGGCGGGTTTTAAAATCTTTTGGCGGGTATTTGGAATGTTTTGGTTTGCTTTCATTTGTTTTGATTATGTTTTGGCAAGTTATTGAAAGTTTGGATCACTTCTGACTGGTTTTCTAGTATTTTGGCATCTTTTCAGAATGTTTTGATGAGTTTTGGCGGGTTCTAAACTACTTTGTTGGGTTTTTGGAATGTTTCGGTTGGTTATGATTTGTTTTTATGATGTTTTGGCCGGATTTCGGAATATTTTGGCTGGTTTTTGGAATGTTTCGGTTGGTTTATGATTTGTTTTTATGATGTTTTGCAAAGTTTTTTGAATGTTTTGATCAGTTCTGGCTGGTTTTCTAATGTTTTGGCATCTTTTCAGAATGTTTTGATGAGTTTTGCGGGTCTAAATCATTTTGGCGGGATTTTGGAATATTTTGGTTGGTTTTGATTTGTTTTGATGATGTTTTGGCGGGTTTTCGGAATGTTTTGGTTGGGTTTTAGAATGTTTTGTATTCTCTTGAGTTGTTTATATTGTGTTGGCAGGTTTTGGAATGTTTGGATTCCTTTTGGCGGGTTTTAAAATCTTTTGGCGGGTATTTGGAATGTTTTTTAACGGGTATTCGGAAGGTTTTGATTAGTTTTGACGGGTTTTGAATTATTTTGGCGGGTTTTTAGAAGGTTTAGGTTTGTTTTGATTTGTTTTGATTCTGTTTAGCCCAGTTTTTGATGTGTTTGGATTAGCTTTGGTGGGCTTTATCATGTTTTGTGAGGTTTTTTCGAATGTATTGATCACTTCTGTCTGGTTTTCTATTTTGGCGGGTTTGAAAATATTTTTGGATGAGTTTTGGCGGGTTTGAAAATATTTTGGCTCTTTGCGCAGAGATGACGGTGCCGGTTGCGGTGCGCTCCGGGGCGCTCCTTCTGCGGAAAGACGCCTGGCAGCGGCACTTGGGACAGCTCCGCGTCTCCGTATTCTGCGTTTCTTGCCTTCTGCATCTCAGCAAAATGCTTTCCCACTAGGTCTAGCAAGGAGAAACTGTGGCAGCTGAGTAGATGTAGCCCGGCCCGCCCTTTGAAGTTGACAAGTTCTTGGCATCTCAGAGCCTCAAGGGAAGAGCAAGGTTATCTATGGTAGGCTGGGGCAGAACTAGCAGCAAGCAGAGCAAAGTTGTCCAAGAATAGCTTCCATTGGAATGCTAATGGCAATTGAAGAGGCAGGCCAGTGGCAAGCCACTAGCTTCTAGCAGTTTGAAAGTTGCAGACACAGTGCAGGTGTTGTGCGGCTTCCTTCTTGGCCTCCTAGAAGGTGCCGCGCTCTCTGTCTCTTGCTTGCCAATATGTTGCCGTGTTCCTCTTATTGTTTGGTTTGTTTTGATTTGTTTTGATGATGTTTTGGTGGGTTTTCAGAATGTTTTGGTGGTGTTTTAGAATGTTTTGTTTTCTCTTGTGTTGTTTATATTGTCTTGGCAGGTTTTGGAATGTTTGGATTCCTTTTGGCGGGTTTTAAAATCTTTTGGCGGGTATTTGGAATGTTTTTTAACGGGTATTCGGAAGGTTTTGATTAGTTTTGACGGGTTTTGAATTATTTTGGCGGGTTTTTAGAAGATTTAGGTTTGTTTTGATTTGTTTTGATTCTGTTTAGCCCAGTTTTTGATGTGTTTGGATTAGCTTTGGTGGGCTTTATCATGTTTTGTGAGGTTTTTTCTAATGTATTGATCACTTCTGTCTGGTTTTCTATTTTGGCGGGTTTGAAAATATTTTTGGATGAGTTTTGGCGGGTTTTAAAATCTTTTGGCGGGTATTTGGAATGTTTTGGGTTGCTTTCATTTGTTTTGATTATGTTTTGGCAAGTTATTGAAAGTTTGGATCACTTCTTACTGGTTTTCTAGTATTTTGGCATCTTTTCAGAATGTTTTGATGAGTTTTGGCGGGTTCTAAACTACTTTGTTGGGTTTTTGGCATGTTTCGGTTGGTTATGATTTGTTTTTATGATGTTTTGGCCGGATTTCGGAATATTTTGGCTGGTTTTTGGAATGTTTCGGTTGGTTTATGATTTGTTTTTATGATGTTTTGCCAAGTTTTTTGAATGTTTTGATCAGTTCTGGCTGGTTTTCTAATGTTTTGGCATCTTTTCAGAATGTTTTGATGAGTTTTGCGGGTCTAAATCATTTTGGCGGGATTTTGGAATATTTTGGTTGGTTTTGATTTGTTTTGATGATGTTTTGGCGGGTTTTCGGAATGTTTTGGTTGGGTTTTAGAATGTTTTGTTTTCTCTTGTGTTGTTTATATTGTCTTGGCAGGTTTTGGAATGTTTGGATTCCTTTTGGCAGGTTTTAAAATCTTTTGGCGGGTATTTGGAATGTATTTAACGGGTATTCGGAAGGTTTTGATTAGTTTTGACGGGTTTTGAATTATTTTGGCGGGTTTTTAGAAGGTTTAGGTTTGTTTTGATTTGTTTTGATTCTGTTTAGCCCAGTTTTTGATGTGTTTGGATTAGCTTTGGTGGGCTTTATCATGTTTTGTGAGGTTTTTTCGAATGTATTGATCACTTCTGTCTGGTTTTCTATTTTGGCGGGTTTGAAAATAGTTTTGGATGAGTTTTGGCGGGTTTGAAAATATTTTGGCTCTTTGCGCAGAGATGACGGTGCCGGTTGCGGTGCGCTCCGGGGCGCTCCTTCTGCGGAAAGACGCCTGGCAGCGGCACTTGGGACAGCTCCGCGTCTCCGTATTCTGTGTTTCTTGCCTTCTGCATCTCAGCAAAATGCTTTCCCACTAGGTCTAGCAAGGAGAAACTGTGGCAGCTGAGTAGATGTAGCCCGGCCCACCCTTTGAAGTTGACAAGTTCTTGGCATCTCAGAGCCTCAAGGGAAGAGCAAGGTTATCTATGGTAGGCTGGGGCAGAACTAGCAGCAAGCAGAGCAAAGTTGTCCAAGAATAGCTTCCATTGGAATGCTAATGGCAATTGAAGAGGCAGGCCAGTGGCAAGCCACTAGCTTCTAGCAGTTTGAAAGTTGCAGACACAGTGCAGGTGTTGTGCGGCTTCCTTCTTGGCCTCCTAGAAGGTGCCGCGCTCTCTGTCTCTTGCTTGCCAATATGTTGCCGTGTTCCTCTTATTGTTTGGTTTGTTTTGATTTGTTTTTATGATGTTTTGGTGGGTTTTCGGAATGTTTTGGTGGTGTTTTAGAATGTTTTGTTTTCTCTTGTGTTGTTTATATTGTCTTGGCCGGTTTTGGAATGTTTGGATTCCTTTTGGCGGGTTTTCAAATCTTTTGGCGGGTATTTGGAATGTTTTGGTTTGCTTTCATTTGTTTTGATTATGTTTTGGCTAGTTATTGAAAGTTTTGATCACTTCTTACTGGTTTTCTAGTATTTTGGCATCTTTTCAGAATGTTTTGATGAGTTTTGGCGGGTTCTAAACTACTTTGTTGGGTTTTTGGCATGTTTCGGTTGGTTATGATTTGTTTTTATGATGTTTTGGCCGGATTTCGGAATATTTTGGCTGGTTTTTGGAATGTTTCGGTTGGTTTATGATTTGTTTTTATGATGTTTTGCCAAGTTTTTTGAATGTTTTCATCAGTTCTGGCTGGTTTTCTAATGTTTTGGCATCTTTTCAGAATGTTTTGATGAGTTTTGCGGGTCTAAATCATTTTGGCGGGATTTTGGAATATTTTGGTTGGTTTTGATTTGTTTTGATGATGTTTTGGCGGGTTTTCGGAATGTTTTGGTTGGGTTTTAGAATGTTTTGTTTTCTCTTGTGTTGTTTGTATTGTCTTGGCAGGTTTTGGAATGTTTGGATTCCTTTTGGCGGGTTTTAAAATCTTTTGGCGGGTATTTGGAATGTTTTTTAACGGGTATTCGGAAGGTTTTGATTAGTTTTGACGGGTTTTGAATTATTTTGGCGGGTTTTTAGAAGATTTAGGTTTGTTTTGATTTGTTTTGATTCTGTTTAGCCCAGTTTTTGATGTGTTTGGATTAGCTTTGGTGGGCTTTATCATGTTTTGTGAGGTTTTTTCGAATGTATTGATCACTTCTGTCTGGTTTTCTATTTTGGCGGGTTTGAAAATAGTTTTGGATGAGTTTTGGCGGGTTTGAAAATATTTTGGCTCTTTGCGCAGAGATGACGGTGCCGGTTGCGGTGCGCTGCGGGGCGCTCCTTCTGCGGAAAGACGCCTGGCAGCGGCACTTGGGACAGCTCCGCGTCTCCGTATTCTGTGTTTCTTGCCTTCTGCATCTCAGCAAAATGCTTTCCCACTAGGTCTAGCAAGGAGAAACTGTGGCAGCTGAGTAGATGTAGCCCGGCCCACCCTTTGAAGTTGACAAGTTCTTGGCATCTCAGAGCCTCAAGGGAAGAGCAAGGTTATCTATGGTAGGCTGGGGCAGAACTAGCAGCAAGCAGAGCAAAGTTGTCCAAGAATAGCTTCCATTGGAATGCTAATGGCAATTGAAGAGGCAGGCCAGTGGCAAGCCACTAGCTTCTAGCAGTTTGAAAGTTGCAGACACAGTGCAGGTGTTGTGCGGCTTCCTTCTTGGCCTCCTAGAAGGTGCCGCGCTCTCTGTCTCTTGCTTGCCAATATGTTGCCGTGTTCCTCTTATTGTTTGGTTTGTTTTGATTTGTTTTTATGATGTTTTGGTGGTGTTTTAGAATGTTTTGTTTTCTCTTGTGTTGTTTATATTGTCTTGGCCGGTTTTGGAATGTTTGGATTCCTTTTGGCGGGTTTTCAAATCTTTTGGCGGGTATTTGGAATGTTTTGGTTTGCTTTCATTTGTTTTGATTATGTTTTGGCTAGTTATTGAAAGTTTTGATCACTTCTTACTGGTTTTCTAGTATTTTGGCATCTTTTCAGAATGTTTTGATGAGTTTTGGCGGGTTCTAAACTACTTTGTTGGGTTTTTGGCATGTTTCGGTTGGTTATGATTTGTTTTTATGATGTTTTGGCCGGATTTCGGAATATTTTGGCTGGTTTTTGGAATGTTTCGGTTGGTTTATGATTTGTTTTTATGATGTTTTGCCAAGTTTTTTGAATGTTTTCATCAGTTCTGGCTGGTTTTCTAATGTTTTGGCATCTTTTCAGAATGTTTTGATGAGTTTTGCGGGTCTAAATCATTTTGGCGGGATTTTGGAATATTTTGGTTGGTTTTGATTTGTTTTGATGATGTTTTGGCGGGTTTTCGGAATGTTTTGGTTGGGTTTTAGAATGTTTTGTTTTCTCTTGTGTTGTTTGTATTGTCTTGGCAGGTTTTGGAATGTTTGGATTCCTTTTGGCGGGTTTTAAAATCTTTTGGCGGGTATTTGGAATGTTTTTTAACGGGTATTCGGAAGGTTTTGATTAGTTTTGACGGGTTTTGAATTATTTTGGCGGGTTTTTAGAAGATTTAGGTTTGTTTTGATTTGTTTTGATTCTGTTTAGCCCAGTTTTTGATGTGTTTGGATTAGCTTTGGTGGGCTTTATCATGTTTTGTGAGGTTTTTTCGAATGTATTGATCACTTCTGTCTGGTTTTCTATTTTGGCGGGTTTGAAAATAGTTTTGGATGAGTTTTGGCGGGTTTGAAAATATTTTGGCTCTTTGCGCAGAGATGACGGTGCCGGTTGCGGTGCGCTGCGGGGCGCTCCTTCTGCGGAAAGACGCCTGGCAGCGGCACTTGGGACAGCTCCGCGTCTCCGTATTCTGTGTTTCTTGCCTTCTGCATCTCAGCAAAATGCTTTCCCACTAGGTCTAGCAAGGAGAAACTGTGGCAGCTGAGTAGATGTAGCCCGGCCCACCCTTTGAAGTTGACAAGTTCTTGGCATCTCAGAGCCTCAAGGGAAGAGCAAGGTTATCTATGGTAGGCTGGGGCAGAACTAGCAGCAAGCAGAGCAAAGTTGTCCAAGAATAGCTTCCATTGGAATGCTAATGGCAATTGAAGAGGCAGGCCAGTGGCAAGCCACTAGCTTCTAGCAGTTTGAAAGTTGCAGACACAGTGCAGGTGTTGTGCGGCTTCCTTCTTGGCCTCCTAGAAGGTGCCGCGCTCTCTGTCTCTTGCTTGCCAATATGTTGCCGTGTTCCTCTTATTGTTTGGTTTGTTTTGATTTGTTTTTATGATGTTTTGGTGGTGTTTTAGAATGTTTTGTTTTCTCTTGTGTTGTTTATATTGTCTTGGCCGGTTTTGGAATGTTTGGATTCCTTTTGGCGGGTTTTCAAATCTTTTGGCGGGTATTTGGAATGTTTTGGTTTGCTTTCATTTGTTTTGATTATGTTTTGGCTAGTTATTGAAAGTTTTGATCACTTCTTACTGGTTTTCTAGTATTTTGGCATCTTTTCAGAATGTTTTGATGAGTTTTGGCGGGTTCTAAACTACTTTGTTGGGTTTTTGGCATGTTTCGGTTGGTTATGATTTGTTTTTATGATGTTTTGGCCGGATTTCGGAATATTTTGGCTGGTTTTTGGAATGTTTCGGTTGGTTTATGATTTGTTTTTATGATGTTTTGCCAAGTTTTTTGAATGTTTTGATCAGTTCTGGCTGGTTTTCTAATGTTTTGGCATCTTTTCAGAATGTTTTGATGAGTTTTGCGGGTCTAAATCATTTTGGCGGGATTTTGGAATATTTTGGTTGGTTTTGATTTGTTTTGATGATGTTTTGGCGGGTTTTCGGAATGTTTTGGTTGGGTTTTAGAATGTTTTGTTTTCTCTTGTGTTGTTTATATTGTCTTGGCAGGTTTTGGAATGTTTGGATTCCTTTTGGCGGGTTTTAAAATCTTTTGGCGGGTATTTGGAATGTTTTTTAACGGGTATTCGTAAGGTTTTGATTAGTTTTGACGGGTTTTGAATTATTTTGGCGGGTTTTTAGAAGATTTAGGTTTGTTTTGATTTGTTTTGATTCTGTTTAGCCCAGTTTTTGATGTGTTTGGATTAGCTTTGGTGGGCTTTATCATGTTTTGTGAGGTTTTTTCGAATGTATTGATCACTTCTGTCTGGTTTTCTATTTTGGCGGGTTTGAAAATAGTTTTGGATGAGTTTTGGCGGGTTTGAAAATATTTTGGCTCTTTGCGCAGAGATGACGGTGCCGGTTGCGGTGCGCTGCGGGGCGCTCCTTCTGCGGAAAGACGGCTGGCAGCGGCACTTGGGACAGCTCCGCGTCTCCGTATTCTGTGTTTCTTGCCTTCTGCATCTCAGCAAAATGCTTTCCCACTAGGTCTAGCATGGAGAAACTGTGGCAGCTGAGTAGATGTAGCCCGGCCCGCCCTTTGAAGTTGACAAGTTCTTGGCATCTCAGAGCCTCAAGGGAAGAGCAAGGTTATCTATGGTAGGCTGGGGCAGAACTAGCAGCAAGCAGAGCAAAGTTGTCCAAGAATAGCTTCCATTGGAATGCTAATGGCAATTGAAGAGGCAGGCCAGTGGCAAGCCACTAGCTTCTAGCAGTTTGAAAGTTGCAGACACAGTGCAGGTGTTGTGCGGCTTCCTTCTTGGCCTCCTAGAAGGTGCCGCGCTCTCTGTCTCTTGCTTGCCAATATGTTGCCGTGTTCCTCTTATTGTTTGGTTTGTTTTGATTTGTTTTTATGATGTTTTGGTGGGTTTTCGGAATGTTTTGGTGGTGTTTTAGAATGTTTTGTTTTCTCTTGTGTTGTTTATATTGTCTTGGCCGGTTTTGGAATGTTTGGATTCCTTTTGGCGGGTTTTCAAATCTTTTGGCGGGTATTTGGAATGTTTTGGGTTGCTTTCATTTGTTTTGATTATGTTTTGGCTAGTTATTGAAAGTTTTGATCACTTCTTACTGGTTTTCTAGTATTTTGGCATCTTTTCAGAATGTTTTGATGAGTTTTGGCGGGTTCTAAACTACTTTGTTGGGTTTTTGGCATGTTTCGGTTGGTTATGATTTGTTTTTATGATGTTTTGGCCGGATTTCGGAATATTTTGGCTGGTTTTTGGAATGTTTCGGTTGGTTTATGATTTGTTTTTATGATGTTTTGCCAAGTTTTTTGAATGTTTTGATCAGTTCTGGCTGGTTTTCTAATGTTTTGGCATCTTTTCAGAATGTTTTGATGAGTTTTGCGGGTCTAAATCATTTTGGCGGGATTTTGGAATATTTTGGTTGGTTTTGATTTGTTTTGATGATGTTTTGGCGGGTTTTCGGAATGTTTTGGTTGGGTTTTAGAATGTTTTGTTTTCTCTTGTGTTGTTTATATTGTCTTGGCAGGTTTTGGAATGTTTGGATTCCTTTTGGCGGGTTTTAAAATCTTTTGGCGGGTATTTGGAATGTATTTAACGGGTATTCGGAAGGTTTTGATTAGTTTTGACGGGTTTTGAATTATTTTGGCGGGTTTTTAGAAGGTTTAGGTTTGTTTTGATTTGTTTTGATTCTGTTTAGCCCAGTTTTTGATGTGTTTGGATTAGCTTTGGTGGGCTTTATCATGTTTTGTGAGGTTTTTTCGAATGTATTGATCACTTCTGTCTGGTTTTCTATTTTGGCGGGTTTGAAAATATTTTTGGATGAGTTTTGGCGGGTTTTAAAATCTTTTGGCGGGTATTTGGAATGTTTTGGGTTGCTTTCATTTGTTTTGATTATGTTTTGGCAAGTTATTGAAAGTTTGGATCACTTCTTACTGGTTTTCTAGTATTTTGGCATCTTTTCAGAATGTTTTGATGTGTTTTGGCGGGTTCTAAACTACTTTGTCGGGTTTTTGGAATGTTTCGGTTGGTTATGATTTGTTTTATGATGTTTTGGCCGGATTTCGGAATATTTTGGCTGGTTTTTGGAATGTTTCAGTTGGTTTATGATTTGTTTTTATGATGTTTTGCAAAGTTTTTTGAATGTTTTGATCAGTTCTGGCTGGTTTTCTAATGTTTTGGCATCTTTTCAGAATGTTTTGATGAGTTTTGCGGGTCTAAATCATTTTGGCGGGATTTTGGAATATTTTGGTTGGTTTTGATTTGTTTTGATGATGTTTTGGCGGGTTTTCGGAATGTTTTGGTTGGGTTTTAGAATGTTTTGTATTCTCTTGAGTTGTTTATATTGTGTTGGCAGGTTTTGGAATGTTTGGATTTGTTTTGGCGGGTTTTAAAATCTTTTGGTGGGTATTTGGAATGTTTTTTAACGGGTATTCGGAAGGTTTTGATTAGTTTTGACGGGTTTTGAATTATTTTGGCGGGTTTTTAGAAGATTTAGGTTTGTTTTGATTTGTTTTGATTCTGTTTAGCCCAGTTTTTGATGTGTTTGGATTAGCTTTGGTGGGCTTTATCATGTTTTGTGAGGTTTTTTCGAATGTATTGATCACTTCTGTCTGGTTTTCTATTTTGGCGGGTTTGAAAATAGTTTTGGATGAGTTTTGGCGGGTTTGAAAATATTTTGGCTCTTTGCGCAGAGATGACGGTGCCGGTTGCGGTGCGCTGCGGGGCGCTCCTTCTGCGGAAAGACGCCTGGCAGCGGCACTTGGGACAGCTCCGCGTCTCCGTATTCTATGTTTCTTGCCTTCTGCATCTCAGCAAAATGCTTTCCCACTAGGTCTAGCAAGGAGAAACTGTGGCATCTGAGTAGATGTAGCCCGGCCCACCCTTTGAAGTTGACAAGTTCTTGGCATCTCAGAGCCTCAAGGGAAGAGCAAGGTTATCTATGGTAGGCTGGGGCAGAACTAGCAGCAAGCAGAGCAAAGTTGTCCAAGAATAGCTTCCATTGGAATGCTAATGGCAATTGAAGAGGCAGGCCAGTGGCAAGCCACTAGCTTCTAGCAGTTTGAAAGTTGCAGACACAGTGCAGGTGTTGTGCGGCTTCCTTCTTGGCCTCCTAGAAGGTGCCGCGCTCTCTGTCTCTTGCTTGCCAATATGTTGCCGTGTTCCTCTTATTGTTTGGTTTGTTTTGATTTGTTTTTATGATGTTTTGGTGGGTTTTCGGAATGTTTTGGTGGTGTTTTAGAATGTTTTGTTTTCTCTTGTGTTGTTTATATTGTCTTGGCCGGTTTTGGAATGTTTGGATTCCTTTTGGCGGGTTTTCAAATCTTTTGGCGGGTATTTGGAATGTTTTGGGTTGCTTTCATTTGTTTTGATTATGTTTTGGCTAGTTATTGAAAGTTTTGATCACTTCTTACTGGTTTTCTAGTATTTTGGCATCTTTTCAGAATGTTTTGATGAGTTTTGGCGGGTTCTAAACTACTTTGTTGGGTTTTTGGCATGTTTCGGTTGGTTATGATTTGTTTTTATGATGTTTTGGCCGGATTTCGGAATATTTTGGCTGGTTTTTGGAATGTTTCGGTTGGTTTATGATTTGTTTTTATGATGTTTTGCCAAGTTTTTTGAATGTTTTGATCAGTTCTGGCTGGTTTTCTAATGTTTTGGCATCTTTTCAGAATGTTTTGATGAGTTTTGCGGGTCTAAATCATTTTGGCGGGATTTTGGAATATTTTGGTTGGTTTTGATTTGTTTTGATGATGTTTTGGCGGGTTTTCGGAATGTTTTGGTTGGGTTTTAGAATGTTTTGTTTTCTCTTGTGTTGTTTATATTGTCTTGGCAGGTTTTGGAATGTTTGGATTCCTTTTGGCGGGTTTTAAAATCTTTTGGCGGGTATTTGGAATGTATTTAACGGGTATTCGGAAGGTTTTGATTAGTTTTGACGGGTTTTGAATTATTTTGGCGGGTTTTTAGAAGGTTTAGGTTTGTTTTGATTTGTTTTGATTCTGTTTAGCCCAGTTTTTGATGTGTTTGGATTAGCTTTGGTGGGCTTTATCATGTTTTGTGAGGTTTTTTCGAATGTATTGATCACTTCTGTCTGGTTTTCTATTTTGGCGGGTTTGAAAATATTTTTGGATGAGTTTTGGCGGGTTTTAAAATCTTTTGGCGGGTATTTGGAATGTTTTGGGTTGCTTTCATTTGTTTTGATTATGTTTTGGCAAGTTATTGAAAGTTTGGATCACTTCTTACTGGTTTTCTAGTATTTTGGCATCTTTTCAGAATGTTTTGATGTGTTTTGGCGGGTTCTAAACTACTTTGTCGGGTTTTTGGAATGTTTCGGTTGGTTATGATTTGTTTTATGATGTTTTGGCCGGATTTCGGAATATTTTGGCTGGTTTTTGGAATGTTTCAGTTGGTTTATGATTTGTTTTTATGATGTTTTGCAAAGTTTTTTGAATGTTTTGATCAGTTCTGGCTGGTTTTCTAATGTTTTGGCATCTTTTCAGAATGTTTTGATGAGTTTTGCGGGTCTAAATCATTTTGGCGGGATTTTGGAATATTTTGGTTGGTTTTGATTTGTTTTGATGATGTTTTGGCGGGTTTTCGGAATGTTTTGGTTGGGTTTTAGAATGTTTTGTATTCTCTTGAGTTGTTTATATTGTGTTGGCAGGTTTTGGAATGTTTGGATTTGTTTTGGCGGGTTTTAAAATCTTTTGGTGGGTATTTGGAATGTTTTTTAACGGGTATTCGGAAGGTTTTGATTAGTTTTGACGGGTTTTGAATTATTTTGGCGGGTTTTTAGAAGATTTAGGTTTGTTTTGATTTGTTTTGATTCTGTTTAGCCCAGTTTTTGATGTGTTTGGATTAGCTTTGGTGGGCTTTATCATGTTTTGTGAGGTTTTTTCGAATGTATTGATCACTTCTGTCTGGTTTTCTATTTTGGCGGGTTTGAAAATAGTTTTGGATGAGTTTTGGCGGGTTTGAAAATATTTTGGCTCTTTGCGCAGAGATGACGGTGCCGGTTGCGGTGCGCTGCGGGGCGCTCCTTCTGCGGAAAGACGCCTGGCAGCGGCACTTGGGACAGCTCCGCGTCTCCGTATTCTATGTTTCTTGCCTTCTGCATCTCAGCAAAATGCTTTCCCACTAGGTCTAGCAAGGAGAAACTGTGGCATCTGAGTAGATGTAGCCCGGCCCACCCTTTGAAGTTGACAAGTTCTTGGCATCTCAGAGCCTCAAGGGAAGAGCAAGGTTATCTATGGTAGGCTGGGGCAGAACTAGCAGCAAGCAGAGCAAAGTTGTCCAAGAATAGCTTCCATTGGAATGCTAATGGCAATTGAAGAGGCAGGCCAGTGGCAAGCCACTAGCTTCTAGCAGTTTGAAAGTTGCAGACACAGTGCAGGTGTTGTGCGGCTTCCTTCTTGGCCTCCTAGAAGGTGCCGCGCTCTCTGTCTCTTGCTTGCCAATATGTTGCCGTGTTCCTCTTATTGTTTGGTTTGTTTTGATTTGTTTTTATGATGTTTTGGTGGGTTTTCGGAATGTTTTGGTGGTGTTTTAGAATGTTTTGTTTTCTCTTGTGTTGTTTATATTGTCTTGGCCGGTTTTGGAATGTTTGGATTCCTTTTGGCGGGTTTTCAAATCTTTTGGCGGGTATTTGGAATGTTTTGGTTTGCTTTCATTTGTTTTGATTATGTTTTGGCTAGTTATTGAAAGTTTTGATCACTTCTTACTGGTTTTCTAGTATTTTGGCATCTTTTCAGAATGTTTTGATGAGTTTTGGCGGGTTCTAAACTACTTTGTTGGGTTTTTGGCATGTTTCGGTTGGTTATGATTTGTTTTTATGATGTTTTGGCCGGATTTCGGAATATTTTGGCTGGTTTTTGGAATGTTTCGGTTGGTTTATGATTTGTTTTTATGATGTTTTGCCAAGTTTTTTGAATGTTTTGATCAGTTCTGGCTGGTTTTCTAATGTTTTGGCATCTTTTCAGAATGTTTTGATGAGTTTTGCGGGTCTAAATCATTTTGGCGGGATTTTGGAATATTTTGGTTGGTTTTGATTTGTTTTGATGATGTTTTGGCGGGTTTTCGGAATGTTTTGGTTGGGTTTTAGAATGTTTTGTTTTCTCTTGTGTTGTTTATATTGTCTTGGCAGGTTTTGGAATGTTTGGATTCCTTTTGGCGGGTTTTAAAATCTTTTGGCGGGTATTTGGAATGTTTTTTAACGGGTATTCGTAAGGTTTTGATTAGTTTTGACGGGTTTTGAATTATTTTGGCGGGTTTTTAGAAGATTTAGGTTTGTTTTGATTTGTTTTGATTCTGTTTAGCCCAGTTTTTGATGTGTTTGGATTAGCTTTGGTGGGCTTTATCATGTTTTGTGAGGTTTTTTCGAATGTATTGATCACTTCTGTCTGGTTTTCTATTTTGGCGGGTTTGAAAATAGTTTTGGATGAGTTTTGGCGGGTTTGAAAATATTTTGGCTCTTTGCGCAGAGATGACGGTGCCGGTTGCGGTGCGCTGCGGGGCGCTCCTTCTGCGGAAAGACGCCTGGCAGCGGCACTTGGGACAGCTCCGCGTCTCCGTATTCTATGTTTCTTGCCTTCTGCATCTCAGCAAAATGCTTTCCCACTAGGTCTAGCAAGGAGAAACTGTGGCATCTGAGTAGATGTAGCCCGGCCCACCCTTTGAAGTTGACAAGTTCTTGGCATCTCAGAGCCTCAAGGGAAGAGCAAGGTTATCTATGGTAGGCTGGGGCAGAACTAGCAGCAAGCAGAGCAAAGTTGTCCAAGAATAGCTTCCATTGGAATGCTAATGGCAATTGAAGAGGCAGGCCAGTGGCAAGCCACTAGCTTCTAGCAGTTTGAAAGTTGCAGACACAGTGCAGGTGTTGTGCGGCTTCCTTCTTGGCCTCCTAGAAGGTGCCGCGCTCTCTGTCTCTTGCTTGCCAATATGTTGCCGTGTTCCTCTTATTGTTTGGTTTGTTTTGATTTGTTTTTATGATGTTTTGGTGGGTTTTCGGAATGTTTTGGTGGTGTTTTAGAATGTTTTGTTTTCTCTTGTGTTGTTTATATTGTCTTGGCCGGTTTTGGAATGTTTGGATTCCTTTTGGCGGGTTTTCAAATCTTTTGGCGGGTATTTGGAATGTTTTGGTTTGCTTTCATTTGTTTTGATTATGTTTTGGCTAGTTATTGAAAGTTTTGATCACTTCTTACTGGTTTTCTAGTATTTTGGCATCTTTTCAGAATGTTTTGATGAGTTTTGGCGGGTTCTAAACTACTTTGTTGGGTTTTTGGCATGTTTCAGTTGGTTATGATTTGTTTTTATGATGTTTTGGCCGGATTTCGGAATATTTTGGCTGGTTTTTGGAATGTTTCGGTTGGTTTATGATTTGTTTTTATGATGTTTTGCCAAGTTTTTTGAATGTTTTGATCAGTTCTGGCTGGTTTTCTAATGTTTTGGCATCTTTTCAGAATGTTTTGGTGAGTTTTGCGGGTCTAAATCATTTTGGCGGGATTTTGGAATATTTTGGTTGGTTTTGATTTGTTTTGATGATGTTTTGGCGGGTTTTCGGAATGTTTTGGTTGGGTTTTAGAATGTTTTGTTTTCTCTTGTGTTGTTTATATTGTCTTGGCAGGTTTTGGAATGTTTGGATTCCTTTTGGCGGGTTTTAAAATCTTTTGGCGGGTATTTGGAATGTTTTTTAACGGGTATTCGTAAGGTTTTGATTAGTTTTGACGGGTTTTGAATTATTTTGGCGGGTTTTTAGAAGATTTAGGTTTGTTTTGATTTGTTTTGATTCTGTTTAGCCCAGTTTTTGATGTGTTTGGATTAGCTTTGGTGGGCTTTATCATGTTTTGTGAGGTTTTTTCGAATGTATTGATCACTTCTGTCTGGTTTTCTATTTTGGCGGGTTTGAAAATAGTTTTGGATGAGTTTTGGCGGGTTTGAAAATATTTTGGCTCTTTGCGCAGAGATGACGGTGCCGGTTGCGGTGCGCTGCGGGGCGCTCCTTCTGCGGAAAGACGGCTGGCAGCGGCACTTGGGACAGCTCCGCGTCTCCGTATTCTGTGTTTCTTGCCTTCTGCATCTCAGCAAAATGCTTTCCCACTAGGTCTAGCAAGGAGAAACTGTGGCAGCTGAGTAGATGTAGCCCGGCCCGCCCTTTGAAGTTGACAAGTTCTTGGCATCTCAGAGCCTCAAGGGAAGAGCAAGGTTATCTATGGTAGGCTGGGGCAGAACTAGCAGCAAGCAGAGCAAAGTTGTCCAAGAATAGCTTCCATTGGAATGCTAATGGCAATTGAAGAGGCAGGCCAGTGGCAAGCCACTAGCTTCTAGCAGTTTGAAAGTTGCAGACACAGTGCAGGTGTTGTGCGGCTTCCTTCTTGGCCTCCTAGAAGGTGCCGCGCTCTCTGTCTCTTGCTTGCCAATATGTTGCCGTGTTCCTCTTATTGTTTGGTTTGTTTTGATTTGTTTTTATGATGTTTTGGTGGGTTTTCGGAATGTTTTGGTGGTGTTTTAGAATGTTTTGTTTTCTCTTGTGTTGTTTATATTGTCTTGGCCGGTTTTGGAATGTTTGGATTCCTTTTGGCGGGTTTTCAAATCTTTTGGCGGGTATTTGGAATGTTTTGGTTTGCTTTCATTTGTTTTGATTATGTTTTGGCTAGTTATTGAAAGTTTTGATCACTTCTTACTGGTTTTCTAGTATTTTGGCATCTTTTCAGAATATTTTGATGAGTTTTGGCGGGTTCTAAACTACTTTGTTGGGTTTTTGGCATGTTTCGGTTGGTTATGATTTGTTTTTATGATGTTTTGGCCGGATTTCGGAATATTTTGGCTGGTTTTTGGAATGTTTCGGTTGGTTTATGATTTGTTTTTATGATGTTTTGCCAAGTTTTTTGAATGTTTTGATCAGTTCTGGCTGGTTTTCTAATGTTTTGGCATCTTTTCAGAATGTTTTGATGAGTTTTGCGGGTCTAAATCATTTTGGCGGGATTTTGGAATATTTTGGTTGGTTTTGATTTGTTTTGATGATGTTTTGGCGGGTTTTCGGAATGTTTTGGTTGGGTTTTAGAATGTTTTGTTTTCTCTTGTGTTGTTTATATTGTCTTGGCAGGTTTTGGAATGTTTGGATTCCTTTTGGCGGGTTTTAAAATCTTTTGGCGGGTATTTGGAATGTTTTTTAACGGGTATTCGTAAGGTTTTGATTAGTTTTGACGGGTTTTGAATTATTTTGGCGGGTTTTTAGAAGATTTAGGTTTGTTTTGATTTGTTTTGATTCTGTTTAGCCCAGTTTTTGATGTGTTTGGATTAGCTTTGGTGGGCTTTATCATGTTTTGTGAGGTTTTTTCGAATGTATTGATCACTTCTGTCTGGTTTTCTATTTTGGCGGGTTTGAAAATAGTTTTGGATGAGTTTTGGCGGGTTTGAAAATATTTTGGCTCTTTGCGCAGAGATGACGGTGCCGGTTGCGGTGCGCTGCGGGGCGCTCCTTCTGCGGAAAGACGCCTGGCAGCGGCACTTGGGACAGCTCCGCGTCTCCGTATTCTGTGTTTCTTGCCTTCTGCATCTCAGCAAAATGCTTTCCCACTAGGTCTAGCAAGGAGAAACTGTGGCATCTGAGTCGATGTAGCCCGGCCCACCCTTTGAAGTTGACAAGTTCTTGGCATCTCAGAACCTCAAGGGAAGAGCAAGGTTATCTATGGTAGGCTGGGGCAGAACTAGCAGCAAGCAGAGCAAAGTTGTCCAAGAATAGCTTCCATTGGAATGCTAATGGCAATTGAAGAGGCAGGCCAGTGGCAAGCCACTAGCTTCTAGCAGTTTGAAAGTTGCAGACACAGTGCAGGTGTTGTGCGGCTTCCTTCTTGGCCTCCTAGAAGGTGCCGCGCTCTCTGTCTCTTGCTTGCCAATATGTTGCCGTGTTCCTCTTATTGTTTGGTTTGTTTTGATTTGTTTTTATGATGTTTTGGTGGGTTTTCGGAATGTTTTGGTGGTGTTTTAGAATGTTTTGTTTTCTCTTGTGTTGTTTATATTGTCTTGGCCGGTTTTGGAATGTTTGGATTCCTTTTGGCGGGTTTTCAAATCTTTTGGCGGGTATTTGGAATGTTTTGGTTTGCTTTCATTTGTTTTGATTATGTTTTGGCTAGTTATTGAAAGTTTTGATCACTTCTTACTGGTTTTCTAGTATTTTGGCATCTTTTCAGAATGTTTTGATGAGTTTTGGCGGGTTCTAAACTACTTTGTTGGGTTTTTGGCATGTTTCGGTTGGTTATGATTTGTTTTTATGATGTTTTGGCCGGATTTCGGAATATTTTGGCTGGTTTTTGGAATGTTTCGGTTGGTTTATGATTTGTTTTTATGATGTTTTGCCAAGTTTTTTGAATGTTTTGATCAGTTCTGGCTGGTTTTCTAATGTTTTGGCATCTTTTCAGAATGTTTTGATGAGTTTTGCGGGTCTAAATCATTTTGGCGGGATTTTGGAATATTTTGGTTGGTTTTGATTTGTTTTGATGATGTTTTGGCGGGTTTTCGGAATGTTTTGGTTGGGTTTTAGAATGTTTTGTTTTCTCTTGTGTTGTTTATATTGTCTTGGCAGGTTTTGGAATGTTTGGATTCCTTTTGGCGGGTTTTAAAATCTTTTGGCGGGTATTTGGAATGTTTTTTAACGGGTATTCGTAAGGTTTTGATTAGTTTTGACGGGTTTTGAATTATTTTGGCGGGTTTTTAGAAGATTTAGGTTTGTTTTGATTTGTTTTGATTCTGTTTAGCCCAGTTTTTGATGTGTTTGGATTAGCTTTGGTGGGCTTTATCATGTTTTGTGAGGTTTTTTCGAATGTATTGATCACTTCTGTCTGGTTTTCTATTTTGGCGGGTTTGAAAATAGTTTTGGATGAGTTTTGGCGGGTTTGAAAATATTTTGGCTCTTTGCGCAGAGATGACGGTGCCGGTTGCGGTGCGCTGCGGGGCGCTCCTTCTGCGGAAAGACGCCTGGCAGCGGCACTTGGGACAGCTCCGCGTCTCCGTATTCTGTGTTTCTTGCCTTCTGCATCTCAGCAAAATGCTTTCCCACTAGGTCTAGCAAGGAGAAACTGTGGCATCTGAGTAGATGTAGCCCGGCCCACCCTTTGAAGTTGACAAGTTCTTGGCATCTCAGAGCCTCAAGGGAAGAGCAAGGTTATCTATGGTAGGCTGGGGCAGAACTAGCAGCAAGCAGAGCAAAGTTGTCCAAGAATAGCTTCCATTGGAATGCTAATGGCAATTGAAGAGGCAGGCCAGTGGCAAGCCACTAGCTTCTAGCAGTTTGAAAGTTGCAGACACAGTGCAGGTGTTGTGCGGCTTCCTTCTTGGCCTCCTAGAAGGTGCCGCGCTCTCTGTCTCTTGCTTGCCAATATGTTGCCGTGTTCCTCTTATTGTTTGGTTTGTTTTGATTTGTTTTTATGATGTTTTGGTGGGTTTTCGGAATGTTTTGGTGGTGTTTTAGAATGTTTTGTTTTCTCTTGTGTTGTTTATATTGTCTTGGCAGGTTTTGGAATGTTTGGATTCCTTTTGGCGGGTTTTAAAATCTTTTGGCGGGTATTTGGAATGTTTTGGGTTGCTTTCATTTGTTTTGATTATGTTTTGGCAAGTTATTGAAAGTTTGGATCACTTCTTACTGGTTTTCTAGTATTTTGGCATCTTTTCAGAATGTTTTGATGAGTTTTGGCGGGTTCTAAACTACTTTGTTGGGTTTTTGGAATGTTTCGGTTGGTTATGATTTGTTTTTATGATGTTTTGGCCGGATTTCGGAATATTTTGGCTGGTTTTTGGAATGTTTCGGTTGGTTTATGATTTGTTTTTATGATGTTTTGCCAAGTTTTTTGAATGTTTTGATCAGTTCTGGCTGGTTTTCTAATGTTTTGGCATCTTTTCAGAATGTTTTGATGAGTTTTGCGGGTCTAAATCATTTTGGCGGGATTTTGGAATATTTTGGTTGGTTTTGATTTGTTTTGATGATGTTTTGGCGGGTTTTCGGAATGTTTTGGTTGGGTTTTAGAATGTTTTGTTTTCTCTTGTATTGTTTATATTGTCTTGGCAGGTTTTGGAATGTTTGGATTCCTTTTGGCGGGTTTTAAAATCTTTTGGCGGGTATTTGGAATGTATTTAACGGGTATTCGGAAGGTTTTGATTAGTTTTGACGGGTTTTGAATTATTTTGGCGGGTTTTTAGAAGGTTTAGGTTTGTTTTGATTTGTTTTGTTTCTGTTTAGCCCAGTTTTTGATGTGTTTGGATTAGCTTTGGTGGGCTTTATCATGTTTTGTGAGGTTTTTTGTAATGTATTGATCACTTCTGTCTGGTTTTCTATTTTGGCGGGTTTGAAAATATTTTTGGATTCCTTTTGGCGGGTTTTAAAATCTTTTGGCGGGTATTTGGAATGTTTTGGGTTGCTTTCATTTGTTTTGATTATGTTTTGGCAAGTTATTGAAAGTTTGGATCACTTCTTACTGGTTTTCTAGTATTTTGGCATCTTTTCAGAATGTTTTGATGTGTTTTGGCGGGTTCTAAGCTACTTTGTCGGGTTTTTGGAATGTTTCGGTTGGTTATGATTTGTTTTATGATGTTTTGGCCGGATTTCGGAATATTTTGGCTGGTTTTTGGAATGTTTCAGTTGGTTTATGATTTGTTTATATGATGTTTTGCAAAGTTTTTTGAATGTTTTGATCAGTTCTGGCTGGTTTTCTAATGTTTTGGCATCTTTTCAGAATGTTTTGATGAGTTTTGCGGGTCTAAATCATTTTGGCGGGATTTTGGAATATTTTGGTTGGTTTTGATTTGTTTTGATGATGTTTTGGCGGGTTTTCGGAATGTTTTGGTTGGGTTTTAGAATGTTTTGTATTCTCTTGAGTTGTTTATATTGTGTTGGCAGGTTTTGGAATGTTTGGATTTGTTTTGGCGGGTTTTAAAATCTTTTGGTGGGTATTTGGAATGTTTTTTAACGGGTATTCGGAAGGTTTTGATTAGTTTTGACGGGTTTTGAATTATTTTGGCGGGTTTTTAGAAGGTTTAGGTTTGTTTTGATTTGTTTTGATTCTGTTTAGCCCAGTTTTTGATGTGTTTGGATTAGCTTTGGTGGGCTTTATCATGTTTTGTGAGGTTTTTTCGAATGTATTGATCACTTCTGTCTGGTTTTCTATGTTGGCGGGTTTGAAAATAGTTTTGGATGAGTTTTGGCGGGTTTGAAAATATTTTGGCTCTTTGCGCAGAGATGACGGTGCCGGTTGCGGTGCGCTCCGGGGCGCTCCTTCTGCGGAAAGACGCCTGGCAGCGGCACTTGGGACAGCTCCGCGTCTCCGTATTCTGCGTTTCTTGCCTTCTGCATCTCAGCAAAATGCTTTCCCACTAGGTCTAGCAAGGAGAAACTGTGGCAGCTGAGTAGATGTAGCCCGGCCCGCCCTTTGAAGTTGACAAGTTCTTGGCATCTCAGAGCCTCAAGGGAAGAGCAAGGTTATCTATGGTAGGCTGGGGCAGAACTAGCAGCAAGCAGAGCAAAGTTGTCCAAGAATAGGTTCCATTGGAATGCTAATGGCAATTGAAGAGGCAGGCCAGTGGCAAGCCACTAGCTTCTAGCAGTTTGAAAGTTGCAGACACAGTGCAGGTGTTGTGCGATTTCCTTCTTGGCCTCCTAGAAGGTGCCGCGCTCTCTGTCTCTTGCTTGCCAATATGTTGCCGTGTTCCTCTTATTGTTTGGTTTGTTTTGATTTGTTTTTATGATGTTTTGGTGGGTTTTCGGAATGTTTTGGTGGTGTTTTAGAATGTTTTGTTTTCTCTTGTGTTGTTTATATTGTCTTGGCAGGTTTTGGAATGTTTGGATTCGTTTTGGCGGGTTTTAAAATATTTTGGCGGGTATTTGGAATGTATTTAACGGGTATTCGGAAGGTTTTGATTAGTTTTGACGGGTTTTGAATTATTTTGGCGGGTTTTTAGAAGGTTTAGGTTTGTTTTGATTTGTTTTGTTTCTGTTTAGCCCAGTTTTTGATGTGTTTGGATTAGCTTTGGTGGGCTTTATCATGTTTTGTGAGGTTTTTTCGAATGTATTGATCACTTCTGTCTGGTTTTCTATTTTGGTGGGTTTGAAAATATTTTTGGATGAGTTTTGGCGGGTTTTAAAATCTTTTGGCGGGTATTTGGAATGTTTTGGGTTGCTTTCATTTGTTTTGATTATGTTTTGGCAAGTTATTGAAAGTTTGGATCACTTCTTACTGGTTTTCTAGTATTTTGGCATCTTTTCAGAATGTTTTGATGTGTTTTGGCGGGTTCTAAACTACTTTGTTGGGTTTTTGGAATGTTTCGGTTGGTTATGATTTGTTTTATGATGTTTTGGCCGGATTTCGGAATATTTTGGCTGGTTTTTGGAATGTTTCAGTTGGTTTATGATTTGTTTTTATGATGTTTTGCAAAGTTTTTTGAATGTTTTGATCAGTTCTGGCTGGTTTTCTAATGTTTTGGCATCTTTTCAGAATGTTTTGATGAGTTTTGCGGGTCTAAATCATTTTGGCGGGATTTTGGAATATTTTGGTTGGTTTTGATTTGTTTTGATGATGTTTTGGCGGGTTTTCGGAATGTTTTGGTTGGGTTTTAGAATGTTTTGTATTCTCTTGAGTTGTTTATATTGTCTTGGCAGGTTTTGGAATGTTTGGATTCCTTTTGGCGGGTTTTAAAATCTTTTGGCGGGTATTTGGAATGTTTTTTAACGGGTATTCGGAAGGTTTTGATTAGTTTTGACGGGTTTTGAATTATTTTGGCGGGTTTTTAGAAGGTTTAGGTTTGTTTTGATTTGTTTTGATTCTGTTTAGCCCAGTTTTTGATGTGTTTGGATTAGCTTTGGTGGGCTTTATCATGTTTTGTGAGGTTTTTTCGAATGTATTGATCACTTCTGTCTGGTTTTCTATTTTGGCGGGTTTGAAAATATTTTTGGATGAGTTTTGGCGGGTTTGAAAATATTTTGGCTCTTTGCGCAGAGATGACGGTGCCGGTTGCGGTGCGCTCCGGGGCGCTCCTTCTGCGGAAAGACGCCTGGCAGCGGCACTTGGGACAGCTCCGCGTCTCCGTATTCTGCGTTTCTTGCCTTCTGCATCTCAGCAAAATGCTTTCCCACTAGGTCTAGCAAGGAGAAACTGTGGCAGCTGAGTAGATGTAGCCCGGCCCGCCCTTTGAAGTTGACAAGTTCTTGGCATCTCAGAGCCTCAAGGGAAGAGCAAGGTTATCTATGGTAGGCTGGGGCAGAACTAGCAGCAAGCAGAGCAAAGTTGTCCAAGAATAGCTTCCATTGGAATGCTAATGGCAATTGAAGAGGCAGGCCAGTGGCAAGCCACTAGCTTCTAGCAGTTTGAAAGTTGCAGACACAGTGCAGGTGTTGTGCGATTTCCTTCTTGGCCTCCTAGAAGGTGCCGCGCTCTCTGTCTCTTGCTTGCCAATATGTTGCCGTGTTCCTCTTATTGTTTGGTTTGTTTTGATTTGTTTTTATGATGTTTTGGTGGGTTTTCGGAATGTTTTGGTGGTGTTTTAGAATGTTTTGTTTTCTCTTGTGTTGTTTATATTGTCTTGGCAGGTTTTTGAATGTTTGGATTCCTTTTGGCGGGTTTTAAAATCTTTTGGCGGGTATTTGGAATGTTTTGGTTTGCTTTCATTTGTTTTGATTATGTTTTGGCAAGTTATTGAAAGTTTCGATCACTTCAGACTGGTTTTCTAGTATTTTGGCATCTTTTCAGAATGTTTTGATGAGTTTTGGCGGGTTCTAAACTACTTTGTCGGGTTTTTGGAATGTTTCGGTTGGTTATGATTTGTTTTTATGATGTTTTGGCCGGATTTCGGAATATTTTGGCTGGTTTTTGGAATGTTTCGGTTGGTTTATGATTTGTTTTTATGATGTTTTGCCAAGTTTTTTGAATGTTTTGATCAGTTCTGGCTGGTTTTCTAATGTTTTGGCATCTTTTCAGAATGTTTTGGTGAGTTTTGCGGGTCTAAATCATTTTGGCGGGATTTTGGAATATTTTGGTTGGTTTTGATTTGTTTTGATGATGTTTTGGCGGGTTTTCGGAATGTTTTGGTTGGGTTTTAGAATGTTTTGTTTTCTCTTGTGTTGTTTATATTGTCTTGGCAGGTTTTGGAATGTTTGGATTCCTTTTGGCGGGTTTTAAAATCTTTTGGCGGGTATTTGGAATGTTTTTTAACGGGTATTCGTAAGGTTTTGATTAGTTTTGACGGGTTTTGAATTATTTTGGCGGGTTTTTAGAAGATTTAGGTTTGTTTTGATTTGTTTTGATTCTGTTTAGCCCAGTTTTTGATGTGTTTGGATTAGCTTTGGTGGGCTTTATCATGTTTTGTGAGGTTTTTTCGAATGTATTGATCACTTCTGTCTGGTTTTCTATTTTGGCGGGTTTGAAAATAGTTTTGGATGAGTTTTGGCGGGTTTGAAAATATTTTGGCTCTTTGCGCAGAGATGACGGTGCCGGTTGCGGTGCGCTGCGGGGCGCTCCTTCTGCGGAAAGACGCCTGGCAGCGGCACTTGGGACAGCTCCGCGTCTCCGTATTCTATGTTTCTTGCCTTCTGCATCTCAGCAAAATGCTTTCCCACTAGGTCTAGCAAGGAGAAACTGTGGCATCTGAGTAGATGTAGCCCGGCCCACCCTTTGAAGTTGACAAGTTCTTGGCATCTCAGAGCCTCAAGGGAAGAGCAAGGTTATCTATGGTAGGCTGGGGCAGAACTAGCAGCAAGCAGAGCAAAGTTGTCCAAGAATAGCTTCCATTGGAATGCTAATGGCAATTGAAGAGGCAGGCCAGTGGCAAGCCACTAGCTTCTAGCAGTTTGAAAGTTGCAGACACAGTGCAGGTGTTGTGCGGCTTCCTTCTTGGCCTCCTAGAAGGTGCCGCGCTCTCTGTCTCTTGCTTGCCAATATGTTGCCGTGTTCCTCTTATTGTTTGGTTTGTTTTGATTTGTTTTTATGATGTTTTGGTGGGTTTTCGGAATGTTTTGGTGGTGTTTTAGAATGTTTTGTTTTCTCTTGTGTTGTTTATATTGTCTTGGCCGGTTTTGGAATGTTTGGATTCCTTTTGGCGGGTTTTCAAATCTTTTGGCGGGTATTTGGAATGTTTTGGTTTGCTTTCATTTGTTTTGATTATGTTTTGGCTAGTTATTGAAAGTTTTGATCACTTCTTACTGGTTTTCTAGTATTTTGGCATCTTTTCAGAATGTTTTGATGAGTTTTGGCGGGTTCTAAACTACTTTGTTGGGTTTTTGGCATGTTTCGGTTGGTTATGATTTGTTTTTATGATGTTTTGGCCGGATTTCGGAATATTTTGGCTGGTTTTTGGAATGTTTCGGTTGGTTTATGATTTGTTTTTATGATGTTTTGCCAAGTTTTTTGAATGTTTTGATCAGTTCTGGCTGGTTTTCTAATGTTTTGGCATCTTTTCAGAATGTTTTGATGAGTTTTGCGGGTCTAAATCATTTTGGCGGGATTTTGGAATATTTTGGTTGGTTTTGATTTGTTTTGATGATGTTTTGGCGGGTTTTCGGAATGTTTTGGTTGGGTTTTAGAATGTTTTGTTTTCTCTTGTGTTGTTTATATTGTCTTGGCAGGTTTTGGAATGTTTGGATTCCTTTTGGCGGGTTTTAAAATCTTTTGGCGGGTATTTGGAATGTTTTTTAACGGGTATTCGTAAGGTTTTGATTAGTTTTGACGGGTTTTGAATTATTTTGGCGGGTTTTTAGAAGATTTAGGTTTGTTTTGATTTGTTTTGATTCTGTTTAGCCCAGTTTTTGATGTGTTTGGATTAGCTTTGGTGGGCTTTATGATGTTTTGTGAGGTTTTTTCGAATGTATTGATCACTTCTGTCTGGTTTTCTATTTTGGCGGGTTTGAAAATAGTTTTGGATGAGTTTTGGCGGGTTTGAAAATATTTTGGCTCTTTGCGCAGAGATGACGGTGCCGGTTGCGGTGCGCTCCGGGGCGCTCCTTCTGCGGAAAGACGCCTGGCAGCGGCACTTGGGACAGCTCCGCGTCTCCGTATTCTGTGTTTCTTGCCTTCTGCATCTCAGCAAAATGCTTTCCCACTAGGTCTAGCAAGGAGAAACTGTGGCATCTGAGTAGATGTAGCCCGGCCCACCCTTTGAAGTTGACAAGTTCTTGGCATCTCAGAACCTCAAGGGAAGAGCAAGGTTATCTATGGTAGGCTGGGGCAGAACTAGCAGCAAGCAGAGCAAAGTTGTCCAAGAATAGCTTCCATTGGAATGCTAATGGCAATTGAAGAGGCAGGCCAGTGGCAAGCCACTAGCTTCTAGCAGTTTGAAAGTTGCAGACACAGTGCAGGTGTTGTGCGGCTTCCTTCTTGGCCTCCTAGAAGGTGCCGCGCTCTCTGTCTCTTGCTTGCCAATATGTTGCCGTGTTCCTCTTATTGTTTGGTTTGTTTTGATTTGTTTTTATGATGTTTTGGTGGGTTTTCGGAATGTTTTGGTGGTGTTTTAGAATGTTTTGTTTTCTCTTGTGTTGTTTATATTGTCTTGGCCGGTTTTGGAATGTTTGGATTCCTTTTGGCGGGTTTTCAAATCTTTTGGCGGGTATTTGGAATGTTTTGGTTTGCTTTCATTTGTTTTGATTATGTTTTGGCTAGTTATTGAAAGTTTTGATCACTTCTTACTGGTTTTCTAGTATTTTGGCATCTTTTCAGAATGTTTTGATGAGTTTTGGCGGGTTCTAAACTACTTTGTTGGGTTTTTGGCATGTTTCGGTTGGTTATGATTTGTTTTTATGATGTTTTGGCCGGATTTCGGAATATTTTGGCTGGTTTTTGGAATGTTTCGGTTGGTTTATGATTTGTTTTTATGATGTTTTGCCAAGTTTTTTGAATGTTTTGATCAGTTCTGGCTGGTTTTCTAATGTTTTGGCATCTTTTCAGAATGTTTTGATGAGTTTTGCGGGTCTAAATCATTTTGGCGGGATTTTGGAATATTTTGGTTGGTTTTGATTTGTTTTGATGATGTTTTGGCGGGTTTTCGGAATGTTTTGGTTGGGTTTTAGAATGTTTTGTTTTCTCTTGTGTTGTTTATATTGTCTTGGCAGGTTTTGGAATGTTTGGATTCCTTTTGGCGGGTTTTAAAATCTTTTGGCGGGTATTTGGAATGTTTTTTAACGGGTATTCGTAAGGTTTTGATTAGTTTTGACGGGTTTTGAATTATTTTGGCGGGTTTTTAGAAGATTTAGGTTTGTTTTGATTTGTTTTGATTCTGTTTAGCCCAGTTTTTGATGTGTTTGGATTAGCTTTGGTGGGCTTTATCATGTTTTGTCAGGTTTTTTCGAATGTATTGATCACTTCTGTCTGGTTTTCTATTTTGGCGGGTTTGAAAATAGTTTTGGATGAGTTTTGGCGGGTTTGAAAATATTTTGGCTCTTTGCGCAGAGATGACGGTGCCGGTTGCGGTGCGCTGCGGGGCGCTCCTTCTGCGGAAAGACGCCTGGCAGCGGCACTTGGGACAGCTCCGCGTCTCCGTATTCTGTGTTTCTTGCCTTCTGCATCTCAGCAAAATGCTTTCCCACTAGGTCTAGCAAGGAGAAACTGTGGCATCTGAGTAGATGTAGCCCGGCCCACCCTTTGAAGTTGACAAGTTCTTGGCATCTCAGAACCTCAAGGGAAGAGCAAGGTTATCTATGGTAGGCTGGGGCAGAACTAGCAGCAAGCAGAGCAAAGTTGTCCAAGAATAGCTTCCATTGGAATGCTAATGGCAATTGAAGAGGCAGGCCAGTGGCAAGCCACTAGCTTCTAGCAGTTTGAAAGTTGCAGACACAGTGCAGGTGTTGTGCGGCTTCCTTCTTGGCCTCCTAGAAGGTGCCGCGCTCTCTGTCTCTTGCTTGCCAATATGTTGCCGTGTTCCTCTTATTGTTTGGTTTGTTTTGATTTGTTTTTATGATGTTTTGGTGGGTTTTCGGAATGTTTTGGTGGTGTTTTAGAATGTTTTGTTTTCTCTTGTGTTGTTTATATTGTCTTGGCCGGTTTTGGAATGTTTGGATTCCTTTTGGCGGGTTTTCAAATCTTTTGGCGGGTATTTGGAATGTTTTGGTTTGCTTTCATTTGTTTTGATTATGTTTTGGCTAGTTATTGAAAGTTTTGATCACTTCTTACTGGTTTTCTAGTATTTTGGCATCTTTTCAGAATGTTTTGATGAGTTTTGGCGGGTTCTAAACTACTTTGTTGGGTTTTTGGCATGTTTCGGTTGGTTATGATTTGTTTTTATGATGTTTTGGCCGGATTTCGGAATATTTTGGCTGGTTTTTGGAATGTTTCGGTTGGTTTATGATTTGTTTTTATGATGTTTTGCCAAGTTTTTTGAATGTTTTGATCAGTTCTGGCTGGTTTTCTAATGTTTTGGCATCTTTTCAGAATGTTTTGATGAGTTTTGCGGGTCTAAATCATTTTGGCGGGATTTTGGAATATTTTGGTTGGTTTTGATTTGTTTTGATGATGTTTTGGCGGGTTTTCGGAATGTTTTGGTTGGGTTTTAGAATGTTTTGTTTTCTCTTGTGTTGTTTATATTGTCTTGGCAGGTTTTGGAATGTTTGGATTCCTTTTGGCGGGTTTTAAAATCTTTTGGCGGGTATTTGGAATGTTTTTTAACGGGTATTCGTAAGGTTTTGATTAGTTTTGACGGGTTTTGAATTATTTTGGCGGGTTTTTAGAAGATTTAGGTTTGTTTTGATTTGTTTTGATTCTGTTTAGCCCAGTTTTTGATGTGTTTGGATTAGCTTTGGTGGGCTTTATCATGTTTTGTCAGGTTTTTTCGAATGTATTGATCACTTCTGTCTGGTTTTCTATTTTGGCGGGTTTGAAAATAGTTTTGGATGAGTTTTGGCGGGTTTGAAAATATTTTGGCTCTTTGCGCAGAGATGACGGTGCCGGTTGCGGTGCGCTGCGGGGCGCTCCTTCTGCGGAAAGACGCCTGGCAGCGGCACTTGGGACAGCTCCGCGTCTCCGTATTCTGTGTTTCTTGCCTTCTGCATCTCAGCAAAATGCTTTCCCACTAGGTCTAGCAAGGAGAAACTGTGGCATCTGAGTAGATGTAGCCCGGCCCACCCTTTGAAGTTGACAAGTTCTTGGCATCTCAGAACCTCAAGGGAAGAGCAAGGTTATCTATGGTAGGCTGGGGCAGAACTAGCAGCAAGCAGAGCAAAGTTGTCCAAGAATAGCTTCCATTGGAATGCTAATGGCAATTGAAGAGGCAGGCCAGTGGCAAGCCACTAGCTTCTAGCAGTTTGAAAGTTGCAGACACAGTGCAGGTGTTGTGCGGCTTCCTTCTTGGCCTCCTAGAAGGTGCCGCGCTCTCTGTCTCTTGCTTGCCAATATGTTGCCGTGTTCCTCTTATTGTTTGGTTTGTTTTGATTTGTTTTTATGATGTTTTGGTGGGTTTTCGGAATGTTTTGGTGGTGTTTTAGAATGTTTTGTTTTCTCTTGTGTTGTTTATATTGTCTTGGCCGGTTTTGGAATGTTTGGATTCCTTTTGGCGGGTTTTCAAATCTTTTGGCGGGTATTTGGAATGTTTTGGTTTGCTTTCATTTGTTTTGATTATGTTTTGGCTAGTTATTGAAAGTTTTGATCACTTCTTACTGGTTTTCTAGTATTTTGGCATCTTTTCAGAATGTTTTGATGAGTTTTGGCGGGTTCTAAACTACTTTGTCGGGTTTTTGGCATGTTTCGGTTGGTTATGATTTGTTTTTATGATGTTTTGGCCGGATTTCGGAATATTTTGGCTGGTTTTTGGAATGTTTCGGTTGGTTTATGATTTGTTTTTATGATGTTTTGCCAAGTTTTTTGAATGTTTTGATCAGTTCTGGCTGGTTTTCTAATGTTTTGGCATCTTTTCAGAATGTTTTGATGAGTTTTGCGGGTCTAAATCATTTTGGCGGGATTTTGGAATATTTTGGTTGGTTTTGATTTGTTTTGATGATGTTTTGGCGGGTTTTCGGAATGTTTTGGTTGGGTTTTAGAATGTTTTGTTTTCTCTTGTGTTGTTTATATTGTCTTGGCAGGTTTTGGAATGTTTGGATTCCTTTTGGCGGGTTTTAAAATCTTTTGGCGGGTATTTGGAATGTTTTTTAACGGGTATTCGTAAGGTTTTGATTAGTTTTGACGGGTTTTGAATTATTTTGGCGGGTTTTTAGAAGATTTAGGTTTGTTTTGATTTGTTTTGATTCTGTTTAGCCCAGTTTTTGATGTGTTTGGATTAGCTTTGGTGGGCTTTATCATGTTTTGTCAGGTTTTTTCGAATGTATTGATCACTTCTGTCTGGTTTTCTATTTTGGCGGGTTTGAAAATAGTTTTGGATGAGTTTTGGCGGGTTTGAAAATATTTTGGCTCTTTGCGCAGAGATGACGGTGCCGGTTGCGGTGCGCTGCGGGGCGCTCCTTCTGCGGAAAGACGCCTGGCAGCGGCACTTGGGACAGCTCCGCGTCTCCGTATTCTGTGTTTCTTGCCTTCTGCATCTCAGCAAAATGCTTTCCCACTAGGTCTAGCAAGGAGAAACTGTGGCAGCTGAGTAGATGTAGCCCGGCCCACCCTTTGAAGTTGACAAGTTCTTGGCATCTCAGAGCCTCAAGGGAAGAGCAAGGTTATCTATGGTAGGCTGGGGCAGAACTAGCAGCAAGCAGAGCAAAGTTGTCCAAGAATAGCTTCCATTGGAATGCTAATGGCAATTGAAGAGGCAGGCCAGTGGCAAGCCACTAGCTTCTAGCAGTTTGAAAGTTGCAGACACAGTGCAGGTGTTGTGCGGCTTCCTTCTTGGCCTCCTAGAAGGTGCCGCGCTCTCTGTCTCTTGCTTGCCAATATGTTGCCGTGTTCCTCTTATTGTTTGGTTTGTTTTGATTTGTTTTTATGATGTTTTGGTGGGTTTTCGGAATGTTTTGGTGGTGTTTTAGAATGTTTTGTTTTCTCTTGTGTTGTTTATATTGTCTTGGCAGGTTTTGGAATGTTTGGATTCCTTTTGGCGGGTTTTAAAATCTTTTGGCGGGTATTTGGAATGTTTTGGGTTGCTTTCATTTGTTTTGATTATGTTTTGGCAAGTTATTGAAAGTTTGGATCACTTCTTACTGGTTTTCTAGTATTTTGGCATCTTTTCAGAATGTTTTGATGAGTTTTGGCGGGTTCTAAACTACTTTGTTGGGTTTTTGGAATGTTTCGGTTGGTTATGATTTGTTTTTATGATGTTTTGGCCGGATTTCGGAATATTTTGGCTGGTTTTTGGAATGTTTCGGTTGGTTTATGATTTGTTTTTATGATGTTTTGCCAAGTTTTTTGAATGTTTTGATCAGTTCTGGCTGGTTTTCTAATGTTTTGGCATCTTTTCAGAATGTTTTGATGAGTTTTGCGGGTCTAAATCATTTTGGCGGGATTTTGGAATATTTTGGTTGGTTTTGATTTGTTTTGATGATGTTTTGGCGGGTTTTCGGAATGTTTTGGTTGGGTTTTAGAATGTTTTGTTTTCTCTTGTATTGTTTATATTGTCTTGGCAGGTTTTGGAATGTTTGGATTCCTTTTGGCGGGTTTTAAAATCTTTTGGCGGGTATTTGGAATGTATTTAACGGGTATTCGGAAGGTTTTGATTAGTTTTGACGGGTTTTGAATTATTTTGGCGGGTTTTTAGAAGGTTTAGGTTTGTTTTGATTTGTTTTGTTTCTGTTTAGCCCAGTTTTTGATGTGTTTGGATTAGCTTTGGTGGGCTTTATCATGTTTTGTGAGGTTTTTTGTAATGTATTGATCACTTCTGTCTGGTTTTCTATTTTGGCGGGTTTGAAAATATTTTTGGATTCCTTTTGGCGGGTTTTAAAATCTTTTGGCGGGTATTTGGAATGTTTTGGGTTGCTTTCATTTGTTTTGATTATGTTTTGGCAAGTTATTGAAAGTTTGGATCACTTCTTACTGGTTTTCTAGTATTTTGGCATCTTTTCAGAATGTTTTGATGTGTTTTGGCGGGTTCTAAGCTACTTTGTCGGGTTTTTGGAATGTTTCGGTTGGTTATGATTTGTTTTATGATGTTTTGGCCGGATTTTGGAATATTTTGGCTGGTTTTTGGAATGTTTCAGTTGGTTTATGATTTGTTTATATGATGTTTTGCAAAGTTTTTTGAATGTTTTGATCAGTTCTGGCTGGTTTTCTAATGTTTTGGCATCTTTTCAGAATGTTTTGATGAGTTTTGCGGGTCTAAATCATTTTGGCGGGATTTTGGAATATTTTGGTTGGTTTTGATTTGTTTTGATGATGTTTTGGCGGGTTTTCGGAATGTTTTGGTTGGGTTTTAGAATGTTTTGTTTTCTCTTGTGTTGTTTATATTGTCTTGGCAGGTTTTGGAATGTTTGGATTCCTTTTGGCGGGTTTTAAAATCTTTTGGCGGGTATTTGGAATGTTTTTTAACGGGTATTCGTAAGGTTTTGATTAGTTTTGACGGGTTTTGAATTATTTTGGCGGGTTTTTAGAAGATTTAGGTTTGTTTTGATTTGTTTTGATTCTGTTTAGCCCAGTTTTTGATGTGTTTGGATTAGCTTTGGTGGGCTTTATCATGTTTTGTGAGGTTTTTTCGAATGTATTGATCACTTCTGTCTGGTTTTCTATTTTGGCGGGTTTGAAAATAGTTTTGGATGAGTTTTGGCGGGTTTGAAAATATTTTGGCTCTTTGCGCAGAGATGACGGTGCCGGTTGCGGTGCGCTGCGGGGCGCTCCTTCTGCGGAAAGACGCCTGGCAGCGGCACTTGGGACAGCTCCGCGTCTCCGTATTCTGTGTTTCTTGCCTTCTGCATCTCAGCAAAATGCTTTCCCACTAGGTCTAGCAAGGAGAAACTGTGGCATCTGAGTAGATGTAGCCCGGCCCACCCTTTGAAGTTGACAAGTTCTTGGCATCTCAGAACCTCAAGGGAAGAGCAAGGTTATCTATGGTAGGCTGGGGCAGAACTAGCAGCAAGCAGAGCAAAGTTGTCCAAGAATAGCTTCCATTGGAATGCTAATGGCAATTGAAGAGGCAGGCCAGTGGCAAGCCACTAGCTTCTAGCAGTTTGAAAGTTGCAGACACAGTGCAGGTGTTGTGCGGCTTCCTTCTTGGCCTCCTAGAAGGTGCCGCGCTCTCTGTCTCTTGCTTGCCAATATGTTGCCGTGTTCCTCTTATTGTTTGGTTTGTTTTGATTTGTTTTTATGATGTTTTGGTGGGTTTTCGGAATGTTTTGGTGGTGTTTTAGAATGTTTTGTTTTCTCTTGTGTTGTTTATATTGTCTTGGCCGGTTTTGGAATGTTTGGATTCCTTTTGGCGGGTTTTCAAATCTTTTGGCGGGTATTTGGAATGTTTTGGTTTGCTTTCATTTGTTTTGATTATGTTTTGGCTAGTTATTGAAAGTTTTGATCACTTCTTACTGGTTTTCTAGTATTTTGGCATCTTTTCAGAATGTTTTGATGAGTTTTGGCGGGTTCTAAACTACTTTGTTGGGTTTTTGGCATGTTTCGGTTGGTTATGATTTGTTTTTATGATGTTTTGGCCGGATTTCGGAATATTTTGGCTGGTTTTTGGAATGTTTCGGTTGGTTTATGATTTGTTTTTATGATGTTTTGCCAAGTTTTTTGAATGTTTTGATCAGTTCTGGCTGGTTTTCTAATGTTTTGGCATATTTTCAGAATGTTTTGGTGAGTTTTGCGGGTCTAAATCATTTTGGCGGGATTTTGGAATATTTTGGTTGGTTTTGATTTGTTTTGATGATGTTTTGGCGGGTTTTCGGAATGTTTTGGTTGGGTTTTAGAATGTTTTGTTTTCTCTTGTGTTGTTTATATTGTCTTGGCAGGTTTTGGAATGTTTGGATTCCTTTTGGCGGGTTTTAAAATCTTTTGGCGGGTATTTGGAATGTTTTTTAACGGGTATTCGTAAGGTTTTGATTAGTTTTGACGGGTTTTGAATTATTTTGGCGGGTTTTTAGAAGATTTAGGTTTGTTTTGATTTGTTTTGATTCTGTTTAGCCCAGTTTTTGATGTGTTTGGATTAGCTTTGGTGGGCTTTATCATGTTTTGTCAGGTTTTTTCGAATGTATTGATCACTTCTGTCTGGTTTTCTATTTTGGCGGGTTTGAAAATAGTTTTGGATGAGTTTTGGCGGGTTTGAAAATATTTTGGCTCTTTGCGCAGAGATGACGGTGCCGGTTGCGGTGCGCTGCGGGGCGCTCCTTCTGCGGAAAGACGCCTGGCAGCGGCACTTGGGACAGCTCCGCGTCTCCGTATTCTATGTTTCTTGCCTTCTGCATCTCAGCAAAATGCTTTCCCACTAGGTCTAGCAAGGAGAAACTGTGGCATCTGAGTAGATGTAGCCCGGCCCACCCTTTGAAGTTGACAAGTTCTTGGCATCTCAGAGCCTCAAGGGAAGAGCAAGGTTATCTATGGTAGGCTGGGGCAGAACTAGCAGCAAGCAGAGCAAAGTTGTCCAAGAATAGCTTCCATTGGAATGCTAATGGCAATTGAAGAGGCAGGCCAGTGGCAAGCCACTAGCTTCTAGCAGTTTGAAAGTTGCAGACACAGTGCAGGTGTTGTGCGGCTTCCTTCTTGGCCTCCTAGAAGGTGCCGCGCTCTCTGTCTCTTGCTTGCCAATATGTTGCCGTGTTCCTCTTATTGTTTGGTTTGTTTTGATTTGTTTTTATGATGTTTTGGTGGGTTTTCGGAATGTTTTGGTGGTGTTTTAGAATGTTTTGTTTTCTCTTGTGTTGTTTATATTGTCTTGGCCGGTTTTGGAATGTTTGGATTCCTTTTGGCGGGTTTTCAAATCTTTTGGCGGGTATTTGGAATGTTTTGGTTTGCTTTCATTTGTTTTGATTATGTTTTGGCTAGTTATTGAAAGTTTTGATCACTTCTTACTGGTTTTCTAGTATTTTGGCATCTTTTCAGAATGTTTTGATGAGTTTTGGCGGGTTCTAAACTACTTTGTTGGGTTTTTGGCATGTTTCGGTTGGTTATGATTTGTTTTTATGATGTTTTGGCCGGATTTCGGAATATTTTGGCTGGTTTTTGGAATGTTTCGGTTGGTTTATGATTTGTTTTTATGATGTTTTGCCAAGTTTTTTGAATGTTTTGATCAGTTCTGGCTGGTTTTCTAATGTTTTGGCATCTTTTCAGAATGTTTTGATGAGTTTTGCGGGTCTAAATCATTTTGGCGGGATTTTGGAATATTTTGGTTGGTTTTGATTTGTTTTGATGATGTTTTGGCGGGTTTTCGGAATGTTTTGGTTGGGTTTTAGAATGTTTTGTTTTCTCTTGTGTTGTTTATATTGTCTTGGCAGGTTTTGGAATGTTTGGATTCCTTTTGGCGGGTTTTAAAATCTTTTGGCGGGTATTTGGAATGTTTTTTAACGGGTATTCGTAAGGTTTTGATTAGTTTTGACGGGTTTTGAATTATTTTGGCGGGTTTTTAGAAGATTTAGGTTTGTTTTGATTTGTTTTGATTCTGTTTAGCCCAGTTTTTGATGTGTTTGGATTAGCTTTGGTGGGCTTTATCATGTTTTGTGAGGTTTTTTCGAATGTATTGATCACTTCTGTCTGGTTTTCTATTTTGGCGGGTTTGAAAATAGTTTTGGATGAGTTTTGGCGGGTTTGAAAATATTTTGGCTCTTTGCGCAGAGATGACGGTGCCGGTTGCGGTGCGCTGCGGGGCGCTCCTTCTGCGGAAAGACGCCTGGCAGCGGCACTTGGGACAGCTCCGCGTCTCCGTATTCTGTGTTTCTTGCCTTCTGCATCTCAGCAAAATGCTTTCCCACTAGGTCTAGCAAGGAGAAACTGTGGCATCTGAGTAGATGTAGCCCGGCCCACCCTTTGAAGTTGACAAGTTCTTGGCATCTCAGAACCTCAAGGGAAGAGCAAGGTTATCTATGGTAGGCTGGGGCAGAACTAGCAGCAAGCAGAGCAAAGTTGTCCAAGAATAGCTTCCATTGGAATGCTAATGGCAATTGAAGAGGCAGGCCAGTGGCAAGCCACTAGCTTCTAGCAGTTTGAAAGTTGCAGACACAGTGCAGGTGTTGTGCGGCTTCCTTCTTGGCCTCCTAGAAGGTGCCGCGCTCTCTGTCTCTTGCTTGCCAATATGTTGCCGTGTTCCTCTTATTGTTTGGTTTGTTTTGATTTGTTTTTATGATGTTTTGGTGGGTTTTCGGAATGTTTTGGTGGTGTTTTAGAATGTTTTGTTTTCTCTTGTGTTGTTTATATTGTCTTGGCCGGTTTTGGAATGTTTGGATTCCTTTTGGCGGGTTTTCAAATCTTTTGGCGGGTATTTGGAATGTTTTGGTTTGCTTTCATTTGTTTTGATTATGTTTTGGCTAGTTATTGAAAGTTTTGATCACTTCTTACTGGTTTTCTAGTATTTTGGCATCTTTTCAGAATGTTTTGATGAGTTTTGGCGGGTTCTAAACTACTTTGTTGGGTTTTTGGCATGTTTCGGTTGGTTATGATTTGTTTTTATGATGTTTTGGCCGGATTTCGGAATATTTTGGCTGGTTTTTGGAATGTTTCGGTTGGTTTATGATTTGTTTTTATGATGTTTTGCCAAGTTTTTTGAATGTTTTGATCAGTTCTGGCTGGTTTTCTAATGTTTTGGCATATTTTCAGAATGTTTTGGTGAGTTTTGCGGGTCTAAATCATTTTGGCGGGATTTTGGAATATTTTGGTTGGTTTTGATTTGTTTTGATGATGTTTTGGCGGGTTTTCGGAATGTTTTGGTTGGGTTTTAGAATGTTTTGTTTTCTCTTGTGTTGTTTATATTGTCTTGGCAGGTTTTGGAATGTTTGGATTCCTTTTGGCGGGTTTTAAAATCTTTTGGCGGGTATTTGGAATGTTTTTTAACGGGTATTCGTAAGGTTTTGATTAGTTTTGACGGGTTTTGAATTATTTTGGCGGGTTTTTAGAAGATTTAGGTTTGTTTTGATTTGTTTTGATTCTGTTTAGCCCAGTTTTTGATGTGTTTGGATTAGCTTTGGTGGGCTTTATCATGTTTTGTGAGGTTTTTTCGAATGTATTGATCACTTCTGTCTGGTTTTCTATTTTGGCGGGTTTGAAAATAGTTTTGGATGAGTTTTGGCGGGTTTGAAAATATTTTGGCTCTTTGCGCAGAGATGACGGTGCCGGTTGCGGTGCGCTGCGGGGCGCTCCTTCTGCGGAAAGACGCCTGGCAGCGGCACTTGGGACAGCTCCGCGTCTCCGTATTCTGTGTTTCTTGCCTTCTGCATCTCAGCAAAATGCTTTCCCACTAGGTCTAGCAAGGAGAAACTGTGGCATCTGAGTAGATGTAGCCCGGCCCACCCTTTGAAGTTGACAAGTTCTTGGCATCTCAGAACCTCAAGGGAAGAGCAAGGTTATCTATGGTAGGCTGGGGCAGAACTAGCAGCAAGCAGAGCAAAGTTGTCCAAGAATAGCTTCCATTGGAATGCTAATGGCAATTGAAGAGGCAGGCCAGTGGCAAGCCACTAGCTTCTAGCAGTTTGAAAGTTGCAGACACAGTGCAGGTGTTGTGCGGCTTCCTTCTTGGCCTCCTAGAAGGTGCCGCGCTCTCTGTCTCTTGCTTGCCAATATGTTGCCGTGTTCCTCTTATTGTTTGGTTTGTTTTGATTTGTTTTTATGATGTTTTGGTGGGTTTTCGGAATGTTTTGGTGGTGTTTTAGAATGTTTTGTTTTCTCTTGTGTTGTTTATATTGTCTTGGCCGGTTTTGGAATGTTTGGATTCCTTTTGGCGGGTTTTCAAATCTTTTGGCGGGTATTTGGAATGTTTTGGTTTGCTTTCATTTGTTTTGATTATGTTTTGGCTAGTTATTGAAAGTTTTGATCACTTCTTACTGGTTTTCTAGTATTTTGGCATCTTTTCAGAATGTTTTGATGAGTTTTGGCGGGTTCTAAACTACTTTGTTGGGTTTTTGGCATGTTTCGGTTGGTTATGATTTGTTTTTATGATGTTTTGGCCGGATTTCGGAATATTTTGGCTGGTTTTTGGAATGTTTCGGTTGGTTTATGATTTGTTTTTATGATGTTTTGCCAAGTTTTTTGAATGTTTTGATCAGTTCTGGCTGGTTTTCTAATGTTTTGGCATATTTTCAGAATGTTTTGGTGAGTTTTGCGGGTCTAAATCATTTTGGCGGGATTTTGGAATATTTTGGTTGGTTTTGATTTGTTTTGATGATGTTTTGGCGGGTTTTCGGAATGTTTTGGTTGGGTTTTAGAATGTTTTGTTTTCTCTTGTGTTGTTTATATTGTCTTGGCAGGTTTTGGAATGTTTGGATTCCTTTTGGCGGGTTTTAAAATCTTTTGGCGGGTATTTGGAATGTTTTTTAACGGGTATTCGTAAGGTTTTGATTAGTTTTGACGGGTTTTGAATTATTTTGGCGGGTTTTTAGAAGATTTAGGTTTGTTTTGATTTGTTTTGATTCTGTTTAGCCCAGTTTTTGATGTGTTTGGATTAGCTTTGGTGGGCTTTATCATGTTTTGTCAGGTTTTTTCGAATGTATTGATCACTTCTGTCTGGTTTTCTATTTTGGCGGGTTTGAAAATAGTTTTGGATGAGTTTTGGCGGGTTTGAAAATATTTTGGCTCTTTGCGCAGAGATGACGGTGCCGGTTGCGGTGCGCTGCGGGGCGCTCCTTCTGCGGAAAGACGCCTGGCAGCGGCACTTGGGACAGCTCCGCGTCTCCGTATTCTATGTTTCTTGCCTTCTGCATCTCAGCAAAATGCTTTCCCACTAGGTCTAGCAAGGAGAAACTGTGGCATCTGAGTAGATGTAGCCCGGCCCACCCTTTGAAGTTGACAAGTTCTTGGCATCTCAGAGCCTCAAGGGAAGAGCAAGGTTATCTATGGTAGGCTGGGGCAGAACTAGCAGCAAGCAGAGCAAAGTTGTCCAAGAATAGCTTCCATTGGAATGCTAATGGCAATTGAAGAGGCAGGCCAGTGGCAAGCCACTAGCTTCTAGCAGTTTGAAAGTTGCAGACACAGTGCAGGTGTTGTGCGGCTTCCTTCTTGGCCTCCTAGAAGGTGCCGCGCTCTCTGTCTCTTGCTTGCCAATATGTTGCCGTGTTCCTCTTATTGTTTGGTTTGTTTTGATTTGTTTTTATGATGTTTTGGTGGGTTTTCGGAATGTTTTGGTGGTGTTTTAGAATGTTTTGTTTTCTCTTGTGTTGTTTATATTGTCTTGGCCGGTTTTGGAATGTTTGGATTCCTTTTGGCGGGTTTTCAAATCTTTTGGCGGGTATTTGGAATGTTTTGGTTTGCTTTCATTTGTTTTGATTATGTTTTGGCTAGTTATTGAAAGTTTTGATCACTTCTTACTGGTTTTCTAGTATTTTGGCATCTTTTCAGAATGTTTTGATGAGTTTTGGCGGGTTCTAAACTACTTTGTTGGGTTTTTGGCATGTTTCGGTTGGTTATGATTTGTTTTTATGATGTTTTGGCCGGATTTCGGAATATTTTGGCTGGTTTTTGGAATGTTTCGGTTGGTTTATGATTTGTTTTTATGATGTTTTGCAAAGTTTTTTGAATGTTTTGATCAGTTCTGGCTGGTTTTCTAATGTTTTGGCATCTTTTCAGAATGTTTTGATGAGTTTTGCGGGTCTAAATCATTTTGGCGGGATTTTGGAATATTTTGGTTGGTTTTGATTTGTTTTGATGATGTTTTGGCGGGTTTTCGGAATGTTTTGGTTGGGTTTTAGAATGTTTTGTTTTCTCTTGTGTTGTTTATATTGTCTTGGCAGGTTTTGGAATGTTTGGATTCCTTTTGGCGGGTTTTAAAATCTTTTGGCGGGTATTTGGAATGTTTTTTAACGGGTATTCGGAAGGTTTTGATTAGTTTTGACGGGTTTTGAATTATTTTGGCGGGTTTTTAGAAGATTTAGGTTTGTTTTGATTTGTTTTGATTCTGTTTAGCCCAGTTTTTGATGTGTTTGGATTAGCTTTGGTGGGCTTTATCATGTTTTGTGAGGTTTTTTCGAATGTATTGATCACTTCTGTCTGGTTTTCTATTTTGGCGGGTTTGAAAATAGTTTTGGATGAGTTTTGGCGGGTTTGAAAATATTTTGGCTCTTTGCGCAGAGATGACGGTGCCGGTTGCGGTGCGCTGCGGGGCGCTCCTTCTGCGGAAAGACGCCTGGCAGCGGCACTTGGGACAGCTCCGCGTCTCCGTATTCTGTGTTTCTTGCCTTCTGCATCTCAGCAAAATGCTTTCCCACTAGGTCTAGCAAGGAGAAACTGTGGCATCTGAGTAGATGTAGCCCGGCCCACCCTTTGAAGTTGACAAGTTCTTGGCATCTCAGAACCTCAAGGGAAGAGCAAGGTTATCTATGGTAGGCTGGGGCAGAACTAGCAGCAAGCAGAGCAAAGTTGTCCAAGAATAGCTTCCATTGGAATGCTAATGGCAATTGAAGAGGCAGGCCAGTGGCAAGCCACTAGCTTCTAGCAGTTTGAAAGTTGCAGACACAGTGCAGGTGTTGTGCGGCTTCCTTCTTGGCCTCCTAGAAGGTGCCGCGCTCTCTGTCTCTTGCTTGCCAATATGTTGCCGTGTTCCTCTTATTGTTTGGTTTGTTTTGATTTGTTTTTATGATGTTTTGGTGGGTTTTCGGAATGTTTTGGTGGTGTTTTAGAATGTTTTGTTTTCTCTTGTGTTGTTTATATTGTCTTGGCCGGTTTTGGAATGTTTGGATTCCTTTTGGCGGGTTTTCAAATCTTTTGGCGGGTATTTGGAATGTTTTGGTTTGCTTTCATTTGTTTTGATTATGTTTTGGCTAGTTATTGAAAGTTTTGATCACTTCTTACTGGTTTTCTAGTATTTTGGCATCTTTTCAGAATGTTTTGATGAGTTTTGGCGGGTTCTAAACTACTTTGTTGGGTTTTTGGCATGTTTCGGTTGGTTATGATTTGTTTTTATGATGTTTTGGCCGGATTTCGGAATATTTTGGCTGGTTTTTGGAATGTTTCGGTTGGTTTATGATTTGTTTTTATGATGTTTTGCCAAGTTTTTTGAATGTTTTGATCAGTTCTGGCTGGTTTTCTAATGTTTTGGCATCTTTTCAGAATGTTTTGATGAGTTTTGCGGGTCTAAATCATTTTGGCGGGATTTTGGAATATTTTGGTTGGTTTTGATTTGTTTTGATGATGTTTTGGCGGGTTTTCGGAATGTTTTGGTTGGGTTTTAGAATGTTTTGTTTTCTCTTGTGTTGTTTATATTGTCTTGGCAGGTTTTGGAATGTTTGGATTCCTTTTGGCGGGTTTTAAAATCTTTTGGCGGGTATTTGGAATGTTTTTTAACGGGTATTCGTAAGGTTTTGATTAGTTTTGACGGGTTTTGAATTATTTTGGCGGGTTTTTAGAAGATTTAGGTTTGTTTTGATTTGTTTTGATTCTGTTTAGCCCAGTTTTTGATGTGTTTGGATTAGCTTTGGTGGGCTTTATCATGTTTTGTGAGGTTTTTTCGAATGTATTGATCACTTCTGTCTGGTTTTCTATTTTGGCGGGTTTGAAAATAGTTTTGGATGAGTTTTGGCGGGTTTGAAAATATTTTGGCTCTTTGCGCAGAGATGACGGTGCCGGTTGCGGTGCGCTGCGGGGCGCTCCTTCTGCGGAAAGACGCCTGGCAGCGGCACTTGGGACAGCTCCGCGTCTCCGTATTCTGTGTTTCTTGCCTTCTGCATCTCAGCAAAATGCTTTCCCACTAGGTCTAGCAAGGAGAAACTGTGGCATCTGAGTAGATGTAGCCCGGCCCACCCTTTGAAGTTGACAAGTTCTTGGCATCTCAGAACCTCAAGGGAAGAGCAAGGTTATCTATGGTAGGCTGGGGCAGAACTAGCAGCAAGCAGAGCAAAGTTGTCCAAGAATAGCTTCCATTGGAATGCTAATGGCAATTGAAGAGGCAGGCCAGTGGCAAGCCACTAGCTTCTAGCAGTTTGAAAGTTGCAGACACAGTGCAGGTGTTGTGCGGCTTCCTTCTTGGCCTCCTAGAAGGTGCCGCGCTCTCTGTCTCTTGCTTGCCAATATGTTGCCGTGTTCCTCTTATTGTTTGGTTTGTTTTGATTTGTTTTTATGATGTTTTGGTGGGTTTTCGGAATGTTTTGGTGGTGTTTTAGAATGTTTTGTTTTCTCTTGTGTTGTTTATATTGTCTTGGCCGGTTTTGGAATGTTTGGATTCCTTTTGGCGGGTTTTCAAATCTTTTGGCGGGTATTTGGAATGTTTTGGTTTGCTTTCATTTGTTTTGATTATGTTTTGGCTAGTTATTGAAAGTTTTGATCACTTCTTACTGGTTTTCTAGTATTTTGGCATCTTTTCAGAATGTTTTGATGAGTTTTGGCGGGTTCTAAACTACTTTGTTGGGTTTTTGGAATGTTTCGGTTGGTTATGATTTGTTTTTATGATGTTTTGGCCGGATTTCGGAATATTTTGGCTGGTTTTTGGAATGTTTCGGTTGGTTTATGATTTGTTTTTATGATGTTTTGCCAAGTTTTTTGAATGTTTTGATCAGTTCTGGCTGGTTTTCTAATGTTTTGGCATCTTTTCAGAATGTTTTGATGAGTTTTGCGGGTCTAAATCATTTTGGCGGGATTTTGGAATATTTTGGTTGGTTTTGATTTGTTTTGATGATGTTTTGGCGGGTTTTCGGAATGTTTTGGTTGGGTTTTAGAATGTTTTGTTTTCTCTTGTATTGTTTATATTGTCTTGGCAGGTTTTGGAATGTTTGGATTCCTTTTGGCGGGTTTTAAAATCTTTTGGCGGGTATTTGGAATGTATTTAACGGGTATTCGGAAGGTTTTGATTAGTTTTGACGGGTTTTGAATTATTTTGGCGGGTTTTTAGAAGGTTTAGGTTTGTTTTGATTTGTTTTGTTTCTGTTTAGCCCAGTTTTTGATGTGTTTGGATTAGCTTTGGTGGGCTTTATCATGTTTTGTGAGGTTTTTTGTAATGTATTGATCACTTCTGTCTGGTTTTCTATTTTGGCGGGTTTGAAAATATTTTTGGATTCCTTTTGGCGGGTTTTAAAATCTTTTGGCGGTTATTTGGAATGTTTTGGGTTGCTTTCATTTGTTTTGATTATGTTTTGGCAAGTTATTGAAAGTTTGGATCACTTCTTACTGGTTTTCTAGTATTTTGGCATCTTTTCAGAATGTTTTGATGTGTTTTGGCGGGTTCTAAGCTACTTTGTCGGGTTTTTGGAATGTTTCGGTTGGTTATGATTTGTTTTATGATGTTTTGGCCGGATTTCGGAATATTTTGGCTGGTTTTTGGAATGTTTCAGTTGGTTTATGATTTGTTTTTATGATGTTTTGCAAAGTTTTTTGAATGTTTTGATCAGTTCTGGCTGGTTTTCTAATGTTTTGGCATCTTTTCAGAATGTTTTGATGAGTTTTGCGGGTCTAAATCATTTTGGCGGGATTTTGGAATATTTTGGTTGGTTTTGATTTGTTTTGATGATGTTTTGGCGGGTTTTCGGAATGTTTTGGTTGGGTTTTAGAATGTTTTGTATTCTCTTGAGTTGTTTATATTGTGTTGGCAGGTTTTGGAATGTTTGGATTTGTTTTGGCGGGTTTTAAAATCTTTTGGTGGGTATTTGGAATGTTTTTTAACGGGTATTCGGAAGGTTTTGATTAGTTTTGACGGGTTTTGAATTATTTTGGCGGGTTTTTAGAAGGTTTAGGTTTGTTTTGATTTGTTTTGATTCTGTTTAGCCCAGTTTTTGATGTGTTTGGATTAGCTTTGGTGGGCTTTATCATGTTTTGTGAGGTTTTTTCGAATGTATTGATCACTTCTGTCTGGTTTTCTATGTTGGCGGGTTTGAAAATAGTTTTGGATGAGTTTTGGCGGGTTTGAAAATATTTTGGCTCTTTGCGCAGAGATGACGGTGCCGGTTGCGGTGCGCTCCGGGGCGCTCCTTCTGCGGAAAGACGCCTGGCAGCGGCACTTGGGACAGCTCCGCGTCTCCGTATTCTGCGTTTCTTGCCTTCTGCATCTCAGCAAAATGCTTTCCCACTAGGTCTAGCAAGGAGAAACTGTGGCAGCTGAGTAGATGTAGCCCGGCCCGCCCTTTGAAGTTGACAAGTTCTTGGCATCTCAGAGCCTCAAGGGAAGAGCAAGGTTATCTATGGTAGGCTGGGGCAGAACTAGCAGCAAGCAGAGCAAAGTTGTCCAAGAATAGCTTCCATTGGAATGCTAATGGCAATTGAAGAGGCAGGCCAGTGGCAAGCCACTAGCTTCTAGCAGTTTGAAAGTTGCAGACACAGTGCAGGTGTTGTGCGGCTTCCTTCTTGGCCTCCTAGAAGGTGCCGCGCTCTCTGTCTCTTGCTTGCCAATATGTTGCCGTGTTCCTCTTATTGTTTGGTTTGTTTTGATTTGTTTTTATGATGTTTTGGTGGGTTTTCGGAATGTTTTGGTGGTGTTTTAGAATGTTTTGTTTTCTCTTGTGTTGTTTATATTGTCTTGGCAGGTTTTGGAATGTTTGGATTCGTTTTGGCGGGTTTTAAAATATTTTGGCGGGTATTTGGAATGTATTTAACGGGTATTCGGAAGGTTTTGATTAGTTTTGACGGGTTTTGAATTATTTTGGCGGGTTTTTAGAAGGTTTAGGTTTGTTTTGATTTGTTTTGTTTCTGTTTAGCCCAGTTTTTGATGTGTTTGGATTAGCTTTGGTGGGCTTTATCATGTTTTGTGAGGTTTTTTCGAATGTATTGATCACTTCTGTCTGGTTTTCTATTTTGGTGGGTTTGAAAATATTTTTGGATGAGTTTTGGCGGGTTTTAAAATCTTTTGGCGGGTATTTGGAATGTTTTGGGTTGCTTTCATTTGTTTTGATTATGTTTTGGCAAGTTATTGAAAGTTTGGATCACTTCTTACTGGTTTTCTAGTATTTTGGCATCTTTTCAGAATGTTTTGATGTGTTTTGGCGGGTTCTAAACTACTTTGTTGGGTTTTTGGAATGTTTCGGTTGGTTATGATTTGTTTTATGATGTTTTGGCCGGATTTCGGAATATTTTGGCTGGTTTTTGGAATGTTTCAGTTGGTTTATGATTTGTTTTTATGATGTTTTGCAAAGTTTTTTGAATGTTTTGATCAGTTCTGGCTGGTTTTCTAATGTTTTGGCATCTTTTCAGAATGTTTTGATGAGTTTTGCGGGTCTAAATCATTTTGGCGGGATTTTGGAATATTTTGGTTGGTTTTGATTTGTTTTGATGATGTTTTGGCGGGTTTTCGGAATGTTTTGGTTGGGTTTTAGAATGTTTTGTATTCTCTTGAGTTGTTTATATTGTCTTGGCAGGTTTTGGAATGTTTGGATTCCTTTTGGCGGGTTTTAAAATCTTTTGGCGGGTATTTGGAATGTTTTTTAACGGGTATTCGGAAGGTTTTGATTAGTTTTGACGGGTTTTGAATTATTTTGGCGGGTTTTTAGAAGGTTTAGGTTTGTTTTGATTTGTTTTGATTCTGTTTAGCCCAGTTTTTGATGTGTTTGGATTAGCTTTGGTGGGCTTTATCATGTTTTGTGAGGTTTTTTCGAATGTATTGATCACTTCTGTCTGGTTTTCTATTTTGGCGGGTTTGAAAATATTTTTGGATGAGTTTTGGCGGGTTTGAAAATATTTTGGCTCTTTGCGCAGAGATGACGGTGCCGGTTGCGGTGCGCTCCGGGGCGCTCCTTCTGCGGAAAGACGCCTGGCAGCGGCACTTGGGACAGCTCCGCGTCTCCGTATTCTGCGTTTCTTGCCTTCTGCATCTCAGCAAAATGCTTTCCCACTAGGTCTAGCAAGGAGAAACTGTGGCAGCTGAGTAGATGTAGCCCGGCCCGCCCTTTGAAGTTGACAAGTTCTTGGCATCTCAGAGCCTCAAGGGAAGAGCAAGGTTATCTATGGTAGGCTGGGGCAGAACTAGCAGCAAGCAGAGCAAAGTTGTCCAAGAATAGCTTCCATTGGAATGCTAATGGCAATTGAAGAGGCAGGCCAGTGGCAAGCCACTAGCTTCTAGCAGTTTGAAAGTTGCAGACACAGTGCAGGTGTTGTGCGATTTCCTTCTTGGCCTCCTAGAAGGTGCCGCGCTCTCTGTCTCTTGCTTGCCAATATGTTGCCGTGTTCCTCTTATTGTTTGGTTTGTTTTGATTTGTTTTTATGATGTTTTGGTGGGTTTTCGGAATGTTTTGGTGGTGTTTTAGAATGTTTTGTTTTCTCTTGTGTTGTTTATATTGTCTTGGCAGGTTTTTGAATGTTTGGATTCCTTTTGGCGGGTTTTCAAATCTTTTGGCGGGTATTTGGAATGTTTTGGTTTGCTTTCATTTGTTTTGATTATGTTTTGGCAAGTTATTGAAAGTTTCGATCACTTCAGACTGGTTTTCTAGTATTTTGGCATCTTTTCAGAATGTTTTGATGAGTTTTGGCGGGTTCTAAACTACTTTGTCGGGTTTTTGGAATGTTTCGGTTGGTTATGATTTGTTTTTATGATGTTTTGGCCGGATTTCGGAATATTTTGGCTTGTTTTTGGAATGTTTCGGTTGGTTTATGATTTGTTTTTATGATGTTTTGCAAAGTTTTTTGAATGTTTTGATCAGTTCTGGCTGGTTTTCTAATGTTTTGGCATCTTTTCAGAATGTTTTGATGAGTTTTGCGGGTCTAAATCATTTTGGCGGGATTTTGGAATATTTTGGTTGGTTTTGATTTGTTTTGATGATGTTTTGGCGGGTTTTCGGAATGTTTTGGTTGGGTTTTAGAATGTTTTGTTTTCTCTTGTGTTGTTTATATTGTCTTGGCAGGTTTTGGAATGTTTGGATTCCTTTTGGCGGGTTTTAAAATCTTTTGGCGGGTATTTGGAATGTTTTTTAACGGGTATTCGGAAGGTTTTGATTAGTTTTGACGGGTTTTGAATTATTTTGGCGGGTTTTTAGAAGATTTAGGTTTGTTTTGATTTATTTTGTTTCTGTTTAGCCCAGTTTTTGATGTGTTTGGATTAGCTTTGGTGGGCTTTATCATGTTTTGTGAGGTTTTTTCGAATGTATTGATCACTTCTGTCTGGTTTTCTATTTTGGCGGGTTTGAAAATATTTTTGGATGAGTTTTGGCGGGTTTTAAAATCTTTTGGCGGGTATTTGGAATGTTTTGGGTTGCTTTCATTTGTTTTGATTATGTTTTGGCAAGTTATTGAAAGTTTGGATCACTTCTTACTGGTTTTCTAGTATTTTGGCATCTTTTCAGAATGTTTTGATGTGTTTTGGCGGGTTCTAAACTACTTTGTCGGGTTTTTGGAATGTTTCTGTTGGTTATGATTTGTTTTTATGATGTTTTGGCCGGATTTCGGAATATTTTGGCTGGTTTTTGGAATGTTTCGGTTGGTTTATGATTTGTTTTTATGATGTTTTGCTAAGTTTTTTGAATGTTTTGATCAGTTCTGGCTGGTTTTCTAATGTTTTGGCATATTTTCAGAATGTTTTGATGAGTTTTGCGGGTCTAAATCATTTTGGCGGGATTTTGGAATATTTTGGTTGGTTTTGATTTGTTTTGATGATGTTTTGGCGGGTTTTCGGAATGTTTTGGTTGGGTTTTAGAATGTTTTGTTTTCTCTTGTGTTGTTTATATTGTCTTGGCAGGTTTTGGAATGTTTGGATTCCTTTTGGCGGGTTTTAAAATCTTTTGGCGGGTATTTGGAATGTTTTTTAACAGGTATTCGGAAGGTTTTGATTAGTTTTGACGGGTTTTGAATTATTTTGGCGGGTTTTTAGAAGATTTAGGTTTGTTTTGATTTGTTTTGATTCTGTTTAGCCCAGTTTTTGATGTGTTTGGATTAGCTTTGGTGGGCTTTATCATGTTTTGTGAGGTTTTTTCGAATGTATTGATCACTTCTGTCTGGTTTTCTATTTTGGCGGGTTTGAAAATAGTTTTGGATGAGTTTTGGCGGGTTTGAAAATATTTTGGCTCTTTGCGCAGAGACGACGGTGCCGGTTGCGGTGCGCTGCGGGGCGCTCCTTCTGCGGAAAGACGCCTGGCAGCGGCACTTGGGACAGCTCCGCGTCTCCGTATTCTGCGTTTCTTGCCTTCTGCATCTCAGCAAAATGCTTTCCCACTAGGTCTAGCAAGGAGAAACTGTGGCAGCTGAGTAGATGTAGCCCGGCCCACCCTTTGAAGTTGACAAGTTCTTGGCATCTCAGAACCTCAAGGGAAGAGCAAGGTTATCTATGGTAGGCTGGGGCAGAACTAGCAGCAAGCAGAGCAAAGTTGTCCAAGAATAGCTTCCATTGGAATGCTAATGGCAATTGAAGAGGCAGGCCAGTGGCAAGCCACTAGCTTCTAGCAGTTTGAAAGTTGCAGACACAGTGCAGGTGTTGTGCGGCTTCCTTCTTGGCCTCCTAGAAGGTGCCGCGCTCTCTGTCTCTTGCTTGCCAATATGTTGCCGTGTTCCTCTTATTGTTTGGTTTGTTTTGATTTGTTTTTATGATGTTTTGGTGGGTTTTCGGAATGTTTTGGTGGTGTTTTAGAATGTTTTGTTTTCTCTTGTGTTGTTTATATTGTCTTGGCAGGTTTTGGAATGTTTGGATTCGTTTTGGCGGGTTTTAAAATATTTTGGCGGGTATTTGGAATGTATTTAACGGGTATTCGGAAGGTTTTGATTAGTTTTGACGGGTTTTGAATTATTTTGGCGGGTTTTTAGAAGGTTTAGGTTTGTTTTGATTTGTTTTGTTTCTGTTTAGCCCAGTTTTTGATGTGTTTGGATTAGCTTTGGTGGGCTTTATCATGTTTTGTGAGGTTTTTTCGAATGTATTGATCACTTCTGTCTGGTTTTCTATTTTGGTGGGTTTGAAAATATTTTTGGATGAGTTTTGGCGGGTTTTAAAATCTTTTGGCGGGTATTTGGAATGTTTTGGGTTGCTTTCATTTGTTTTGATTATGTTTTGGCAAGTTATTGAAAGTTTGGATCACTTCTTACTGGTTTTCTAGTATTTTGGCATCTTTTCAGAATGTTTTGATGTGTTTTGGCGGGTTCTAAACTACTTTGTCGGGTTTTTGGAATGTTTCGGTTGGTTATGATTTGTTTTTATGATGTTTTGGCCGGATTTCGGAATATTTTGGCTGGTTTTTGGAATGTTTCAGTTGGTTTATGATTTGTTTTTATGATGTTTTGCAAAGTTTTTTGAATGTTTTGATCAGTTCTGGCTGGTTTTCTAATGTTTTGGCATCTTTTCAGAATGTTTTGATGAGTTTTGCGGGTCTAAATCATTTTGGCGGGATTTTGGAATATTTTGGTTGGTTTTGATTTGTTTTGATGATGTTTTGGCGGGTTTTCGGAATGTTTTGGTTGGGTTTTAGAATGTTTTGTATTCTCTTGAGTTGTTTATATTGTCTTGGCAGGTTTTGGAATGTTTGGATTCCTTTTGGCGGGTTTTAAAATCTTTTGGCGGGTATTTGGAATGTTTTTTAACGGGTATTCGGAAGGTTTTGATTAGTTTTGACGGGTTTTGAATTATTTTGGCGGGTTTTTAGAAGGTTTAGGTTTGTTTTGATTTGTTTTGATTCTGTTTAGCCCAGTTTTTGATGTGTTTGGATTAGCTTTGGTGGGCTTTATCATGTTTTGTGAGGTTTTTTCGAATGTATTGATCACTTCTGTCTGGTTTTCTATTTTGGCGGGTTTGAAAATATTTTTGGATGAGTTTTGGCGGGTTTGAAAATATTTTGGCTCTTTGCGCAGAGATGACGGTGCCGGTTGCGGTGCGCTCCGGGGCGCTCCTTCTGCGGAAAGACGCCTGGCAGCGGCACTTGGGACAGCTCCGCGTCTCCGTATTCTGCGTTTCTTGCCTTCTGCATCTCAGCAAAATGCTTTCCCACTAGGTCTAGCAAGGAGAAACTGTGGCAGCTGAGTAGATGTAGCCCGGCCCGCCCTTTGAAGTTGACAAGTTCTTGGCATCTCAGAGCCTCAAGGGAAGAGCAAGGTTATCTATGGTAGGCTGGGGCAGAACTAGCAGCAAGCAGAGCAAAGTTGTCCAAGAATAGCTTCCATTGGAATGCTAATGGCAATTGAAGAGGCAGGCCAGTGGCAAGCCACTAGCTTCTAGCAGTTTGAAAGTTGCAGACACAGTGCAGGTGTTGTGCGATTTCCTTCTTGGCCTCCTAGAAGGTGCCGCGCTCTCTGTCTCTTGCTTGCCAATATGTTGCCGTGTTCCTCTTATTGTTTGGTTTGTTTTGATTTGTTTTTATGATGTTTTGGTGGGTTTTCGGAATGTTTTGGTGGTGTTTTAGAATGTTTTGTTTTCTCTTGTGTTGTTTATATTGTCTTGGCAGGTTTTTGAATGTTTGGATTCCTTTTGGCGGGTTTTAAAATCTTTTGGCGGGTATTTGGAATGTTTTGGTTTGCTTTCATTTGTTTTGATTATGTTTTGGCAAGTTATTGAAAGTTTCGATCACTTCAGACTGGTTTTCTAGTATTTTGGCATCTTTTCAGAATGTTTTGATGAGTTTTGGCGGGTTCTAAACTACTTTGTCGGGTTTTTGGAATGTTTCGGTTGGTTATGATTTGTTTTTATGATGTTTTGGCCGGATTTCGGAATGTTTTGGCTTGTTTTTGGAATGTTTCGGTTGGTTTATGATTTGTTTTTATGATGTTTTGCAAAGTTTTTTGAATGTTTTGATCAGTTCTGGCTGGTTTTCTAATGTTTTGGCATCTTTTCACAATGTTTTGATGAGTTTTGCGGGTCTAAATCATTTTGGCGGGATTTTGGAATATTTTGGTTGGTTTTGATTTGTTTTGATGATGTTTTGGCGGGTTTTCGGAATGTTTTGGTTGGGTTTTAGAATGTTTTGTTTTCTCTTGTGTTGTTTATATTGTCTTGGCAGGTTTTGGAATGTTTGGATTCCTTTTGGCGGGTTTTAAAATCTTTTGGCGGGTATTTGGAATGTTTTTTAACGGGTATTCGGAAGGTTTTGATTAGTTTTGACGGGTTTTGAATTATTTTGGCGGGTTTTTAGAAGATTTAGGTTTGTTTTGATTTATTTTGTTTCTGTTTAGCCCAGTTTTTGATGTGTTTGGATTAGCTTTGGTGGGCTTTATCATGTTTTGTGAGGTTTTTTCGAATGTATTGATCACTTCTGTCTGGTTTTCTATTTTGGCGGGTTTGAAAATATTTTTGGATGAGTTTTGGCGGGTTTTAAAATCTTTTGGCGGGTATTTGGAATGTTTTGGGTTGCTTTCATTTGTTTTGATTATGTTTTGGCAAGTTATTGAAAGTTTGGATCACTTCTTACTGGTTTTCTAGTATTTTGGCATCTTTTCAGAATGTTTTGATGTGTTTTGGCGGGTTCTAAACTACTTTGTCGGGTTTTTGGAATGTTTCTGTTGGTTATGATTTGTTTTTATGATGTTTTGGCCGGATTTCGGAATATTTTGGCTGGTTTTTGGAATGTTTCGGTTGGTTTATGATTTGTTTTTATGATGTTTTGCTAAGTTTTTTGAATGTTTTGATCAGTTCTGGCTGGTTTTCTAATGTTTTGGCATCTTTTCAGAATGTTTTGATGAGTTTTGCGGGTCTAAATCATTTTGGCGGGATTTTGGAATATTTTGGTTGGTTTTGATTTGTTTTGATGATGTTTTGGCGGGTTTTCGGAATGTTTTGGTTGGGTTTTAGAATGTTTTGTTTTCTCTTGTGTTGTTTATATTGTCTTGGCAGGTTTTGGAATGTTTGGATTCCTTTTGGCGGGTTTTAAAATCTTTTGGCGGGTATTTGGAATGTTTTTTAACGGGTATTCGTAAGGTTTTGATTAGTTTTGACGGGTTTTGAATTATTTTGGCGGGTTTTTAGAAGATTTAGGTTTGTTTTGATTTGTTTTGATTCTGTTTAGCCCAGTTTTTGATGTGTTTGGATTAGCTTTGGTGGGCTTTATCATGTTTTGTGAGGTTTTTTCGAATGTATTGATCACTTCTGTCTGGTTTTCTATTTTGGCGGGTTTGAAAATAGTTTTGGATGAGTTTTGGCGGGTTTGAAAATATTTTGGCTCTTTGCGCAGAGACGACGGTGCCGGTTGCGGTGCGCTCCGGGGCGCTCCTTCTGCGGAAAGACGCCTGGCAGCGGCACTTGGGACAGCTCCGCGTCTCCGTATTCTGCGTTTCTTGCCTTCTGCATCTCAGCAAAATGCTTTCCCACTAGGTCTAGCAAGGAGAAACTGTGGCAGCTGAGTAGATGTAGCCCGGCCCACCCTTTGAAGTTGACAAGTTCTTGGCATCTCAGAACCTCAAGGGAAGAGCAAGGTTATCTATGGTAGGCTGGGGCAGAACTAGCAGCAAGCAGAGCAAAGTTGTCCAAGAATAGCTTCCATTGGAATGCTAATGGCAATTGAAGAGGCAGGCCAGTGGCAAGCCACTAGCTTCTAGCAGTTTGAAAGTTGCAGACACAGTGCAGGTGTTGTGCGGCTTCCTTCTTGGCCTCCTAGAAGGTGCCGCGCTCTCTGTCTCTTGCTTGCCAATATGTTGCCGTGTTCCTCTTATTGTTTGGTTTGTTTTGATTTGTTTTTATGATGTTTTGGTGGGTTTTCGGAATGTTTTGGTGGTGTTTTAGAATGTTTTGTTTTCTCTTGTGTTGTTTATATTGTCTTGGCAGGTTTTGGAATGTTTGGATTCGTTTTGGCGGGTTTTAAAATATTTTGGCGGGTATTTGGAATGTATTTAACGGGTATTCGGAAGGTTTTGATTAGTTTTGACGGGTTTTGAATTATTTTGGTGGGTTTTTAGAAGGTTTAGGTTTGTTTTGATTTGTTTTGTTTCTGTTTAGCCCAGTTTTTGATGTGTTTGGATTAGCTTTGGTGGGCTTTATCATGTTTTGTGAGGTTTTTTCGAATGTATTGATCACTTCTGTCTGGTTTTCTATTTTGGTGGGTTTGAAAATATTTTTGGATGAGTTTTGGCGGGTTTTAAAATCTTTTGGCGGGTATTTGGAATGTTTTGGGTTGCTTTCATTTGTTTTGATTATGTTTTGGCAAGTTATTGAAAGTTTGGATCACTTCTTACTGGTTTTCTAGTATTTTGGCATCTTTTCAGAATGTTTTGATGTGTTTTGGCGGGTTCTAAACTACTTTGTCGGGTTTTTGGAATGTTTCGGTTGGTTATGATTTGTTTTATGATGTTTTGGCCGGATTTCGGAATATTTTGGCTGGTTTTTGGAATGTTTCAGTTGGTTTATGATTTGTTTTTATGATGTTTTGCAAAGTTTTTTGAATGTTTTGATCAGTTCTGGCTGGTTTTCTAATGTTTTGGCATCTTTTCAGAATGTTTTGATGAGTTTTGCGGGTCTAAATCATTTTGGCGGGATTTTGGAATATTTTGGTTGGTTTTGATTTGTTTTGATGATGTTTTGGCGGGTTTTCGGAATGTTTTGGTTGGGTTTTAGAATGTTTTGTATTCTCTTGAGTTGTTTATATTGTCTTGGCAGGTTTTGGAATGTTTGGATTCCTTTTGGCGGGTTTTAAAATCTTTTGGCGGGTATTTGGAATGTTTTTTAACGGGTATTCGGAAGGTTTTGATTAGTTTTGACGGGTTTTGAATTATTTTGGCGGGTTTTTAGAAGGTTTAGGTTTGTTTTGATTTGTTTTGATTCTGTTTAGCCCAGTTTTTGATGTGTTTGGATTAGCTTTGGTGGGCTTTATCATGTTTTGTGAGGTTTTTTCGAATGTATTGATCACTTCTGTCTGGTTTTCTATTTTGGCGGGTTTGAAAATATTTTTGGATGAGTTTTGGCGGGTTTGAAAATATTTTGGCTCTTTGCGCAGAGATGACGGTGCCGGTTGCGGTGCGCTCCGGGGCGCTCCTTCTGCGGAAAGACGCCTGGCAGCGGCACTTGGGACAGCTCCGCGTCTCCGTATTCTGCGTTTCTTGCCTTCTGCATCTCAGCAAAATGCTTTCCCACTAGGTCTAGCAAGGAGAAACTGTGGCAGCTGAGTAGATGTAGCCCGGCCCGCCCTTTGAAGTTGACAAGTTCTTGGCATCTCAGAGCCTCAAGGGAAGAGCAAGGTTATCTATGGTAGGCTGGGGCAGAACTAGCAGCAAGCAGAGCAAAGTTGTCCAAGAATAGCTTCCATTGGAATGCTAATGGCAATTGAAGAGGCAGGCCAGTGGCAAGCCACTAGCTTCTAGCAGTTTGAAAGTTGCAGACACAGTGCAGGTGTTGTGCGATTTCCTTCTTGGCCTCCTAGAAGGTGCCGCGCTCTCTGTCTCTTGCTTGCCAATATGTTGCCGTGTTCCTCTTATTGTTTGGTTTGTTTTGATTTGTTTTTATGATGTTTTGGTGGGTTTTCGGAATGTTTTGGTGGTGTTTTAGAATGTTTTGTTTTCTCTTGTGTTGTTTATATTGTCTTGGCAGGTTTTTGAATGTTTGGATTCCTTTTGGCGGGTTTTAAAATCTTTTGGCGGGTATTTGGAATGTTTTGGTTTGCTTTCATTTGTTTTGATTATGTTTTGGCAAGTTATTGAAAGTTTCGATCACTTCAGACTGGTTTTCTAGTATTTTGGCATCTTTTCAGAATGTTTTGATGAGTTTTGGCGGGTTCTAAACTACTTTGTCGGGTTTTTGGAATGTTTCGGTTGGTTATGATTTGTTTTTATGATGTTTTGGCCGGATTTCGGAATGTTTTGGCTTGTTTTTGGAATGTTTCGGTTGGTTTATGATTTGTTTTTATGATGTTTTGCAAAGTTTTTTGAATGTTTTGATCAGTTCTGGCTGGTTTTCTAATGTTTTGGCATCTTTTCACAATGTTTTGATGAGTTTTGCGGGTCTAAATCATTTTGGCGGGATTTTGGAATATTTTGGTTGGTTTTGATTTGTTTTGATGATGTTTTGGCGGGTTTTCGGAATGTTTTGGTTGGGTTTTAGAATGTTTTGTTTTCTCTTGTGTTGTTTATATTGTCTTGGCAGGTTTTGGAATGTTTGGATTCCTTTTGGCGGGTTTTAAAATCTTTTGGCGGGTATTTGGAATGTTTTTTAACGGGTATTCGGAAGGTTTTGATTAGTTTTGACGGGTTTTGAATTATTTTGGCGGGTTTTTAGAAGATTTAGGTTTGTTTTGATTTATTTTGTTTCTGTTTAGCCCAGTTTTTGATGTGTTTGGATTAGCTTTGGTGGGCTTTATCATGTTTTGTGAGGTTTTTTCGAATGTATTGATCACTTCTGTCTGGTTTTCTATTTTGGCGGGTTTGAAAATATTTTTGGATGAGTTTTGGCGGGTTTTAAAATCTTTTGGCGGGTATTTGGAATGTTTTGGGTTGCTTTCATTTGTTTTGATTATGTTTTGGCAAGTTATTGAAAGTTTGGATCACTTCTTACTGGTTTTCTAGTATTTTGGCATCTTTTCAGAATGTTTTGATGTGTTTTGGCGGGTTCTAAACTACTTTGTCGGGTTTTTGGAATGTTTCTGTTGGTTATGATTTGTTTTTATGATGTTTTGGCCGGATTTCGGAATATTTTGGCTGGTTTTTGGAATGTTTCGGTTGGTTTATGATTTGTTTTTATGATGTTTTGCTAAGTTTTTTGAATGTTTTGATCAGTTCTGGCTGGTTTTCTAATGTTTTGGCATCTTTTCAGAATGTTTTGATGAGTTTTGCGGGTCTAAATCATTTTGGCGGGATTTTGGAATATTTTGGTTGGTTTTGATTTGTTTTGATGATGTTTTGGCGGGTTTTCGGAATGTTTTGGTTGGGTTTTAGAATGTTTTGTTTTCTCTTGTGTTGTTTATATTGTCTTGGCAGGTTTTGGAATGTTTGGATTCCTTTTGGCGGGTTTTAAAATCTTTTGGCGGGTATTTGGAATGTTTTTTAACAGGTATTCGGAAGGTTTTGATTAGTTTTGACGGGTTTTGAATTATTTTGGCGGGTTTTTAGAAGATTTAGGTTTGTTTTGATTTGTTTTGATTCTGTTTAGCCCAGTTTTTGATGTGTTTGGATTAGCTTTGGTGGGCTTTATCATGTTTTGTGAGGTTTTTTCGAATGTATTGATCACTTCTGTCTGGTTTTCTATTTTGGCGGGTTTGAAAATAGTTTTGGATGAGTTTTGGCGGGTTTGAAAATATTTTGGCTCTTTGCGCAGAGACGACGGTGCCGGTTGCGGTGCGCTCCGGGGCGCTCCTTCTGCGGAAAGACGCCTGGCAGCGGCACTTGGGACAGCTCCGCGTCTCCGTATTCTGCGTTTCTTGCCTTCTGCATCTCAGCAAAATGCTTTCCCACTAGGTCTAGCAAGGAGAAACTGTGGCAGCTGAGTAGATGTAGCCCGGCCCACCCTTTGAAGTTGACAAGTTCTTGGCATCTCAGAACCTCAAGGGAAGAGCAAGGTTATCTATGGTAGGCTGGGGCAGAACTAGCAGCAAGCAGAGCAAAGTTGTCCAAGAATAGCTTCCATTGGAATGCTAATGGCAATTGAAGAGGCAGGCCAGTGGCAAGCCACTAGCTTCTAGCAGTTTGAAAGTTGCAGACACAGTGCAGGTGTTGTGCGGCTTCCTTCTTGGCCTCCTAGAAGGTGCCGCGCTCTCTGTCTCTTGCTTGCCAATATGTTGCCGTGTTCCTCTTATTGTTTGGTTTGTTTTGATTTGTTTTTATGATGTTTTGGTGGGTTTTCGGAATGTTTTGGTGGTGTTTTAGAATGTTTTGTTTTCTCTTGTGTTGTTTATATTGTCTTGGCAGGTTTTGGAATGTTTGGATTCCTTTTGGCGGGTTTTCAAATATTTTGGCGGGTATTTGGAATGTTTTGGGTTGCTTTCATTTGTTTTGATTATGTTTTGGCAAGTTATTGAAAGTTTTGATCACTTCAGACTGGTTTTCTAGTATTTTGGCATCTTTTCAGAATGTTTTGATGAGTTTTGGCGGGTTCTAAACTACTTTGTTGAGTTTTTGGAATGTTTTGGTTGGTTTTGACTTGTTTTTATGATGTTTTGCCAAGTTTTTTGAATGTTTTGATCAGTTCAGGCTGATTTTCTAATGTTTTGGCATCTTTTCAGAATGTTTTGATGAGTTTTGTTGGTCTAAATCATTTTGGCGTGTTTTTGGAATATTTTGGTTGGTTTTGATTTGTTTTGATGATGTTTTGGCGGGTTTTCGGAATGTTTTGGTTGGGTTTTAGAATGTTTTGTTTTCTCTTGTGTTGTTTATATTGTCTTGGCAGGTTTTGGAATGTTTGGATTCCTTTTGGCGGGTTTTAAAATATTTTGGCAGGTATTTGGAATGTTTTGGCGGGTATTCGGAAGGTTTTGATTAGTTTTGACGGGTTTTGAAATATTTTGGCAGGTTTTTAGAAGGTTTAGATTTGTTTTGATTTGTTTTGATTATGTTTAGCCCAGTTTTTGATGTGTTTGGATTAGCTTTGGTGGGCTTTATCATGTTTTGTGAGGTTTTTTCGAATGTATTGATCACTTCTGTCTGGTTTTCTATTTTGGCGGGTTTGAAAATATTTTTGGATTAGTTTTGGCGGGTTTTAAAATATTTTGGCTCTTTGCGCAGAGATGACGGTGCCGGTTGCGGTGCGCTGCGGGGCGCTCCTTCTGCGGAAAGACGCCTGGCAGCGGCACTTGGGACAGCTCCGCGTCTCCGTATTCTGTGTTTCTTGCCTTCTGCATCTCAGCAAAATGCTTTCCCACTAGGTCTAGCAAGGAGAAACTGTGGCAGCTGAGTAGATGTAGCCCGGCCCACCCTTTGAAGTTGACAAGTTCTTGGCATCTCAGAACCTCAAGGGAAGAGCAAGGTTATCTATGGTAGGCTGGGGCAGAACTAGCAGCAAGCAGAGCAAAGTTGTCCAAGAATAGCTTCCATTGGAATGCTAATGGCAATTGAAGAGGCAGGCCAGTGGCAAGCCACTAGCTTCTAGCAGTTTGAAAGTTGCAGACACAGTGCAGGTGTTGTGCGGCTTCCTTCTTGGCCTCCTAGAAGGTGCCGCGCTCTCTGTCTCTTGCTTGCCAATATGTTGCCGTGTTCCTCTTATTGTTTGGTTTGTTTTGATTTGTTTTTATGATGTTTTGGTGGGTTTTCGGAATGTTTTGGTGGTGTTTTAGAATGTTTTGTTTTCTCTTGTGTTGTTTATATTGTCTTGGCAGGTTTTGGAATGTTTGGATTCCTTTTGGCGGGTTTTAAAATCTTTTGGCGGGTATTTGGAATGTTTTGGTTTGCTTTCATTTGTTTTGATTATGTTTTGGCAAGTTATTGAAAGTTTTGATCACTTCAGACTGGTTTTCTAGTATTTTGGCATCTTTTCAGAATGTTTTGATGAGTTTTGGCGGGTTCTAAACTACTTTGTCGGGTTTTTGGAATGTTTTGGTTGGTTTTGACTTGTTTTTATGATGTTTTGCCAAGTTTTTTGAATGTTTTGATCAGTTCAGGCTGGTTTTCTAATGTTTTGGCATCTTTTCAGAATGTTTTGATGAGTTTTGTGGGTCTAAATCATTTTGGCGGGTTTTCGGAATATTTTGGTTGGTTTTGATTTGTTTTGATGATGTTTTGGCGGGTTTTCGGAATGTTTTGGTTGGGTTTTAGAATGTTTTGTATTCTCTTGAGTTGTTTTTATTGTCTTGGCAGGTTTTGGAATGTTTGGATTGCTTTTTGCGTGTTTTAAAATCTTTTGGCGGGTATTTGGAATGTTTTTTAACAGGTATTCGGAAGGTTTTGATTAGTTTTGACGGGTTTTGAATTATTTTGGCGGGTTTTTAGAAGGTTTAGGTTTGTTTTGATTTGTTTTGATTCTGTTTAGCCCAGTTTTTGATGTGTTTGGATTAGCTTTGGTGGGCTTTATCATGTTTTGTGAGGTTTTTTCGAATGTATTGATCACTTCTGTCTGGTTTTCTATTTTGGCGGGTTTGAAAATATTTTTGGATGAGTTTTGGCGGGTTTGAAAATATTTTGGCTCTTTGCGCAGAGATGACGGTGCCGGTTGCGGTGCGCTCCGGGGCGCTCCTTCTGCGGAAAGACGCCTGGCAGCGGCACTTGGGACAGCTCCGCGTCTCCGTATTCTGTGTTTCTTGCCTTCTGCATCTCAGCAAAATGCTTTCCCACTAGGTCTAGCAAGGAGAAACTGTGGCATCTGAGTAGATGTAGCCCGGCCCACCCTTTGAAGTTGACAAGTTCTTGGCATCTCAGAGCCTCAAGGGAAGAGCAAGGTTATCTATGGTAGGCTGGGGCAGAACTAGCAGCAAGCAGAGCAAAGTTGTCCAAGAATAGCTTCCATTGGAATGCTAATGGCAATTGAAGAGGCAGGCCAGTGGCAAGCCACTAGCTTCTAGCAGTTTGAAAGTTGCAGACACAGTGCAGGTGTTGTGCGATTTCCTTCTTGGCCTCCTAGAAGGTGCCGCGCTCTCTGTCTCTTGCTTGCCAATATGTTGCCGTGTTCCTCTTATTGTTTGGTTTGTTTTGATTTGTTTTTATGATGTTTTGGTGGGTTTTCGGAATGTTTTGGTGGTGTTTTAGAATGTTTTGTTTTCTCTTGTGTTGTTTATATTGTCTTGGCAGGTTTTGGAATGTTTGGATTCGTTTTGGCGGGTTTTCAAATATTTTGGCGGGTATTTGGAATGTTTTGGTTTGCTTTCATTTGTTTTGATTATGTTTTGGCAAGTTATTGAAAGTTTTGATCACTTCTGACTGGTTTTCTAGTATTTTGGCATCTTTTCAGAATGTTTTGATGAGTTTTGGCGGGTTCTAAACTACTTTGTCGGGTTTTTGGAATGTTTCGGTTGGTTATGATTTGTTTTTATGATGTTTTGGCCGGATTTCGGAATATTTTGGCTGTTTTTTGGAATGTTTCGGTTGGTTTATGATTTGTTTTTATGATGTTTTGCAAAGTTTTTTGAATGTTTTGATCAGTTCTGGCTGGTTTTCTAATGTTTTGGCATCTTTTCAGAATGTTTTGATGAGTTTTGCGGGTCTAAATCATTTTGGCGGGATTTTGGAATATTTTGGTTGGTTTTGATTTGTTTTGATGATGTTTTGGCGGGATTTCGGAATGTTTTGGTTGGGTTTTAGAATGTTTTGTTTTCTCTTGTGTTGTTTATATTGTCTTGGCAGGTTTTGGAATGTTTGGATTCCTTTTGGCGGGTTTTAAAATCTTTTGGCGGGTATTTGGAATGTTTTTTAACGGGTATTCGTAAGGTTTTGATTAGTTTTGACGGGTTTTGAATTATTTTGGCGGGTTTTTAGAAGATTTAGGTTTGTTTTGATTTGTTTTGATTCTGTTTAGCCCAGTTTTTGATGTGTTTGGATTAGCTTTGGTGGGCTTTATCATGTTTTGTCAGGTTTTTTCGAATGTATTGATCACTTCTGTCTGGTTTTCTATTTTGGCGGGTTTGAAAATATTTTTGGATGAGTTTTGGCGGGTTTGAAAATATTTTGGCGGGTATTTGGAATGTTTTGGGTTGCTTTCATTTGTTTTGATTATGTTTTGGCAAGTTATTGAAAGTTTGGATCACTTCTGACTGGTTTTCTAGTATTTTGGCATCTTTTCAGAATGTTTTGATGAGTTTTGGCGGGTTCTAAACTACTTTGTCGGGTTTTTGGAATGTTTCGGTTGGTTATGATTTGTTTTTATGATGTTTTGGCCGGATTTCGGAATATTTTGGCTGGTTTTTGGAATGTTTCGGTTGGTTTATGATTTGTTTTTATGATGTTTTGCAAAGTTTTTTGAATGTTTTGATCAGTTCTGGCTGGTTTTCTAATGTTTTGGCATCTTTTCAGAATGTTTTGATGAGTTTTGCGGGTCTAAATCATTTTGGCGGGATTTTGGAATATTTTGGTTGGTTTTGATTTGTTTTGATGATGTTTTGGCGGGATTTCGGAATGTTTTGGTTGGGTTTTAGAATGTTTTGTTTTCTCTTGTGTTGTTTATATTGTCTTGGCAGGTTTTGGAATGTTTGGATTCCTTTTGGCGGGTTTTAAAATCTTTTGGCGGGTATTTGGAATGTTTTTTAACGGGTATTCGTAAGGTTTTGATTAGTTTTGACGGGTTTTGAATTATTTTGGCGGGTTTTTAGAAGATTTAGGTTTGTTTTGATTTGTTTTGATTCTGTTTAGCCCAGTTTTTGATGTGTTTGGATTAGCTTTGGTGGGCTTTATCATGTTTTGTGAGGTTTTTTCGAATGTATTGATCACTTCTGTCTGGTTTTCTATTTTGGCGGGTTTGAAAATATTTTTGGATGAGTTTTGGCGGGTTTGAAAATATTTTGGCGGGTATTTGGAATGTTTTGGGTTGCTTTCATTTGTTTTGATTATGTTTTGGCAAGTTATTGAAAGTTTGGATCACTTCTTACTTGTTTTCTAGTATTTTGGCATCTTTTCAGAATGTTTTGGTGAGTTTTGGCGGGTTCTAAACTACTTTGTCGGGTTTTTGGAATGTTTCGGTTGGTTATGATTTGTTTTTATGATGTTTTGGCCGGATTTCGGAATATTTTGGCTGGTTTTTGGAATGTTTCGGTTGGTTTATGATTTGTTTTTATGATGTTTTGCAAAGTTTTTTGAATGTTTTGATCAGTTCTGGCTGGTTTTCTAATGTTTTGGCATCTTTTCAGAATGTTTTGATGAGTTTTGCGGGTCTAAATAATTTTGGCGGGTTTTTGGAATATTTTGGTTGGTTTTGATTTGTTTTGATGATGTTTTGGCGGGTTTTCGGAATGTTTTGGTTGGCTTTTAGAATGTTTTGTATTCTCTTGAGTTGTTTTTATTGTCTTGGCAGGTTTTGGAATGTTTGGATTCATTTTCGCGTGTTTTAAAATCTTTTGGCGGGTATTTGGAATGTTTTTTAACGGGTATTCGGAAGGTTTTGATTAGTTTTGACGGGTTTTGAATTATTTTGGCGGGTTTTTAGAAGATTTAGGTTTGTTTTGATTTGTTTTGATTCTGTTTAGCCCAGTTTTTGATGTGTTTGGATTAGCTTTGGTGGGCTTTATCATGTTTTGTGAGGTTTTTTCGAATGTATTGATCACTTCTGTCTGGTTTTCTATTTTGGCGGGTTTGAAAATATTTTTGGATGAGTTTTGGCGGGTTTGAAAATATTTTGGCTCTTTGCGCAGAGATGACGGTGCCGGTTGCGGTGCGCTCCGGGGCGCTCCTTCTGCGGAAAGACGCCTGGCAGCGGCACTTGGGACAGCTCCGCGTCTCCGTATTCTGTGTTTCTTGCCTTCTGCATCTCAGCAAAATGCTTTCCCACTAGGTCTAGCAAGGAGAAACTGTGGCAGCTGAGTAGATGTAGCCCGGCCCGCCCTTTGAAGTTGACAAGTTCTTGGCATCTCAGAGCCTCAAGGGAAGAGCAAGGTTATCTATGGTAGGCTGGGGCAGAACTAGCAGCAAGCAGAGCAAAGTTGTCCAAGAATAGCTTCCATTGGAATGCTAATGGCAATTGAAGAGGCAGGCCAGTGGCAAGCCACTAGCTTCTAGCAGTTTGAAAGTTGCAGACACAGTGCAGGTGTTGTGCGGCTTCCTTCTTGGCCTCCTAGAAGGTGCCGCGCTCTCTGTCTCTTGCTTGCCAATATGTTGCCGTGTTCCTCTTATTGTTTGGTTTGTTTTGATTTGTTTTTATGATGTTTTGGTGGGTTTTCGGAATGTTTTGGTGGTGTTTTAGAATGTTTTGTTTTCTCTTGTGTTGTTTATATTGTCTTGGCAGGTTTTGGAATGTTTGGATTCGTTTTGGCGGGTTTTCAAATATTTTGGCGGGTATTTGGAATGTTTTGGTTTGCTTTCATTTGTTTTGATTATGTTTTGGCAAGTTATTGAAAGTTTTGATCACTTCAGACTGGTTTTCTAGTATTTTGGCATCTTTTCAGAATGTTTTGATGAGTTTTGGCGGGTTCTAAACTACTTTGTCGGGTTTTTGGAATGTTTCGGTTGGTTATGACTTGTTTTTATGATGTTTTGCCTAGTTTTTTGAATGTTTTGATCAGTTCAGGCTGGTTTTCTAATGTTTTGGCATCTTTTCAGAATGTTTTGATGAGTTTTGCGGGTCTAAATCATTTTGGCGGGTTTTTGGAATATTTTGGTTGGTTTTGATTTGTTTTGATGATGTTTTGGCGGGTTTTCGGAATGTTTTGGTTGGGTTTTAGAATGTTTTGTTTTCTCTTGTGTTGTTTATATTGTCTTGGCAGGTTTTGGAATGTTTGGATTCCTTTTGGCGGGTTTTAAAATATTTTGGCAGGTATTTGGAATGTTTTGGCGGGTATTCGGAAGGTTTTGATTAGTTTTGACGGGTTTTGAAATATTTTGGCAGGTTTTTAGAAGGTTTAGATTTGTTTTGATTTGTTTTGATTATGTTTAGCCCAGTTTTTGGTGTGTTTGGATTAGCTTTGGTGGGCTTTATCATGTTTTGTGAGGTTTTTTCGAATGTATTGATCACTTCTGTCTGGTTTTCTATTTTGGCGGGTTTGAAAATATTTTTGGATTAGTTTTGGCGGGTTTGAAAATATTTTGGCTCTTTGCGCAGAGATGACGGTGCCGGTTGCGGTGCGCTCCGGGGCGCTCCTTCTGCGGAAAGACGCCTGGCAGCGGCACTTGGGACAGCTCCGCGTCTCCGTATTCTGTGTTTCTTGCCTTCTGCATCTCAGCAAAATGCTTTCCCACTAGGTCTAGCAAGGAGAAACTGTGGCATCTGAGTAGATGTAGCCCGGCCCACCCTTTGAAGTTGACAAGTTCTTGGCATCTCAGAACCTCAAGGGAAGAGCAAGGTTATCTATGGTAGGCTGGGGCAGAACTAGCAGCAAGCAGAGCAAAGTTGTCCAAGAATAGCTTCCATTGGAATGCTAATGGCAATTGAAGAGGCAGGCCAGTGGCAAGCCACTAGCTTCTAGCAGTTTGAAAGTTGCAGACACAGTGCAGGTGTTGTGCGGCTTCCTTCTTGGCCTCCTAGAAGGTGCCGTGCTCTCTGTCTCTTGCTTGCCAATATGTTGCCGTGTTCCTCTTATTGTTTGGTTTGTTTTGATTTGTTTTTATGATGTTTTGGTGGGTTTTCGGAATGTTTTGGTGGTGTTTTAGAATGTTTTGTTTTCTCTTGTGTTGTTTATATTGTCTTGGCAGGTTTTGGAATGTTTGGATTCCTTTTGGCGGGTTTTCAAATATTTTGGCGGGTATTTGGAATGTTTTGGTTTGCTTTCATTTGTTTTGATTATGTTTTGGCAAGTTATTGAAAGTTTTGATCACTTCAGACTGGTTTTCTAGTATTTTGGCATCTTTTCAGAATGTTTTGATCAGTTTTGGCGGGTTCTAAACTACTTTGTCGGGTTTTTGGAATGTTTTGGTTGGTTTTGACTTGTTTTTATGATGTTTTGCCAAGTTTTTTGAATGTTTTGATCAGTTCAGGCTGGTTTTCTAATGTTTTGGCATCTTTTCAGAATGTTTTGATGAGTTTTGTGGGTCTAAATCATTTTGGCGGGTTTTCGGAATATTTTGGTTGGTTTTGATTTGTTTTGATGATGTTTTGGCGGGTTTTCGGAATGTTTTGGTTGGGTTTTAGAATGTTTTGTATTCTCTTGAATTGTTTTTATTGTGTTGGCAGGTTTTGGAATGTTTGGATTGCTTTTTGCGTGTTTTAAAATCTTTTGGCGGGTATTTGGAATGTTTTTTAACGGGTATTCGGAAGGTTTTGATTAGTTTTGACGGGTTTTGAATTATTTTGGCGGGTTTTTAGAAGGTTTAGGTTTGTTTTGATTTGTTTTGATTCTGTTTAGCCCAGTTTTTGATGTGTTTGGATTAGCTTTGGTGGGCTTTATCATGTTTTGTCAGGTTTTTTCGAATGTATTGATCACTTCTGTCTGGTTTTCTATTTTGGCGGGTTTGAAAATATTTTTGGATGAGTTTTGGCGGGTTTGAAAATATTTTGGCTCTTTGCGCAGAGATGACGGTGCCGGTTGCGGTGCGCTCCGGGGCGCTCCTTCTGCGGAAAGACGCCTGGCAGCGGCACTTGGGACAGCTCCGCGTCTCCGTATTCTGTGTTTCTTGCCTTCTGCATCTCAGCAAAATGCTTTCCCACTAGGTCTAGCAAGGAGAAACTGTGGCATCTGAGTAGATGTAGCCCGGCCCGCCCTTTGAAGTTGACAAGTTCTTGGCATCTCAGAGCCTCAAGGGAAGAGCAAGGTTATCTATGGTAGGCTGGGGCAGAACTAGCAGCAAGCAGAGCAAAGTTGTCCAAGAATAGCTTCCATTGGAATGCTAATGGCAATTGAAGAGGCAGGCCAGTGGCAAGCCACTAGCTTCTAGCAGTTTGAAAGTTGCAGACACAGTGCAGGTGTTGTGCGGCTTCCTTCTTGGCCTCCTAGAAGGTGCCGCGCTCTCTGTCTCTTGCTTGCCAATATGTTGCCGTGTTCCTCTTATTGTTTGGTTTGTTTTGATTTGTTTTTATGATGTTTTGGTGGTGTTTTAGAATGTTTTGTTTTCTCTTGTGTTGTTTATATTGTCTTGGCCGGTTTTGGAATGTTTGGATTCCTTTTGGCGGGTTTTCAAATCTTTTGGCGGGTATTTGGAATGTTTTGGTTTGCTTTCATTTGTTTTGATTATGTTTTGGCAAGTTATTGAAAGTTTCGATCACTTCTTACTGGTTTTCTAGTATTTTGGCATCTTTTCAGAATGTTTTGATGAGTTTTGGCGGGTTCTAAACTACTTTGTCGGGTTTTTGGAATGTTTCGGTTGGTTATGATTTGTTTTTATGATGTTTTGGCCGGATTTCGGAATATTTTGGCTGGTTTTTGGAATGTTTCGGTTGGTTTATGATTTGTTTTTATGATGTTTTGCAAAGTTTTTTGAATGTTTTGATCAGTTCTGGCTGGTTTTCTAATGTTTTGGCATCTTTTCAGAATGTTTTGATGAGTTTTGCGGGTCTAAATCATTTTGGCGGGATTTTGGAATATTTTGGTTGGTTTTGATTTGTTTTGATGATGTTTTGGCGGGATTTCGGAATGTTTTGGTTGGGTTTTAGAATGTTTTGTTTTCTCTTGTGTTGTTTATATTGTCTTGGCAGGTTTTGGAATGTTTGGATTCCTTTTGGCGGGTTTTAAAATCTTTTGGCGGGTATTTGGAATGTTTTTTAACGGGTATTCGGAAGGTTTTGATTAGTTTTGACGGGTTTTGAATTATTTTGGCGGGTTTTTAGAAGATTTAGGTTTGTTTTGATTTGTTTTGATTCTGTTTAACCCAGTTTTTGATGTGTTTGGATTAGCTTTGGTGGGCTTTATCATGTTTTGTGAGGTTTTTTCGAATGTATTGATCACTTCTCTCTGGTTTTCTATTTTGGCGGGTTTGAAAATATTTTTGGATGAGTTTTGGCGGGTTTGAAAATATTTTGGCGGGTATTTGGAATGTTTTGGGTTGCTTTCATTTGTTTTGATTATGTTTTGGCAAGTTATTGAAAGTTTGGATCACTTCTTACTGGTTTTCTAGTATTTTGGCATCTTTTCAGAATGTTTTGATGAGTTTTGGCGGGTTCTAAACTACTTTGTCGGGTTTTTGGAATGTTTCGGTTGGTTATGATTTGTTTTTATGATGTTTTGGCCGGATTTCGGAATATTTTGGCTGGTTTTTAGAATGTTTCGGTTGGTTTATGATTTGTTTTTATGATGTTTTGCAAAGTTTTTTGAATGTTTTGATCAGTTCTGGCTGGTTTTCTAATGTTTTGGCATCTTTTCAGAATGTTTTGATGAGTTTTGCGGGTCTAAATAATTTTGGCGGGTTTTTGGAATATTTTGGTTGGTTTTGATTTGTTTTGATGATGTTTTGGCGGGTTTTCGGAATGTTTTGGTTGGCTTTTAGAATGTTTTGTATTCTCTTGAGTTGTTTTTATTGTGTTGGCAGGTTTTGGAATGTTTGGATTCATTTTCGCGTGTTTTAAAATCTTTTGGCGGGTATTTGGAATGTTTTTTAACGGGTATTCGGAAGGTTTTGATTAGTTTTGACGGGTTTTGAATTATTTTGGCGGGTTTTTAGAAGATTTAGGTTTGTTTTGATTTGTTTTGATTCTGTTTAGCCCAGTTTTTGATGTGTTTGGATTAGCTTTGGTGGGCTTTATCATGTTTTGTGAGGTTTTTTCGAATGTATTGATCACTTCTGTCTGGTTTTCTATTTTGGCGGGTTTGAAAATAGTTTTGGATGAGTTTTGGCGGGTTTGAAAATATTTTGGCTCTTTGCGCAGAGATGACGGTGCCGGTTGCGGTGCGCTGCGGGGCGCTCCTTCTGCGGAAAGACGCCTGGCAGCGGCACTTGGGACAGCTCCGCGTCTCCGTATTCTGTGTTTCTTGCCTTCTGCATCTCAGCAAAATGCTTTCCCACTAGGTCTAGCAAGGAGAAACTGTGGCATCTGAGTAGATGTAGCCCGGCCCGCCCTTTGAAGTTGACAAGTTCTTGGCATCTCAGAGCCTCAAGGGAAGAGCAAGGTTATCTATGGTAGGCTGGGGCAGAACTAGCAGCAAGCAGAGCAAAGTTGTCCAAGAATAGCTTCCATTGGAATGCTAATGGCAATTGAAGAGGCAGGCCAGTGGCAAGCCACTAGCTTCTAGCAGTTTGAAAGTTGCAGACACAGTGCAGGTGTTGTGCGATTTCCTTCTTGGCCTCCTAGAAGGTGCCGCGCTCTCTGTCTCTTGCTTGCCAATATGTTGCCGTGTTCCTCTTATTGTTTGGTTTGTTTTGATTTGTTTTTATGATGTTTTGGCGGGTTTTCGGAATGTTTTGGTGGTGTTTCAGAATGTTTTGTTTTCTCTTGTATTGTTTATATTGTCTTGGCAGGTTTTGGAATGTTTGGATTTGTTTTGGCGGGTTTTAAAATATTTTGGCGGGTATTTGGAATGTTTTGGGTTGCTTTCATTTGTTTTGATTATGTTTTGGCAAGTTATTGAAAGTTTCGATCACTTCAGACTGGTTTTCTAGTATTTTGGCATCTTTTCAGAATGTTTTGATCAGTTTTGGCGGGTTCTAAACTATTTTGTCGGGTTTTTGGAATGTTTTGGTTGGTTTTGATTTGTTTTATGATGCATTGCCAAGTTTTTTGAATGTTTTGATCAGTTCTGGCTGGTTTTCTAATGTTTTGGCATCTTTTCAGAATGTTTTGATGAGTTTTGCGGGTCTAAATAATTTTGGCGGGTTTTCGGAATGTTTTGGTTGGTTTTGATTTGTTTTTATGATGTTTTGTCGGGTTTTTGGAATGTTTTGGTTGGTTTTGAGTCGTTTTTATTTTGATTTTGCGGGTTTTCAGAATGTTTTGTTTGGTTTTGATTTCTTTTAAATATTATTTTGTGGGTTTTGGAATGTTTTGATTTGTTTTGTCTAGTTTAAAATATTTTGGCATGTATTTGGAAGGTTTTGTTTGTTTTCATTTTTTTTTGGTTATGTTTTGGCAAGGTTTTTTTTTGGTTTGATCAGTTCTGGCTGGGTTTCTAATATGTTGGCCGATTTTCAGAATGTTTTGATCAGTTTTGGCGAGTTTTAAGATATTTTAGAGGTTGTTTATAATATTGTGGTTTCTTTAGATTGTTTTTACTATATTTTGGCGGGTTTTTTTGAATGTTTCGATCACTTCTGGCTGGTTTTATATTTTGGCGTGTTTTTAGAATTTTTAATATTTTGGCTCTTCTCGCAGAGATTATGGTGCCAGTTTCGGGGCGCTTCGTGGCGCTTCTGTGGCATGACGCCTGGCAGTAGTACTTATGTTCTAATGCTCTGTATCCAGGTGCAATGTGCCTCCAGACGCCACTGTGTCTACTTTGACAGTGCCACGTGCCTCCTGTAAACTGACATCAGGAACATAGGCACATGAGTTTTTTTTTCCCAGGGAAAATGGTCGCGTCCCTGTCCATGGGAAAGAGTTCTGGAGTCAATGGCTGCCTGCTGAAATTCCAAAGATCACAGGATGCCTCCCAGATGCAGCTGCCACCAAATGCAACCTTGGCTGTGTTGCAGTCCATTTTGGGAGGGGGCACCCCGGGGAGTTACCGGAGGGCCCCCTAGGCTGTGAGTGCACTGGCAGCAGCAGGCAGGCAAGGAGATTCCACAGGGATTCTGAGGGTGCAGATTAAATGAGGGTTTATTGGGGGTCCCATCCCCGGGAACAGCACGGTTTCTGAGGGAAAAAGGGGGAAGGGGGAGGGGGAAGGAGGGGGAGCCTAGGGGAGGGAAGGGCCAACAGGGTAGGAAGGCGAAGAGGGAGGAAAGGATAAGAGAGCAACTGGTCTCACTCGCACGGTTTATAAGGCAGATTGAAAGTGGGCACGGAATGAGACTTGGATTACAGATACAGGATGCCAAAGGATTACAGATACGGGATGCTCCAGGACAGGACCACAGGCTTGGGATAGACAATAACTTTTGGAGGGGTGAGACAGAGAATACCATTTAAATAAAATGCAATACTACATGGATGGTTTGACAGTGCCAAGTGTCTCCTGCAAATTGACATCAGGAACCTGGACTGGTAAGTTTTGTTTCCCAGTTAAAAGGGCCAGCAGTTGTGTAAAACGGCCAGTGGCAGGGAGTGGCCTGCTGCCTGCTGAAATTCCAAAGGTAGCAGGATGCCGCCAGGACACAAAGTGCAAACATCAGCAAGTCTGGCTGGTATGACAGTAACACGTGCCTCCTGCGAACTATCAGGAAACTGGGCGGATGAGTTTTATTTCCCAGGGAAAAGGGCCAGCATTTGGGCCCAACCACCAGTGGCCCAGACAGGCCGGATGCCTGCTGAAATTCCAAAAGTCGCAGGATGCCACCCAGACCAATGTGCCACCATCAGCAATGGTGGCTGGTTTGAAAGATCCAAGTGCCTCCTGCAAACTGACATCAGGTACCTGGCCTGGTGAGTTTTGTTTCCCAGGGAAAAGGGTCAGGGTTCATGTTGAGGGGCAAGGGGCATGGAATGGACAACTGCCTGCTGAAATTCCAAAGGTGGCAGGATGCATCTCAGACGCAAGGTGCCACCAGAGGCAACTGCGGCTGGACTGACAGTGTCACGTGCCTCCTGCAAACGGACATCAAGAACCAGGGATGATCAGTTTTGTTCCCCAGCCAAAAGGTCCACTGTTTTTTGCAAGGTGCCAATGGCGCAGGATGGCAGGCTGCCTCCAGAAATTCCGAATGTCGCATGATGCCTCCCAGACGAAGGTACCAACATGAGCAACTGTGGCTGGTTTGACAGTGCCAAGTGCCTCCTGCAAACTGACATCAGGCATCTGGCCTGGTCAGATTTGTTTCCCAGGCAAAAGGCCCAGTGTTCGTTTGCAGGTGACAGTGGCCCAGAGTGGCTGACTGACTACCAAAATTCCGAACATCGCAGGATGCCTCCGAGCGGCAAGCTGCCAGAAAATGCAACTGTGGCTGATTTTTACAGTGAAAAGTGCCTCCTGCAAACTGACAACAGGAACCTGGCCTGGTGACTTTTGTTTCTCTGGGGAAAGGCCATGGTTCGTGTCCAGTGCCCGGGGGCCTGGAGTGGCCGGCTGCCTGCTGAAATTCCGCACGGATGAGGATACATCCCAGATGCAAGTTGCCCCCACAGGCAACTGTGGCTGGTTTGACAGTGCCAAGTGCCACCTCTAAACTGACATCAGGAACCTGGCCTGGTGACTTTTATTTCTCTGGGTAAAGGCCATCATTCGTGTCCAGTGCCCCGTGGCCTGGAGTGGCCGGCTGCCTGCTGAAATTCCTCACGGTTGAGGATACCTCCCAGATGAAAAATGCCCCCACAGGCAACTGTGGCTGGTTTGACAGTGCCAAGTGCCTCCTGCAAACTGACATCAGGAACCTGGCCTGGTGACTTTTGTTTCTCTGGGGAATGGCCATCATTCTTGTTTGGGGCACGGTGGCCCGGAGTGGCCAGCTACCTGCTGAAATTCCAAACGGATCAGGATACCTCCCAGACCGAAAGTACCACCAGAGGCAACTGTGGTTGGTCTGACAGTGCCAAGTGCCTCCTGCAAACTGACATCAGGAACCTGGCCTGGTGACTTTTGTTTCTCTGGGGAAAGGCCATCATTCTTGTCCGGGGCCCAGTGCGGCCGGAGTGGCCGGATGCCTGCTGAAATTCCACACAGTTGAGGATGTCTCCTAGATGAAAAATGCCCCCAGAGGCAACTGCGTCTAGTTTGACAGCGACAAGTGCCTCCTGCCAACTGACATCAGGAACCTGGCCTGGTGACTTTTGTTTCTCTGGGAAAAGGCCATGGTTCATGTCCAGGGCCTTGTGGCCAGGAGTGGCCGGCTGCCTGCTGAAATTCCACATGGATCAGGATGCCTCCCAGATGAAAACTGCCCCTACAGGCAACTGCGGCGGGTTTGACAGTGCCAAGTGCCTCCTGCAAACTGACATCAGGCACCTGGCCTGGTGACTTTTGTTTCTCTGGGGAAAGGCCTTCATTCTTGTCCAGTGCCCGGTGTACTGGAGTGGCCGGATGCCTGCTGAAATTCCGCACGGATGAGGATACCTCCCAGATGCAAGGAGCCCCCACAGGCAACTGCGTCAGGTTTGACAGTGCCAAGTGCCTCCTGCAAACTGACATCAGTAACCTGGCCTGGTGACTTTTGTTTCTCTGGGGAAAGGCCATGCTTCATGTCCATGGCCTGGTGGCCCGGAGTGGCCGGCTGCCTGCTGAAATTCCGCATGGATCAGGATGCCTGCCTCATGAAAAATGCCCCCACAGGCAACCGTGGCTGGTTTGACAGTGCCAAGTGCCTCCTGCAAACTGACATCAGGAACCTGGCCTGGTGACTTTTGTTTCTCAGGGGAATGGACATGGCTCATGTCCAGGGCCTGGCAGCCCGGAGTGGCCTGGTGCCTGCTGAAATTCCGCATGGATCAGGATGCCTCCCAGATGAAAAATGCCCCCACTGGCAACTGCGTCTAGTTGGACAGTGCCAAGTGCCTCCTGCAAACTGACATCAGGAACCTGGCCTGGTGACTTTTGTTTCTCTGATGAAAGGCCATCATTCTTGTCCGGGGCACGGTGGCCCGGAGTGGCTGGCTGCCTGCTGAAATTCCGCACGGTTGAGGATACCTCCCAGATGCAAGGGGGACCCACAGACAACTGTGGCTGGTTTGACAGTGCCAAGTGCCTCCTGCAAACTGACATCAGGAACCTGGCCTGGTGACTTTTGTTTCTCTGGGGAAAGGCCAACATTCTTGTCTAGGGCCTGGTGGCCCGGAGTCGCCGGCTGCCTGCTGAAATTCCGCATGAATCAGGACGCCTCCCAGATGAAAATTGCTCCCACAGGCAACTGCGTCTGGTTTGACAGTGCCAAGTGCCTCCTGCAAACTGACATCAGGAACCTGGCCTGGTGACTTTTGTTTCTCTGGGGAAAAGCCATGGTTCATGTCCAGGGCCTGGTGGCCCGGAGTGGCTGGCTGCCTGCTGAAATTCCGCATGGATCAGGATGCCTCCCACATGAAAAATGCCCCCACAGGCAACTGCGGCGGGTTTGACAGTGCCAAGTGCCTCCTGCAAACTGACATCAGGAACCTGGCCTGGTGACTTTTGTTTCTCTGGGGAAAGGCCATGGTTCATGTCCACGGCCTGGGGGCTCGGAGTGGCCGGCTGCCTGCTGAAATTCCGCATGGATCAGGATGCCTCCCACATGAAAAATTCCCCCACAGGCAACTGCGGCTGGTTTGACAGTGCCAAGTGCCTCCTGCAAACTGACATCAGGAACCTGGCCTGGTGACTTTTGTTTCTCTGTGGAAAGGCCATCATTCTTTTCCGGGGTACGGTGGCCCGGAGTGGCCGGCTGCCTGCTGAAATTCCGCACGGATCAGGATGCCTCCCAGACCGAAAGTACCACCCAAGGTAAATGTGGCTGGTTTGACAGTGCCAAGTGCCTCCTGCAAACTGACAACAGGAACCTGGCCTGGTGACTTTTGTTTCTCTGGGGAAAGGCCATGGTTCGTGTCCAGTGCCCGGGGGCCTGGAGTGGCCGGCTGCCTGCTGAAATTCCGCACGGATGAGGATACATCCCAGATGCAAGATGCCCCCACAGGCAACTGTGGCTGGTTTGACAGTGCCAAGTGCCACCTCTAAACTGACATCAGGAACCTGGCCTGGTGACTTTTATTTCTCTGGGTAAAGGCCATCATTCGTGTCCAGTGCCCCGTGGCCTGGAGTGGCCGGCTGCCTGCTGAAATTCCTCACGGTTGAGGATACCTCCCAGATGAAAAATGCCCCCACAGGCAACTGTGGCTGGTTTGACAGTGCCAAGTGCCTCCTGCAAACTGACATCAGGAACCTGGCCTGGTGACTTTTGTTTCTCTGGGGAATGGCCATCATTCTTGTTTGGGGCACGGTGGCCCGGAGTGGCCAGCTACCTGCTGAAATTCCAAACGGATCAGGATGCCTCCCAGACCGAAAGTACCACCAGAGGCAACTGTGGTTGGTCTGACAGTGCCAAGTGCCTCCTGCAAACTGACATCAGGAACCTGGCCTGGTGACTTTTGTTTCTCTGGGGAAAGGCCATCATTCTTGTCCGGGGCCCAGTGCGGCCGGAGTGGCCGGATGCCTGCTGAAATTCCACACAGTTGAGGATGTCTCCTAGATGAAAAATGCCCCCAGAGGCAACTGCGTCTAGTTTGACAGCGACAAGTGCCTCCTGCAAACTGACATCAGGAACCTGGCCTGGTGACTTTTGTTTCTCTGGGAAAAGGCCATGGTTCATGTCCAGGGCCTTGTGGCCAGGAGTGGCCGGCTGCCTGCTGAAATTCCACATGGATCAGGATGCCTCCCAGATGAAAACTGCCCCTACAGGCAACTGCGGCGGGTTTGACAGTGCCAAGTGCCTCCTGCAAACTGACATCAGGCACCTGGCCTGGTGACTTTTGTTTCTCTGGGGAAAGGCCTTCATTCTTGTCCAGTGCCCGGTGTACTGGAGTGGCCGGATGCCTGCTGAAATTCCGCACGGATGAGGATACCTCCCAGATGCAAGGAGCCCCCACAGGCAACTGCGTCAGGTTTGACAGTGCCAAGTGCCTCCTGCAAACTGACATCAGGAACCTGGCCTGGTGACTTTTGTTTCTCTGGGGAAAGGCCATGCTTCATGTCCATGGCCTGGTGGCCCGGAGTGGCCGGCTGCCTGCTGAAATTCCGCATGGATCAGGATGCCTGCCTCATGAAAAATGCCCCCACAGGCAACCGTGGCTGGTTTGACAGTGCCAAGTGCCTCCTGCAAACTGACATCAGGAACCTGGCCTGGTGACTTTTGTTTCTCAGGGGAATGGACATGGCTCATGTCCAGGGCCTGGCAGCCCGGAGTGGCCTGGTGCCTGCTGAAATTCCGCATGGATCAGGATGCCTCCCAGATGAAAAATGCCCCCACTGGCAACTGCGTCTAGTTGGACAGTGCCAAGTGCCTCCTGCAAACTGACATCAGGAACCTGGCCTGGTGACTTTTGTTTCTCTGATGAAAGGCCAACATTCTTGTCCGGGGCACGGTGGCCCGGAGTGGCTGGCTGCCTGCTGAAATTCCGCACGGTTGAGGATACCTCCCAGATGCAAGGGGGACCCACAGACAACTGTGGCTGGTTTGACAGTGCCAAGTGCCTCCTGCAAACTGACATCAGGAACCTGGCCTGGTGACTTTTGTTTCTCTGGGGAAAGGCCAACATTCTTGTCTAGGGCCTGGTGGCCCGGAGTCGCCGGCTGCCTGCTGAAATTCCGCATGAATCAGGACGCCTCCCAGATGAAAATTGCTCCCACAGGCAACTGCGTCTGGTTTGACAGTGCCAAGTGCCTCCTGCAAACTGACATCAGGAACCTGGCCTGGTGACTTTTGTTTCTCTGGGGAAAAGCCATGGTTCATGTCCAGGGCCTGGTGGCCCGGAGTGGCTGGCTGCCTGCTGAAATTCCGCATGGATCAGGATGCCTCCCACATGAAAAATGCCCCCACAGGCAACTGCGGCGGGTTTGACAGTGCCAAGTGCCTCCTGCAAACTGACATCAGGAACCTGGCCTGGTGACTTTTGTTTCTCTGGGGAAAGGCCATGGTTCATGTCCACGGCCTGGGGGCTCGGAGTGGCCGGCTGCCTGCTGAAATTCCGCATGGATCAGGATGCCTCCCACATGAAAAATTCCCCCACAGGCAACTGCGGCTGGTTTGACAGTGCCAAGTGCCTCCTGCAAACTGACATCAGGAACCTGGCCTGGTGACTTTTGTTTCTCTGTGGAAAGGCCATCATTCTTTTCCGGGGTACGGTGGCCCGGAGTGGCCGGCTGCCTGCTGAAATTCCAAACGGATCAGGATGCCTCCCAGATGAAAGGTGCCACCACAGCCAACTGTGTCTGGTTTGACAGTGCCAAGTGCCTCCTGCAAACTGACATCAGGAACCTGGCCTGGTGACTTTTATTTCTCTGGGTAAAGGCCATCATTCGTGTCCAGTGCCCCGTGGCCTGGAGTGGCCGGCTGCCTGCTGAAATTCCTCACGGTTGAGGATACCTCCCAGATGAAAAATGCCCCCACAGGTAACTGTGGCTGGTTTGACAGTGCCAAGTGCCTCCTGCAAACTGACATCAGGAACCTGGCCTGGTGACTTTTGTTTCTCTGGGGAATGGCCATCATTCTTGTTTGGGGCACGGTGGCCTGGAGTGGCCGGCTACCTGCTGAAATTCCAAACGGATCAGGATACCTCCCAGACCGAAAGTACCACCAGAGGCAACTGTGGCTGGTTTGACAGTGCCAAGTGCCTCCTGCAAACTGACATCAGGAACCTGGCCTGGTGACTTTTGTTCCTCTGGGGAAAGGCCATCATTCTTGTCCGGGGCCCAGAGCGGCCGGAGTGGCCGGATGCCTGCTGAAATTCCACACAGTTGAGGATGTCTCCTAGATGAAAAATGCCCCCAGAGGCAACTGCGTCTAGTTTGACAGCGACAAGTGCCTCCTGCAAACTGACATCAGGAACCTGGCCTGGTGACTGTTGTTTCTCTGGGAAAAGGCCATGGTTCATGTCCAGGGCCTTGTGGCCAGGAGTGGCCGGCTGCCTGCTGAAATTCCACATGGATCAGGATGCCTCCCAGATGAAAACTGCCCCTACAGGCAACTGCGGCGGGTTTGACAGTGCCAAGTGCCTCCTGCAAACTGACATCAGGAACCTGGCCTGGTGACTTTTGTTTCTCTGGGGAAAGGCCTTCATTCTTGTCCAGTGCCCGGTGTACTATAGTGGCCGGATGCCTGCTGAAATTCCGCACGGATGAGGATACCTCCCAGATGCAAGGAGCCCCCACAGGCAACTGCGTCAGGTTTGACAGTGCCAAGTGCCTCCTGCAAACTGACATCAGTAACCTGGCCTGGTGACTTTTGTTTCTCTGGGGAAAGGCCATGGTTCATGTCCAGGGCCTGGTGGCCCGGAGTGGCCGGCTGCCTGCTGAAATTCCGCATGGATCAGGATGCCTCCCACATGAAAAATGCCCCCACAGGCAACTGCGGCTGGTTTGACAGTGCCAAGTGCCTCCTGCAAACTGACACCAGGAACCAGGCCTGGTGACTTTTGTTTCTCTGGGGAAAGGCCAACATCCTTTTCTAGGTCCCGGTGGCCCGGAGTCGCCGGCTGCCTGCTGAAATTCCGCACGGATCAGGATGCCTCCCAGACCGAAAGTACCACCCAAGGCAACTGTGGCTGGTTTGACAGTGCCAATTGCCTCCTGCAAACTGACATCAGGAACCTGGCCTGGTGACTTTTGTTTCTCTGGGGAAAGGCCATCATTCGTGTCCAGTGCCCCGCTGCCTGCAGTGGCCGGCTGCCTGCTGAAATTCCTCACGGTTGAGGATACCTCCCAGATGCAAGGTGCCCCAGAGGCAACTGCGGCTGGTTTGACAGTGCCAAGTGCCTCCTGCAAACTGACATCAGGAACCTGGCCTGGTGACTTTTGTTTCTCTGGGGAAAGGCATTCATTCTTGTCCAGTTCCCGGTGTTCTGGAGTGGCCGGATGCCTGCTGTAATTCCGCACGGATGAGGATACCTCCCAGATGAAAAATGCCCCCACTGGCAACTGCGTCTAGTTGGACAGTGCCAAGTGCCTCCTGCAAACTGACATCAGGAACCTGGCCTGATGACTTTTGTTTCTCTGGGGAAAGGCCATGGTTCATGTCCATGGCCTGGTGGCCCGGAGTGGCCGGCTGCCTGCTGAAATTCCGCATGGATCAGGATGCCTGCCTCATGAAAAATGCCCCCAGAGGCAAATGTGGCTGGTTTGACAGTGCCAAGTGCCTCCTGCAAACTGACATCAGGAACCTGGCCTGGTGACTTTTGTTTCTCAGGGGAATGGACATGGCTCATGTCCAGGGCCTGGTGGCCCGGAGTGGCCTGGTGCCTGCTGAAATTCCGCATGGATCAGGATGCCTCCCAGATGAAAAATGACCCCAGAGGCAACTGCGTCTGGTTTGACAGTGCCAAGTGCCTCCTGCAAAATGACATCAGGAACTTGGCCTGGTGACTTTTGTTTCTCTGATGAAAGGCCAACATTCTTGTCCGGGGCACGGTGGCCCGGAGTGGCTGGCTGCCTGCTGAAATTCCGCACGGTTGAGGATACCTCCCAGATGCAAGGGGGACCCACAGCCAACTGTGTCTGGTTTGACAGTGCCAAGTGCCTCCTGCAAACTGACATCAGGAACCTGGCCTGGTGACTTTTATTTCTCTGGGTAAAGGCCATCATTCGTGTCCAGTGCCCCGTGGCCTGGAGTGGCCGGCTGCCTGCTGAAATTCCTCACGGTTGAGGATACCTCCCAGATGAAAAATGCCCCCACAGGTAACTGTGGCTGGTTTGACAGTGCCAAGTGCCTCCTGCAAACTGACATCAGGAACCTGGCCTGGTGACTTTTGTTTCTCTGGGGAATGGCCATCATTCTTGTTTGGGGCACGGTGGCCTGGAGTGGCCGGCTACCTGCTGAAATTCCAAACGGATCAGGATACCTCCCAGACCGAAAGTACCACCAGAGGCAACTGTGGCTGGTTTGACAGTGCCAAGTGCCTCCTGCAAACTGACATCAGGAACCTGGCCTGGTGACTTTTGTTCCTCTGGGGAAAGGCCATCATTCTTGTCCGGGGCCCAGAGCGGCCGGAGTGGCCGGATGCCTGCTGAAATTCCACACAGTTGAGGATGTCTCCTAGATGAAAAATGCCCCCAGAGGCAACTGCGTCTAGTTTGACAGCGACAAGTGCCTCCTGCAAACTGACATCAGGAACCTGGCCTGGTGACTGTTGTTTCTCTGGGAAAAGGCCATGGTTCATGTCCAGGGCCTTGTGGCCAGGAGTGGCCGGCTGCCTGCTGAAATTCCACATGGATCAGGATGCCTCCCAGATGAAAACTGCCCCTACAGGCAACTGCGGCGGGTTTGACAGTGCCAAGTGCCTCCTGCAAACTGACATCAGGAACCTGGCCTGGTGACTTTTGTTTCTCTGGGGAAAGGCCTTCATTCTTGTCCAGTGCCCGGTGTACTATAGTGGCCGGATGCCTGCTGAAATTCCGCACGGATGAGGATACCTCCCAGATGCAAGGAGCCCCCACAGGCAACTGCGTCAGGTTTGACAGTGCCAAGTGCCTCCTGCAAACTGACATCAGTAACCTGGCCTGGTGACTTTTGTTTCTCTGGGGAAAGGCCATGGTTCATGTCCAGGGCCTGGTGGCCCGGAGTGGCCGGCTGCCTGCTGAAATTCCGCATGGATCAGGATGCCTCCCACATGAAAAATGCCCCCACAGGCAACTGCGGCTGGTTTGACAGTGCCAAGTGCCTCCTGCAAACTGACACCAGGAACCAGGCCTGGTGACTTTTGTTTCTCTGGGGAAAGGCCAACATCCTTTTCTAGGTCCCGGTGGCCCGGAGTCGCCGGCTGCCTGCTGAAATTCCGCACGGATCAGGATGCCTCCCAGACCGAAAGTACCACCCAAGGCAACTGTGGCTGGTTTGACAGTGCCAATTGCCTCCTGCAAACTGACATCAGGAACCTGGCCTGGTGACTTTTGTTTCTCTGGGGAAAGGCCATCATTCGTGTCCAGTGCCCCGCTGCCTGCAGTGGCCGGCTGCCTGCTGAAATTCCTCACGGTTGAGGATACCTCCCAGATGCAAGGTGCCCCAGAGGCAACTGCGGCTGGTTTGACAGTGCCAAGTGCCTCCTGCAAACTGACATCAGGAACCTGGCCTGGTGACTTTTGTTTCTCTGGGGAAAGGCATTCATTCTTGTCCAGTTCCCGGTGTTCTGGAGTGGCCGGATGCCTGCTGTAATTCCGCACGGATGAGGATACCTCCCAGATGAAAAATGCCCCCACTGGCAACTGCGTCTAGTTGGACAGTGCCAAGTGCCTCCTGCAAACTGACATCAGGAACCTGGCCTGATGACTTTTGTTTCTCTGGGGAAAGGCCATGGTTCATGTCCAGGGCCCGGGGGCCCGGAGTGGCCGGCTGCCTGCTGAAATTCCGCATGGATCAGGATGCCTGCCTCATGAAAAATGCCCCCAGAGGCAAATGTGGCTGGTTTGACAGTGCCAAGTGCCTCCTGCAAACTGACATCAGGAACCTGGCCTGGTGACTTTTGTTTCTCAGGGGAATGGACATGGCTCATGTCCAGGGCATGGTGGCCCGGAGTGGCCTGGTGCCTGCTGAAATTCCGCATGGATCAGGATGCCTCCCAGATGAAAAATGACCCCAGAGGCAACTGCGTCTGGTTTGACAGTGCCAAGTGCCTCCTGCAAAATGACATCAGGAACTTGGCCTGGTGACTTTTGTTTCTCTGATGAAAGGCCATCATTCTTGTCCGGGGCACGGTGGCCCGGAGTGGCTGGCTGCCTGCTGAAATTCCGCACGGTTGAGGATACCTCCCAGATGCAAGGGGGACCCACAGACAACTGTGGCTGGTTTGACAGTGCCAAGTGCCTCCTGCAAACTGACATCAGGAACCTGGCCTGGTGACTTTTGTTTCTCTGGGGAAAGGCCAACATTTTTGTCTAGGGCCTGGTGGCCCGGAGTCGCCGGCTGCCTGCTGAAATTCCGCATGAATCAGGATGCCTCCCAGATGAAAATTGCTCCCACAGGCAACTGCGTCTGGTTTGACAGTGCCAAGTGCCTCCTGCAAACTGACATCAGGAACCTGGCCTGGTGACTTTTGTTTCTCTGGGGAAAAGCCATGGTTCATGTCCAGGGCCTGGTGGCCCGGAGTGGCCGGCTGCCTGCTGAAATTCTGCATGGATCAGGATGCCTCCCACATGAAAAATGTCCCCACAGGCAACTGCGGCGGATTTGACAGTGCCAAGTGCCTCCTGCAAACTGACATCAGGAACCTGGCCTGGTGACTTTTGTTTCTCTGGGGAAAGGCCATGGTTCATGTCCAGTGCCCCGTGGCCTGGAGTGGCCGGCTGCCTGCTGAAATTCCTCACGGTTGAGGATACCTCCCAGACGGAAGGTGCCCCCACAGGTAACTGTGGCTGGTTTGACAGTGCCAAGTGCCTCCTGCAAACAGACATCAGCGACCTGGCCTGCTGAGTTCTGTTTCTCAGGGAAAAGGCCATGGTTCATGTCCAGGGCCCGGTGGCTCGAGTGACAGGCTGCCTGCTGAAATTCCAAACGGATCAGGATGCCTACCAGATGGAATGTGGCCCCAGAGGCAACTGTGGCTGGTTTGACAGTGCCAAGCGCCACCTGCAAACTGACATCAGGAACCTGGCCTGGTGACTTTTGTTTCTCTGGGGAAAGGCCATCATTATGTCCGGGTACCGGTGGCCCAGAGTGGCCGGCTGCCTGCTGAAATTCCTCACGGTTGAGGATACCTCCCAGATGCAAGGTACCCCAGAGGCAACTGCGGCTGGTTTGACAGTGCCAAGTGCCTCCTGCAAACTGACATCAGGAACCTGGCCTGGTGACTTTTGTTTCTCTGGGGAAAGGCCATCATTCTTTTACGGGGTACGGTGACCTGGAGTGGCCGGCTGACTGCCGAAATTCCGCATGGATCAGGATGCCGCTGAGATGGAAGGTGCCACCACAGGCACCTGTGGCTGGTTTGACAGTGCCAAGTGCCTCCTGCAAACTGACATCAGGAACCTGGCCTGGTGACTTTTGTTTCTCAGGGGAAAGGCCATGGTTCATGTCCGGGGCACGGTGGACCCGAGTGGCCGGCTGCCTGCTGAAATTCCAAATGGATCAGGATGCCTCCCACATGAAAAATGCCCCCACAGGCACCTGTGGCTGGTTTGACAGTGCCAAGTGCCTCCTGCAAACTGACATCAGGAACCTGGCCTGGTGACTTTTGTTTCTCTGGGGAAAGGCCATGGTTCATGTCCAGGGCCCGGTGCCCCGGAGTGTCCGGCTGCCTGCTGAAATTCTGAACGGATCAGGATACCACAAGGATTCAAGATGCCCCCACAGGCACCTGTGGCTGGTTTGACAGTGCCAAGTGCCTCCTGCAAACTGACATCAGGAACCTGGCCTGGTAACTTTTGTTTCTCTGGGGAAAGGCCATCATTCTTTTACGGGGTACGGTGGCCTGGAGTGGCCGGCTGCCTGCTGAAATTCCTCACGGTTGATGATACCTCCCAGATGGAAGGTGCCCCCACAGGTAACTGTGGCTGGTTTGACAGTGCCAAGTGCCTCCTGCAAACTGACATCAGGAACCTGGCCTGGTGACTTTTGTTTCTCTCGGGAAAGTCCATGGTTCATGTCCATGGCCTGGTGGCCCGGAGTGGCCGGCTGCCTGCTGAAATTCTGCATGGATGAGGATGCCGCCGAGATGGAAGGTGCCACCACAGGCACCTGTGGCTGGTTTGACAGTGCCAAGTGCCTCCTGCAAACTGACATCAGGAACCTGGCCTGGTGACTTTTGTTTCTCAGGGGAAAGGCCATGGTTCATGTCCAGGGCTTGGTGGCCCGGAGTGGCCGGCTGCCTGCTGAAATTCCAAATGGATCAGGATGCCTCCCAGAGTGAAAGTACCACCAGAGGCAACTGTGGCTGGTTTGACAGTGCCAAGTGCCTCCTGCAAACTGACATCAGGAACCTGGCCTGGTGACTTTTGTTTCTCTGGGGAAAGGCCATCATTCTTGTCCGGGGTACGTTGGCCGGGAGTGGCCGGCTGCCTGCAGAAATTCCAAAAGGATCAGGATGCCTCCCAGACCGAAAGTACCACCCAAGGCAACTGTGGCTGGTTTGACAGTGCCAAGTGCCTCCTGCAAACAGACATCAGCGACCTGGCCTGCTGAGTTCTGTTTCTCTGGGGAAAGGCCATGGTTCATGTCCAGGGCCTGGTGCCCCGGAGTGTCCGGCTGCCTGCTGAAATTCTGAACGGATCAGGATACCACAAGGATTCAAGATGCCCCCACAGGCACCTGTGGCTGGTTTGACAGTGCCAAGTGCCTCCTGCAAACTGACATCAGGAACCTGGCCTGGTGACTTTTGTTTCTCTGGGGAAAGGCCATGGTTCATGTCCAGTGCCCCGTGGCCTGGAGTGGCCGGCTGCCTGCTGAAATTCCTCACGGTTGAGGATACCTCCCAGATGGAAGGTGCCCCCACAGGTAACTGTGGCTGGTTTGACAGTGCCAAGTGCCTCCTGCAAACTGACATCAGGAATCTGGCCTGGTGACTTTTGTTTCTCTCGGGAAAGGCCATGGTTCATGTCCATGGCCTGGTGGCCCGGAGTGGCCGGCTGCCTGCTGAAATTCTGCATGGATCAGGATGCCGCCGAGATGGAAGGTGCCACCACAGGCACCCGTGGCTGGTTTGACAGTGCCAAGTGCCTCCTGCAAACTGACATCAGGAACCTGGCCTGGTGACTTTTGTTTCTCTGGGGAAAGGCCATGGTTCATGTCCAGGGCCTGGTGGCCCGGAGTGGCCTGGTGCATGCTGAAATTACGCATGGATCAGGATGCCTCCCAGATGCAAGGTGCCCCCACAGGCAACTGTGGCTGGTTTGACAGTGCCAAGTGCCTCCTGCAAATTGACATCAGGAACCTGGCCTGGTGACTTTTGTTTCTCAGGGGAAAGGCCATCATTATGTCCGGGTCCCGGTGGCCCGGAGTGGCCGGCTGCCTGCTGAAATTCCTCACGGTTGAGGATACCTCCCAGATGCAAGGTACCCCAGAGGCAACTGCGGCTGGTTTGACAGTGCCAAGTGCCTCCTGCAAACTGACATCAGGAACCTGGCCTGGTGACTTTTGTTTCTCTGGGGAAAGGCCGTCATTCTTTTACGGGGTACGGTGGCCCGGAGTGGCCGGCTGCCTGCTGAAATTCCGCACGGATCAGGATGCCTACCCGACCGAAAGTACCACCACAGGTAACTGTGGCTGGTTTGACAGTGCCAAGTGCCTCCTGCAAACTGACATCAGGAACCTGGCCTGGTGACTTTTGTTTCTCTCGGGAAAGTCCATGGTTCATGTCCATGGCCTGGTGGCCCGGAGTGGCCGGCTGCCTGCTGAAATTCCAAATGGATCAGGATGCCGCCGAGATGGAAGGTGCCACCACAGGCAACTGTGGCTGGTTTGACAGTGCCAAGTGCCTCCTGCAAACTGACATCAGGAACCTGGCCTGGTGACTTTTGTTTCTCTGGGGAAAGGCATTCATTCTTGTCCAGTTCCCGGTGTTCTAGAGTGGCCGGATGACTGCTGAAATTCCGCACGGATGAGGATACCTCCCAGATGCAAGGAGCCCGCACAGGCAACTGGGTCTAGTTGGACAGTGCCAAGTGCCTCCTGCAAACTGACATCAGGAACCTGGCCTGGTGACTTTTGTTTCTCAGGGGAATGGACATGGCTCATGTACGGGGCACGGTGGCCCGGAGTGGCCTGGTGCATGCTGAAATTCCGCATGGATCAGGATGCCTCCCAGATGAAAAATGACCCCAGAGGCAACTGCGTCTGGTTTGACAGTGCCAAGTGCCACCTGCAAAATGACATCAGGAACCTGGCCTGGTGACTTTTGTTTCTCTGGGGAAAAGCCATGGTTCATGTCCAGGGCCTGGTGGCTCGGAGTGGCCGGCTGCCTGCTGAAATTCTGCATGGATCAGGATGCCTCCCTCATGAAAAATGCCCCCACAGGCAACTGCGGCGGGTTTGACAGTGCCAAGTGCCTCCTGCAAACTGACATCAGGAACCTGGCCTGGTGACTTTTTTTTCTCAGGGGAAAAGCCATGGTCCATGTCCAGGGCCTGGTGGCCCGGAATGGCCGGCTGCCTGCTGAAATTCCGCACGGATCAGGATGCCTCCCAGAGCGAAAGTACCACCAGAGGCAACTGTGGCTGGTTTGACAGTGCCAAGTGCCTCCTGCAAACTGACATCAGGAACCTGGCCTGGTGACTTTTGTTTCTCTGGGGAAAGGCCAACATTCTTTTCCGGGGCACGGTGGCCCGGAGTGGCTGGCTGCCTGCTGAAATTCCGCACGGTTGAGGATACCTCCCAGATGCAAGGGGGACCCACAGACAACTGTGGCTGGTTTGACAGTGCCAAGTGCCTCCTGCAAACTGACATCAGGAACCTGGCCTGGTGACTTTTGTTTCTCTGGGGAAAGGCCAACATTCTTGTCTAGGGCCTGGTGGCCCGGAGTGGCCGGCTGCCTGCTGAAATTCCGCATGAATCAGGATGCCTCCCAGATGAAAATTGCTCCCACAGGCAACTGCGTCTGGTTTGACAGTGCCAAGTGCCTCCTGCAAACTGACATCAGGAACCTGGCCTGGTGACTTTTGTTTCTCTGGGGAAAGGCCATGGTTCATGTCCAGTGCCCCGTGGCCTGGAGTGGCCGGCTGCCTGCTGAAATTCCTCACGGTTGAGGATACCTCCCAGACGGAAGGTGCCCCCACAGTTAACTGTGGCTGGTTTGACAGTGCCAAGTGCCTCCTGCAAACTGACATCAGGAACCTGGCCTGGTGACTTTTGTTTCTCAGGGGAAAGGCCATGGTTCATGTCCAGGGCCCGGGGGCCCGGAGTGGCCGGCTGCCTGCTGAAATTCCGCATGGATCAGGATGCCTGCCTCATGAAAAATGCCCCCACAGGCAACCGTGGCTGGTTTGACAGTGCCAAGTGCCTCCTGCAAACTGACATCAGGAACCTGGCCTGGTGACTTTTGTTTCTCAGGGGAATGGACATGGCTCATGTCCAGGGCCTGGCGGCCCGGAGTGGCCTGGTGCCTGCTGAAATTCCGCATGGATCAGGATGCCTCCCAGATGAAAAATGACCCCAGAGGCAACTGCGTCTGGTTTGACAGTGCCAAGTGCCTCCTGCAAAATGACATCAGGAACTTGGCCTGGTGACTTTTGTTTCTCTGATGAAAGGCCATCATTCTTGTCCGGGGCACGGTGGCCCGGAGTGGCTGGCTGCCTGCTGAAATTCCGCACGGTTGAGGATACCTCCCAGATGCAAGGGGGACCCACAGACAACTGTGGCTGGTTTGACAGTGCCAAGTGCCTCCTGCAAACTGACATCAGGAACCTGGCCTGGTGACTTTTGTTTCTCTGGGGAAAGGCCTTCATTCTTGTCTAGGGCCTGGTGGCCCGGAGTCGCCGGCTGCCTGCTGAAATTCCGCATGAATCAGGACGCCTCCCAGATGAAAATTGCTCCCACAGGCAACTGCGTCTGGTTTGACAGTGCCAAGTGCCTCCTGCAAACTGACATCAGGAACCTGGCCTGGTGACTTTTGTTTCTCTGGGGAAAAGCCATGGTTCATGTCCAGGGCCTGGTGGCCCGGAGTGGCTGGCTGCCTGCTGAAATTCCGCATGGATCAGGATGCCTCCCACATGAAAAATGCCCCCACAGGCAACTGCGGCGGGTTTGACAGTGCCAAGTGCCTCCTGCAAACTGACATCAGGAACCTGGCCTGGTGACTTTTGTTTCTCTGGGGAAAGGCCATGGTTCATGTCCAGGGCCTGGGGGCTCGGAGTGGCCGGCTGCCTGCTGAAATTCCGCATGGATCAGGATGCCTCCCACATGAAAAATTCCCCCACAGGCAACTGCGGCTGGTTTGACAGTGCCAAGTGCCTCCTGCAAACTGACATCAGGAACCTGGCCTGGTGACTTTTGTTTCTCTGGGGAATGGCCATCATTCTTGTTTGGGGCACGGTGGCCCGGAGTGGCCGGCTACCTGCTGAAATTCCAAACGGATCAGGATACATCCCAGACCGAAAGTACCACCAGAGGCAACTGTGGCTGGTTTGACAGTGCCAAGTGCCTCCTGCAAACTGACATCAGGAACCTGGCCTGGTGACTTTTGTTTCTCTGGGGAAAGGCCATCATTCTTGTCCGGGGCCCAGAGCGGCCGGAGTGGCCGGATGCCTGCTGAAATTCCACACAGTTGAGGATGTCTCCTAGATGAAAAATGCCCCCAGAGGCAACTGCGTCTAGTTTGACAGCGACAAGTGCCTCCTGCAAACTGACATCAGGAACCTGGCCTGGTGACTGTTGTTTCTCTGGGAAAAGGCCATGGTTCATGTCCAGGGCCTTGTGGCCAGGAGTGGCCTGGTGCCTGCTGAAATTCCACATGGATCAGGATGCCTCCCAGATGAAAACTGCCCCTACAGGCAACTGCGGCGGGTTTGACAGTGCCAAGTGCCTCCTGCAAACTGACATCAGGAACCTGGCCTGGTGACTTTTGTTTCTCTGGGGAAAGGCCTTCATTCTTGTCCAGTGCCCGGTGTACTATAGTGGCCGGATGCCTGCTGAAATTCCGCACGGATGAGGATACCTCCCAGATGCAAGGAGCCCCCACAGGCAACTGCGTCAGGTTTGACAGTGCCAAGTGCCTCCTGCAAACTGACATCAGTAACCTGGCCTGGTGACTTTTGTTTCTCTGGGGAAAGGCCATGGTTCATGTCCAGGGCCTGGTGGCCCGGAGTGGCCGGCTGCCTGCTGAAATTCCGCATGGATCAGGATGCCTCCCACATGAAAAATGCCCCCACAGGCAACTGCGGCTGGTTTGACAGTGCCAAGTGCCTCCTGCAAACTGACACCAGGAACCTGGCCTGGTGACTTTTGTTTCTCTGGGGAAAGGCCAACATCCTTTTCTGGGTCCCGGTGGCCCGGAGTCGCCGGCTGCCTGCTGAAATTCCGCACGGATCAGGATGCCTCCCAGACCGAAAGTACCACCCAAGGCAACTGTGGCTGGTTTGACAGTGCCAATTGCCTCCTGCAAACTGACATCAGGAACCTGGCCTGGTGACTTTTGTTTCTCTGGGGAAAGGCCATCATTCGTGTCCAGTGCCCCGCTGCCTGCAGTGGCCGGCTGCCTGCTGAAATTCCTCACGGTTGAGGATACCTCCCAGATGCAAGGTGCCCCCACAGGCAACTGTGGCTGGTTTGATAGTGCCAAATGCCTCCTGCAAACAGACATCAGGAACCTGGCCTGGTGACTTTTGTTTCTCTGGGGAAATGGCCATGGTTCATGTCCATGGACTGGGGGCCCGGAGTGGCAGGCTGCCTGCTGAAATTCTGCATGGATCAGGATGCCGCCGAGATGGAAGGTGCCCCCACAGGCAACTGTGGCTGGTTTGACAGTGCCAAGTGCCTCCTGCAAACTGACATCAGGAACCTGGCCTGGTGACTTTTGTTTCTCTGGGGAAAGGCATTCATTCTTGTCCAGTTCCCGGTGTTCTGGAGTGGCCGGATGCCTGCTGTAATTCCGCACGGATGAGGATACCTCCCAGATGAAAAATGCTCCCACGGGCAACTGCGTCTAGTTGGACAGTGCCAAGTGCCTCCTGCAAACTGACATCAGGAACCTGGCCTGATGACTTTTGTTTCTCTGGGGAAAGGCCATGGTTCATGTCCAGGGCCTGGTGGCCCGGAGTGGCCGGCTGCCTGCTGAAATTCCGCATGGATCAGGATGCCTGCCTCATGAAAAATGCCCCCAGAGGCAAATGTGGCTGGTTTGACAGTGCCAAGTGCCTCCTGCAAACTGACATCAGGAACCTGGCCAGGTGACTTTTGTTTCTCAGGGGAATGGACATGGCTCATGTCCAGGGCCTGGTGGCCCGGAGTGGCCTGGTGCCTGCTGAAATTCCGCATGGATCAGGATGCCTCCCAGATGAAAAATGACCCCAGAGGCAACTGCGTCTGGTTTGACAGTGCCAAGTGCCTCCTGCAAAATGACATCAGGAACTTGGCCTGGTGACTTTTGTTTCTCTGATGAAAGGCCATCATTCTTGTCCGGGGCACGGTGGCCCGGAGTGGCTGGCTGCCTGCTGAAATTCCGCACGGTTGAGGATACCTCCCAGATGCAAGGGGGACCCACAGACAACTGTGGCTGGTTTGACAGTGCCAAGTGCCTCCTGCAAACTGACATCAGGAACCTGGCCTGGTGACTTTTGTTTCTCTGGGGAAAAGCCATGGTTCATGTCCAGGGCCTGGTGGCTCGGAGTGGCCGGCTGCCTGCTGAAATTCCGCACGGATCAGGGTGCCTCCCAGAGCGAAAGTACCACCAGAGGCAACTGTGGCTGGTTTGACAGTGCCAAGTGCCTCCTGCAAACTGACATCAGGAACCTGGCCTGGTGACTTTTGTTTCTCTGGGGAAAGGCCAACATTCTTTTCCGGGGTATGGTGGCCCGGAGTGGCCGGCTGCCTGCTGAAATTCCGCACGGATCAGGATGCCTCCCAGACCGAAAGTACCACCAGAGGCAACTGTGGCTGGTTTGACAGTGCCAAGTGCCTCCTGCAAACAGACATCAGCGACCTGGCCTGGTGACTTCTGTTTCTCTGGGGAAAGGCCATGGTTCATGTCCAGGGCCCGGTGGCTCGAGTGACAGGCTGCCTGCTGAAATTCCAAACGGATCAGGATGCCTCCCAGATGGAAAGTGGCCCCAGAGGCAACTGTGGCTGGTTTGACAGTGCCAAGTGCCTCCTGCAAACCGACATCAGGAACCTGGCCTGGTGACTTTTGTTTCTCTGGGGAAAGGCCATCATTATGTCCGGGTCCCGGTGGCCCGGAGTGGCCGGCTGCCTGCTGAAATTCCTCACGGTTGAGGATACCTCCCAGATGCAAGGTACCCCAGAGGCAACTGTGGCTGGTTTGACAGTGCCAAGTGCCTCCAGCAAACTGACATCAGGAACCTGGCCTGGTGACTTTTGTTTCTCTGGGGAAAGGCCATCATTCTTTTCCGGGGTACGGTGGCCCGGAGTGGCCGGCTGCCTGCTGAAATTCCGCACGGATCAGGATGCATACCCGACCGAAAGTACCACCACAGGTAACTGTGGCTGGTTTGACAGTGCCAAGTGCCTCCTGCAAACTGACATCAGGAACCTGGCCTGGTGACTTTTGTTTCTCTGGGGAAAGGCCATCATTCTTGTCCGGGGCACGGTGGCCAGGAGTGGCCGGCTGCCTGCTGATATTCCACACGGTTGAGGATACCTCCCAGATGCAAGGTGCCCCCACAGGCAACTGTGGCTGGTTTGACAGTGCCAAGTGCCTCCTGCAAACTGACATCAGGAACCTGGCCTGGTGACTTTTGTTTCTCAGGGGAATGGACATGGCTCATGTCCAGGGCCTGGCGGACCGGAGTGGCCTGGTGCCTGCTGAAATTCCGCATGGATCAGGATGCCTCCCCGGTGAAAAATGACCCCAGAGGCAACTGCGTCTGGTTTGACAGTGCCAAGTGCCTCCTGCAAAATGACATCAGGAACTTGGCCTGGTGACTTTTGTTTCTCTGATGAAAGGCCATCATTCTTGTCCGGGGCACGGTGGCCCGGAGTGGCTGGCTGCCTGCTGAAATTCCGCACGGTTGAGGATACCTCCCAGATGCAAGGGGGACCCACAGACAACTGTGGCTGGTTTGACAGTGCCAAGTGCCTCCTGCAAACTGACATCAGGAACCTGGCCTGGTGACTTTTGTTTCTCTGGGGAAAAGCCATGGTTCATGTCCAGGGCCTGGTGGCTCGGAGTGGCCGGCTGCCTGCTGAAATTCCGCACGGATAAGGGTGCCTCCCAGAGCGAAAGTACCACCAGAGGCAACTGTGGCTGGTTTGACAGTGCCAAGTGCCTCCTGCAAACTGACATCAGGAACCTGGCCTGGTGACTTTTGTTTCTCTGGGGAAAGGCCATCATTCTTTTCCGGGGTATGGTGGCCCGGAGTGGCCGGCTGCCTGCTGAAATTCCGCACGGATCAGGATGCCTCCCAGACCGAAAGTACCACCAGAGGCAACTGTGGCTGGTTTGACAGTGCCAAGTGCCTCCTGCAAACAGACATCAGCGACCTGGCCTGGTGACTTCTGTTTCTCTGGGGAAAGGCCATGGTTCATGTCCAGGGCCCGGTGGCTCGAGTGACAGGCTGCCTGCTGAAATTCCAAACGGATCAGGATGCCTCCCAGATGGAAAGTGGCCCCAGAGGCAACTGTGGCTGGTTTGACAGTGCCAAGTGCCTCCTGCAAACCGACATCAGGAACCTGGCCTGGTGACTTTTGTTTCTCTGGGGAAAGGCCATCATTATGTCCGGGTCCCGGTGGCCCGGAGTGGCCGGCTGCCTGCTGAAATTCCTCACGGTTGAGGATACCTCCCAGATGCAAGGTACCCCAGAGGCAACTGTGGCTGGTTTGACAGTGCCAAGTGCCTCCAGCAAACTGACATCAGGAACCTGGCCTGGTGACTTTTGTTTCTCTGGGGAAAGGCCATCATTCTTTTCCGGGGTACGGTGGCCCGGAGTGGCCGGCTGCCTGCTGAAATTCCGCACGGATCAGGATGCATACCCGACCGAAAGTACCACCACAGGTAACTGTGGCTGGTTTGACAGTGCCAAGTGCCTCCTGCAAACTGACATCAGGAACCTGGCCTGGTGACTTTTGTTTCTCTGGGGAAAGGCCATCATTCTTGTCCGGGGCACGGTGGCCAGGAGTGGCCGGCTGCCTGCTGATATTCCACACGGTTGAGGATACCTCCCAGATGCAAGGTGCCCCCACAGGCAACTGTGGCTGGTTTGACAGTGCCAAGTGCCTCCTGCAAACTGACATCAGGAACCTGGCCTGGTGACTTTTGTTTCTCAGGGGAATGGACATGGCTCATGTCCAGGGCCTGGCGGCCCGGAGTGGCCTGGTGCCTGCTGAAATTCCGCATGGATCAGGATGCCTCCCCGGTGAAAAATGACCCCAGAGGCAACTGCGTCTGGTTTGACAGTGCCAAGTGCCTCCTGCAAAATGACATCAGGAACTTGGCCTGGTGACTTTTTTTTCTCTGGGGAAAGGCCATCATTCTTGTCCGGGGCACGGTGGCCCGGAGTGGCTGGCTGCCTGCTGAAATTCCGCACGGTTGAGGATACCTCCCAGATGCAAGGGGGACCCACAGACAACTGTGGCTGGTTTGACAGTGCCAAGTGCCTCCTGCAAACTGACATCAGGAACCTGGCCTGGTGACTTTTGTTTCTCTGGGGAAAGGCCATCAATCTTGTCCCGGGCCTGGTGGCCCGGAGTGGCCGGCTGCCTGCTGAAATTCCGCATGAATCAGGATGCCTCCCAGATGAAAATTGCTCCCACAGGCAACTGTGGCTGGTTTGACAGTGCCAAGTGCCTCCTGCAAACTGACATCAGGAACCTGGCCTGGTGACCTTTTTTTCTCTGGGTAAAGGCCATCATTCGTGTCCAGTGCCCTGCTGCCTGCAGTGGCCGGCTGCCTGCTGAAATTCCTCACGGTTGAGGATACCTCCCAGATGAAAGGTGCCCCCACAGGTAACTGTGGCTGGTTTGACAGTGCCAAGTGCCTCCTGCAAACTGACATCAGGAACCTGGCCTGGTGACTTTTGTTTCTCTGGGTAAAGGCCAACATTCTTGTCTAGGGCCTGGTGGCCCGGCGTCGCCGGATGCCTGCTGAAATTCCGCATGAATCAGGATGCCTCCCAGATGAAAATTGCCCTCACAGGCAACTGTGGCAGGTTTGACAGTGCCAAGTGCCTCCTGCAAACACACATCAGGAACCTGGCCTGGTGACTTTTGTTTCTCTGGGGAAAAGCCATGGTTCATGTCCAGGGCCTGGTGGCCCGGAGTGGCCGGCTGCCTGCTGAAATTCCGCATGGATCAGGATGCCTCCCACATGAAAAATGCCCCCACAGGCAACTGCGGCGGGTTTGACAGTGCCAAGTGCCTCCTGCAAACTGACATCAGGAACCTGGCCCGGTGACTTTTTTTTCTCAGGGGAAAGGCCATGGTTCATGTCCAGGGCTTGGTGGCCCGGAGTGGCCGGCTGCCTGCTGAAATTCCAAATGGATCAGGATGCCTCCCAGAGCGAAAGTACCACCAGAGGCAACTGTGGCTGGTTTGACAGTGCCAAGTGCCTCCTGCAAACTGACATCAGGAACCTGGCCTGGTGACTTTTGTTTCTCTGGGGAAAGGCCATGATTCTTTTCCGGGGTATGGTGGCCCGGAGTGGCCGGCTGCCTGCTGAAATTCCAAAAGGATCAGGATGCCTCCCAGACCGAAAGAACCACCCAAGGCAACTGTGGCTGGTTTGACAGTGCCAAGTGCCTCCTGCAAACAGACATCAGCGACCTGGCCTGCTGAATTCTGTTTCTCTGGGGAAAGGCCATGGTTCATGTCCAGGGCCCGGTGGCTCGAGTGACAGGCTGCCTGCTGAAATTCCAAACGGATCAGGATACCTCCCAGATGGAATGTGCCCCCACAGGTAACTGTGGCTGGTTTGACAGTGCCAAGTGCCTCCTGCCAACTGACATCAGGAACCTGGCCTGGTGACTTTTGTTTCTCTCGGGAAAGGCCATGGTTCATGTCCATGGCCTGGTGGCCCGGAGTGGCCGGCTGCCTGCTGAAATTCTGCATGGATCAGGATGCCGCCGAGATGGAAGGTGCCACCACAGGCACCTGTGGCTGGTTTGACAGTGCCAAGTGCCTCCTGCAAACTGACATCAGGAACCTGGCCTGGTGACTTTTGTTTCTCTGGGTAAAGGCCATCATTCGTGTCCAGTGCCCTGCTGCCTGCAGTGGCCGGCTGCCTGCTGAAATTCCTCACGGTTGAGGATACCTCCCAGATGAAAGGTGCCCCCACAGGTAACTGTGGCTGGTTTGACAGTGCCAAGTGCCTCCTGCAAACTGACATCAGGAACCTGGCCTGGTGACTTTTGTTTCTCAGGGGAATGGACATGGCTCATGTCCAGGGCCTGGTGGCCCGGAGTGGCCTGGTGCATGCTGAAATTCTGCATGGATCAGGATGCCGCCGAGATGGAAGGTGCCACCACAGGCAACTGTGTCTGGTTTGACAGTGCCAAGTGCCTCCTGCAAACTGACATCAGGAACCTGGCCTGGTGACTTTTGTTTCTCTGGGGAAAGGCCAACATTCTTGTATAGGGCCTGGTGGCCCGGAGTCGCCGGATGCCTGCTGAAATTCCGCATGAATCAGGATGCCTCCCAGATGAAAATTGCCCCCACAGGCAACTGTGGCAGGTTTGACAGTGCCAAGTGCCTCCTGCAAACTGACATCAGGAACCTGGCCTGGTGACTTTTGTTTCTCTGGGGAAAAGCCATGGTTCATGTCCAGGGCCTGGTGGCCCGGAGTGGCCGGCTGCCTGCTGAAATTCCGCATGGATCAGGATGCCTCCCACATGAAAAATGCCCCCACAGGCAACTGCGGCGGGTTTGACAGTGCCAAGTGCCTCCTGCAAACTGACATCAGGAACCTGGCCTGGTGACTTTTTTTTCTCAGGGGAAAGGCCATGGTTCATGTCCAGGGCTTGGTGGCCCGGAGTGGCCGGCTGCCTGCTGAAATTCCAAATGGATCAGGATGCCTCCCAGAGCGAAAGTACCACCAGAGGCAACTGTGGCTGGTTTGACAGTGCCAAGTGCCTCCTGCAAACTGACATCAGGAACCTGGCCTGGTGACTTTTGTTTCTCTGGGGAAAGGCCATGATTCTTTTCCGGGGTATGGTGGCCCGGAGTGGCCGGCTGCCTGCTGAAATTCCAAAAGGATCAGGATGCCTCCCAGACCGAAAGAACCACCCAAGGCAACTGTGGCTGGTTTGACACTGCCAAGTGCCTCCTGCAAACAGACATCAGCGACCTGGCCTGCTGAATTCTGTTTCTCTGGGGAAAGGCCATGGTTCATGTCCAGGGCCCGGTGGCTCGAGTGACAGGCTGCCTGCTGAAATTCCAAACGGATCAGGATACCTCCCAGATGGAATGTGCCCCCACAGGTAACTGTGGCTGGTTTGACAGTGCCAAGTGCCTCCTGCCAACTGACATCAGGAACCTGGCCTGGTGACTTTTGTTTCTCTCGGGAAAGGCCATGGTTCATGTCCATGGCCTGGTGGCCCGGAGTGGCCGGCTGCCTGCTGAAATTCTGCATGGATCAGGATGCCGCCGAGATGGAAGGTGCCACCACAGGCACCTGTGGCTGGTTTGACAGTGCCAAGTGCCTCCTGCAAACTGACATCAGGAACCTGGCCTGGTGACTTTTGTTTCTCTGGGGAAAGGCCATCATACTTGTCCGGGGCCCAGAGTGGCCTGCGGTGGCCGGCTGCCTGCTGAAATTCCTCACGGTTGAGGATACCTCCCAGATGGAAGGTGCCCCCACAGGTAACTGTGGCTGGTTTGACAGTGCCAAGTGCCTCCTGCAAACTGACATCAGGAACCTGGCCTGGTGACTTTTGTTTCTCTGGGGAAAGGCCATGGTTCATGTCCAGGGCCTGGTGGCCCGGAGTGGCCGGCTGCCTGCTGATATTCCACACAGTTGAGGATACCTCCCAGATGCAAGGTGCCCCCACAGGCAACTGTGGCTGGTTTGACAGTGCCAAGTGCCTCCTGCAAACTGACATCAGGAACCTGGCCTGGTGACTTTTGTTTCTCAGGGGAATGGACATGGCTCATGTCCAGGGCCTGGCGGCCCGGAGTGGCCGGGTGCCTGCAGAAATTCCGCTTGGATCAGGATGCCTCCCAGATGAAAAATGCCCCCAGAGGCAACTGCGTCTGGTTTGACAGTGCCAAGTGCCTCCTGCAAAATGACATCAGGAACTTGGCCTGGTGACTTTTGTTTCTCTGATGAAAGGCCATCATTCTTGTCCGGGGCACGGTGGCCCGGAGTGGCTGGCTGCCTGCTGAAATTCCGCACGGTTGAGGATACCTCCCAGATGCAAGGGGGACCCACAGACAACTGTGGCTGGTTTGACAGTGCCAAGTGCCTCCTGCAAACTGACATCAGGAACCTGGCCAGGTGACTTTTGTTTCTCTGGGGAAAGGCCATCATTCTTGTCCTGGGCCTGGTGGCCCGGAGTGGCCGACTGCCTGCTGAAATTCCGCATGAATCAGGATGCCTCCCAGATGAAAATTGCTCCCACAGGCAACTGTGGCTGGTTTGACAGTGCCAAGTGCCTCCTGCAAACTGACATCAGGAACCTGGCCTGGTGACTTTTGTTTCTCTCGGGTAAAGGCCATCATTCGTGTCCAGTGCCCTGCTGCCTGCAGTGGCCGGCTGCCTGCTGAAATTCCTCACGGTTGAGGATTCCTCCCAGATGAAAACTGCCCCCACAGGTAACTGTGGCTGGTTTGACAGTGCCAAGTGCCTCCTGCAAACTGACATCAGGAACCTGGCCTGGTGACTTTTGTTTCTCTCGGGAAATGGCCATGGTTCATGTCCATGGACTCGGGGCCCGGAGTGGCCGGCTGCCTGCTGAAATTCTGCATGGATCAGGATGCCGCCGAGATGGAAGGTGCCACCACAGGCAACTGTGGCTGGTTTGACAGTGCCAAGTGCCTCCTGCAAACTGACATCAGGAACCTGGCCTGGTGACTTTTGTTTCTCTGGGGAAAGGCATTCATTCTTGTCCAGTTCCCGGTGTTCTGGAGTGGCCGGATGCCTGCTGAAATTCCGCACGGATGAGGATACCTCCCAGATGAAAGGAGCCCCCACAGGCAACTACGTCTAGTTGGACAGTGCCAAGTGCCTCCTGCAAACTGACATCAGGAACCTGGCCTGGTGACTTTTGTTTCTCAGGGGAATGGACATGGCTCATGTCCAGGGCCTGGTGGCCCGGAGTGGCCTGGTGCATGCTGAAATTCCGCATGGATCAGGATGCCTCCCAGATGAAAAATGAACCCAGAGGCAACTGCGTCTGGTTTGACAGTGCCAAGTGCCACCTGCAAAATGACATCAGGAACCTGGCCTGGTGACTTTTGTTTCTCTGGGGAAAAGCCATGGTTCATGTCCAGGGCCTGGTGGCCCGGAGTGGCCGGCTGCCTGCTGAAATTCCAAATGGATCAGGATGCCTCCCAGAGCGAAAGTACCACCAGAGGCAACTGTGGCTGGTTTGACAGTGCCAAGTGCCTCCTGCAAACTGACATCAGGAACCTGGCCTGGTGACTTTTGTTTCTCTGGGGAAAGGCCATGATTCTTTTCCGGGGTACGGTGGCCCGGAGTGGCCGGCTGCCTGCTGAAATTCCAAAAGGATCAGGATGCCTCCCTGACCGAAAGTACCACCCAAAGCAACTGTGGCTGGTTTGACAGTGCCAAGTGCCTCCTGCAAACTGACATCAGCGACCTGGCCTGCTGAATTCTGTTTCTCTGGGGAAAGGCCATGGTTCATGTCCAGGGCCCGGTGGCTCGAGTGACAGGCTGCCTGCTGAAATTCCAAACGGATCAGGATGCCTCCCAGATGGAATGTGGCCCCAGAGGCAACTGTGGCTGGTTTGACAGTGCCAAGTGCCTCCTGCAAACTGACATCAGGAACCTGGCCTGGTGACTTTTGTTTCTCTGGGGAAAAGCCATGATTCATGTCCAGGGCCTGGTGGCCCGGAGTGGCCGGCTGCCTGCTGAAATTCCTCACGGTTGAGGATACCTCCCAGATGCAAGGTACCCCAGAGGCAACTGTGGCTGGTTTGACAGTGCCAAGTGCCTCCAGCAAACTGACATCAGGAACCTGGCCTGGTGACTTTTGTTTCTCTGGGGAAAGGCCATCATTCTTTTCCGGGGTACGGTGGCCCGGAGTGGCCGGCTGCCTGCTGAAATTCCGCACGGATCAGGATGCCTACCCGACAGAATGTACCACCACAGGTAACTGTGGCTGGTTTGACAGTGCCAAGTGCCTCCTGCAAACTGACATCAGGAACCTGGCCTGGTGACTTTTGTTTCTCTGGGGAAAGGCCATGGTTCATGTCCAGTGCCCCGTGGCCTGGAGTGGCCGGCTGCCTGCTGAAATTCCTCACGGTTGAGGATACCTCCCAGATGGAAGGTGCCCCCACAGGTAACTGTGGCTGGTTTGACAGTGCCAAGTGCCTCCTGCCAACTGACATCAGGAACCTGGCCTGCTGAATTCTGTTTCTCTGGGGAAAGGCCATGGTTCATGTCCAGGGCCCGGTGGCTCGAGTGACAGGCTGCCTGCTGAAATTCCAAACGGATCAGGATGCCTCCCAGATGGAAAGTGGCCCCAGAGGCAACTGTGGCTGGTTTGACAGTGCCAAGTGCCTCCTGCAAACTGACATCAGGAACCTGGCCTGGTGACTTTTGTTTCTCTGGGGAAAGGCCATGGTTCATGTCCAGGGCTTGGTGGCCCGGAGTGGCCGGCTGCCTGCTGAAATTCCAAATGGATCAGGATGCCTCCCAGAGTGAAAGTACCACCAGAGGCAACTGTGGCTGGTTTGACAGTGCCAAGTGCCTCCTGCAAACACACATCAGGAACCTGGCCTGGTGACTTTTGTTTCTCTGGGGAAAAGCCATGGTTCATGTCCAGGGCCTGGTGGCCTGGAGTGGCCGGCTGCCTGCTGAAATTCCGCATGGATCAGGATGCCTCCCACATGAAAAATGCCCCCACAGGCAACTGCGGCGGGTTTGACAGTGCCAAGTGCCTCCTGCAAACTGACATCAGGAACCTGGCCTGGTGACTTTTGTTTCTCTGGGGAAAAGCCATGGTTCATGTCCAGGGCCTGGTGGCCCGGAGTGGCCGGCTGCCTGCTGAAATTCTGCATGGATCAGGATGCCTCCCTCATGAAAAATGCCCCCACAGGCAACTGCGGCGGGTTTGACAGTGCCAAGTGCCTCCTGCAAACTGACATCAGGAACCTGGCCTGGTGACTTTTGTTTCTCTGGGGAAAGGCCATCATTCTTTTCCGGGGTACGGTGGCCCGGAGTGGCCGGCTGCCTGCTGAAATTCCAAAAGGATCAGGATGCCTCCCTGACCGAAAGTACCACCCAAAGCAACTGTGGCTGGTTTGACAGTGCCAAGTGCCTCCTGCAAACAGACATCAGCGACCTGGCCTGCTGAATTCTGTTTCTCTGGGGAAAGGCCATGGTTCATGTCCAGGGCCCGGTGGCTCGAGTGACAGGCTGCCTGCTGAAATTCCAAACGGATCAGGATGCCTCCCAGATGCAAGGTACCCCAGAGGCAACTGTGGCTGGTTTGACAGTGCCAAGTGCCTCCAGCAAACTGACATCAGGAACCTGGCCTGGTGACTTTTGTTTCTCTGGGGAAAGGCCATCATTCTTTTCCGGGGTACGGTGGCCCGGAGTGGCCGGCTGCCTGCTGAAATTCCGCACAGATCAGGATGCCTACCCGACCGAAAGTACCACCACAGGTAACTGTGGCTGGTTTGACAGTGCCAAGTGCCTCCTGCAAACTGACATCAGGAACCTGGCCTGGTGACTTTTGTTTCTCTGGGGAAAGGCCATGGTTCATGTCCAGTGCCCCGTGGCCTGGAGTGGCCGGCTGCCTGCTGAAATTCCTCACGGTTGAGGATACCTCCCAGATGGAAGGTGCCCCCACAGGTAACTGTGGCTGGTTTGACAGTGCCAAGTGCCTCCTGCCAACTGACATCAGGAACCTGGCCTGCTGAATTCTGTTTCTCTGGGGAAAGGCCATGGTTCATGTCCAGGGCCCGGTGGCTCGAGTGACAGGCTGCCTGCTGAAGTTCCAAACGGATCAGGATGCCTCCCAGATGGAAAGTGGCCCCAGAGGCAACTGTGGCTGGTTTGACAGTGCCAAGTGCCTCCTGCAAACTGACATCAGGAACCTGGCCTGGTGACTTTTGTTTCTCTGGGGAAAGGCCATGGTTCATGTCCAGGGCTTGGTGGCCCGGAGTGGCCGGCTGCCTGCTGAAATTCCAAATGGATCAGGATGCCTCCCAGAGTGAAAGTACCACCAGAGGCAACTGTGGCTGGTTTGACAGTGCCAAGTGCCTCCTGCAAACACACATCAGGAACCTGGCCTGGTGACTTTTGTTTCTCTGGGGAAAAGCCATGGTTCATGTCCAGGGCCTGGTGGCCTGGAGTGGCCGGCTGCCTGCTGAAATTCCGCATGGATCAGGATGCCTCCCACATGAAAAATGCCCCCACAGGCAACTGCGGCGGGTTTGACAGTGCCAAGTGCCTCCTGCAAACTGACATCAGGAACCTGGCCTGGTGACTTTTGTTTCTCTGGGGAAAAGCCATGGTTCATGTCCAGGGCCTGGTGGCCCGGAGTGGCCGGCTGCCTGCTGAAATTCTGCATGGATCAGGATGCCTCCCTCATGAAAAATGCCCCCACAGGCAACTGCGGCGGGTTTGACAGTGCCAAGTGCCTCCTGCAAACTGACATCAGGAACCTGGCCTGGTGACTTTTGTTTCTCTGGGGAAAGGCCATCATTCTTTTCCGGGGTACGGTGGCCCGGAGTGGCCGTCTGCCTGCTGAAATTCCAAAAGGATCAGGATGCCTCCCTGACCGAAAGTACCACCCAAAGCAACTGTGGCTGGTTTGACAGTGCCAAGTGCCTCCTGCAAACAGACATCAGCGACCTGGCCTGCTGAATTCTGTTTCTCTGGGGAAAGGCCATGGTTCATGTCCAGGGCCCGGTGGCTCGAGTGACAGGCTGCCTGCTGAAATTCCAAACGGATCAGGATGCCTCCCAGATGGAATGTGGCCCCAGAGGCAACTGTGGCTGGTTTGACAGTGCCAAGTGCCTCCTGCAAAATGACATCAGGAACCTGGCCTGGTGACTTTTGTTTCTCTGGGGAAAAGCCATGATTCATGTCCAGGGCCTGGTGGCCCTGAGTGGCCGGCTGCCTGCTGAAATTCCGCACGGATCAGGATGCCTCCCAGATGCAAGGTACCCCAGAGGCAACTGTGGCTGGTTTGACAGTGCCAAGTGCCTCCAGCAAACTGACATCAGGAACCTGGCCTGGTGACTTTTGTTTCTCTGGGGAAAGGCCATGATTGTTTTCCGGGGTACGGTGGCCCGGAGTGGCCGGCTGCCTGCTGAAATTCCGCACAGATCAGGATGCCTACCCGACCGAAAGTACCACCACAGGTAACTGTGGCTGGTTTGACAGTGCCAAGTGCCTCCTGCAAACTGACATCAGGAACCTGGCCTGGTGACTTTTGTTTCTCTGGGGAAAGGCCATGGTTCATGTCCAGTGCCCCGTGGCCTGGAGTGGCCGGCTGCCTGCTGAAATTCCTCACGGTTGAGGATACCTCCCAGATGGAAGGTGCCCCCACAGGTAACTGTGGCTGGTTTGACAGTGCCAAGTGCCTCCTGCCAACTGACATCAGGAACCTGGCCTGCTGAATTCTGTTTCTCTGGGGAAAGGCCATGGTTCATGTCCAGGGCCCGGTGGCTCGAGTGACAGGCTGCCTGCTGAAGTTCCAAACGGATCAGGATGCCTCCCAGATGGAAAGTGGCCCCAGAGGCAACTGTGGCTGGTTTGACAGTGCCAAGTGCCTCCTGCAAACTGACATCAGGAACCTGGCCTGGTGACTTTTGTTTCTCTGGGGAAAGGCCATGGTTCATGTCCAGGGCTTGGTGGCCCGGAGTGGCCGGCTGCCTGCTGAAATTCCAAATGGATCAGGATGCCTCCCAGAGTGAAAGTACCACCAGAGGCAACTGTGGCTGGTTTGACAGTGCCAAGTGCCTCCTGCAAACACACATCAGGAACCTGGCCTGGTGACTTTTGTTTCTCTGGGGAAAAGCCATGGTTCATGTCCAGGGCCTGGTGGCCTGGAGTGGCCGGCTGCCTGCTGAAATTCCGCATGGATCAGGATGCCTCCCACATGAAAAATGCCCCCACAGGCACCTGCGGCGGGTTTGACAGTGCCAAGTGCCTCCTGCAAACTGACATCAGGAACCTGGCCTGGTGACTTTTGTTTCTCTGGGGAAAAGCCATGGTTCATGTCCAGGGCCTGGTGGCCCGGAGTGGCCGGCTGCCTGCTGAAATTCTGCATGGATCAGGATGCCTCCCTCATGAAAAATGCCCCCACAGGCAACTGCGGCGGGTTTGACAGTGCCAAGTGCCTCCTGCAAACTGACATCAGGAACCTGGCCTGGTGACTTTTTTTTCTCAGGGGAAAAGCCATGGTTCATGTCCAGGGCCTGGTGGCCCGGAGTGGCCGGCTGCCTGCTGAAATTCAAAATGGATCAGGATGCCTCCCAGAGCGAAGGTACCACCAGAGGCAACTGTGGCTGGTTTGACAGTGCCAAGTGCCTCCTGCAAACTGACATCAGGAACCTGGCCTGGTGACTTTTGTTTCTCTGGGGAAAGGCCAACATTCTTTTCCGGGGTATGGTGGCCCGGAGTGGCCGGCTGCCTGCTGAAATTCCAAAAGGATCAGGATGCCTCCCAGACCGAAAGTACCACCCAAGGCAACTGTGGCTGGTTTGACAGTGCCAAGTGACTCCTGCAAACAGACATCAGCGACCTGGCCTGCTGAATTCTGTTTCTCTGGGGAAAGGCCATGGTTCATGTCCAGGGCCCGGTGGCTCGAGTGACAGGCTGCCTGCTGAAATTCCAAACGGATCAGGATGCCTCCCAGATGGAAAGTGGCCCCAGAGGCAACTGTGGCTGGTTTGACAGTGCCAAGTGCCTCCTGCAAACCGACATCAGGAACCTGGCCTGGTGACTTTTGTTTCTCTGGGGAAAGGCCATCATTATGTCCGGGTCCCGGAGGCCCGGAGTGGCCGGCTGCCTGCTGAAATTCCTCACGGTTGAGGATACCTCCCAGATGCAAGGTACCCCAGAGGCAACTGTGGCTGGTTTGACAGTGCCAAGTGCCTCCAGCAAACTGACATCAGGAACCTGGCCTGGTGACTTTTGTTTCTCTGGGGAAAGGCCATCATTCTTGTCCGGGGCATGGTGGCCAGGAGTGGCCGGCTGCCTGCTGAAATTCCGCATGAATCAGGATGCCTCCCAGATGAAAATTGCTCCCACAGGCAACTGTGGCTGGTTTGACAGTGCCAAGTGCCTCCTGCAAACTGACATCAGGAACCTGGCCTGGTGACTTTTGTTTCTCTGGGGAAAGGCCATGGTTCATGTCCAGGGCCTGGGGGCTCGGAGTGGCCGGCTGCCTGCTGAAATTCCGCATGGATCAGGATGCCTCCCAGATGAAAAATGCCCCCAGAGGCAACTGCGGCTGGTTTGACAGTGCCAAGTGCCTCTTGCAAACTGACATCAGGAACCTGGCCTGGTGACTTTTGTTTCTCCGTGGAAAGGCCATGATTCTTTTCCGGGGTACGGTGGCCCGGAGTGGCCGGCTGCCTGCTGAAATTCCGCACGGATCAGGATGCCTCCCAGACCGAAAGTACCACCCAAGGCAAATGTGGCTGGTTTGACAGTGCCAAGTGCCTCCTGCAAACAGACATCAGGAACCTGGCCTGGTGACTTTTGTTTCTCTGGGAAAAGGCCATGGTTCATGTCCAGGGCCTGGTGGCCAGGGGTGGCCAGCTGCCTGCTGAATTTCCACATGGATCAGGATGCCTCCCAGATGAAAACTGCCCCTACAGGCAACTGTGGCTGGTTTGACAGTGCCAAGTGCCTCCTGCAAACTGACATCAGGAACCTGGCCTGGTGACTTTTGTTTCTCTGGGGAAAGGCCTTCATTCTTGTCCAGTGCCCGGTGTACTGGAGTGGCCGGATGCCTGCTGAAATTCCGCACGCATGAGGATACCTCCCAGATGCAAGGACCCCACAGGCAACTGCGTCTGGTTTGACAGTGCCAAGTGCCTCCTGCAAACTGACATCAGGAACCTGGCCTGGTGACTTTTGTTTCTCAGGGGAAAGGCCATGGTTCATATCCAGGGCCTGGTGGCCCGGAGTTGCCGGCTGCCTGCTGAAATTCCGCATGGATCAGGATGCCTCCCACATGAAAAATGCCCCCACAGGCAACTGTGGCTGGTTTGACAGTGCCAAGTGCCTCCTGCAAACTGACACCAGGAACCTGGCCTGGTGACTTTTGTTTCTCTGGGAAAAGGCCAACATTTTTTCTGGGTCCCGGTGGCCCGGAGTGGCCGGCTGCCTGCTGAAATTCCGCACGGATCAGGATGCCTCCCAGACCGAAAGTACCACCCAAGGCAAATGTGGCTGGTTTGACAGTGCCAAGTGCCTCCTGCAAACTGACATCAGCGACCTGGCCTGCTGAGTTCTGTTTCTCTGGGGAAAGGCCATCGTTCCTCTCCAGGGCCCGGTGGCTCGAGTGGCAGGCTGCCTGCTGAAATTCCACATGGATCAGGATGCCTCCCAGATGAAAGGTGCCCCCACAGGCAACTGTGGCTGGTTTGACAGTGCCAAGTGCCTCCTGCAAACTGACATCAGGAACCTGGCCTGGTGATTTTTGTTTCTCTGGGGAAAGGCCATCATTCTTGTCCAGTGCCCCGCTGCCTGCAGTGGCCGGCTGCCTGCTGAAATTCCTCACGGTTGAGGATACCTCCCAGATGGAAGGTGCCCCCACAGGTAACTGTGGCTGGTTTGACAGTGCCAAGTGCCTCCTGCAAACTGACATCAGGAACCTGGCCTGGTGACTTTTGTTTCTCTGGGGAAAGGCCATGGTTCATGTCCAGGGCCTGGTGGCCCGGAGTGGCCGGCTGCCTGCTGAAATTCCGCACGGTTGAGGATGTCTCCCACATGAAAAATGCCTCCACAGGCAACGGTGTCTGGTTTGACAGTGCCAAGTGCCTCCTGCAAACTGACATCAGGAACCTGGCCTGGTGACTTTTTTTTCTCTGGGGAAAGGCCATCATTCATGTCCGGGGCACGGTGGCCAGGAGTGGCCGGCTGCCTGCTGATATTCCACACAGTTGAGGATACCTCCCAGATGCAAGGTGCCCCCACAGGCAACTGTGGCTGGTTTGACAGTGCCAAGTGCCTCCTGCAAACTGACATCAGGAACCTGGCCTGGTGACTTTTGTTTCTCAAGGGAATGGACATGGCTCATGTCCAGGGCCTGGCGGCCCGGAGTGGCCGGGTGCCTGCTGAAATTCCGCTTGGATCAGGATGCCTCCCAGATGAAAAATGCCCCCAGAGGCAACTGCGTCTGGTTTGACAGTGCCAAGTGCCTCCTGCAAAATGACATCAGGAACTTGGCCTGGTGACTTTTGTTTCTCTGATGAAAGGCCATCATTCTTGTCCGGGGCACGGTGGCCCGGAGTGGCTGGCTGCCTGCTGAAATTCCGCACGGTTGAGGATACCTCCCAGATGCAAGGGGGACCCACAGACAACTGTGGCTGGTTTGACAGTGCCAAGTGCCTCCTGCAAACTGACATCAGGAACCTGGCCTGGTGACTTTTGTTTCTCTGGGGAAAGGCCAACATTCTTGTATAGGGCCTGGTGGCCCGGAGTCGCCGGATGCCTGCTGAAATTCCGCATGAATCAGGATGCCTCCCAGATGAAAATTGCCCCCACAGGCAACTGTGGCAGGTTTGACAGTGCCAAGTGCCTCCTGCAAACACACATCAGGAACCTGGCCTGGTGACTTTTGTTTCTCTGGGGAAAAGCCATGGTTCATGTCCAGGGCCTGGTGGCCTGGAGTGGCCGGCTGCCTGCTGAAATTCCGCATGGATCAGGATGCATCCCACATGAAAAATGCCCCCACAGGCAACTGCGGCGGGTTTGACAGTGCCAAGTGCCTCCTGCAAACTGACATCAGGAACCTGGCCTGGTGACTTTTTTTTCTCAGGGGAAAGGCCATGGTTCATGTCCAGGGCTTGGTGGCCCGGAGTGGCCGGCTGCCTGCTGAAATTCCAAAAGGATCAGGATGCCTCCCAGAGCGAAAGTACCACCAGAGGCAACTGTGGCTGGTTTGACAGTGCCAAGTGCCTCCTGCAAACTGACATCAGGAACCTGGCCTGGTGACTTTTGTTTCTCTGGGGAAAGGCCATGATTCTTTTCCGGGGTATGGTGGCCCGGAGTGGCCGGCTGCCTGCTGAAATTCCAAAAGGATCAGGATGCCTCCCAGACCGAAAGAACCACCCAAGGCAACTGTGGCTGGTTTGACAGTGCCAAGTGACTCCTGCAAACAGACATCAGCGACCTGGCCTGCTGAATTCTGTTTCTCTGGGGAAAGGCCATGGTTCATGTAAAGGGCCCGGTGGCTCGAGTGACATGCTGCCTGCTGAAATTCCAAACGGATCAGGATACCTCCCAGATGGAATGTGCCCCCACAGGTAACTGTGGCTGGTTTGACAGTGCCAAGTGCCTCCTGCCAACTGACATCAGGAACCTGGCCTGGTGACTTTTGTTTCTCTCGGGAAAGGCCATGGTTCATGTCCATGGCCTGGTGGCCCGGAGTGGCCGGCTGCCTGCTGAAATTCTGCATGGATCAGGATGCCGCCGAGATGGAAGGTGCCACCACAGGCACCTGTGGCTGGTTTGACAGTGCCAAGTGCCTCCTGCAAACTGACATCAGGAACCTGGCCTGGTGACTTTTGTTTCTCTGGGGAAAGGCCATCATACTTGTCCGGGGCCCAGAGTGGCCTGCGGTGGCCGGCTGCCTGCTGAAATTCCGCACGGTTGAGGATACCTCCCAGATGCAAGGTGCCCCCACAGGCAACTGTGGCTGGTTTGACATTGCCAAGTACCTCCTGCAAACTGACATCAGGAACCTGGCCTGGTGACTTTTGTTTCTCTGGGGAAAGGCCATGGTTCATGTCCAGGGCCTGGGGGCTCGGAGTGGCCGGCTGCCTGCTGAAATTCCGCATGGATCAGGATGCCTCCCAGATGAAAAATGCCCCCACAGGCAACTGCGGCTGGTTTGACAGTGCCAAGTGCCTCCTGCAAACTGACATCAGGAACCTGGCCTGGTGACTTTTGTTTCTCCGTGGAAAGGCCATGATTCTTTTCCGGGGTACGGTGGCCCGGAGTGGCCGGCTGCCTGCTGAAATTCCGCACGGATCAGGATGCCTCCCAGACCGAAAGTACCACCCAAGGCAAATGTGGCTGGTTTGACAGTGCCAAGTGCCTCCTGCAAACAGACATCAGGAACCTGGCCTGGTGACTTTTGTTTCTCTGGGGAAAGGCCATCATTCTTTTCCGGGGCCCAGAGCGGACGGAGTGGCCGGCTGGCTGCTGAAATTCCACACAGTTGAGGATGTCTCCCACATGAAAAATGCCCCCAGAGGCAACTGTGGCTGGTTTGACAGTGCCAAGTGCCTCCTGCAAACTGACATCAGCAACCTGGCCTGGTGACTTTTGTTTCTCTGGGAAAAGGCCATGGTTCATGTCCAGGGCCTTGTGGCCAGGGGTGGCCAGCTGCCTGCTGAATTTCCACATGGATCAGGATGCCTCCCAGATGAAAACTGCCCCTACAGGCAACTGTGGCTGGTTTGACAGTGCCAAGTGCCTCCTGCAAACTGACATCAGGAACCTGGCCTGGTGACTTTTGTTTCTCTGGGGAAAGGCCTTCATTCTTGTCCAGTGCCCGGTGTACTGGAGTGGCCGGATGCCTGCTGAAATTCCGCACGGATGAGGATACCTCCCTGATGCAAGGACCCCACAGGCAACTGCGTCTGGTTTGACAGTGCCAAGTGCCTCCTGCAAACTGACATCAGGAACCTGGCCTGGTGACTTTTGTTTCTCTGGGGAAAGGCCATGGTTCATATCCAGGGCCTGGTGGCCCGGAGTTGCCGGCTGCCTGCTGAAATTCCGCATGGATCAGGATGCCTCCCACATGAAAAATGCCCCCAGAGGCAACTGTGGCTGGTTTGACAGTGCCAAGTGCCTCCTGCAAACTGACATCAGCGACCTGGCCTGCTGAGTTCTGTTTCTCTGGGGAAAGGCCATCGTTCCTCTCCAGGGCCCGGTGGCTCGAGTGGCAGGCTGCCTGCTGAAATTCCACATGGATCAGGATGCCTCCCAGATGAAAGGTGCCCCCACAGGCAACTGTGGCTGGTTTGACAGTGCCAAGTGCCTCCTGCAAACTGACATCAGGAACCTGGCCTGGTGATTTTTGTTTCTCTGGGGAAAGGCCATCATTCTTGTCCGGTGCCCCGCTGCCTGCAGTGGCCGGCTGCCTGCTGAAATTCCTCACGGTTGAGGATACCTCCCAGATGGAAGGTGCCCCCACAGGTAACTGTGGCTGGTTTGACAGTGCCAAGTGCCTCCTGCAAACTGACATCAGGAACCTGGCCTGGTGACTTTTGTTTCTCTGGGGAAAGGCCATGGTTCATGTCCAGGGCCTGGTGGCCCGGAGTGGCCGGCTGCCTGCTGAAATTCCGCACGGTTGAGGATGTCTCCCACATGAAAAATGCCTCCACAGGCAACAGTGGCTGGTTTGACAGTGCCAAGTGCCTCCTGCAAACTGACATCAGGAACCTGGCCTGGTGACTTTTTTTTCTCTGGGGAAAGGCCATCATTCATGTCCGGGGCACGGTAGCCAGGAGTGGCCGGCTGCCTGCTGATATTCCACACAGTTGAGGATACCTCCCAGATGCAAGGTGCCCCCACAGGCAACTGTGGCTGGTTTGACAGTGCCAAGTGCCTCCTGCAAACTGACATCAGGAACCTGGCCTGGTGACTTTTGTTTCTCAAGGGAATGGACATGGCTCATGTCCAGGGCCTGGCGGCCCGGAGTGGCCGGGTGCCTGCTGAAATTCCGCTTGGATCAGGATGCCTCCCAGATGAAAAATGCCCCCAGAGACAACTGCGTCTGGTTTGACAGTGCCAAGTGCCTCCTGCAAAATGACATCAGGAACTTGGCCTGGTGACTTTTGTTTCTCTGATGAAAGGCCATCATTCTTGTCCGGGGCACGGTGGCCCGGAGTGGCTGGCTGCCTGCTGAAATTCCGCACGGTTGAGGATACCTCCCAGATGCAAGGGGGACCCACAGACAACTGTGGCTGGTTTGACAGTGCCAAGTGCCTCCTGCAAACTGACATCAGGAACCTGGCCTGGTGACTTTTGTTTCTCTGGGGAAAGGCCATCATTCTTGTCCTGGGCCTGGTGGCCCGGAGTGGCTGGCTGCCTGCTGAAATTCCGCACGGTTGAGGATACCTCCCAGATGCAAGGGGGACCCACAGACAACTGTGGCTGGTTTGACAGTGCCAAGTGCCTCCTGCAAACTGACATCAGGAACCTGGCCAGGTGACTTTTGTTTCTCTGGGGAAAGGCCATCATTCTTGTCCTGGGCCTGGTGACCCGGAGTGGCCGGCTGCCTGCTGAAATTCCGCATGAATCAGGATGCCTCCCAGATGAAAATTGCTCCCACAGGCAACTGTGGCTGGTTTGACAGTGCCAAGTGCCTCCTGCAAACTGACATCAGGAACCTGGCCTGGTGACTTTTGTTTCTCTCGGGAAATGGCCATGGTTCATGTCCATGGACTGGGGGCCCGGAGTGGCCGGCTGCCTGCTGAAATTCTGCATGGATCAGGATGCCGCCGAGATGGAAGGTGCCACCACAGGCAACTGTGGCTGGTTTGACAGTGCCAAGTGCCTCCTGCAAACTGACATCAGGAACCTGGCCTGGTGACTTTTGTTTCTCTGGGGAAAGGCATTCATTCTTGTCCAGTTCCCGGTGTTCTGGAGTGGCCGGATGCCTGCTGAAATTCCGCACGGATGAGGATACCTCCCAGATGAAAGGAGCCCCCACAGGCAACTGCGTCTAGTTGGACAGTGCCAAGTGCCTCCTGCAAACTGACATCAGGAACCTGGCCTGGTGACTTTTGTTTCTCAGGGGAATGGACATGGCTCATGTCCAGGGCCTGGTGGCCCGGAGTGGCCTGGTGCATGCTGAAATTCCGCATGGATCAGGATGCCTCCCAGATGAAAAATGAACCCCGAGGCAACTGCGTCTGGTTTGACAGTGCCAAGTGCCACCTGCAAAATGACATCAGGAACCTGGCCTGGTGACTTTTGTTTCTCTGGGGAAAAGCCATGGTTCATGTCCAGGGCCTGGTGGCCCGGAGTGGCCGGCTGCCTGCTGAAATTCAAAATGGATCAGGATGCCGCCGAGATGGAAGGTGCCACCACAGGCAACTGTGGCTGGTTTGACAGTGCCAAGTGCCTCCTGCAAACTGACATCAGGAACCTGGCCTGGTGACTTTTGTTTCTCTGGGGAAAGGCCAACATTCTTGTATAGGGCCTGGTGGCCCGGAGTCGCCGGATGCCTGCTGAAATTCCGCATGAATCAGGATGCCTCCCAGATGAAAATTGCCCCCACAGGCAACTGTGGCAGGTTTGACAGTGCCAAGTGCCTCCTGCAAACACACATCAGGAACCTGGCCTGGTGACTTTTGTTTCTCTGGGGAAAAGCCATGGTTCATGTCCAGGGCCTGGTGGCCTGGAGTGGCCGGCTGCCTGCTGAAATTCCGCATGGATCTGGATGCATCCCACATGAAAAATGCCCCCACAGGCAACTGCGGCGGGTTTGACAGTGCCAAGTGCCTCCTGCAAACTGACATCAGGAACCTGGCCTGGTGACTTTTTTTTCTCAGGGGAAAGGCCATGGTTCATGTCCATGGCCTGGTGGCCCGGAGTGGCCGGCTGCCTGCTGAAATTCTGCATGGATCAGGATGCCGCCGAGATGGAAGGTGCCCCCACAGGCACCTGTGGCTGGTTTGACAGTGCCAAGTGCCTCCTGCAAACTGACATCAGGAACCTGGCCTGGTGACTTTTGTTTCTCCGTGGAAAGGACATCATTCTTGTCCGGGGCCCAGAGTGGCCTGCGGTGGCCGGCTGCCTGCTGAAATTCCGCACGGTTGAGGATACCTCCCAGATGCAAGGTGCCCCCACAGGCAACTGTGGCTGGTTTGACAGTGCCAAGTGCGTCCTGCAAACTGACATCAGGAACCTGGCCTGGTGACTTTTGTTTCTCTGGGGAAAGGCCATGGTTCATGGCCAGGGCCTGGGGGCTCGGAGTGGCGGGCTGCCTGCTGAAATTCCGCATGGATCAGGATGCCTCCCAGATGAAAAATGCCCCCACAGGCAACTGCGGCTGGTTTGACAGTGCCAAGTGCCTCCTGCAAACTGACATCAGGAACCTGGCCTGGTGACTTTTGTTTCTCCGTGGAAAGGCCATGATTCTTTTCCGGGGTACGGTGGCCCGGAGTGGCCGGCTGCCTGCTGAAATTCCGCACGGATCAGGATGCCTCCCAGACCGAAAGTACCACCCAAGGCAAATGTGGCTGGTTTGACAGTGCCAAGTGCCTCCTGCAAACAGACATCAGCGACCTGGCCTGGTGACTTTTGTTTCTCTGGGGAAAGGCCATCCTTCTTTTCCGGGGCCCAGAGCGGACGGAGTGGCCGGCTGGCTGCTGAAATTCCACACAGTTGAGGATGTCTCCCACATGAAAAATGCCCCCAGAGGCAACTGTGGCTGGTTTGACAGTGCCAAGTGCCTCCTGCAAACTGACATCAGCAACCTGGCCTGGTGACTTTTGTTTCTCTGGGAAAAGGCCATGGTTCATGTCCAGGGCCTTGTGGCCAGGGGTGGCCAGCTGCCTGCTGAATTTCCACATGGATCAGGATGCCTCCCAGATGAAAACTGCCCCTACAGGCAACTGTGGCTGGTTTGACAGTGCCAAGTGCCTCCTGCAAACTGACATCAGGAACCTGGCCTGGTGACTTTTGTTTCTCTGGGGAAAGGCCTTCATTCTTGTCCAGTGCCCGGTGTACTGGAGTGGCTGGATGCCTGCTGAAATTCCGCACGCATGAGGATACCTCCCAGATGCAAGGACCCCACAGGCAACTGCGTCTGGTTTGACAGTGCCAAGTGCCTCCTGCAAACTGACATCAGGAACCTGGCCTGGTGACTTTTGTTTCTCTGGGGAAAGGCCATCAATCTTGTCCCGGGCCTGGGGGCCCGGAGTGGCCGGCTGCCTGCTGAAATTCCGCATGAATCAGGATGCCTCCCACATGAAAAATACCCCCAGAGGCAACTGTGGCTGGTTTGACAGTGCCAAGTGCCTCCTGCAAACTGACACCAGGAACCTGGCCTGGTGACTTTTGTTTCTCTGGGAAAAGGCCAACATTTTTTCTGGGTCCCGGTGGCCCGGAGTGGCCAGCTGCCTGCTGAAATTCCGCACGGATCAGGATGCCTCCCAGACCGAAAGTACCACCCAAGGCAAATGTGGCTGGTTTGACAGTGCCAAGTGCCTCCTGCAAACTGACATCAGCGACCTGGCCTGCTGAGTTCTGTTTCTCTGGGGAAAGGCCATCGTTCCTCTCCAGGGCCCGGTGGCTCGAGTGGCAGGCTGCCTGCTGAAATTCCAAATGGATCAGGATGCCTCCCAGATGAAAGGTGCCCCCACAGGCAACTGTGGCTGGTTTGACAGTGCCAAGTGCCTCCTGCAAACTGACATCAGGAACCTGGCCTGGTGATTTTTGTTTCTCTGGGGAAAGGCCATCATTCTTGTCCAGTGCCCCGCTGCCTGCAGTGGCCGGCTGCCTGCTGAAATTCCTCACGGTTGAGGATACCTCCCAGATGGAAGGTGCCCCCAGAGGTAACTGTGGCTGGTTTGACAGTGCCAAGTGCCTCCTGCAAACTGACATCAGGAACCTGGCCTGGTGACTTTTGTTTCTCTGGGGAAAGGCCATGGTTCATGTCCAGGGCCTGGTGGCCCGGAGTGGCCGGCTGCCTGCTGAAATTCCGCACGGTTGAGGATGTCTCCCACATGAAAAATGCCTCCACAGGCAACGGTGGCTGGTTTGACAGTGCCAAGTGCCTCCTGCCAACTGACATCAGGAACCTGGCCTGGTGACTTTTTTTTCTCTGGGGAAAGGCCATCATTCATGTCCGGGGCACGGTGGCCAGGAGTGGCCGGCTGCCTGCTGATATTCCACACAGTTGAGGATACCTCCCAGATGCAAGGTGCCCCCACAGGCAACTGTGGCTGGTTTGACAGTGCCAAGTGCCTCCTGCAAACTGACATCAGGAACCTGGCCTGGTGACTTTTGTTTCGCAAGGGAATGGACATGGCTCATGTCCAGGGCCTGGCGGCCCGGAGTGGCCGGGTGCCTGCTGAAATTCCGCTTGGATCAGGATGCCTCCCAGATGAAAAATGCCCCCAGAGGCAACTGCGTCTGGTTTGACAGTGCCAAGTGCCTCCTGCAAAATGACATCAGGAACTTGGCCTGGTGACTTTTGTTTCTCTGATGAAAGGCCATCATTCTTGTCCGGGGCACGGTGGCCCGGAGTGGCTGGCTGCCTGCTGAAATTCCGCACGGTTGAGGATACCTCCCAGATGCAAGGGGGACCCACAGACAACTGTGGCTGGTTTGACAGTGCCAAGTGCCTCCTGCAAACTGACATCAGGAACCTGGCCAGGTGACTTTTGTTTCTCTGGGGAAAGGCCATCATTCTTGTCCTGGGCCTGGTGACCCGGAGTGGCCGGCTGCCTGCTGAAATTCCGCATGAATCAGGATGCCTCCCAGATGAAAATTGCTCCCACAGGCAACTGTGGCTGGTTTGACAGTGCCAAGTGCCTCCTGCAAACTGACATCAGGAACCTGGCCTGGTGACTTTTGTTTCTCTCGGGTAAAGGCCATCATTCGTGTCCACTGCCCTGCTGCCTGCAGTGGCCGGCTGCCTGCTGAAATTCCTCACGGTTGAGGATTCCTCCCAGATGAAAACTGCCCCCACAGGTAACTGTGGCTGGTTTGACAGTGCCAAGTGCCTCCTGCAAACTGACATCAGGAACCTGGCCTGGTGACTTTTGTTTCTCTCGGGAAATGGCCATGGTTCATGTCCATGGACTCGGGGCCCGGAGTGGCCGGCTGCCTGCTGAAATTCTGCATGGATCAGGATGCCGCCGAGATGGAAGGTGCCACCACAGGCAACTGTGGCTGGTTTGACAGTGCCAAGTGCCTCCTGCAAACTGACATCAGGAACCTGGCCTGGTGACTTTTGTTTCTCTGGGGAAAGGCATTCATTCTTGTCCAGTTCCCGGTGTTCTGGAGTGGCCGGATGCCTGCTGAAATTCCGCACGGATGAGGATACCTCCCAGATGAAAGGAGCCCCCACAGGCAACTGCGTCTAGTTGGACAGTGCCAAGTGCCTCCTGCAAACTGACATCAGGAACCTGGCCTGGTGACTTTTGTTTCTCAGGGGAATGGACATGGCTCATGTCCAGGGCCTGGTGGCCCGGAGTGGCCTGGTGCATGCTGAAATTCCGCATGGATCAGGATGCCTCCCAGATGAAAGGTGAACCCAGAGGCAACTGCGTCTGGTTTGACAGTTCCAAGTGCCACCTGGAAAATGACATCAGGAACCTGGCCTGGTGACTTTTGTTTCTCTGGGAAAAGGCCATGGTTCATGTCCAGGGCCTTGTGGCCAGGGGTGGCCAGCTGCCTGCTGAATTTCCACATGGATCAGGATGCCTCCCAGATGAAAACTGCCCCTACAGGCAACTGTGGCTGGTTTGACAGTGCCAAGTGCCTCCTGCAAACTGACATCAGGAACCTGGCCTGGTGACTTTTGTTTCTCTGGGGAAAGGCCTTCATTCTTGTCCAGTGCCCGGTGTACTGGAGTGGCTGGATGCCTGCTGAAATTCCGCACGCATGAGGATACCTCCCAGATGCAAGGACCCCACAGGCAACTGCGTCTGGTTTGACAGTGCCAAGTGCCTCCTGCAAACTGACATCAGGAACCTGGCCTGGTGACTTTTGTTTCTCTGGGGAAAGGCCATCAATCTTGTCCCGGGCCTGGGGGCCCGGAGTGGCCGGCTGCCTGCTGAAATTCCGCATGAATCAGGATGCCTCCCACATGAAAAATACCCCCAGAGGCAACTGTGGCTGGTTTGACAGTGCCAAGTGCCTCCTGCAAACTGACACCAGGAACCTGGCCTGGTGACTTTTGTTTCTCTGGGAAAAGGCCAACATTTTTTCTGGGTCCCGGTGGCCCGGAGTGGCCAGCTGCCTGCTGAAATTCCGCACGGATCAGGATGCCTCCCAGACCGAAAGTACCACCCAAGGCAAATGTGGCTGGTTTGACAGTGCCAAGTGCCTCCTGCAAACTGACATCAGCGACCTGGCCTGCTGAGTTCTGTTTCTCTGGGGAAAGGCCATCGTTCCTCTCCAGGGCCCGGTGGCTCGAGTGGCAGGCTGCCTGCTGAAATTCCAAATGGATCAGGATGCCTCCCAGATGAAAGGTGCCCCCACAGGCAACTGTGGCTGGTTTGACAGTGCCAAGTGCCTCCTGCAAACTGACATCAGGAACCTGGCCTGGTGATTTTTGTTTCTCTGGGGAAAGGCCATCATTCTTGTCCAGTGCCCCGCTGCCTGCAGTGGCCGGCTGCCTGCTGAAATTCCTCACGGTTGAGGATACCTCCCAGATGGAAGGTGCCCCCAGAGGTAACTGTGGCTGGTTTGACAGTGCCAAGTGCCTCCTGCAAACTGACATCAGGAACCTGGCCTGGTGACTTTTGTTTCTCTGGGGAAAGGCCATGGTTCATGTCCAGGGCCTGGTGGCCCGGAGTGGCCGGCTGCCTGCTGAAATTCCGCACGGTTGAGGATGTCTCCCACATGAAAAATGCCTCCACAGGCAACGGTGGCTGGTTTGACAGTGCCAAGTGCCTCCTGCCAACTGACATCAGGAACCTGGCCTGGTGACTTTTTTTTCTCTGGGGAAAGGCCATCATTCATGTCCGGGGCACGGTGGCCAGGAGTGGCCGGCTGCCTGCTGATATTCCACACAGTTGAGGATACCTCCCAGATGCAAGGTGCCCCCACAGGCAACTGTGGCTGGTTTGACAGTGCCAAGTGCCTCCTGCAAACTGACATCAGGAACCTGGCCTGGTGACTTTTGTTTCGCAAGGGAATGGACATGGCTCATGTCCAGGGCCTGGCGGCCCGGAGTGGCCGGGTGCCTGCTGAAATTCCGCTTGGATCAGGATGCCTCCCAGATGAAAAATGCCCCCAGAGGCAACTGCGTCTGGTTTGACAGTGCCAAGTGCCTCCTGCAAAATGACATCAGGAACTTGGCCTGGTGACTTTTGTTTCTCTGATGAAAGGCCATCATTCTTGTCCGGGGCACGGTGGCCCGGAGTGGCTGGCTGCCTGCTGAAATTCCGCACGGTTGAGGATACCTCCCAGATGCAAGGGGGACCCACAGACAACTGTGGCTGGTTTGACAGTGCCAAGTGCCTCCTGCAAACTGACATCAGGAACCTGGCCAGGTGACTTTTGTTTCTCTGGGGAAAGGCCATCATTCTTGTCCTGGGCCTGGTGACCCGGAGTGGCCGGCTGCCTGCTGAAATTCCGCATGAATCAGGATGCCTCCCAGATGAAAATTGCTCCCACAGGCAACTGTGGCTGGTTTGACAGTGCCAAGTGCCTCCTGCAAACTGACATCAGGAACCTGGCCTGGTGACTTTTGTTTCTCTCGGGTAAAGGCCATCATTCGTGTCCACTGCCCTGCTGCCTGCAGTGGCCGGCTGCCTGCTGAAATTCCTCACGGTTGAGGATTCCTCCCAGATGAAAACTGCCCCCACAGGTAACTGTGGCTGGTTTGACAGTGCCAAGTGCCTCCTGCAAACTGACATCAGGAACCTGGCCTGGTGACTTTTGTTTCTCTCGGGAAATGGCCATGGTTCATGTCCATGGACTCGGGGCCCGGAGTGGCCGGCTGCCTGCTGAAATTCTGCATGGATCAGGATGCCGCCGAGATGGAAGGTGCCACCACAGGCAACTGTGGCTGGTTTGACAGTGCCAAGTGCCTCCTGCAAACTGACATCAGGAACCTGGCCTGGTGACTTTTGTTTCTCTGGGGAAAGGCATTCATTCTTGTCCAGTTCCCGGTGTTCTGGAGTGGCCGGATGCCTGCTGAAATTCCGCACGGATGAGGATACCTCCCAGATGAAAGGAGCCCCCACAGGCAACTGCGTCTAGTTGGACAGTGCCAAGTGCCTCCTGCAAACTGACATCAGGAACCTGGCCTGGTGACTTTTGTTTCTCAGGGGAATGGACATGGCTCATGTCCAGGGCCTGGTGGCCCGGAGTGGCCTGGTGCATGCTGAAATTCCGCATGGATCAGGATGCCTCCCAGATGAAAGGTGAACCCAGAGGCAACTGCGTCTGGTTTGACAGTTCCAAGTGCCACCTGGAAAATGACATCAGGAACCTGGCCTGGTGACTTTTGTTTCTCTGGGGAAAAGCCATGGTTCATGTCCAGGGCCTGGTGGCCCGGAGCGGACGGCTGCCTGCTGAAATTCTGCATGGATTAGGATGCCTCCCACATGAAAAATGCCCCCACAGGCAACTGCGGCGGGTTTGACAGTGCCAAGTGCCTCCTGCAAACTGACATCAGGAACCTGGCCTGGTGACTTTTTTTTCTCAGGGGAAAAGCCATGGTTCATGTCCAGGGCCTGGTGGCCCGGAGTGGCCGGCTGCCTGCTGAAATTCAAAATGGATCAGGATGCCTCCCAGAGCGAAAGTACCACCAGAGGCAACTGTGGCAGGTTTGACAGTGCCAAGTGCCTCCTGCAAACACACATCAGGAACCTGGCCTGGTGACTTTTGTTTCTCAGGGGAAAAGCCATGGTTCATGTCCAGGGCCTGGTGGCCTGGAGTGGCCGGCTGCCTGCTGAAATTCCGCATGGGTCAGGATGCATCCCACATGAAAAATGCCCCCACAGGCAACTGCGGCGGGTTTGACAGTGCCAAGTGCCTCCTGCAAACTGACATCAGGAACCTGGCCTGGTGACTTTTTTTTCTCAGGGGAAAGGCCATGGTTCATGTCCAGGGCTTGGTGGCCCGGAGTGGCCGGCTGCCTGCTGAAATTCCAAATGGATCAGGATGCCTCCCAGAGCGAAAGTACCACCAGAGGCAACTGTGGCTGGTTTGACAGTGCCAAGTGCCTCCTGCAAACTGACATCAGGAACCTGGCCTGGTGACTTTTGTTTCTCTGGGGAAAGGCCATGATTCTTTTCCAGGTTATGGTGCCCCGGAGTGGCCGGCTGCCTGCTGAAATTCCAAAAGGATCAGGATGCCTCCCAGACCGAAAGAACCACCCAAGGCAACTGTGGCTGGTTTGACAGTGCCAAGTGCCTCCTGCAAACAGACATCAGCGACCTGGCCTGCTGAATTCTGTTTCTCTGGGGAAAGGCCATGGTTCATGTCCAGGGCCCGGTGGCTCGAGTGACAGGCTGCCTGCTGAAATTCCAAACGGATCAGGATGCCTCCCAGATGGAAAGTGGCCCCAGAGGCAACTGTGGCTGGTTTGACAGTGCCAAGTGCCTCCTGCAAACTGACATCAGGAACCTGGCCTGGTGACTTTTGTTTCTCTGGGGAAAGGCCTTCATTCTTGTCCAGTGCCCGGTGTACTGGAGTGGCCGGATGCCTGCTGAAATTCCGCACGCATGAGGATACCTCCCAGATGCAAGGACCCCACAGGCAACTGCGTCTGGTTTGACAGTGCCAAGTGCCTCCTGCAAACTGACATCAGGAACCTGGCCTGGTGACTTTTGTTTCTCAGGGGAAAGGCCATGGTTCATATCCAGGGCCTGGTGGCCCGGAGTTGCCGGCTGCCTGCTGAAATTCCGCATGGATCAGGATGCCTCCCAGATGAAAAATGCCCCCACAGGCAACTGCGGCTGGTTTGACAGTGCCAAGTGCCTCCTGCAAACTGACATCAGGAACCTGGCCTGGTGACTTTTGTTTCTCCGTGGAAAGGCCATGATTCTTTTCCGGGGTACGGTGGCCCGGAGTGGCCGGCTGCCTGCTGAAATTCCGCACGGATCAGGATGCCTCCCAGACCGAAAGTACCACCCAAGGCAAATGTGGCTGGTTTGACAGTGCCAAGTGCCTCCTGCAAACAGACATCAGCGACCTGGCCTGGTGACTTTTGTTTCTCTGGGGAAAGGCCATCCTTCTTTTCCAGGGCCCAGAGCGGACGGAGTGGCCGGCTGGCTGCTGAAATTCCACACAGTTGAGGATGTCTCCCACATGAAAAATGCCCCCAGAGGCAACTGTGGCTGGTTTGACAGTGCCAAGTGCCTCCTGCAAACTGACATCAGCAACCTGGCCTGGTGACTTTTGTTTCTCTGGGAAAAGGCCATGGTTCATGTCCAGGGCCTTGTGGCCAGGGGTGGCCAGCTGCCTGCTGAATTTCCACATGGATCTGGATGCCTCCCAGATGAAAACTGCCCCTACAGGCAACTGTGGCTGGTTTGACAGTGCCAAGTGCCTCCTGCAAACTGACATCAGGAACCTGGCCTGGTGACTTTTGTTTCTCTGGGGAAAGGCCTTCATTCTTGTCCAGTGCCCGGTGTACTGGAGTGGCCGGATGCCTGCTGAAATTCCGCACGCATGAGGATACCTCCCAGATGCAAGGACCCCACAGGCAACTGCGTCTGGTTTGGCAGTGCCAAGTGCCTCCTGCAAACTGACATCAGGAACCTGGCCTGGTGACTTTTGTTTCTCAGGGGAAAGGCCATGGTTCATATCCAGGGCCTGGTGGCCCGGAGTTGCCGGCTGCCTGCTGAAATTCCGCATGGATCAGGATGCCTCCCACATGAAAAATGCCCCCAGAGGCAACTGTGGCTGGTTTGACAGTGCCAAGTGCCTCCTGCAAACTGACACCAGGAACCTGGCCTGGTGACTTTTGTTTCTCTGGGAAAAGGCCAACATTCTTTTCTGGGTCCTGGTGGCCCGGAGTGGCCGGCTGCCTGCAGAAATTCCGCACGGATCAGGATGCCTCCCAGACCGAAAGTACCACCCAAGGCAAATGTGGCTGGTTTGACAGTGCCAAGTGCCTCCTGCAAACTGACATCAGGAACCTGGCCTGGTGATTTTTGTTTCTCTGGGGAAAGGCCATCATTCTTGTCCAGTGCCCCGCTGCCTGCAGTGGCCGGCTGCCTGCTGAAATTCCTCACGGTTGAGGATACCTCCCAGATGGAAGGTGCCCCAACAGGTAACTGTGGCTGGTTTGACAGTGCCAAGTGCCTCCTGCAAACTGACATCAGGAACCTGGCCTGGTGACTTTTGTTTCTCTGGGGAAAGGCCATGGTTCATGTCCAGGGCCTGGTGGCCCGGAGTGGCCGGCTGCCTGCTGAAATTCCGCACGGTTGAGGATGTCTCCCACATGAAAAATGCCTCCACAGGCAACGGTGGCTGGTTTGACAGTGCCAAGTGCCTCCTGCCAACTGACATCAGGAACCTGGCCTGGTGACTTTTTTTTCTCTGGGGAAAGGCCATCATTCATGTCCGGGGCACGGTGGCCAGGAGTGGACGGCTGCCTGCTGATATTCCACACAGTTGAGGATACCTCCCAGATGCAAGGTGCCCCCACAGGCAACTGTGGCTGGTTTGACAGTGCCAAGTGCCTCCTGCAAACTGACATCAGGAACCTGGCCTGGTGACTTTTGTTTCTCAGGGGAATGGACATGGCTCATATCCAGGGCCTGGCGGCCCGGAGTGGCCGGGTGCCTGCTGAAATTCCGCTTGGATCAGGATGCCTCCCAGATGAAAAATGCCCCCAGAGGCAACTGCGTCTGGTTTGACAGTGCCAAGTGCCTCCTGCAAAATGACATCAGGAACTTGGCCTGGTGACTTTTGTTTCTCTGATGAAAGGCCATCATTCTTGTCCGGGGCACGGTGGCCCGGAGTGGCTGGCTGCCTGCTGAAATTCCGCACGGTTGAGGATACCTCCCAGATGCAAGGGGGACCCACAGACAACTGTGGCTGGTTTGACAGTGCCAAGTGCCTCCTGCAAAATGACATCAGGAACCTGGCCAGGTGACTTTTGTTTCTCAGGGGAAAGGCCATCATTCTTGTCCTGGGCCTGGTGGCCCGGAGTGGCCGACTGCCTGCTGAAATTCCGCATGAATCAGGATGCCTCCCAGATGAAAATTGCTCCCACAGGCAACTGTGGCTGGTTTGACAGTGCCAAGTGCCTCCTGCAAACTGACATCAGGAACCTGGCCTGGTGACTTTTGTTTCTCTCGGGTAAAGGCCATCATTCGTGTCCAGTGCCCTGCTGCCTGCAGTGGCCGGCTGCCTGCTGAAATTCCTCACGGTTGAGGATTCCTCCCAGATGAAAACTGCCCCCACAGGTAACTGTGGCTGGTTTGACAGTGCCAAGTGCCTCCTGCAAACTGACATCAGGAACCTGGCCTGGTGACTTTTGTTTCTCTCGGGAAATGGCCATGGTTCATGTCCATGGACTCGGGGCCCGGAGTGGCCGGCTGCCTGCTGAAATTCTGCATGGATCAGGATGCCGCCGAGATGGAAGGTGCCACCACAGGCAACTGTGGCTGGTTTGACAGTGCCAAGTGCCTCCTGCAAACTGACATCAGGAACCTGGCCTGGTGACTTTTGTTTCTCTGGGGAAAGGCATTCATTCTTGTCCAGTTCCCGGTGTTCTGGAGTGGCCGGATGCCTGCTGAAATTCCGCACGGATGAGGATACCTCCCAGATGAAAGGAGCCCCCACAGGCAACTGCGTCTAGTTGGACAGTGCCAAGTGCCTCCTGCAAACTGACATCAGGAACCTGGCCTGGTGACTTTTGTTTCTCTGGGGAAAAGCCATGGTTCATGTCCAGGGCCTGGTGGCCCGGAGCGGACGGCTGCCTGCTGAAATTCTGCATGGATTAGGATGCCTCCCACATGAAAAATGCCCCCACAGGCAACTGCGGCGGGTTTGACAGTGCCAAGTGCCTCCTGCAAACTGACATCAGGAACCTGGCCTGGTGACTTTTTTTTCTCAGGGGAAAAGCCATGGTTCATGTCCAGGGCCTGGTGGCCCGGAGTGGCCGGCTGCCTGCTGAAATTCCAAATGGATCAGGATGCCTCCCAGAGCGAAAGTACCACCAGAGGCAACTGCGGCTGGTTTGACAGTGCCAAGTGCGTCCTGCAAACTGACATCAGGAACCTGGCCTGGTGACTTTTGTTTCTCTGTGGAAAGGCCAACATTCTTGTATAGGGCCTGGTGGCCCGGAGTCGCCGGATGCCTGCTGAAATTCCGCATGAATCAGGATGCCTCCCAGATTAAAATTGCCCCCACAGGCAACTGTGGCAGGTTTGACAGTGCCAAGTGCCTCCTGCAAACTGACATCAGGAACCTGGCCTGGTGACTTTTGTTTCTCTGGGGAAAAGCCATGGTTCATGTCCAGGGCCTGGTGGCCTGGAGTGGCCGGCTGCCTGCTGAAATTCCGCATGGATCAGGATGCATCCCACATGAAAAATGCCCCCACAGGCAACTGCGGCGGGTTTGACAGTGCCAAGTGCCTCCTGCAAACTGACATCAGGAACCTGGCCTGGTGACTTTTGTTTCTCTGGGGAAAGGCCATGGTTCATGTCCAGGGCTTGGTGGCCCGGAGTGGCCGGCTGCCTGCTGAAATTCCAAATGGATCAGGATGCCTCCCAGAGCGAAAGTACCACCAGAGGCAACTGTGGCTGGTTTGACAGTGCCAAGTGCCTCCTGCAAACTGACATCAGGAACCTGGCCTGGTGACTTTTGTTTCTCTGGGGAAAGGCCATGATTCTTTTCCGGGGTATGGTGCCCCGGAGTGGCCGGCTGCCTGCTGAAATTCCAAAAGGATCAGGATGCCTCCCAGACCGAAAGAACCACCCAAGGCAACTGTGGCTGGTTTGACAGTGCCAAGTGACTCCTGCAAACAGACATCAGCGACCTGGCCTGCTGAATTCTGTTTCTCTGGGGAAAGGCCATCATTCATGTCCAGGGCCCGGTGGCTCGAGTGACAGGCTGCCTGCTGAAATTCCAAACGGATCAGGATGCCTCCCAGATGGAAAGTGGCCCCAGAGGCAACTGTGGCTGGTTTGACAGTGCCAAGTGCCTCCTGCAAACTGACATCAGGAACCTGGCCTGGTGACTTTTGTTTCTCAGGGGAAAGGCCATCATTATGTCCGGGTCCCGGTGGCCCGGAGTGGCCGGCTGCCTGCTGAAATTCCTCACGGTTGAGGATACCTCCCAGATGCAAGGTACCCCAGAGGCAACTGCGGCTGGTTTGACAGTGCCAAGTGCCTCCTGCAAACTGACATCAGGAACCTGGCCTGGTGACTTTTGTTTCTCTGGGGAAAGGCCATCATTCTTTTCCGGGGTACGGTGGCCCGGAGTGGCCGGCTGCCTGCTGAAATTCCGCACGGATCAGGATGCCTACCCGACCGAAAATACCACCACAGGCAACTGCGTCTGGTTTGACAGTGCCAAGTGCCTCCTGCAAACTGACATCAGGAACCTGGCCTGGTGACTTTTGTTTCTCTGGGGATAGGCCATCCTTCATGTCCAGTGCCCCGTGGCCTGGAGTGGCCGGCTGCCTGCTGAAATTCCTCACGGTTGAGGATACCTCCCAGATGGAATGTGCCCCAAAGGTAACTGTGGCTGGTTTGACAGTGCCAAGTGCCTCCTGCAAACTGACATCAGCAACCTGGCCTGGTGACTTTTGTTTCTCTGGGGAAAGGCCATGGTTCATGTCCATGGCCTGGTGGCCCGGAGTGGCCGGCTGCCTGCTGAAATTCTGCATGGATCAGGATGCCGCCGAGATGGAAGGTGCCCCCAGAGGCACCTGTGGCTGGTTTGACAGTGCCAAGTGCCTCCTGCAAACTGACATCAGGAACCTGGCCTGGTGACTTTTGTTTCTCTGGGGAAAGGCCATCATTCTTGTCCGGGGCCCAGAGTGGCCTGCGCTGGCCGGCTGCCTGCTGAAATTCCGCACGGTTGAGGATACCTCCCAGATGCAAGGTGCCCCCACAGGCAATTGTGGCTGGTTTGACAGTGCCAAGTGCCTCCTGCAAACTGACATCAGGAACCTGGCCTGGTGACTTTTGTTTCTCTGGGGAAAGGCCATGGTTCATGTCCAGGGCCTGGGGGCTCGGAGTGGCCGGCTGCCTGCTGAAATTCCGCATGGATCAGGATGCCTCCCAGATGAAAAATGCCCCCACAGGCAACTGCGGCTGGTTTGACAGTGCCAAGTGCCTCCTGCAAACTGACATCAGGAACCTGGCCTGGTGACTTTTGTTTCTCCGTGGAAAGGCCATGATTCTTTTCCGGGGTACGGTGGCCCGGAGTGGCCGGATGCCTGCTGAAATTCCGCACGGATCAGGATGCCTCCCAGACCGAAAGTACCACCCAAGGCAAATGTGGCTGGTTTGACAGTGCCAAGTGCCTCCTGCAAACAGACATCAGCGACCTGGCCTGGTGACTTTTGTTTCTCTGGGGAAAGGCCATCCTTCTTTTCCGGGGCCCAGAGCGGACGGAGTGGCCGGCTGGCTGCTGAAATTCCACACAGTTGAGGATGTCTCCCACATGAAAAATGCCCCCAGAGGCAACTGTGGCTGGTTTGACAGTGCCAAGTGCCTCCTGCAAACTGACATCAGCAACCTGGCCTGGTGACTTTTGTTTCTCTGGGAAATGGCCATGGTTCATGTCCAGGGCCTTGTGGCCAGGGGTGGCCAGCTGCCTGCTGAATTTCCACATGGATCAGGATGCCTCCCAGATGAAAACTGCCCCTACAGGCAACTGTGGCTGGTTTGACAGTGCCAAGTGCCTCCTGCAAACTGACATCAGGAACCTGGCCTGGTGACTTTTGTTTCTCTGGGGAAAGGCCTTCATTCTTGTCCAGTGCCCGGTGTACTGGAGTGGCCGGATGCCTGCTGAAATTCCGCACGCATGAGGATACCTCCCAGATGCAAGGACCCCACAGGCAACTGCGTCTGGTTTGACAGTGCCAAGTGCCTCCTGCAAACTGACATCAGGAACCTGGCCTGGTGACTTTTGTTTCTCAGGGGAAAGGCCATGGTTCATGTCCAGGGCCTGGGGGCTCGGAGTGGCCGGCTGCCTGCTGAAATTCCGCATGGATCAGGATGCCTCCCAGATGAAAAATGCCCCCACAGGCAACTGCGGCTGGTTTGACAGTGCCAAGTGCCTCCTGCAAACTGACATCAGGAACCTGGCCTGGTGACTTTTGTTTCTTCGTGGAAAGGCCATGATTCTTTTCCGGGGTACGGTGGCCCGGAGTGGCCGGCTGCCTGCTGAAATTCCGCACGGATCAGGATGCCTCCCAGACCGAAAGTACCACCCAAGGCAAATGTGGCTGGTTTGACAGTGCCAAGTGCCTCCTGCAAACAGACATCAGCGACCTGGCCTGGTGACTTTTGTTTCTCTGGGGAAAGGCCATCCTTCTTTTCCGGGGCCCAGAGCGGACGGAGTGGCCGGCTGGCTGCTGAAATTCCACACAGTTGAGGATGTCTCCCACATGAAAAATGCCCCCAGAGGCAACTGTGGCTGGTTTGACAGTGCCAAGTGCCTCCTGCAAACTGACATCAGCAACCTGGCCTGGTGACTTTTGTTTCTCTGGGAAAAGGCCATGGTTCATGTCCAGGGCCTTGTGGCCAGGGGTGGCCAGCTGCCTGCTGAATTTCCACATGGATCAGGATGCCTCCCAGATGAAAACTGCCCCTACAGGCAACTGTGGCTGGTTTGACAGTGCCAAGTGCCTCCTGCAAACTGACATCAGGAACCTGGCCTGGTGACTTTTGTTTCTCTGGGGAAAGGCCTTCATTCTTGTCCAGTGCCCGGTGTACTGGAGTGGCCGGATGCCTGCTGAAATTCCGCACGCATGAGGATACCTCCCAGATGCAAGGACCCCACAGGCAACTGCGTCTGGTTTGACAGTGCCAAGTGCCTCCTGCAAACTGACATCAGGAACCTGGCCTGGTGACTTTTGTTTCTCAGGGGAAAGGCCATGGTTCATGTCCAGGGCCTGGGGGCTCGGAGTGGCCGGCTGCCTGCTGAAATTCCGCATGGATCAGGATGCCTCCCAGATGAAAAATGCCCCCACAGGCAACTGCGGCTGGTTTGACAGTGCCAAGTGCCTCCTGCAAACTGACATCAGGAACCTGGCCTGGTGACTTTTGTTTCTTCGTGGAAAGGCCATGATTCTTTTCCGGGGTACGGTGGCCCGGAGTGGCCGGCTGCCTGCTGAAATTCCGCACGGATCAGGATGCCTCCCAGACCGAAAGTACCACCCAAGGCAAATGTGGCTGGTTTGACAGTGCCAAGTGCCTCCTGCAAACAGACATCAGCGACCTGGCCTGGTGACTTTTGTTTCTCTGGGGAAAGGCCATCCTTCTTTTCCGGGGCCCAGAGCGGACGGAGTGGCCGGCTGGCTGCTGAAATTCCACACAGTTGAGGATGTCTCCCACATGAAAAATGCCCCCAGAGGCAACTGTGGCTGGTTTGACAGTGCCAAGTGCCTCCTGCAAACTGACATCAGCAACCTGGCCTGGTGACTTTTGTTTCTCTGGGAAAAGGCCATGGTTCATGTCCAGGGCCTTGTGGCCAGGGGTGGCCAGCTGCCTGCTGAATTTCCACATGGATCAGGATGCCTCCCAGATGAAAACTGCCCCTACAGGCAACTGTGGCTGGTTTGACAGTGCCAAGTGCCTCCTGCAAACTGACATCAGGAACCTGGCCTGGTGACTTTTGTTTCTCTGGGGAAAGGCCTTCATTCTTGTCCAGTGCCCGGTGTACTGGAGTGGCCGGATGCCTGCTGAAATTCCGCACGCATGAGGATACCTCCCAGATGCAAGGACCCCACAGGCAACTGCGTCTGGTTTGACAGTGCCAAGTGCCTCCTGCAAACTGACATCAGGAACCTGGCCTGGTGACTTTTGTTTCTCAGGGGAAAGGCCATGGTTCATATCCAGGGCCTGGTGGCCCGGAGTTGCCGGCTGCCTGCTGAAATTCCGCATGAATCAGGATGCCTCCCACATGAAAACTGCCCCCACAGGTAACTGTGGCTGGTTTGACAGTGCCAAGTGCCTCCTGCAAACTGACATCAGGAACCTGGCCTGGTGACTTTTGTTTCTCTGGGAAAAGGCCAACATTCTTTTCTGGGTCCCGGTGGCCCGGAGTGGCCGGCTGCCTGCAGAAATTCCGCACGGATCAGGATGCCTCCCAGATTGAAAGTACCACCCAAGGCAAATGTGGCTGGTTTGACAGTGCCAAGTGCCTCCTGCAAACTGACATCAGGAACCTGGCCTGGTGATTTTTGTTTCTCTGGGGAAAGGCCATCATTCTTGTCCAGTGCCCCGCTGCCTGCAGTGGCCGGCTGCCTGCTGAAATTCCTCACGGTTGAGGATACCTCCCAGATGGAAGGTGCCCCCACAGGTAACTGTGGCTGGTTTGACAGTGCCAAGTGCCTCCTGCAAACTGACATCAGGAACCTGGCCTGGTGACTTTTGTTTCTCTGGGGAAAGGCCATGGTTCATGTCCAGGGCCTGGTGGCCCGGAGTGGCCGGCTGCCTGCTGAAATTCCGCACGGTTGAGGATGTCTCCCACATGAAAAATGCCTCCACAGGCAACGGTGGCTGGTTTGACAGTGCCAAGTGCCTCCTGCCAACTGACATCAGGAACCTGGCCTGGTGACTTTTTTTTCTCTGGGGAAAGGCCATCATTCATGTTCGGGGTACGGTGGCCAGGAGTGGCCGGCTGCCTGCTGATATTCCACACAGTTGAGGATACCTCCCAGATGCAAGGTGCCCCCACAGGCAACTGTGGCTGGTTTGACAGTGCCAAGTGCCTCCTGCAAACTGACATCAGGAACCTGGCCTGGTGACTTTTGTTTCTCAGGGGAATGGACATGGCTCATATCCAGGGCCTGGCGGCCCGGAGTGGCCGGGTGCCTGCTGAAATTCCGCTTGGATCAGGATGCCTCCCAGATGAAAAATGCCCCCAGAGGCAACTGCGTCTGGTTTGACAGTGCCAAGTGCCTCCTGCAAAATGACATCAGGAACTTGGCCTGGTGACTTTTGTTTCTCTGGGGAAAGGCCATCATTCTTGTCCGGGGCACGGTGGCCCGGAGTGGCTGGCTGCCTGCTGAAATTCCGCACGGTTGAGGATACCTCCCAGATGCAAGGGGGACCCACAGACAACTGTGGCTGGTTTGACAGTGCCAAGTGCCTCCTGCAAACTGACATCAGGAACCTGGCCAGGTGACTTTTGTTTCTCTGGGGAAAGGCCATCATTCTTGTCTTGGGCCTGGTGGCACGGAGTCGCCGGCTGCCTGCTGAAATTCCGCATGAATCAGGATGCCTCCCAGATGAAAATTGCTCCCACAGGCAACTGTGGCTGGTTTGACAGTGCCAAGTGCCTCCTGCAAACTGATATCAGGAACCTGGCCTGGTGACTTTTGTTTCTCTGGGGAAAGGCCATCATTCGTGTCCAGTGCCCTGCTGCCTGCAGTGGCCGGCTGCCTGCTGAAATTCCTCACGGTTGAGGATACCTCCCAGATGAAAAGTGCCCCCACAGGTAACTGTGGCTGGTTTGACAGTGCCAAGTGCCTCCTGCAAACTGACATCAGGAACCTGGCCTGGTGACTTTTGTTTCTCTCGGGAAATGGCCATGGTTCATGTCCATGGACTGGGGGCCCGGAGTGGCCGGCTGCCTACTGAAATTCTGCATGGATCAGGATGCCGCCGAGATGGAAGGTGCCACCACAGGCAACTGTGGCTGGTTTGACAGTGCCAAGTGCCTCCTGCAAACTGACATCAGGAACCTGGCCTGGTGACTTTTGTTTCTCTGGGGAAAGGCATTCATTCTTGTCCAGTTCCCGGTGTTCTGGAGTGGCCGGATGCCTGCTGAAATTCCGCACGGATGAGGATACCTCCCAGATGAAAGGAGCCCCCACAGGCAACTGCGTCTAGTTGGACAGTGCCAAGTGCCTCCTGCAAACTGACATCAGGAACCTGGCCTGGTGACTTTTGTTTCTCTGGGGAATGGACATGGCTCATGTCCAGGGCCTGGTGGCCCGGAGTGGCCTTGTGCATGCTGAAATTCCGCATGGATCAGGATGCCTCCCAGATGAAAAATGAACCCAGAGGCAACTGCGTCTGGTTTGACAGTGCCAAGTGCCACCTGCAAAATGACATCAGGAACCTGGCCTGGTGACTTTTGTTTCTCTGGGGAAAAGCCATGGTTCATGTCCAGGGCCTGGTGTCCCGGAGTGACCGGCTGCCTGCTGAAATTCTGCATGGATTAGGATGCCTCCCACATGAAAAATGCCCCCACAGGCAACTGCGGCGGGTTTGACAGTGCCAAGTGCCTCCTGCAAACTGACATCAGGAACCTGGCCTGGTGACTTTTTTTTCTCAGGGGAAAAGCCATGGTTCATGTCCAGGGCCTGGTGGCCCGGAGTGGCCGGCTGCCTGCTGAAATTCCGCACGGATCAGGATGCCTACCCGACCGAAAGTACCACCACAGGTAACTGTGGCTGGTTTGACAGTGCCAAGTGCCTCCTGCAAACTGACATCAGGAACCTGGCCTGGTGACTTTTGTTTCTCTGGGGAAAGGCCATCGTTCTTTTCCGGGGTACGGTGGCCCGGAGTGGCCGGCTGCCTGCTGAAATTCCAAAAGGATCAGGATGCCTCCCTGACCGAAAGTACCACCCAAAGCAACTGTGGCTGGTTTGACAGTGCCAAGTGCCTCCTGCAAACAGACATCAGCGACCTGGCCTGCTGAATTCTGTTTCTCTGGGGAAAGGCCATGGTTCATGTCCAGGGCCCGGTGGCTCGAGTGACAGGCTGCCTGCTGAAATTCCAAACGGATCAGGATGCCTCCCAGATGGAATGTGGCCCCAGAGGCAACTGTGGCTGGTTTGACAGTGCCAAGTGCCTCCTGCAAACTGACATCAGGAACCTGGCCTGGTGACTTTTGTTTCTCTGGGGAAAAGCCATGGTTCATGTCCAGGGCCTGGTGGCCCGGAGTGGCCGGCTGCCTGCTGAAATTCCTCACGGTTGAGGATACCTCCCAGATGCAAGGTACCCCAGAGGCAACTGTGGCTGGTTTGACAGTGCCAAGTGCCTCCAGCAAACTGACATCAGGAACCTGGCCTGGTGACTTTTGTTTCTCTGGGGAAAGGCCATCATTCTTTTCCGGGGTACGGTGGCCCGGAGTGGCCGGCTGCCTGCTGAAATTCCGCACGGATCAGGATGCCTACCCGACCGAAAGTACCACCACAGGTAACTGTGGCTGGTTTGACAGTGCCAAGTGCCTCCTGCAAACTGACATCAGGAACCTGGCCTGGTGACTTTTGTTTCTCTGGGGAAAGGCCATGGTTCATGTCCAGTGCCCCGTGGCCTGGAGTGGCTGGCTGCCTGCTGAAATTCCTCACGGTTGAGGATACCTCCCAGATGGAAGGTGCCCCCACAGGTAACTGTGGCTGGTTTGACAGTGCCAAGTGCCTCCTGCCAACTGACATCAGGAACCTGGCCTGCTGAATTCTGTTTCTCTGGGGAAATGCCATGGTTCATGTCCAGGGCCCGGTGGCACGAGTGACAGGCTGCCTGCTGAAATTCCAAACGGATCAGGATGCCTCCCAGATGGAAAGTGGCCCCAGAGGCAACTGTGGCTGGTTTGACAGTGCCAAGTGCCTCCTGCAAACTGACATCAGGAACCTGGCCTGGTGACTTTTGTTTCTCTGGGGAAAGGCCATGGTTCATGTCCAGGGCTTGGTGGCCCGGAGTGGCCGGCTGCCTGCTGAAATTCCAAATGGATCAGGATGCCTCCCAGAGTGAAAGTACCACCAGAGGCAACTGTGGCTGGTTTGACAGTGCCAAGTGCCTCCTGCAAACTGACATCAGGAACCTGGCCTGGTGACTTTTGTTTCTCTGGGGAAAGGCCATGATTCTTTTCCGGGGTATGGTGGCCCGGAGTGGCCGGCTGCCTGCTGAAATTCCAAAAGGATCAGGATGCCTCCCAGACCGAAAGAACCACCCAAGGCAACTGTGGCTGGTTTGACAGTGCCAAGTGCCTCCTGCAAACAGACATCAGGAACCTGGCCTGGTGACTTTCGTTTCTCTGGGGAAAGCCCATGGTTCATGTCCAGGGCCTGGTGGCCCGGAGTGGCCGGCTGCCTGCTGAAATTCCGCACGGTTGAGGATACCTCCCAGATGCAAGGTGCCCCCACAGGCAACTGTGGCTGGTTTGACAGTGCCAAGTGCCTCCTGCAAACTGACATCAGGAACCTGGCCTGGTGACTTTTGTTTCTCTGGGGAAAGGCCATGGTTCGTATCCAGGGCCTGGTGGCCCGGAGTGGCCGGCTGCCTGCTGAAATTCCTCACGGTTGAGGATACCTCCCAGATGCAAGGTACCCCAGAGGCAACTGCGGCTGGTTTGACAGTGCCAAGTGCGTCCTGCAAACTGACATCAGGAACCTGGCCTGGTGACTTTTTTTTCTCTGGGGAAAGGCCATCATTCTTTTCCGGGGTATGGTGGCCCGGAGTGGCCGGCTGCCTGCTGAAATTCCGCACGGGTCAGGATGCCTACCCGACCGAAAGTACCACCACAGGCAATTGTGGCTGGTTTGACAGTGCCAAGTGCCTCCTGCAAACTGACATCAGGAACCTGGCCTGGTGACTTTTGTTTCTCTGGGGAAAGGCCATGGTTCATGTCCAGTGCCTCGTGGCCTGGAGTGGCCGGCTGCCTGCTGAAATTCCTCACGGTTGAGGATACCTCCCAGATGGAAGGTGCCCCCACAGGTAACTGTGGCTGGTTTGACAGTGCCAAGTGCCTCCTGCAAACTGACATCAGGAACCTGGCCTGGTGACTTTTGTTTCTCTCGGGAAAGGCCATGGTTCATGTCCATGGCCTGGTGGCCCGGAGTGGCCGGCTGCCTGCTGAAATTCTGCATGGATCAGGATGCCGCCGAGATGGAAGGTGCCACCACAGGCACCTGTGGCTGGTTTGACAGTGCCAAGTGCCTCCTGCAAACTGACATCAGGAACCTGGCCTGGTGACTTTTGTTTCTCTGGGGAAAGGCCATCATACTTGTCCGGGGCCCAGAGTGGCCTGCGGTGGCCGGCTGCCTGCTGAAATTCCGCACGGTTGAGGATACCTCCCAGATGCAAGGTGCCCGCACAGGCAACTGTGGCTGGTTTGACAGTGCCAAGTGCCTCCTGAAAAATGACATCAGGAACCTGGCCTGGTGACTTTTGTTTCTCTGGGGAAAAGCCATGGTTCATGTCCAGGGCCTGGTGGCCCGGAGTGGCCGGATGCCTGCTGAAATTCCTCACGGTTGAGGATACCTCCCAGATGCAAGGTACCCCAGAGGCAACTGTGGCTGGTTTGACAGTGCCAAGTGCCTCCAGCAAACTGACATCAGGAACCTGGCCTGGTGATTTTTGTTTCTCTGGGGAAAGGCCATCATTCTTTTCCGGGGTACGGTGGCCCGGAGTGGCCGGCTGCCTGCTGAAATTCCGCACGGATCAGGATGCCTACCCGACCGAAAGTACCACCACAGGTAACTGTGGCTGGTTTGACAGTGCCAAGTGCCTCCTGCAAACTGACATCAGGAACCTGGCCTGGTGACTTTTGTTTCTCTGGGGAAAGGCCATGGTTCATGTCCAGTGCCCCGTGGCCTGGAGTGGCTGGCTGCCTGCTGAAATTCCTCACGGTTGAGGATACCTCCCAGATGGAAGGTGCCCCCACAGGTAACTGTGGCTGGTTTGACAGTGCCAAGTGCCTCCTGCCAACTGACATCAGGAACCTGGCCTGCTGAATTCTGTTTCTCTGGGGAAAGGCCATGGTTCATGTCCAGGGCCCGGTGGCTCGAGTGACAGGCTGCCTGCTGAAATTCCAAACGGATCAGGATGCCTCCCAGATGGAAAGTGGCCCCAGAGGCAACTGTGGCTGGTTTGACAGTGCCAAGTGCCTCCTGCAAACTGACATCAGGAACCTGGCCTGGTGACTTTTGTTTCTCTGGGGAAAGGCCATGGTTCATGTCCAGGGCTTGGTGGCCCGGAGTGGCCGGCTGCCTGCTGAAATTCCAAATGGATCAGGATGCCTCCCAGAGTGAAAGTACCACCAGAGGCAACTGTGGCTGGTTTGACAATGCCAAGTGCCTCCAGCAAACTGACATCAGGAACCTGGCCTGGTGACTTTTGTTTCTCTGGGGAAAGGCCATGATTCTATCCGGGGTACGGTGGCCCGGAGTGGCCGGCTGCCTGCTGAAATTCCAAAAGGATCAGGATGCCTCCCAGACCGAAAGAACCACCCAAGGCAACTGTGGCTGGTTTGACAGTGCCAAGTGCCTCCTGCAAACAGACATCAGGAACCTGGCCTGGTGACTTTCGTTTCTCTGGGGAAAGGCCATGGTTCATGTCCAGGGCCTGGTGGCCCGGAGTGGCCGGCTGCCTGCTGAAATTCCGCACGGTTGAGGATACCTCCCAGATGCAAGGTGCCCCCACAGGCAACTGTGGCTGGTTTGACAGTGCCAAGTGCCTCCTGCAAACTGACATCAGGAACCTGGCCTGGTGACTTTTGTTTCTCTGGGGAAAGGCCATCATTATGTCCAGGTCCCGGTGGCCCGGAGTGGCCGGCTGCCTGCTGAAATTCCTCACGGTTGAGGATACCTCCCAGATGCAAGGTACCCCAGAGGCAACTGCGGCTGGTTTGACAGTGCCAAGTGCGTCCTGCAAACTGACATCAGGAACCTGGCCTGGTGACTTTTGTTTCTCTGGGGAAAGGCCATCATTCTTTTCCGGGGTACGGTGGCCCGGAGTGGCCGGCTGCCTGCTGAAATTCCGCACGGTTGAGGATGCCTACCCGACCAAAAGTACCACCACAGGCAATTGTGGCTGGTTTGACAGTGCCAAGTGCCTCCTGCAAACTGACATCAGGAACCTGGCCTGGTGACTTTTGTTTCTCTGGGGAAAGGCCATGGTTCATGTCCAGTGCCTCGTGGCCTGGAGAGGCCGGCTGCCTGCTGAAATTCCTCACGGTTGAGGATACCTCCCAGATGGAAGGTGCCCCCACAGGTAACTGTGGCTGGTTTGACAGTGCCAAGTGCCTCCTGCAAACTGACATCAGGAACCTGGCCTGGTGACTTTTGTTTCTCTCGGGAAAGGCCATGGTTCATGTCCAGGGCCTGGTGGCCCGGAGTGGCCGGCTGCCTGCTGAAATTCTGCATGGATCAGGATGCCGCCGAGATGGAAGGTGCCACCACAGGCACCTGTGGCTGGTTTGACAGTGCCAAGTGCCTCCTGCAAACTGACATCAGGAACCTGGCCTGGTGACTTTTGTTTCTCTGGGGAAAGGCCATCATACTTGTCCGGGGCCCAGAGTGGCCTGCGGTGGCCGGCTGCCTGCTGAAATTCCGCACGGTTGAGGATACCTCCCAGATGCAAGGTGCCCGCACAGGCAACTGTTTCTGGTTTGACAGTGCCAAGTGCCTCCTGCAAAATGACATCAGGAACCTGGCCTGGTGACTTTTGTTTCTCTGGGGAAAAGCCATGGTTCATGTCCAGGGCCTGGTGGCCCGGAGTGGCCGGCTGCCTGCTGAAATTCCTCACGGTTGAGGATACCTCCCAGATGCAAGGTACCCCAGAGGCAACTGTGGCTGGTTTGACAGTGCCAAGTGCCTCCAGCAAACTGACATCAGGAACCTGGCCTGGTGACTTTTGTTTCTCTGGGGAAAGGCCATCATTCTTTTCCGGGGTACGGTGGCCCGGAGTGGCCGGCTGCCTGCTGAAATTCCGCACGGATCAGGATGCCTACCTGACCGAAAGTACCACCACAGGTAACTGTGGCTGGTTTGACAGTGCCAAGTGCCTCCTGCCAACTGACATCAGGAACCTGGCCTGCTGAATTCTGTTTCTCTGGGGAAAGGCCATGGTTCATGTCCAGGGCCCGGTGGCTCGAGTGACAGGCTGCCTGCTGAAATTCCAAACGGATCAGGATACCTCCCAGATGCAAGGTGCCCCCACAGGCAACTGTGGCTGGTTTGACAGTGCCAAGTGCCTCCTGCAAACTGACATCAGGAACCTGGCCTGGTGACTTTTGTTTCTCTGGGGAAAGGCCATGATTCTTTTCCGGGGTATGGTGGCCCGGAGTGGCCGGCTGCCTGCTGAAATTCCAAAAGGATCAGGATGCCTCCCAGACCGAAAGAACAACCCAAGGCAACTGTGGCTGGTTTGACAGTGCCAAGTGCCTCCTGCAAACAGACATCAGGAACCTGGCCTGGTGACTTTCGTTTCTCTGGGGAAAGGCCATGGTTCATGTCCAGGGCCTGGTGGCCCGGAGTGGCCGGCTGCCTGCTGAAATTCCGCACGGTTGAGGATACCTCCCAGATGCAAGGTGCCCCCACAGGCAACTGTGGCTGGTTTGACAGTGCCAAGTGCCTCCTGCAAACTGACATCAGGAACCTGGCCTGGTGACTTTTGTTTCTCTGGGGAAAGGCCATGGTTCGTGTCCAGGGCCTGGTGGCCCGGAGTGGCCGGCTGCCTGCTGAAATTCCTCACGGTTGAGGATACCTCCCAGATGCAAGGTACCCCAGAGGCAACTGCGGCTGGTTTGACAGTGCCAAGTGCGTCCTGCAAACTGACATCAGGAACCTGGCCTGGTGACTTTTGTTTCTCTGGGGAAAGGCCATCATTCTTTTCCGGGGTATGGTGGCCCGGAGTGGCCGGCTGCCTGCTGAAATTCCGCACGGGTCAGGATGCCTACCCGACCGAAAGTACCACCACAGGCAATTGTGGCTGGTTTGACAGTGCCAAGTGCCTCCTGCAAACTGACATCAGGAACCTGGCCTGGTGACTTTTGTTTCTCTGGGGAAAGGCCATGGTTCATGTCCAGTGCCTCGTGGCCTGGAGTGGCCGGCTGCCTGCTGAAATTCCTCACGGTTGAGGATACCTCCCAGATGGAAGGTGCCCCCACAGGTAACTGTGGCTGGTTTGACAGTGCCAAGTGCCTCCTGCAAACTGACATCAGGAACCTGGCCTGGTGACTTTTGTTTCTCTCGGGAAAGGCCATGGTTCATGTCCATGGCCTGGTGGCCCGGAGTGGCCGGCTGCCTGCTGAAATTCTGCATGGATCAGGATGCCGCCGAGATGGAAGGTGCCACCACAGGCACCTGTGGCTGGTTTGACAGTGCCAAGTGCCTCCTGCAAACTGACATCAGGAACCTGGCCTGGTGACTTTTGTTTCTCTGGGGAAAGGCCATCATACTTGTCCGGGGCCCAGAGTGGCCTGCGGTGGCCGGCTGCCTGCTGAAATTCCGCACGGTTGAGGATACCTCCCAGATGCAAGGTGCCCGCACAGGCAACTGTGGCTGGTTTGACAGTGCCAAGTGCCTCCTGCAAAATGACATCAGGAACCTGGCCTGGTGACTTTTGTTTCTCTGGGGAAAAGCCATGGTTCATGTGCAGGGCCTGGTGGCCCGGAGTGGCCGGATGCCTGCTGAAATTCCTCACGGTTGAGGATACCTCCCAGATGCAAGGTACCCCAGAGGCAACTGTGGCTGGTTTGACAGTGCCAAGTGCCTCCAGCAAACTGACATCAGGAACCTGGCCTGGTGATTTTTGTTTCTCTGGGGAAAGGCCATCATTCTTTTCCGGGGTACGGTGGCCCGGAGTGGCCGGCTGCCTGCTGAAATTCCGCACGGATCAGGATGCCTACCCGACCGAAAGTACCACCACAGGTAACTGTGGCTGGTTTGACAGTGCCAAGTGCCTCCTGCAAACTGACATCAGGAACCTGGCCTGGTGACTTTTGTTTCTCTGGGGAAAGGCCATGGTTCATGTCCAGTGCCCCGTGGCCTGGAGTGGCTGGCTGCCTGCTGAAATTCCTCACGGTTGAGGATACCTCCCAGATGGAAGGTGCCCCCACAGGTAACTGTGGCTGGTTTGACAGTGCCAAGTGCCTCCTGCCAACTGACATCAGGAACCTGGCCTGCTGAATTCTGTTTCTCTGGGGAAAGGCCATGGTTCATGTCCAGGGCCCGGTGGCTCGAGTGACAGGCTGCCTGCTGAAATTCCAAACGGATCAGGATGCCTCCCAGATGGAAAGTGGCCCCAGAGGCAACTGTGGCTGGTTTGACAGTGCCAAGTGCCTCCTGCAAACTGACATCAGGAACCTGGCCTGGTGACTTTTGTTTCTCTGGGGAAAGGCCATGGTTCATGTCCAGGGCTTGGTGGCCCGGAGTGGCCGGCTGCCTGCTGAAATTCAAAATGGATCAGGATGCCTCCCAGAGTGAAAGTACCACCAGAGGCAACTGTGGCTGGTTTGACAGTGCCAAGTGCCTCCTGCAAACTGACATCAGGAACCTGGCCTGGTGACTTTTGTTTCTCTGGGGAAAGGCCATCATTCTTTTCCGGGGTATGGTGGCCCGGAGTGGCCGGCTGCCTGCTGAAATTCCAAAAGGATCAGGATGCCTCCCAGACCGAAAGAACCACCCAAGGCAACTGTGGCTGGTTTGACAGTGCCAAGTGCCTCCTGCAAACAGACATCAGGAACCTGGCCTGGTGACTTTCGTTTCTCTGGGGAAAGGCCATGGTTCATGTCCAGGGCCTGGTGGCCCGGAGTGGCCGGCTGCCTGCTGAAATTCCGCACGGTTGAGGATACCTCCCAGATGCAAGGTGCCCCCACAGGCAACTGTGGCTGGTTTGACAGTGCCAAGTGCGTCCTGCAAACTGACATCAGGAACCTGGCCTGGTGACTTTTGTTTCTCTGGGGAAAGGCCATCATTATGTCCAGGTCCCGGTGGCCCGGAGTGGCCGGCTGCCTGCTGAAATTCCTCACGGTTGAGGATACCTCCCAGATGCAAGGTACCCCAGAGGCAACTGCGGCTGGTTTGACAGTGCCAAGTGCGTCCTGCAAACTGACATCAGGAACCTGGAGTGGTGACTTTTGTTTCTCTGGGGAAAGGCCATCATTCTTTTCCGGGGTACGGTGGCCCGGAGTGGCCGGCTGCCTGCTGAAATTCCGCACGGGTCAGGATGCCTACCCGACCAAAAGTACCACCACAGGCAATTGTGGCTGGTTTGACAGTGCCAAGTGCCTCCTGCAAACTGACATCAGGAACCTGGCCTGGTGAGTTTTGTTTCTCTGGGGAAAGGCCATGGTTCATGTCCAGTGCCTCGTGGCCTGGAGTGGCCGGCTGCCTGCTGAAATTCCTCACGGTTGAGGATACCTCCCAGATGGAAGGTGCCCCCACAGGTAACTGTGGCTGGTTTGACAGTGCCAAGTGCCTCCTGCAAACTGACATCAGGAACCTGGCCTGGTGACTTTTGTTTCTCTCGGGAAAGGCCATGGTTCATGTCCATGGCCTGGTGGCCCGGAGTGGCCGGCTGCCTGCTGAAATTCTGCATGGATCAGGATGCCGCCGAGATGGAAGGTGCCCCCACAGGCACCTGTGGCTGGTTTGACAGTGCCAAGTGCCTCCTGCAAACTGACATCAGGAACCTGGCCTGGTGACTTTTGTTTCTCTGGGGAAAGGCCATCATACTTGTCCGGGGCCCAGAGTGGCCTGCGGTGGCCGGCTGCCTGCTGAAATTCCGCACGGTTGAGGATACCTCCCAGATGCAAGGTGCCCCCAGAGGCAACTGCGGCTGGTTTGACAGTGCCAAGTGCGTCCTGCAAACTGACATCAGGAACCTGGCCTGGTGACTTTTGTTTCTCTGGGGAAAGGCCATGGTTCATGTCCAGGGCCTGGGGGCTCGGAGTGGCCGGCTGCCTGCTGAAATTCCGCATGGATCAGGATGCCTCCCACATGAAAAATTCCCCCACAGGCAACTGCGGCTGGTTTGACAGTGCCAAGTGCCTCCTGCAAACTGACATCAGGAACCTGGCCTGGTGACTTTTGTTTCTCTGGGGAAAGGCCATGGTTCATGTCCAGGGCCTGGGGGCTCGGAGTGGCCGGCTGCCTGCTGAAATTCCGCACGGATCAGGATGCCTCCCTGACCGAAAGTACCACCCAAGGCAAATGTGGCTGGTTTGACAGTGCCAAGTGCCTCCTGCAAACAGACATCAGCGACCTGACCTGGTGACTTTTGTTTCTCTGGGGAAAGGCCATCCTTCTCGTCCGGGGCCCAGAGCGGCCGGAGTGGCCGGCTGGCTGCTGAAATTCCGCACGGATCAGGATGCCTCCCACATGAAAAATGCCCCCACAGGCAACGGTGGCTGGTTTGACAGTGCCAAGTGCCTCCAGCAAACTGACATCAGGAACCTGGCCTGGTGACTTTTGTTTCTCTGGGGAAAGGCCATGATTGTTTTCCGGGGTACGGTGGCCCGGAGTGGCCGGCTGCCTGCTGAAATTCCGCACGGATCAGGATGCCTCCCACATGAAAAATGCCCCCACAGGTAACTGTGGCTGGTTTGACAGTGCCAAGTGCCTCCTGCAAACTGACATCAGGAACCTGGCCTGGTGACTTTTGTTTCTCTGGGGAAAGGCCATGGTTCATGTCCAGTGCCCCGTGGCCTGGAGTGGCCGGCTGCCTGCTGAAATTCCTCACGGTTGAGGATACCTCCCAGATGGAAGGTGCCCCCACAGGTAACTGTGGCTGGTTTGACAGTGCCAAGTGCCTCCTGCAAACTGACATCAGGAACCTGGCCTGGTGACTTTTGTTTCTCTCGGGAAAGGCCATGGTTCATGTCCATGGCCTGGTGGCCCGGAGTGGCCGGCTGCCTGCTGAAATTCTGCATGGATCAGGATGCCGCCGAGATGGAAGGTGCCACCACAGGCACCTGTGGCTGGTTTGACAGTGCCAAGTGCCTCCTGCAAACTGACATCAGGAACCTGGCCTGGTGACTTTTGTTTCTCTGGGGAAAGGCCATCATTCTTGTCCAGGGCCCAGAGTGGCCTGCGGTGGCCGGCTGCCTGCTGAAATTCCGCACGGTTGAGGATACCTCCCACATGAAAAATGCCTCCACAGGCAACGGTGGCTGGTTTGACAGTGCCAAGTGCCTCCTGCAAACTGACATCAGGAACCTGGCCTGGTGACTTTTGTTTCTCTGGGGAAAGGCCATCATTCTTGTCCGGGGCACGGTGGCCAGGAGTGGCCGGCTGCCTGCTGATATTCCACACGGTTGAGGATACCTCCCAGATGCAAGGTGCCCCCACAGGCAACTGTGGCTGGTTTGACAGTGCCAAGTGCCTCCTGCAAACTGACATCAGGAACCTGGCCTGGTGACTTTTGTTTCTCTGGGGAATGGACATGGCTCATGTCCAGGGCCTGGCGGCCCGGAGTGGCCTGCTGCCTGCTGAAATTCCGCATGGATCAGGATGCCTCCCAGGTGAAAAATGACCCCAGAGGCAACTGCGTCTGGTTTGACAGTGCCAAGTGCCTCCTGCAAAATGACATCAGGAACTTGGCCTGGTGACTTTTGTTTCTCTGATGAAAGGCCATCATTCTTGTCCGGGGCACGGTGGCCCGGAGTGGCTGGCTGCCTGCTGAAATTCCGCACGGTTGAGGATACCTCCCAGATGCAAGGGGGACCCACAGACAACTGTGGCTGGTTTGACAGTGCCAAGTGCCTCCTGCAAACTGACATCAGGAACCTGGCCTGGTGACTTTTGTTTCTCTGGGGAAAGGCCATCAATCTTGTCCCGGGCCTGGTGGCCCGGAGTGGCCGGCTGCCTGCTGAAATTCCACATGAATCAGGATGCCTCCCAGATGAAAATTGCTCCCACAGGCAACTGTGGCTGGTTTGACAGTGCCAAGTGCCTCCTGCAAACTGACATCAGGAACCTGGCCTGGTGACTTTTGTTTCTCTGGGTAAAGGCCATCATTCGTGTCCAGTGCCCTGCTGCCTGCAGTGGCCGGCTGCCTGCTGAAATTCCTCACGGTTGAGGATACCTCCCAGATGAAAGGTGCCCCCACAGGTAACTGTGGCTGGTTTGACAGTGCCAAGTGCCTCCTGCAAACTGACATCAGGAACCTGGCCTGGTGACTTTTGTTTCTCAGGGGAATGGACATGGCTCATGTCTAGGGCCTGGTGGCCCGGAGTGGCCTGGTGCATGCTGAAATTCCGCATGGATCAGGATGCCTCCTAGATGAAAAATGCACCCAGAGGCAACTGCGTCTGGTTTGACAGTGCCAAGTGCCTCCTGCAAAATGACATCAGGAACCTGGCCTGGTGACTTTTGTTTCTCTGATGAAAGGCCATCATTCTTGTCCGGGGCACGGTGGCCCGGAGTGGCTGGCTGCCTGCTGAAATTCCGCACGGTTGAGGATACCTCCCAGATGCAAGGTGGACCCACAGACAACTGTGGCTGGTTTGACAGTGCCAAGTGCCTCCTGCAAACTGACATCAGGAACCTGGCCTGGTGACTTTTGTTTCTCTGGGGAAAGGCCAACATTCTTGTCTAGGGCCTGGTGGCCCGGAGTGGCCGGCTGCCTGCTGAAATTCCGCATGAATCAGGATGCCTCCTAGATGAAAATTGCCCCCACAGGCAACTGTGGCTGGTTTGACAGTGCCAAGTGCCTCCTGCAAACTGACATCAGGAACCTGGCCTGGTGACTTTTGTTTCTCTGGGGAAAAGCCATGGTTCATGTCCAGGGCCTGGTGGCCCGGCGTGGCCGGCTGCCTCCTGAAATTCCGCATGGATCAGGATGCCTCCCACATGAAAAATGCCCCCACAGGCAACTGCGGCGGGTTTGACAGTGCCAAGTGCCACCTGCAAACTGACATCAGGAACCTGGCCTGGTGACTTTTGTTTCTCTGGGGAAAGGCCATGGTTCATGTCCAGGGCTTGGTGGCCCGGAGTGGCCGGCTGACTGCTGAAATTCCGCACGGGTCAGGATACCTCCCAGATGCAAGGTACCCCAGAGGCAACTGCGGCTGGTTTGACAGTGCCAAGTGCCTCCTGCAAACTGACATCAGCGACCTGGCCTGCTGAGTTCTGTTTCTCTGGGGAAAGGCCATGGTTCATGTCCAGGGCCCGGTGGCTCGAGTGGCAGACTGCCTGCTGAAATTCCAAACGGATCAGGATGCCTCCCATATGAAAGGTGCCACCACAGGCAACTGTGGCTGGTTTGACAGTGCCAAGTGCCTCCTGCAAACTGATATCAGGAACCTGGCCTGGTGACTTTTGTTTCTCTGGGGAAAGGCCATCATTCGTGTCCAGTGCCCTGCTGCCTGCAGTGGCCGGCTGCCTGCTGAAATTCCTCACGGTTGAGGATTCCTCCCAGATGAAAAGTGCCCCCACAGGTAACTGTGGCTGGTTTGACAGTGCCAAGTGCCTCCTGCAAACTGACATCAGGAACCTGGCCTGGTGACTTTTGTTTCTCTCGGGAAAGGCCATGGTTCATGTCCATGGCCTGGTGGCCCGGAGTGGCCGGCTGCCTGCTGAAATTCTGCATGGATCAGGATGCCGCCGAGATGGAAGGTGCCACCACAGGCACCTGTGGCTGGTTTGACAGTGCCAAGTGCCTCCTGCAAACTGACATCAGGAACCTGGCCTGGTGACTTTTGTTTCTCTGGGGAAAGGCCATCATACTTGTCCGGGGCCCAGAGTGGCCTGCGGTGGCCGGCTGCCTGCTGAAATTCCGCACGGTTGAGGATACCTCCCAGATGCAAGGTGCCCGCACAGGCAACTGTGGCTGGTTTGACAGTGCCAAGTGCCTCCTGCAAAATGACATCAGGAACCTGGCCTGGTGACTTTTGTTTCTCTGGGGAAAAGCCATGGTTCATGTCCAGGGCCTGGTGGCCCGGAGTGGCCGGCTGCCTGCTGAAATTCCTCACGGTTGAGGATACCTCCCAGATGCAAGGTACCCCAGAGGCAACTGTGGCTGGTTTGACAGTGCCAAGTGCCTCCAGCAAACTGACATCAGGAACCTGGCCTGGTGACTTTTGTTTCTCTGGGGAAAGGCCATCATTCTTTTCCGGGGTACGGTGGCCCGGAGTGGCCGGCTGCCTGCTGAAATTCCGCACGGATCAGGATGCCTACCCGACCGAAAGTACCACCACAGGTAACTGTGGCTGGTTTGACAGTGCCAAGTGCCTCCTGCAAACTGACATCAGGAACCTGGCCTGGTGACTTTTGTTTCTCTGGGGAAAGGCCATGGTTCATGTCCAGTGCCCCGTGGCCTGGAGTGGCTGGCTGCCTGCTGAAATTCCTCACGGTTGAGGATACCTCCCAGATGGAAGGTGCCCCCACAGGTAACTGTGGCTGGTTTGACAGTGCCATGTGCCTCCTGCCAGCTGACATCAGGAACCTGGCCTGCTGAATTCTGTTTCTCTGGGGAAAGGCCATGGTTCATATCCAGGGCCCGGTGGCACGAGTGACAGGCTGCCTGCTGAAATTCCAAACGGATCAGGATGCCTCCCAGATGGAAAGTGGCCCCAGAGGCAACTGTGGCTGGTTTGACAGTGCCAAGTGCCTCCTGCAAACTGACATCAGGAACCTGGCCTGGTGACTTTTGTTTCTCTGGGGAAAGGCCATGGTTCATGTCCAGGGCTTGGTGGCCCGGAGTGGCCGGCTGCCTGCTGAAATTCCAAATGGATCAGGATGCCTCCCAGAGTGAAAGTACCACCAGAGGCAACTGTGGCTGGTTTGACAGTGCCAAGTGCCTCCTGCAAACTGACATCAGGAACCTGGCCTGGTGACTTTTGTTTCTCTGGGGAAAGGCCATGATTCTTTTCCGGGGTATGGTGGCCCGGAGTGGCCGGCTGCCTGCTGAAATTCCAAAAGGATCAGGATGCCTCCCAGACCGAAAGAACCACCCAAGGCAACTGTGGCTGGTTTGACAGTGCCAAGTGCCTCCTGCAAACAGACATCAGGAACCTGGCCTGGTGACTTTCGTTTCTCTGGGGAAAGCCCATGGTTCATGTCCAGGGCCTGGTGGCCCGGAGTGGCCGGCTGCCTGCTGAAATTCCGCACGGTTGAGGATACCTCCCAGATGCAAGGTGCCCCCACAGGCAACTGTGGCTGGTTTGACAGTGCCAAGTGCCTCCTGCAAACTGACATCAGGAACCTGGCCTGGTGACTTTTGTTTCTCTGGGGAAAGGCCATGGTTCGTATCCAGGGCCTGGTGGCCCGGAGTGGCCGGCTGCCTGCTGAAATTCCTCACGGTTGAGGATACCTCCCAGATGCAAGGTACCCCAGAGGCAACTGCGGCTGGTTTGACAGTGCCAAGTGCGTCCTGCAAACTGACATCAGGAACCTGGCCTGGTGACTTTTGTTTCTCTGGGGAAAGGCCATCATTCTTTTCCGGGGTATGGTGGCCCGGAGTGGCCGGCTGCCTGCTGAAATTCCGCACGGGTCAGGATGCCTACCCGACCGAAAGTACCACCACAGGCAATTGTGGCTGGTTTGACAGTGCCAAGTGCCTCCTGCAAACTGACATCAGGAACCTGGCCTGGTGACTTTTGTTTCTCTCGGGAAAGGCCATGGTTCATGTCCATGGCCTGGTGGCCCGGAGTGGCCGGCTGCCTGCTGAAATTCTGCATGGATCAGGATGCCGCCGAGATGGAAGGTGCCACCACAGGCACCTGTGGCTGGTTTGACAGTGCCAAGTGCCTCCTGCAAACTGACATCAGGAACCTGGCCTGGTGACTTTTGTTTCTCTGGGGAAAGGCCATCATACTTGTCCGGGGCCCAGAGTGGCCTGCGGTGGCCGGCTGCCTGCTGAAATTCCGCACGGTTGAGGATACCTCCCAGATGCAAGGTGCCCGCACAGGCAACTGTGGCTGGTTTGACAGTGCCAAGTGCCTCCTGCAAAATGACATCAGGAACCTGGCCTGGTGACTTTTGTTTCTCTGGGGAAAAGCCATGGTTCATGTCCAGGGCCTGGTGGCCCGGAGTGGCCGGCTGCCTGCTGAAATTCCTCACGGTTGAGGATACCTCCCAGATGCAAGGTACCCCAGAGGCAACTGTGGCTGGTTTGACAGTGCCAAGTGCCTCCAGCAAACTGACATCAGGAACCTGGCCTGGTGATTTTTGTTTCTCTGGGGAAAGGCCATCATTCTTTTCCGGGGTACGGTGGCCCGGAGTGGCCGGCTGCCTGCTGAAATTCCGCACGGATCAGGATGCCTACCCGACCGAAAGTACCACCACAGGTAACTGTGGCTGGTTTGACAGTGCCAAGTGCCTCCTGCAAACTGACATCAGGAACCTGGCCTGGTGACTTTTGTTTCTCTGGGGAAAGGCCATGGTTCATGTCCAGTGCCCCGTGGCCTGGAGTGGCTGGCTGCCTGCTGAAATTCCTCACGGTTGAGGATACCTCCCAGATGGAAGGTGCCCCCACAGGTAACTGTGGCTGGTTTGACAGTGCCAAGTGCCTCCTGCCAACAGACATCAGGAACCTGGCCTGCTGAATTCTGTTTCTCTGGGGAAAGGCCATGGTTCATGTCCAGGGCCCGGTGGCTCGAGTGACAGGCTGCCTGCTGAAATTCCAAACGGATCAGGATGCCTCCCAGATGGAAAGTGGCCCCAGAGGCAACTGTGGCTGGTTTGACAGTGCCAAGTGCCTCCTGCAAACTGACATCAGGAACCTGGCCTGGTGACTTTTGTTTCTCTGGGGAAAGGCCACGGTTCATGTCCAGGGCTTGGTGGCCCGGAGGGGCCGGCTGCCTGCTGAAATTCCAAATGGATCAGGATGCCTCCCAGAGTGAAAGTACCACCAGAGGCAACTGTGGCTGGTTTGACAGTGCCAAGTGCCTCCTGCAAACTGACATCAGGAACCTGGCCTGGTGACTTTTGTTTCTCTGGGGAAAGGCCATGATTCTTTTCCGGGGTACGGTGGCCCGGAGTGGCCGGCTGCCTGCTGAAATTCCAAAAGGATCAGGATGCCTCCCAGACCGAAAGAACCACCCAAGGCAACTGTGGCTGGTTTGACAGTGCCAAGTGCCTCCTGCAAACAGACATCAGGAACCTGGCCTGGTGACTTTCGTTTCTCTGGGGAAAGGCCATGGTTCATGTCCAGGGCCTGGTGGCCCGGAGTGGCCGGCTGCCTGCTGAAATTCCGCACGGTTGAGGATACCTCCCAGATGCAAGGTGCCCCCACAGGCAACTGTGGCTGGTTTGACAGTGCCAAGTGCCTCCTGCAAACTGACATCAGGAACCTGGCCTGGTGACTTTTGTTTCTCTGGGGAAAGGCCATCATTATGTCCAGGTCCCGGTGGCCCGGAGTGGCCGGCTGCCTGCTGAAATTCCTCACGGTTGAGGATACCTCCCAGATGCAACGTACCCCAGAGGCAACTGTGGCTGGTTTGACAGTGCCAAGTGCGTCCTGCAAACTGACATCAGGAACCTGGCCTGGTGACTTTTGTTTCTCTCGGGAAAGGCCATCATTCTTTTCCGGGGTACGGTGGCCCGGAGTGGCCGGCTGCCTGCTGAAATTCCGCACGGGTCAGGATGCCTACCCGACCAAAAGTACCACCACAGGCAATTGTGGCTGGTTTGACAGTGCCAAGTGCCTCCTGCAAACTGACATCAGGAACCTGGCCTGGTGACTTTTGTTTCTCTGGGGAAAGGCCATGGTTCATGTCCAGTGCCTCGTGGCCTGGAGTGGCCGGCTGCCTGCTGAAATTCCTCACGGTTGAGGATACCTCCCAGATGGAAGGTGCCCCCACAGGTAACTGTGGCTGGTTTGACAGTGCCAAGTGCCTCCTGCAAACTGACATCAGGAACCTGGCCTGGTGACTTTTGTTTCTCTCGGGAAAGGCCATGGTTCATGTCCATGGCCTGGTGGCCCGGAGTGGCCGGCTGCCTGCTGAAATTCTGCATGGATCAGGATGCCGCCGAGATGGAAGGTGCCCCCACAGGCACCTGTGGCTGGTTTGACAGTGCCAAGTGCCTCCTGCAAACTGACATCAGGAACCTGGCCTGGTGACTTTTGTTTCTCTGGGGAAAGGCCATCATACTTGTCCGGGGCCCAGAGTGGCCTGCGGTGGCCGGCTGCCTGCTGAAATTCCGCACGGTTGAGGATACCTCCCAGATGCAAGGTGCCCCCAGAGGCAACTGCGGCTGGTTTGACAGTGCCAAGTGCGTCCTGCAAACTGACATCAGGAACCTGGCCTGGTGACTTTTGTTTCTCTGGGGAAAGGCCATGGTTCATGTCCAGGGCCTGGGGGCTCGGAGTGGCCGGCTGCCTGCTGAAATTCCGCATGGATCAGGATGCCTCCCACATGAAAAATTCCCCCACAGGCAACTGCGGCTGGTTTGACAGTGCCAAGTGCCTCCTGCAAACTGACATCAGGAACCTGGCCTGGTGACTTTTGTTTCTCTGGGGAAAGGCCATGGTTCATGTCCAGGGCCTGGGGGCTCGGAGTGGCCGGCTGCCTGCTGAAATTCCGCACGGATCAGGATGCCTCCCTGACCGAAAGTACCACCCAAGGCAAATGTGGCTGGTTTGACAGTGCCAAGTGCCTCCTGCAAACAGACATCAGCGACCTGACCTGGTGACTTTTGTTTCTCTGGGGAAAGGCCATCCTTCTCGTCCGGGGCCCAGAGCGGCCGGAGTGGCCGGCTGGCTGCTGAAATTCCGCACGGATCAGGATGCCTCCCACATGAAAAATGCCCCCACAGGCAACGGTGGCTGGTTTGACAGTGCCAAGTGCCTCCAGCAAACTGACATCAGGAACCTGGCCTGGTGACTTTTGTTTCTCTGGGGAAAGGCCATGATTGTTTTCCGGGGTACGGTGGCCCGGAGTGGCCGGCTGCCTGCTGAAATTCCGCACGGATCAGGATGCCTCCCACATGAAAAATGCCCCCACAGGTAACTGTGGCTGGTTTGACAGTGCCAAGTGCCTCCTGCAAACTGACATCAGGAACCTGGCCTGGTGACTTTTGTTTCTCTGGGGAAAGGCCATGGTTCATGTCCAGTGCCCCGTGGCCTGGAGTGGCCGGCTGCCTGCTGAAATTCCTCACGGTTGAGGATACCTCCCAGATGGAAGGTGCCCCCACAGGTAACTGTGGCTGGTTTGACAGTGCCAAGTGCCTCCTGCAAACTGACATCAGGAACCTGGCCTGGTGACTTTTGTTTCTCTCGGGAAAGGCCATGGTTCATGTCCATGGCCTGGTGGCCCGGAGTGGCCGGCTGCCTGCTGAAATTCTGCATGGATCAGGATGCCGCCGAGATGGAAGGTGCCACCACAGGCACCTGTGGCTGGTTTGACAGTGCCAAGTGCCTCCTGCAAACTGACATCAGGAACCTGGCCTGGTGACTTTTGTTTCTCTGGGGAAAGGCCATCATTCTTGTCCAGGGCCCAGAGTGGCCTGCGGTGGCCGGCTGCCTGCTGAAATTCCGCACGGTTGAGGATACCTCCCACATGAAAAATGCCTCCACAGGCAACGGTGGCTGGTTTGACAGTGCCAAGTGCCTCCTGCAAACTGACATCAGGAACCTGGCCTGGTGACTTTTGTTTCTCTGGGGAAAGGCCATCATTCTTGTCCGGGGCACGGTGGCCAGGAGTGGCCGGCTGCCTGCTGATATTCCACACGGTTGAGGATACCTCCCAGATGCAAGGTGCCCCAGATGCAACTGTGGCTGGTTTGACAGTGCCAAGTGCCTCCTGCAAACTGACATCAGGAACCTGGCCTGGTGACTTTTGTTTCTCTGGGGAATGGACATGGCTCATGTCCAGGGCCTGGCGGCCCGGAGTGGCCTGCTGCCTGCTGAAATTCCGCATGGATCAGGATGCCTCCCAGGTGAAAAATGACCCCAGAGGCAACTGCGTCTGGTTTGACAGTGCCAAGTGCCTCCTGCAAAATGACATCAGGAACTTGGCCTGGTGACTTTTGTTTCTCTGATGAAAGGCCATCATTCTTGTCCGGGGCACGGTGGCCCGGAGTGGCTGGCTGCCTGCTGAAATTCCGCACGGTTGAGGATACCTCCCAGATGCAAGGGGGACCCACAGACAACTGTGGCTGGTTTGACAGTGCCAAGTGCCTCCTGCAAACTGACATCAGGAACCTGGCCTGGTGACTTTTGTTTCTCTGGGGAAAGGCCATCAATCTTGTCCCGGGCCTGGTGGCCCGGAGTGGCCGGCTGCCTGCTGAAATTCCACATGAATCAGGATGCCTCCCAGATGAAAATTGCTCCCACAGGCAACTGTGGCTGGTTTGACAGTGCCAAGTGCCTCCTGCAAACTGACATCAGGAACCTGGCCTGGTGACTTTTGTTTCTCTGGGTAAAGGCCATCATTCGTGTCCAGTGCCCTGCTGCCTGCAGTGGCCGGCTGCCTGCTGAAATTCCTCACGGTTGAGGATACCTCCCAGATGAAAGGTGCCCCCACAGGTAACTGTGGCTGGTTTGACAGTGCCAAGTGCCTCCTGCAAACTGACATCAGGAACCTGGCCTGGTGACTTTTGTTTCTCAGGGGAATGGACATGGCTCATGTCTAGGGCCTGGTGGCCCGGAGTGGCCTGGTGCATGCTGAAATTCCGCATGGATCAGGATGCCTCCTAGATGAAAAATGCACCCAGAGGCAACTGCGTCTGGTTTGACAGTGCCAAGTGCCTCCTGCAAAATGACATCAGGAACCTGGCCTGGTGACTTTTGTTTCTCTGATGAAAGGCCATCATTCTTGTCCGGGGCACGGTGGCCCGGAGTGGCTGGCTGCCTGCTGAAATTCCGCACGGTTGAGGATACCTCCCAGATGCAAGGTGGACCCACAGACAACTGTGGCTGGTTTGACAGTGCCAAGTGCCTCCTGCAAACTGACATCAGGAACCTGGCCTGGTGACTTTTGTTTCTCTGGGGAAAGGCCAACATTCTTGTCTAGGGCCTGGTGGCCCGGAGTGGCCGGCTGCCTGCTGAAATTCCGCATGAATCAGGATGCCTCCTAGATGAAAATTGCCCCCACAGGCAACTGTGGCTGGTTTGACAGTGCCAAGTGCCTCCTGCAAACTGACATCAGGAACCTGGCCTGGTGACTTTTGTTTCTCTGGGGAAAAGCCATGGTTCATGTCCAGGGCCTGGTGGCCCGGCGTGGCCGGCTGCCTCCTGAAATTCCGCATGGATCAGGATGCCTCCCACATGAAAAATGCCCCCACAGGCAACTGCGGCGGGTTTGACAGTGCCAAGTGCCACCTGCAAACTGACATCAGGAACCTGGCCTGGTGACTTTTGTTTCTCTGGGGAAAGGCCATGGTTCATGTCCAGGGCTTGGTGGCCCGGAGTGGCCGGCTGACTGCTGAAATTCCGCACGGGTCAGGATACCTCCCAGATGCAAGGTACCCCAGAGGCAACTGCGGCTGGTTTGACAGTGCCAAGTGCCTCCTGCAAACTGACATCAGCGACCTGGCCTGCTGAGTTCTGTTTCTCTGGGGAAAGGCCATGGTTCATGTCCAGGGCCCGGTGGCTCGAGTGGCAGACTGCCTGCTGAAATTCCAAACGGATCAGGATGCCTCCCATATGAAAGGTGCCACCACAGGCAACTGTGGCTGGTTTGACAGTGCCAAGTGCCTCCTGCAAACTGATATCAGGAACCTGGCCTGGTGACTTTTGTTTCTCTGGGGAAAGGCCATCATTCGTGTCCAGTGCCCTGCTGCCTGCAGTGGCCGGCTGCCTGCTGAAATTCCTCACGGTTGAGGATTCCTCCCAGATGAAAAGTGCCCCCACAGGTAACTGTGGCTGGTTTGACAGTGCCAAGTGCCTCCTGCAAACTGACATCAGGAACCTGGCCTGGTGACTTTTGTTTCTCTCGGGAAATGGCCATGGTTCATGTCCATGGACTGGGGGCCCGGAGTGGCCGGCTGCCTACTGAAATTCTGCATGGATCAGGATGCCGCCGAGATGGAAGGTGCCACCACAGGCAACTGTGGCTGGTTTGACAGTGCCAAGTGCCTCCTGCAAACTGACATCAGGAACCTGGCCTGGTGACTTTTGTTTCTCTGGGGAAAGGCATTCATTCTTGTCCAGTTCCCGGTGTTCTGGAGTGGCCGGATGCCTGCTGAAATTCCGCACGGATGAGGATACCTCCCAGATGAAAGGAGCCCCCACAGGCAACTGCGTCTAGTTGGACAGTGCCAAGTGCCTCCTGCAAACTGACATCAGGAACCTGGCCTGGTGACTTTTGTTTCTCAGGGGAATGGACATGGCTCATGTCCAGGGCCTGGTGGCCCGGAGTGGCCTTGTGCATGCTGAAATTCCGCATGGATCAGGATGCCTCCCAGATGAAAAATGAACCCAGAGGCAACTGCGTCTGGTTTGACAGTGCCAAGTGCCACCTGCAAAATGACATCAGGAACCTGGCCTGGTGACTTTTGTTTCTCTGGGGAAAAGCCATGGTTCATGTCCAGGGCCTGGTGGCCCGGAGTGACCGGCTGCCTGCTGAAATTCTGCATGGATTAGGATGCCTCCCAGATGAAAGGAGCCCCCACAGGCAACTGCGGCGGGTTTGACAGTGCCAAGTGCCTCCTGCAAACTGACATCAGGAACCTGGCCTGGTGACTTTTTTTTCTCAGGGGAAAAGCCATGGTTCATGTCCAGGGCCTGGTGGCCCGGAGTGGCCGGCTGCCTGCTGAAATTCCGCACGGATCAGGATGCCTACCCGACCGAAAGTACCACCACAGGTAACTGTGGCTGGTTTGACAGTGCCAAGTGCCTCCTGCAAACTGACATCAGGAACCTGGCCTGGTGACTTTTGTTTCTCTGGGGAAAGGCCATCATTCTTTTCCGGGGTACGGTGGCCCGGAGTGGCCGGCTGCCTGCTGAAATTCCAAAAGGATCAGGATGCCTCCCTGACCGAAAGTACCACCCAAAGCAACTGTGGCTGGTTTGACAGTGCCAAGTGCCTCCTGCAAACAGACATCAGCGACCTGGCCTGCTGAATTCTGTTTCTCTGGGGAAAGGCCATGGTTCATGTCCAGGGCCCGGTGGCTCGAGTGACAGGCTGCCTGCTGAAATTCCAAACGGATCAGGATGCCTCCCAGATGGAATGTGGCCCCAGAGGCAACTGTGGCTGGTTTGACAGTGCCAAGTGCCTCCTGCAAACTGACATCAGGAACCTGGCCTGGTGACTTTTGTTTCTCTGGGGAAAAGCCATGGTTCATGTCCAGGGCCTGGTGGCCCGGAGTGGCCGGCTGCCTGCTGAAATTCCTCACGGTTGAGGATACCTCCCAGATGCAAGGTACCCCAGAGGCAACTGTGGCTGGTTTGACAGTGCCAAGTGCCTCCAGCAAACTGACATCAGGAACCTGGCCTGGTGACTTTTGTTTCTCTGGGGAAAGGCCATCATTCTTTTCCGGGGTACGGTGGCCCGGAGTGGCCGGCTGCCTGCTGAAATTCCGCACGGATCAGGATGCCTACCCGACCGAAAGTACCACCACAGGTAACTGTGGCTGGTTTGACAGTGCCAAGTGCCTCCTGCAAACTGACATCAGGAACCTGGCCTGGTGACTTTTGTTTCTCTGGGGAAAGGCCATGGTTCATGTCCAGTGCCCCGTGGCCTGGAGTGGCTGGCTGCCTGCTGAAATTCCTCACGGTTGAGGATACCTCCCAGATGGAAGGTGCCCCCACAGGTAACTGTGGCTGGTTTGACAGTGCCATGTGCCTCCTGCCAGCTGACATCAGGAACCTGGCCTGCTGAATTCTGTTTCTCTGGGGAAAGGCCATGGTTCATATCCAGGGCCCGGTGGCACGAGTGACAGGCTGCCTGCTGAAATTCCAAACGGATCAGGATGCCTCCCAGATGGAAAGTGGCCCCAGAGGCAACTGTGGCTGGTTTGACAGTGCCAAGTGCCTCCTGCAAACTGACATCAGGAACCTGGCCTGGTGACTTTTGTTTCTCTGGGGAAAGGCCATGGTTCATGTCCAGGGCTTGGTGGCCCGGAGTGGCCGGCTGCCTGCTGAAATTCCAAATGGATCAGGATGCCTCCCAGAGTGAAAGTACCACCAGAGGCAACTGTGGCTGGTTTGACAGTGCCAAGTGCCTCCTGCAAACTGACATCAGGAACCTGGCCTGGTGACTTTTGTTTCTCTGGGGAAAGGCCATGATTCTTTTCCGGGGTATGGTGGCCCGGAGTGGCCGGCTGCCTGCTGAAATTCCAAAAGGATCAGGATGCCTCCCAGACCGAAAGAACCACCCAAGGCAACTGTGGCTGGTTTGACAGTGCCAAGTGCCTCCTGCAAACAGACATCAGGAACCTGGCCTGGTGACTTTCGTTTCTCTGGGGAAAGCCCATGGTTCATGTCCAGGGCCTGGTGGCCCGGAGTGGCCGGCTGCCTGCTGAAATTCCGCACGGTTGAGGATACCTCCCAGATGCAAGGTGCCCCCACAGGCAACTGTGGCTGGTTTGACAGTGCCAAGTGCCTCCTGCAAACTGACATCAGGAACCTGGCCTGGTGACTTTTGTTTCTCTGGGGAAAGGCCATGGTTCGTATCCAGGGCCTGGTGGCCCGGAGTGGCCGGCTGCCTGCTGAAATTCCTCACGGTTGAGGATACCTCCCAGATGCAAGGTACCCCAGAGGCAACTGCGGCTGGTTTGACAGTGCCAAGTGCGTCCTGCAAACTGACATCAGGAACCTGGCCTGGTGACTTTTGTTTCTCTGGGGAAAGGCCATCATTCTTTTCCGGGGTATGGTGGCCCGGAGTGGCCGGCTGCCTGCTGAAATTCCGCACGGGTCAGGATGCCTACCCGACCGAAAGTACCACCACAGGCAATTGTGGCTGGTTTGACAGTGCCAAGTGCCTCCTGCAAACTGACATCAGGAACCTGGCCTGGTGACTTTTGTTTCTCTCGGGAAAGGCCATGGTTCATGTCCATGGCCTGGTGGCCCGGAGTGGCCGGCTGCCTGCTGAAATTCTGCATGGATCAGGATGCCGCCGAGATGGAAGGTGCCACCACAGGCACCTGTGGCTGGTTTGACAGTGCCAAGTGCCTCCTGCAAACTGACATCAGGAACCTGGCCTGGTGACTTTTGTTTCTCTGGGGAAAGGCCATCATACTTGTCCGGGGCCCAGAGTGGCCTGCGGTGGCCGGCTGCCTGCTGAAATTCCGCACGGTTGAGGATACCTCCCAGATGCAAGGTGCCCGCACAGGCAACTGTGGCTGGTTTGACAGTGCCAAGTGCCTCCTGCAAAATGACATCAGGAACCTGGCCTGGTGACTTTTGTTTCTCTGGGGAAAAGCCATGGTTCATGTCCAGGGCCTGGTGGCCCGGAGTGGCCGGCTGCCTGCTGAAATTCCTCACGGTTGAGGATACCTCCCAGATGCAAGGTACCCCAGAGGCAACTGTGGCTGGTTTGACAGTGCCAAGTGCCTCCAGCAAACTGACATCAGGAACCTGGCCTGGTGATTTTTGTTTCTCTGGGGAAAGGCCATCATTCTTTTCCGGGGTACGGTGGCCCGGAGTGGCCGGCTGCCTGCTGAAATTCCGCACGGATCAGGATGCCTACCCGACCGAAAGTACCACCACAGGTAACTGTGGCTGGTTTGACAGTGCCAAGTGCCTCCTGCAAACTGACATCAGGAACCTGGCCTGGTGACTTTTGTTTCTCTGGGGAAAGGCCATGGTTCATGTCCAGTGCCCCGTGGCCTGGAGTGGCTGGCTGCCTGCTGAAATTCCTCACGGTTGAGGATACCTCCCAGATGGAAGGTGCCCCCACAGGTAACTGTGGCTGGTTTGACAGTGCCAAGTGCCTCCTGCCAACAGACATCAGGAACCTGGCCTGCTGAATTCTGTTTCTCTGGGGAAAGGCCATGGTTCATGTCCAGGGCCCGGTGGCTCGAGTGACAGGCTGCCTGCTGAAATTCCAAACGGATCAGGATGCCTCCCAGATGGAAAGTGGCCCCAGAGGCAACTGTGGCTGGTTTGACAGTGCCAAGTGCCTCCTGCAAACTGACATCAGGAACCTGGCCTGGTGACTTTTGTTTCTCTGGGGAAAGGCCACGGTTCATGTCCAGGGCTTGGTGGCCCGGAGGGGCCGGCTGCCTGCTGAAATTCCAAATGGATCAGGATGCCTCCCAGAGTGAAAGTACCACCAGAGGCAACTGTGGCTGGTTTGACAGTGCCAAGTGCCTCCTGCAAACTGACATCAGGAACCTGGCCTGGTGACTTTTGTTTCTCTGGGGAAAGGCCATGATTCTTTTCCGGGGTACGGTGGCCCGGAGTGGCCGGCTGCCTGCTGAAATTCCAAAAGGATCAGGATGCCTCCCAGACCGAAAGAACCACCCAAGGCAACTGTGGCTGGTTTGACAGTGCCAAGTGCCTCCTGCAAACAGACATCAGGAACCTGGCCTGGTGACTTTCGTTTCTCTGGGGAAAGGCCATGGTTCATGTCCAGGGCCTGGTGGCCCGGAGTGGCCGGCTGCCTGCTGAAATTCCGCACGGTTGAGGATACCTCCCAGATGCAAGGTGCCCCCACAGGCAACTGTGGCTGGTTTGACAGTGCCAAGTGCCTCCTGCAAACTGACATCAGGAACCTGGCCTGGTGACTTTTGTTTCTCTGGGGAAAGGCCATCATTATGTCCAGGTCCCGGTGGCCCGGAGTGGCCGGCTGCCTGCTGAAATTCCTCACGGTTGAGGATACCTCCCAGATGCAACGTACCCCAGAGGCAACTGTGGCTGGTTTGACAGTGCCAAGTGCGTCCTGCAAACTGACATCAGGAACCTGGCCTGGTGACTTTTGTTTCTCTCGGGAAAGGCCATCATTCTTTTCCGGGGTACGGTGGCCCGGAGTGGCCGGCTGCCTGCTGAAATTCCGCACGGGTCAGGATGCCTACCCGACCAAAAGTACCACCACAGGCAATTGTGGCTGGTTTGACAGTGCCAAGTGCCTCCTGCAAACTGACATCAGGAACCTGGCCTGGTGACTTTTGTTTCTCTGGGGAAAGGCCATGGTTCATGTCCAGTGCCTCGTGGCCTGGAGAGGCCGGCTGCCTGCTGAAATTCCTCACGGTTGAGGATACCTCCCAGATGGAAGGTGCCCCCACAGGTAACTGTGGCTGGTTTGACAGTGCCAAGTGCCTCCTGCAAACTGACATCAGGAACCTGGCCTGGTGACTTTTGTTTCTCTCGGGAAAGGCCATGGTTCATGTCCATGGCCTGGTGGCCCGGAGTGGCCGGCTGCCTGCTGAAATTCTGCATGGATCAGGATGCCGCCGAGATGGAAGGTGCCACCACAGGCACCTGTGGCTGGTTTGACAGTGCCAAGTGCCTCCTGCAAACTGACATCAGGAACCTGGCCTGGTGACTTTTGTTTCTCTGGGGAAAGGCCATCATACTTGTCCGGGGCCCAGAGTGGCCTGCGGTGGCCGGCTGCCTGCTGAAATTCCGCACGGTTGAGGATACCTCCCAGATGCAAGGTGCCCGCACAGGCAACTGTTTCTGGTTTGACAGTGCCAAGTGCCTCCTGCAAAATGACATCAGGAACCTGGCCTGGTGACTTTTGTTTCTCTGGGGAAAAGCCATGGTTCATGTCCAGGGCCTGGTGGCCCGGAGTGGCCGGCTGCCTGCTGAAATTCCTCACGGTTGAGGATACCTCCCAGATGCAAGGTACCCCAGAGGCAACTGTGGCTGGTTTGACAGTGCCAAGTGCCTCCAGCAAACTGACATCAGGAACCTGGCCTGGTGACTTTTGTTTCTCTGGGGAAAGGCCATCATTCTTTTCCGGGGTACGGTGGCCCGGAGTGGCCGGCTGCCTGCTGAAATTCCGCACGGATCAGGATGCCTACCTGACCGAAAGTACCACCACAGGTAACTGTGGCTGGTTTGACAGTGCCAAGTGCCTCCTGCCAACTGACATCAGGAACCTGGCCTGCTGAATTCTGTTTCTCTGGGGAAAGGCCATGGTTCATGTCCAGGGCCCGGTGGCTCGAGTGACAGGCTGCCTGCTGAAATTCCAAACGCATCAGGATGCCTCCCAGATGGAAAGTGGCCCCAGAGGCAACTGTGGCTGGTTTGACAGTGCCAAGTGCCTCCTGCAAACTGACATCAGGAACCTGGCCTGGTGACTTTTGTTTCTCTGGGGAAAGGCCATGGTTCATGTCCAGGGCTTGGTGGCCCGGAGTGGCCGGCTGCCTGCTGAAATTCCAAATGGATCAGGATGCCTCCCAGAGTGAAAGTACCACCAGAGGCAACTGTGGCTGGTTTGACAGTGCCAAGTGCCTCCTGCAAACTGACATCAGGAACCTGGCCTGGTGACTTTTGTTTCTCTGGGGAAAGGCCATGATTCTTTTCCGGGGTATGGTGGCCCGGAGTGGCCGGCTGCCTGCTGAAATTCCAAAAGGATCAGGATGCCTCCCAGACCGAAAGAACAACCCAAGGCAACTGTGGCTGGTTTGACAGTGCCAAGTGCCTCCTGCAAACAGACATCAGGAACCTGGCCTGGTGACTTTCGTTTCTCTGGGGAAAGGCCATGGTTCATGTCCAGGGCCTGGTGGCCCGGAGTGGCCGGCTGCCTGCTGAAATTCCGCACGGTTGAGGATACCTCCCAGATGCAAGGTGCCCCCACAGGCAACTGTGGCTGGTTTGACAGTGCCAAGTGCCTCCTGCAAACTGACATCAGGAACCTGGCCTGGTGACTTTTGTTTCTCTGGGGAAAGGCCATGGTTCGTGTCCAGGGCCTGGTGGCCCGGAGTGGCCGGCTGCCTGCTGAAATTCCTCACGGTTGAGGATACCTCCCAGATGCAAGATACCCCAGAGGCAACTGCGGCTGGTTTGACAGTGCCAAGTGCGTCCTGCAAACTGACATCAGGAACCTGGCCTGGTGACTTTTGTTTCTCTGGGGAAAGGCCATCATTCTTTTCCGGGGTATGGTGGCCCGGAGTGGCCGGCTGCCTGCTGAAATTCCGCACGGGTCAGGATGCCTACCCGACCGAAAGTACCACCACAGGCAATTGTGGCTGGTTTGACAGTGCCAAGTGCCTCCTGCAAACTGACATCAGGAACCTGGCCTGGTGACTTTTGTTTCTCTGGGGAAAGGCCATGGTTCATGTCCAGTGCCTCGTGGCCTGGAGTGGCCGGCTGCCTGCTGAAATTCCTCACGGTTGAGGATACCTCCCAGATGGAAGGTGCCCCCACAGGTAACTGTGGCTGGTTTGACAGTGCCAAGTGCCTCCTGCAAACTGACATCAGGAACCTGGCCTGGTGACTTTTGTTTCTCTCGGGAAAGGCCATGGTTCATGTCCATGGCCTGGTGGCCCGGAGTGGCCGGCTGCCTGCTGAAATTCTGCATGGATCAGGATGCCGCCGAGATGGAAGGTGCCACCACAGGCACCTGTGGCTGGTTTGACAGTGCCAAGTGCCTCCTGCAAACTGACATCAGGAACCTGGCCTGGTGACTTTTGTTTCTCTGGGGAAAGGCCATCATACTTGTCCGGGGCCCAGAGTGGCCTGCGGTGGCCGGCTGCCTGCTGAAATTCCGCACGGATGAGGATACCTCCCAGATGCAAGGTGCCCGCACAGGCAACTGTGGCTGGTTTGACAGTGCCAAGTGCCTCCTGAAAAATGACATCAGGAACCTGGCCTGGTGACTTTTGTTTCTCTGGGGAAAAGCCATGGTTCATGTCCAGGGCCTGGTGGCCCGGAGTGGCCGGATGCCTGCTGAAATTCCTCACGGTTGAGGATACCTCCCAGATGCAAGGTACCCCAGAGGCAACTGTGGCTGGTTTGACAGTGCCAAGTGCCTCCAGCAAACTGACATCAGGAACCTGGCCTGGTGATTTTTGTTTCTCTGGGGAAAGGCCATCATTCTTTTCCGGGGTACGGTGGCCCGGAGTGGCCGGCTGCCTGCTGAAATTCCGCACGGATCAGGATGCCTACCCGACCGAAAGTACCACCACAGGTAACTGTGGCTGGTTTGACAGTGCCAAGTGCCTCCTGCAAACTGACATCAGGAACCTGGCCTGGTGACTTTTGTTTCTCTGGGGAAAGGCCATGGTTCATGTCCAGTGCCCCGTGGCCTGGAGTGGCTGGCTGCCTGCTGAAATTCCTCACGGTTGAGGATACCTCCCAGATGGAAGGTGCCCCCACAGGTAACTGTGGCTGGTTTGACAGTGCCAAGTGCCTCCTGCCAACTGACATCAGGAACCTGGCCTGCTGAATTCTGTTTCTCTGGGGAAAGGCCATGGTTCATGTCCAGGGCCCGGTGGCTCGAGTGACAGGCTGCCTGCTGAAATTCCAAACGGATCAGGATGCCTCCCAGATGGAAAGTGGCCCCAGAGGCAACTGTGGCTGGTTTGACAGTGCCAAGTGCCTCCTGCAAACTGACATCAGGAACCTGGCCTGGTGACTTTTGTTTCTCTGGGGAAAGGCCATGGTTCATGTCCAGGGCTTGGTGGCCCGGAGTGGCCGGCTGCCTGCTGAAATTCCAAATGGATCAGGATGCCTCCCAGAGTGAAAGTACCACCAGAGGCAACTGTGGCTGGTTTGACAGTGCCAAGTGCCTCCTGCAAACTGACATCAGGAACCTGGCCGGGTGACTTTTGTTTCTCTGGGGAAAGGCCATGATTCTTTTCCGGGGTACGGTGGCCCGGAGTGGCCGGCTGCCTGCTGAAATTCCAAAAGGATCAGGATGCCTCCCAGACCGAAAGAACCACCCAAGGCAACTGTGGCTGGTTTGACAGTGCCAAGTGCCTCCTGCAAACAGACATCAGGAACCTGGCCTGGTGACTTTCGTTTCTCTGGGGAAAGGCCATGGTTCATGTCCAGGGCCTGGTGGCCCGGAGTGGCCGGCTGCCTGCTGAAATTCCGCACGGTTGAGGATACCTCCCAGATGCAAGGTGCCCCCACAGGCAACTGTGGCTGGTTTGACAGTGCCAAGTGCCTCCTGCAAACTGACATCAGGAACCTGGCCTGGTGACTTTTGTTTCTCTGGGGAAAGGCCATCATTATGTCCAGGTCCCGGTGGCCCGGAGTGGCCGGCTGCCTGCTGAAATTCCTCACGGTTGAGGATACCTCCCAGATGCAAGGTACCCCAGAGGCAACTGTGGCTGGTTTGACAGTGCCAAGTGCGTCCTGCAAACTGACATCAGGAACCTGGCCTGGTGATTTTTGTTTCTCTGGGGAAAGGCCATCATTCTTTTCCGGGGTACGGTGGCCCGGAGTGGCCGGCTGCCTGCTGAAATTCCGCACGGGTCAGGATGCCTACCCGACCAAAAGTACCACCACAGGCAATTGTGGCTGGTTTGACAGTGCCAAGTGCCTCCTGCAAACTGACATCAGGAACCTGGCCTGGTGACTTTTGTTTCTCTGGGGAAAGGCCATGGTTCATGTCCAGTGCCTCGTGGCCTGGAGAGGCCGGCTGCCTGCTGAAATTCCTCACGGTTGAGGATACCTCCCAGATGGAAGGTGCCCCCACAGGTAACTGTGGCTTGTTTGACAGTGCCAAGTGCCTCCTGCAAACTGACATCAGGAACCTGGCCTGGTGACTTTTGTTTCTCTCGGGAAAGGCCATGGTTCATGTCCATGGCCTGGTGGCCCGGAGTGGCCGGCTGCCTGCTGAAATTCTGCATGGATCAGGATGCCGCCGAGATGGAAGGTGCCCCCACAGGCAACTGTGGCTGGTTTGACAGTGCCAAGTGCCTCCTGCAAACTGACATCAGGAACCTGGCCTGGTGACTTTTGTTTCTCTGGGGAAAGGCCATCATACTTGTCCGGGGCCCAGAGTGGCCTGCGGTGGCCGGCTGCCTGCTGAAATTCCGCACGGTTGAGGATACCTCCCAGATGCAAGGTGCCCGCACAGGCAACTGTTTCTGGTTTGACAGTGCCAAGTGCCTCCTGCAAAATGACATCAGGAACCTGGCCTGGTGACTTTTGTTTCTCTGGGGAAAAGCCATGGTTCATGTCCAGGGCCTGGTGGCCCGGAGTGGCCGGCTGCCTGCTGAAATTCCTCACGGTTGAGGATACCTCCCAGATGCAAGGTACCCCAGAGGCAACTGTGGCTGGTTTGACAGTGCCAAGTGCCTCCAGCAAACTGACATCAGGAACCTGGCCTGGTGACTTTTGTTTCTCTGGGGAAAGGCCATCATTCTTTTCCGGGGTACGGTGGCCCGGAGTGGCCGGCTGCCTGCTGAAATTCCGCACGGATCAGGATGCCTACCTGACCGAAAGTACCACCACAGGTAACTGTGGCTGGTTTGACAGTGCCAAGTGCCTCCTGCCAACTGACATCAGGAACCTGGCCTGCTGAATTCTGTTTCTCTGGGGAAAGGCCATGGTTCATGTCCAGGGCCCGGTGGCTCGAGTGACAGGCTGCCTGCTGAAATTCCAAACGCATCAGGATGCCTCCCAGATGGAAAGTGGCCCCAGAGGCAACTGTGGCTGGTTTGACAGTGCCAAGTGCCTCCTGCAAACTGACATCAGGAACCTGGCCTGGTGACTTTTGTTTCTCTGGGGAAAGGCCATGGTTCATGTCCAGGGCTTGGTGGCCCGGAGTGGCCGGCTGCCTGCTGAAATTCCAAATGGATCAGGATGCCTCCCAGAGTGAAAGTACCACCCGAGGCAACTGTGGCTGGTTTGACAGTGCCAAGTGCCTCCTGCAAACTGACATCAGGAACCTGGCCTGGTGACTTTTGTTTCTCTGGGGAAAGGCCATGATTCTTTTCCGGGGTATGGTGGCCCGGAGTGGCCGGCTGCCTGCTGAAATTCCAAAAGGATCAGGATGCCTCCCAGACCGAAAGAACAACCCAAGGCAACTGTGGCTGGTTTGACAGTGCCAAGTGCCTCCTGCAAACAGACATCAGGAACCTGGCCTGGTGACTTTCGTTTCTCTGGGGAAAGGCCATGGTTCATGTCCAGGGCCTGGTGGCCCGGAGTGGCCGGCTGCCTGCTGAAATTCCGCACGGTTGAGGATACCTCCCAGATGCAAGGTGCCCCCACAGGCAACTGTGGCTGGTTTGACAGTGCCAAGTGCCTCCTGCAAACTGACATCAGGAACCTGGCCTGGTGACTTTTGTTTCTCTGGGGAAAGGCCATGGTTCGTGTCCAGGGCCTGGTGGCCCGGAGTGGCCGGCTGCCTGCTGAAATTCCTCACGGTTGAGGATACCTCCCAGATGCAAGGTACCCCAGAGGCAACTGCGGCTGGTTTGACAGTGCCAAGTGCGTCCTGCAAACTGACATCAGGAACCTGGCCTGGTGACTTTTGTTTCTCTGGGGAAAGGCCATCATTCTTTTCCGGGGTATGGTGGCCCGGAGTGGCCGGCTGCCTGCTGAAATTCCGCACGGGTCAGGATGCCTACCCGACCGAAAGTACCACCACAGGCAATTGTGGCTGGTTTGACAGTGCCAAGTGCCTCCTGCAAACTGACATCAGGAACCTGGCCTGGTGACTTTTGTTTCTCTGGGGAAAGGCCATGGTTCATGTCCAGTGCCTCGTGGCCTGGAGTGGCCGGCTGCCTGCTGAAATTCCTCACGGTTGAGGATACCTCCCAGATGGAAGGTGCCCCCACAGGTAACTGTGGCTGGTTTGACAGTGCCAAGTGCCTCCTGCAAACTGACATCAGGAACCTGGCCTGGTGACTTTTGTTTCTCTCGGGAAAGGCCATGGTTCATGTCCATGGCCTGGTGGCCCGGAGTGGCCGGCTGCCTGCTGAAATTCTGCATGGATCAGGATGCCGCCGAGATGGAAGGTGCCACCACAGGCACCTGTGGCTGGTTTGACAGTGCCAAGTGCCTCCTGCAAACTGACATCAGGAACCTGGCCTGGTGACTTTTGTTTCTCTGGGGAAAGGCCATCATACTTGTCCGGGGCCCAGAGTGGCCTGCGGTGGCCGGCTGCCTGCTGAAATTCCGCACGGTTGAGGATACCTCCCAGATGCAAGGTGCCCGCACAGGCAACTGTGGCTGGTTTGACAGTGCCAAGTGCCTCCTGAAAAATGACATCAGGAACCTGGCCTGGTGACTTTTGTTTCTCTGGGGAAAAGCCATGGTTCATGTCCAGGGCCTGGTGGCCCGGAGTGGCCGGATGCCTGCTGAAATTCCTCACGGTTGAGGATACCTCCCAGATGCAAGGTACCCCAGAGGCAACTGTGGCTGGTTTGACAGTGCCAAGTGCCTCCAGCAAACTGACATCAGGAACCTGGCCTGGTGACTTTTGTTTCTCTGGGGAAAGGCCATCATTCTTTTCCGGGGTACGGTGGCCCGGAGTGGCCGGCTGCCTGCTGAAATTCCGCACGGATCAGGATGCCTACCCGACCGAAAGTACCACCACTGGTAACTGTGGCTGGTTTGACAGTGCCAAGTGCCTCCTGCAAACTGACATCAGGAACCTGGCCTGGTGACTTTTGTTTCTCTGGGGAAAGGCCATGGTTCATGTCCAGTGCCCCGTGGCCTGGAGTGGCTGGCTGCCTGCTGAAATTCCTCACGGTTGAGGATACCTCCCAGATGGAAGGTGCCCCCACAGGTAACTGTGGCTGGTTTGACAGTGCCAAGTGCCTCCTGCCAACTGACATCAGGAACCTGGCCTGCTGAATTCTGTTTCTCTGGGGAAAGGCCATGGTTCATGTCCAGGGCCCGGTGGCTCGAGTGACAGGCTGCCTGCTGAAATTCCAAACGGATCCGGATGCCTCCCAGATGGAAAGTGGCCCCAGAGGCAACTGTGGCTGGTTTGACAGTGCCAAGTGCCTCCTGCAAACTGACATCAGGAACCTGGCCTGGTGACTTTTGTTTCTCTGGGGAAAGGCCATGGTTCATGTCCAGGGCTTGGTGGCCCGGAGTGGCCGGCTGCCTGCTGAAATTCCAAATGGATCAGGATGCCTCCCAGAGTGAAAGTACCACCAGAGGCAACTGTGGCTGGTTTGACAGTGCCAAGTGCCTCCTGCAAACTGACATCAGGAACCTGGCCTGGTGACTTTTGTTTCTCTGGGGAAAGGCCATGATTCTTTTCCGGGGTACGGTGGCCCGGAGTGGCCGGCTGCCTGCTGAAATTCCAAAAGGATCAGGATGCCTCCCAGACCGAAAGAACCACCCAAGGCAACTGTGGCTGGTTTGACAGTGCCAAGTGCCTCCTGCAAACAGACATCAGGAACCTGGCCTGGTGACTTTCGTTTCTCTGGGGAAAGGCCATGGTTCATGTCCAGGGCCTGGTGGCCCAGAGTGGCCGGCTGCCTGCTGAAATTCCGCACGGTTGAGGATACCTCCCAGATGCAAGGTGCCCCCACAGGCAACTGTGGCTGGTTTGACAGTGCCAAGTGCCTCCTGCAAACTGACATCAGGAACCTGGCCTGGTGACTTTTGTTTCTCTGGGGAAAGGCCATGGTTCCTGTCCAGGGCCTGGTGGCCCGGAGTGGCCGGCTGCCTGCTGAAATTCCTCACGGTTGAGGATACCTCCCAGATGCAAGGTACCCCAGAGGCAACTGCGGCTGGTTTGACAGTGCCAAGTGCGTCCTGCAAACTGACATCAGGAACCTGGCCTGGTGACTTTTGTTTCTCTGGGGAAAGGCCATCATTCTTTTCCGGGGTATGGTGGCCCGGAGTGGCCGGCTGCCTGCTGAAATTCCGCACGGGTCAGGATGCCTACCCGACCGAAAGTACCACCACAGGCAATTGTGGCTGGTTTGACAGTGCCAAGTGCCTCCTGCAAACTGACATCAGGAACCTGGCCTGGTGACTTTTGTTTCTCTGGGGAAAGGCCATGGTTCATGTCCAGTGCCTCGTGGCCTGGAGTGGCCGGCTGCCTGCTGAAATTCCTCACGGTTGAGGATACCTCCCAGATGGAAGGTGCCCCCACAGGTAACTGTGGCTGGTTTGACAGTGCCAAGTGCCTCCTGCAAACTGACATCAGGAACCTGGCCTGGTGACTTTTGTTTCTCTCGGGAAAGGCCATGGTTCATGTCCATGGCCTGGTGGCCCGGAGTGGCCGGCTGCCTGCTGAAATTCTGCATGGATCAGGATGCCGCCGAGATGGAAGGTGCCACCACAGGCACCTGTGGCTGGTTTGACAGTGCCAAGTGCCTCCTGCAAACTGACATCAGGAACCTGGCCTGGTGACTTTTGTTTCTCTGGGGAAAGGCCATCATACTTGTCCGGGGCCCAGAGTGGCCTGCGGTGGCCGGCTGCCTGCTGAAATTCCGCACGGTTGAGGATACCTCCCAGATGCAAGGTGCCCGCACAGGCAACTGTGGCTGGTTTGACAGTGCCAAGTGCCTCCTGAAAAATGACATCAGGAACCTGGCCTGGTGACTTTTGTTTCTCTGGGGAAAAGCCATGGTTCATGTCCAGGGCCTGGTGGCCCGGAGTGGCCGGATGCCTGCTGAAATTCCTCACGGTTGAGGATACCTCCCAGATGCAAGGTACCCCAGATGCAACTGTGGCTGGTTTGACAGTGCCAAGTGCCTCCAGCAAACTGACATCAGGAACCTGGCCTGGTGATTTTTGTTTCTCTGGGGAAAGGCCATCATTCTTTTCCGGGGTACGGTGGCCCGGAGTGGCCGGCTGCCTGCTGAAATTCCGCACGGATCAGGATGCCTACCCGACCGAAAGTACCACCACAGGTAACTGTGGCTGGTTTGACAGTGCCAAGTGCCTCCTGCAAACTGACATCAGGAACCTGGCCTGGTGACTTTTGTTTCTCTGGGGAAAGGCCATGGTTCATGTCCAGTGCCCCGTGGCCTGGAGTGGCTGGCTGCCTGCTGAAATTCCTCACGGTTGAGGATACCTCCCAGATGGAAGGTGCCCCCACAGGTAACTGTGGCTGGTTTGACAGTGCCAAGTGCCTCCTGCCAACTGACATCAGGAACCTGGCCTGCTGAATTCTGTTTCTCTGGGGAAAGGCCATGGTTCATGTCCAGGGCCCGGTGGCTCGAGTGACAGGCTGCCTGCTGAAATTCCAAACGGATCAGGATGCCTCCCAGATGGAAAGTGGCCCCAGAGGCAACTGTGGCTGGTTTGACAGTGCCAAGTGCCTCCTGCAAACTGACATCAGGAACCTGGCCTGGTGACTTTTGTTTCTCTGGGGAAAGGCCATGGTTCATGTCCAGGGCTTGGTGGCCCGGAGTGGCCGGCTGCCTGCTGAAATTCAAAATGGATCAGGATGCCTCCCAGAGTGAAAGTACCACCAGAGGCAACTGTGGCTGGTTTGACAGTGCCAAGTGCCTCCTGCAAACTGACATCAGGAACCTGGCCTGGTGACTTTTGTTTCTCTGGGGAAAGGCCATGATTCTTTTCCGGGGTACGGTGGCCCGGAGTGGCCGGCTGCCTGCTGAAATTCCAAAAGGATCAGGATGCCTCCCAGACCGAAAGAACCACCCAAGGCAACTGTGGCTGGTTTGACAGTGCCAAGTGCCTCCTGCAAACAGACATCAGGAACCTGGCCTGGTGACTTTCGTTTCTCTGGGGAAAGGCCATGGTTCATGTCCAGGGCCTGGTGGCCCGGAGTGGCCGGCTGCCTGCTGAAATTCCGCACGGTTGAGGATACCTCCCAGATGGAAGGTGCCCCCACAGGCAACTGTGGCTGGTTTGACAGTGCCAAGTGCCTCCTGCAAACTGACATCAGGAACCTGGCCTGGTGACTTTTGTTTCTCTGGGGAAAGGCCATCATTATGTCCAGGTCCCGGTGGCCCGGAGTGGCCGGCTGCCTGCTGAAATTCCTCACGGTTGAGGATACCTCCCAGATGCAAGGTACCCCAGAGGCAACTGCGGCTGGTTTGACAGTGCCAAGTGCGTCCTGCAAACTGACATCAGGAACCTGGAGTGGTGACTTTTGTTTCTCTGGGGAAAGGCCATCATTCTTTTCCGGGGTACGGTGGCCCGGAGTGGCCGGCTGCCTGCTGAAATTCCGCACGGGTCAGGATGCCTACCCGACCAAAAGTACCACCACAGGCAATTGTGGCTGGTTTGACAGTGCCAAGTGCCTCCTGCAAACTGACATCAGGAACCTGGCCTGGTGACTTTTGTTTCTCTGGGGAAAGGCCATGGTTCATGTCCAGTGCCTCGTGGCCTGGAGTGGCCGGCTGCCTGCTGAAATTCCTCACGGTTGAGGATACCTCCCAGATGGAAGGTGCCCCCACAGGTAACTGTGGCTGGTTTGACAGTGCCAAGTGCCTCCTGCAAACTGACATCAGGAACCTGGCCTGGTGACTTTTGTTTCTCTCGGGAAAGGCCATGGTTCATGTCCATGGCCTGGTGGCCCGGAGTGGCCGGCTGCCTGCTGAAATTCTGCATGGATCAGGATGCCGCCGAGATGGAAGGTGCCCCCACAGGCACCTGTGGCTGGTTTGACAGTGCCAAGTGCCTCCTGCAAACTGACATCAGGAACCTGGCCTGGTGACTTTTGTTTCTCTGGGGAAAGGCCATCATACTTGTCCGGGGCCCAGAGTGGCCTGCGGTGGCCGGCTGCCTGCTGAAATTCCGCACGGTTGAGGATACCTCCCAGATGCAAGGTGCCCCCAGAGGCAACTGCGGCTGGTTTGACAGTGCCAAGTGCGTCCTGCAAACTGACATCAGGAACCTGGCCTGGTGACTTTTGTTTCTCTGGGGAAAGGCCATGGTTCATGTCCAGGGCCTGGGGGCTCGGAGTGGCCGGCTGCCTGCTGAAATTCCGCATGGATCAGGATGCCTCCCACATGAAAAATTCCCCCACAGGCAACTGCGGCTGGTTTGACAGTGCCAAGTGCCTCCTGCAAACTGACATCAGGAACCTGGCCTGGTGACTTTTGTTTCTCTGGGGAAAGGCCATGGTTCATGTCCAGGGCCTGGGGGCTCGGAGTGGCCGGCTGCCTGCTGAAATTCCGCACGGATCAGGATGCCTACCCGACCAAAAGTACCACCACAGGCAATTGTGGCTGGTTTGACAGTGCCAAGTGCCTCCTGCAAACTGACATCAGGAACCTGGCCTGGTGACTTTTGTTTCTCTGGGGAAAGGCCATGGTTCATGTCCAGTGCCTCGTGGCCTGGAGTGGCCGGCTGCCTGCTGAAATTCCTCACGGTTGAGGATACCTCCCAGATGGAAGGTGCCCCCACAGGTAACTGTGGCTGGTTTGACAGTGCCAAGTGCCTCCTGCAAACTGACATCAGGAACCTGGCCTGGTGACTTTTGTTTCTCTCGGGAAAGGCCATGGTTCATGTCCATGGCCTGGTGGCCCGGAGTGGCCGGCTGCCTGCTGAAATTCTGCATGGATCAGGATGCCGCCGAGATGGAAGGTGCCCCCACAGGCACCTGTGGCTGGTTTGACAGTGCCAAGTGCCTCCTGCAAACTGACATCAGGAACCTGGCCTGGTGACTTTTGTTTCTCTGGGGAAAGGCCATCATACTTGTCCGGGGCCCAGAGTGGCCTGCGGTGGCCGGCTGCCTGCTGAAATTCCGCACGGTTGAGGATACCTCCCAGATGCAAGGTGCCCCCAGAGGCAACTGCGGCTGGTTTGACAGTGCCAAGTGCGTCCTGCAAACTGACATCAGGAACCTGGCCTGGTGACTTTTGTTTCTCTGGGGAAAGGCCATGGTTCATGTCCAGGGCCTGGGGGCTCGGAGTGGCCGGCTGCCTGCTGAAATTCCGCATGGATCAGGATGCCTCCCACATGAAAAATTCCCCCACAGGCAACTGCGGCTGGTTTGACAGTGCCAAGTGCCTCCTGCAAACTGACATCAGGAACCTGGCCTGGTGACTTTTGTTTCTCTGGGGAAAGGCCATGGTTCATGTCCAGGGCCTGGGGGCTCGGAGTGGCCGGCTGCCTGCTGAAATTCCGCACGGATCAGGATGCCTCCCAGACCGAAAGTACCACCCAAGGCAAATGTGGCTGGTTTGACAGTGCCAAGTGCCTCCTGCAAACAGACATCAGCGACCTGACCTGGTGACTTTTGTTTCTCTGGGGAAAGGCCATCCTTCTCGTCCGGGGCCCAGAGCGGCCGGAGTGGCCGGCTGGCTGCTGAAATTCCGCACGGATCAGGATGCCTCCCACATGAAAAATGCCCCCACAGGCAACGGTGGCTGGTTTGACAGTGCCAAGTGCCTCCAGCAAACTGACATCAGGAACCTGGCCTGGTGACTTTTGTTTCTCTGGGGAAAGGCCATGATTGTTTTCCGGGGTACGGTGGCCCGGAGTGGCCGGCTGCCTGCTGAAATTCCGCACGGATCAGGATGCCTACCCGACCGAAAGTACCACCACAGGTAACTGTGGCTGGTTTGACAGTGCCAAGTGCCTCCTGCAAACTGACATCAGGAACCTGGCCTGGTGACTTTTGTTTCTCTGGGGAAAGGCCATGGTTCATGTCCAGTGCCCCGTGGCCTGGAGTGGCCGGCTGCCTGCTGAAATTCCTCACGGTTGAGGATACCTCCCAGATGGAAGGTGCCCCCACAGGTAACTGTGGCTGGTTTGACAGTGCCAAGTGCCTCCTGCAAACTGACATCAGGAACCTGGCCTGGTGACTTTTGTTTCTCTCGGGAAAGGCCATGGTTCATGTCCATGGCCTGGTGGCCCGGAGTGGCCGGCTGCCTGCTGAAATTCTGCATGGATCAGGATGCCGCCGAGATGGAAGGTGCCACCACAGGCACCTGTGGCTGGTTTGACAGTGCCAAGTGCCTCCTGCAAACTGACATCAGGAACCTGGCCTGGTGACTTTTGTTTCTCTGGGGAAAGGCCATCATTCTTGTCCAGGGCCCAGAGTGGCCTGCGGTGGCCGGCTGCCTGCTAAAATTCCGCACGGTTGAGGATACCTCCCACATGAAAAATGCCTCCACAGGCAACGGTGGCTGGTTTGACAGTGCCAAGTGCCTCCTGCAAACTGACATCAGGAACCTGGCCTGGTGACTTTTGTTTCTCTGGGGAAAGGCCATCATTCTTGTCCGGGGCACGGTGGCCAGGAGTGGCCGGCTGCCTGCTGATATTCCACACGGTTGAGGATACCTCCCAGATGCAAGGTGCCCCCACAGGCAACTGTGGCTGGTTTGACAGTGCGAAGTGCCTCCTGCAAACTGACATCAGGAACCTGGCCTGGTGACTTTTGTTTCTCAGGGGAATGGACATGGCTCATGTCCAGGGCCTGGCGGCCCGGAGTGGCCTGCTGCCTGCTGAAATTCCGCATGGATCAGGATGCCTCCCAGGTGAAAAATGACCCCAGAGGCAACTGCGTCTGGTTTGACAGTGCCAAGTGCCTCCTGCAAAATGACATCAGGAACTTGGCCTGGTGACTTTTGTTTCTCTGATGAAAGGCCATCATTCTTGTCCGGGGCACGGTGGCCCGGAGTGGCTGGCTGCCTGCTGAAATTCCGCACGGTTGAGGATACCTCCCAGATGCAAGGGGGACCCCCAGAGGCAACTGTGGCTGGTTTGACAGTGCCAAGTGCCTCCTGCAAACTGACATCAGGAACCTGGCCTGGTGACTTTTGTTTCTCTGGGGAAAGGCCATCAATCTTGTCCCGGCCCTGGTGGCCCGGAGTGGCCGGCTGCCTGCTGAAATTCCACATGAATCAGGATGCCTCCCAGATGAAAATTGCTCCCACAGGCAACTGTGGCTGGTTTGACAGTGCCAAGTGCCTCCTGCAAACTGACATCAGGAACCTGGCCTGGTGACTTTTGTTTCTCTGGGTAAAGGCCATCATTCGTGTCCAGTGCCCTGCTGCCTGCAGTGGCCGGCTGCCTGCTGAAATTCCTCACGGTTGAGGATACCTCCCAGATGAAAGGTGCCCCCACAGGTAACTGTGGCTGGTTTGACAGTGCCAAGTGCCTCCTGCAAACTGACATCAGGAACCTGGCCTGGTGACTTTTGTTTCTCAGGGGAATGGACATGGCTCATGTCTAGGGCCTGGTGGCCCGGAGTGGCCTGGTGCATGCTGAAATTCCGCATGGATCAGGATGCCTCCTAGATGAAAAATGCACCCAGAGGCAACTGCGTCTGGTTTGACAGTGCCAAGTGCCTCCTGCAAAATGACATCAGGAACCTGGCCTGGTGACTTTTGTTTCTCTGGGGAAAAGCCATGGTTCATGTCCAGGGCCTGGTGGCCCGGAGTGGCCGGATGCCTGCTGAAATTCCTCACGGTTGAGGATACCTCCCAGATGCAAGGTACCCCAGATGCAACTGTGGCTGGTTTGACAGTGCCAAGTGCCTCCAGCAAACTGACATCAGGAACCTGGCCTGGTGATTTTTGTTTCTCTGGGGAAAGGCCATCATTCTTTTCCGGGGTACGGTGGCCCGGAGTGGCCGGCTGCCTGCTGAAATTCCGCACGGATCAGGATGCCTACCCGACCGAAAGTACCACCACAGGTAACTGTGGCTGGTTTGACAGTGCCAAGTGCCTCCTGCAAACTGACATCAGGAACCTGGCCTGGTGACTTTTGTTTCTCTGGGGAAAGGCCATGGTTCATGTCCAGTGCCCCGTGGCCTGGAGTGGCTGGCTGCCTGCTGAAATTCCTCACGGTTGAGGATACCTCCCAGATGGAAGGCGCCCCCACAGGTAACTGTGGCTGGTTTGACAGTGCCAAGTGCCTCCTGCCAACTGACATCAGGAACCTGGCCTGCTGAATTCTGTTTCTCTGGGGAAAGGCCATGGTTCATGTCCAGGGCCCGGTGGCTCGAGTGACAGGCTGCCTGCTGAAATTCCAAACGGATCAGGATGCCTCCCAGATGGAAAGTGGCCCCAGAGGCAACTGTGGCTGGTTTGACAGTGCCAAGTGCCTCCTGCAAACTGACATCAGGAACCTGGCCTGGTGACTTTTGTTTCTCTGGGGAAAGGCCATGGTTCATGTCCAGGGCTTGGTGGCCCGGAGTGGCCGGCTGCCTGCTGAAATTCAAAATGGATCAGGATGCCTCCCAGAGTGAAAGTACCACCAGAGGCAACTGTGGCTGGTTTGACAGTGCCAAGTGCCTCCTGCAAACTGACATCAGGAACCTGGCCTGGTGACTTTTGTTTCTCTGGGGAAAGGCCATGATTCTTTTCCGGGGTACGGTGGCCCGGAGTGGCCGGCTGCCTGCTGAAATTCCAAAAGGATCAGGATGCCTCCCAGACCGAAAGAACCACCCAAGGCAACTGTGGCTGGTTTGACAGTGCCAAGTGCCTCCTGCAAACAGACATCAGGAACCTGGCCTGGTGACTTTCGTTTCTCTGGGGAAAGGCCATGGTTCATGTCCAGGGCCTGGTGGCCCGGAGTGGCCGGCTGCCTGCTGAAATTCCGCACGGTTGAGGATACCTCCCAGATGCAAGGTGCCCCCAGAGGCAACTGTGGCTGGTTTGACAGTGCCAAGTGCCTCCTGCAAACTGACATCAGGAACCTGGCCTGGTGACTTTTGTTTCTCTGGGGAAAGGCCATCATTATGTCCAGGTCCCGGTGGCCCGGAGTGGCCGGCTGCCTGCTGAAATTCCTCACGGTTGAGGATACCTCCCAGATGCAAGGTACCCCAGAGGCAACTGCGGCTGGTTTGACAGTGCCAAGTGCGTCCTGCAAACTGACATCAGGAACCTGGAGTGGTGACTTTTGTTTCTCTGGGGAAAGGCCATCATTCTTTTCCGGGGTACGGTGGCCCGGAGTGGCCGGCTGCCTGCTGAAATTCCGCACGGGTCAGGATGCCTACCCGACCAAAAGTACCACCACAGGCAATTGTGGCTGGTTTGACAGTGCCAAGTGCCTCCTGCAAACTGACATCAGGAACCTGGCCTGGTGACTTTTGTTTCTCTGGGGAAAGGCCATGGTTCATGTCCAGTGCCTCGTGGCCTGGAGTGGCCGGCTGCCTGCTGAAATTCCTCACGGTTGAGGATACCTCCCAGATGGAAGGTGCCCCCACAGGTAACTGTGGCTGGTTTGACAGTGCCAAGTGCCTCCTGCAAACTGACATCAGGAACCTGGCCTGGTGACTTTTGTTTCTCTCGGGAAAGGCCATGGTTCATGTCCATGGCCTGGTGGCCCGGAGTGGCCGGCTGCCTGCTGAAATTCTGCATGGATCAGGATGCCGCCGAGATGGAAGGTGCCCCCACAGGCACCTGTGGCTGGTTTGACAGTGCCAAGTGCCTCCTGCAAACTGACATCAGGAACCTGGCCTGGTGACTTTTGTTTCTCTGGGGAAAGGCCATCATACTTGTCCGGGGCCCAGAGTGGCCTGCGGTGGCCGGCTGCCTGCTGAAATTCCGCACGGTTGAGGATACTTCCCAGATGCAAGGTGCCCCCAGAGGCAACTGCGGCTGGTTTGACAGTGCCAAGTGCGTCCTGCAAACTGACATCAGGAACCTGGCCTGCTGACTTTTGTTTCTCTGGGGAAAGGCCATGGTTCATGTCCAGGGCCTGGGGGCTCGGAGTGGCCGGCTGCCTGCTGAAATTCCGCATGGATCAGGATGCCTCCCACATGAAAAATTCCCCCACAGGCAACTGCGGCTGGTTTGACAGTGCCAAGTGCCTCCTGCAAACTGACATCAGGAACCTGGCCTGGTGACTTTTGTTTCTCTGGGGAAAGGCCATGGTTCATGTCCAGGGCCTGGGGGCTCGGAGTGGCCGGCTGCCTGCTGAAATTCCGCACGGATCAGGATGCCTCCCAGACCGAAAGTACCACCCAAGGCAAATGTGGCTGGTTTGACAGTGCCAAGTGCCTCCTGCAAACAGACATCAGCGACCTGACCTGGTGACTTTTGTTTCTCTGGGGAAAGGCCATCCTTCTCGTCCGGGGCCCAGAGCGGCCGGAGTGGCCGGCTGGCTGCTGAAATTCCGCACGGATCAGGATGCCTCCCACATGAAAAATGCCCCCACAGGCAACGGTGGCTGGTTTGACAGTGCCAAGTGCCTCCAGCAAACTGACATCAGGAACCTGGCCTGGTGACTTTTGTTTCTCTGGGGAAAGGCCATGATTGTTTTCCGGGGTACGGTGGCCCGGAGTGGCCGGCTGCCTGCTGAAATTCCGCACGGATCAGGATGCCTACCCGACCGAAAGTACCACCACAGGTAACTGTGGCTGGTTTGACAGTGCCAAGTGCCTCCTGCAAACTGACATCAGGAACCTGGCCTGGTGACTTTTGTTTCTCTGGGGAAAGGCCATGGTTCATGTCCAGTGCCCCGTGGCCTGGAGTGGCCGGCTGCCTGCTGAAATTCCTCACGGTTGAGGATACCTCCCAGATGGAAGGTGCCCCCACAGGTAACTGTGGCTGGTTTGACAGTGCCAAGTGCCTCCTGCAAACTGACATCAGGAACCTGGCCTGGTGACTTTTGTTTCTCTCGGGAAAGGCCATGGTTCATGTCCATGGCCTGGTGGCCCGGAGTGGCCGGCTGCCTGCTGAAATTCTGCATGGATCAGGATGCCGCCGAGATGGAAGGTGCCCCCACAGGCACCTGTGGCTGGTTTGACAGTGCCAAGTGCCTCCTGCAAACTGACATCAGGAACCTGGCCTGGTGACTTTTGTTTCTCTGGGGAAAGGCCATCATTCTTGTCCAGGGCCCAGAGTGGCCTGCGGTGGCCGGCTGCCTGCTGAAATTCCGCACGGTTGAGGATACCTCCCACATGAAAAATGCCTCCACAGACAACTGTGGCTGGTTTGACAGTGCCAAGTGCCTCCTGCAAACTGACATCAGGAACCTGGCCTGGTGACTTTTGTTTCTCTGGGGAAAGGCCATCATTCTTGTCCGGGGCACGGTGGCCAGGAGTGGCCGGCTGCCTGCTGATATTCCACACGGTTGAGGATACCTCCCAGATGCAAGGTGCCCCCACAGGCAACTGTGGCTGGTTTGACAGTGCGAAGTGCCTCCTGCAAACTGACATCAGGAACCTGGCCTGGTGACTTTTGTTTCTCAGGGGAATGGACATGGCTCATGTCCAGGGCCTGGCGGCCCGGAGTGGCCGGCTGCCTGCTGAAATTCCGCATGGATCAGGATGCCTCCCAGGTGAAAAATGACCCCAGAGGCAACTGCGTCTGGTTTGACAGTGCCAAGTGCCTCCTGCAAAATGACATCAGGAACTTGGCCTGGTGACTTTTGTTTCTCTGATGAAAGGCCATCATTCTTGTCCGGGGCACGGTGGCCCGGAGTGGCTGGCTGCCTGCTGAAATTCCGCACGGTTGAGGATACCTCCCAGATGCAAGGGGGACCCCCAGAGGCAACTGTGGCTGGTTTGACAGTGCCAAGTGCCTCCTGCAAACTGACATCAGGAACCTGGCCTGGTGACTTTTGTTTCTCTGGGTAAAGGCCATCATTCGTGTCCAGTGCCCTGCTGCCTGCAGAGGCCGGCTGCCTGCTGAAATTCCTCACGGTTGAGGATACCTCCCAGATGGAAGGTGCCCCCACAGGTAACTGTGGCTGGTTTGACAGTGCCAAGTGCCTCCTGCAAACTGACATCAGGAACCTGGCCTGGTGACTTTTGTTTCTCAGGGGAATGGACATGGCTCATGTCTAGGGCCTGGTGGCCCGGAGTGGCCTGGTGCATGCTGAAATTCCGCATGGATCAGGATGCCTCCTAGATGAAAAATGCACCCAGAGGCAACTGCGTCTGGTTTGACAGTGCCAAGTGCCTCCTGCAAAATGACATCAGGAACCTGGCCTGGTGACTTTTGTTTCTCTGGGGAAAAGCCATGGTTCATGTCCAGGGCCTGGTGGCCCGGAGTGGCCGGATGCCTGCTGAAATTCCTCACGGTTGAGGATACCTCCCAGATGCAAGGTACCCCAGATGCAACTGTGGCTGGTTTGACAGTGCCAAGTGCCTCCAGCAAACTGACATCAGGAACCTGGCCTGGTGATTTTTGTTTCTCTGGGGAAATGCCATCATTCTTTTCCGGGGTACGGTGGCCCGGAGTGGCCGGCTGCCTGCTGAAATTCCGCACGGATCAGGATGCCTACCCGACCGAAAGTACCACCACAGGTAACTGTGGCTGGTTTGACAGTGCCAAGTGCCTCCTGCAAACTGACATCAGGAACCTGGCCTGGTGACTTTTGTTTCTCTGGGGAAAGGCCATGGTTCATGTCCAGTGCCCCGTGGCCTGGAGTGGCTGGCTGCCTGCTGAAATTCCTCACGGTTGAGGATACCTCCCAGATGGAAGGTGCCCCCACAGGTAACTGTGGCTGGTTTGACAGTGCCAAGTGCCTCCTGCCAACTGACATCAGGAACCTGGCCTGCTGAATTCTGTTTCTCTGGGGAAAGGCCATGGTTCATGTCCAGGGCCCGGTGGCTCGAGTGACAGGCTGCCTGCTGAAATTCCGCACGGATCAGGATGCCTCCCAGATGGAAAGTGGCCCCAGAGGCAACTGTGGCTGGTTTGACAGTGCCAAGTGCCTCCTGCAAACTGACATCAGGAACCTGGCCTGGTGACTTTTGTTTCTCTGGGGAAAGGCCATGGTTCATGTCCAGGGCTTGGTGGCCCGGAGTGGCCGGCTGCCTGCTGAAATTCAAAATGGATCAGGATGCCTCCCAGAGTGAAAGTACCACCAGAGGCAACTGTGGCTGGTTTGACAGTGCCAAGTGCCTCCTGCAAACTGACATCAGGAACCTGGCCTGGTGACTTTTGTTTCTCTGGGGAAAGGCCATGATTCTTTTCCGGGGTACGGTGGCCCGGAGTGGCCGGCTGCCTGCTGAAATTCCAAAAGGATCAGGATGCCTCCCAGACCGAAAGAACCACCCAAGGCAACTGTGGCTGGTTTGACAGTGCCAAGTGCCTCCTGCAAACAGACATCAGGAACCTGGCCTGGTGACTTTCGTTTCTCTGGGGAAAGGCCATGGTTCATGTCCAGGGCCTGGTGGCCCGGAGTGGCCGGCTGCCTGCTGAAATTCCGCACGGTTGAGGATACCTCCCAGATGCAAGGTGCCCCCACAGGCAACTGTGGCTGGTTTGACAGTGCCAAGTGCCTCCTGCAAACTGACATCAGGAACCTGGCCTGGTGACTTTTGTTTCTCTGGGGAAAGGCCATCATTATGTCCAGGTCCCGGTGGCCCAGAGTGGCCGGCTGCCTGCTGAAATTCCTCACGGTTGAGGATACCTCCCAGATGCAAGGTACCCCAGAGGCAACTGCGGCTGGTTTGACAGTGCCAAGTGCCTCCTGCAAACTGACATCAGGAACCTGGAGTGGTGACTTTTGTTTCTCTGGGGAAAGGCCATCATTCTTTTCCGGGGTACGGTGGCCCGGAGTGGCCGGCTGCCTGCTGAAATTCCGCACGGGTCAGGATGCCTACCCGACCAAAAGTACCACCACAGGCAATTGTGGCTGGTTTGACAGTGCCAAGTGCCTCCTGCAAACTGACATCAGGAACCTGGCCTGGTGACTTTTGTTTCTCTGGGGAAAGGCCATGGTTCATGTCCAGTGCCTCGTGGCCTGGAGTGGCCGGCTGCCTGCTGAAATTCCTCACGGTTGAGGATACCTCCCAGATGGAAGGTGCCCCCACAGGTAACTGTGGCTGGTTTGACAGTGCCAAGTGCCTCCTGCAAACTGACATCAGGAACCTGGCCTGGTGACTTTTGTTTCTCTCGGGAAAGGCCATGGTTCATGTCCATGGCCTGGTGGCCCGGAGTGGCCGGCTGCCTGCTGAAATTCTGCATGGATCAGGATGCCGCCGAGATGGAAGGTGCCCCCACAGGCACCTGTGGCTGGTTTGACAGTGCCAAGTGCCTCCTGCAAACTGACATCAGGAACCTGGCCTGGTGACTTTTGTTTCTCTGGGGAAAGGCCATCATACTTGTCCGGGGCCCAGAGTGGCCTGCGGTGGCCGGCTGCCTGCTGAAATTCCGCACGGTTGAGGATACCTCCCAGATGCAAGGTTCCCCCAGAGGCAACTGCGGCTGGTTTGACAGTGCCAAGTGCGTCCTGCAAACTGACATCAGGAACCTGGCCTGGTGACTTTTGTTTCTCTGGGGAAAGGCCATGGTTCATGTCCAGGGCCTGGGGGCTCGGAGTGGCCGGCTGCCTGCTGAAATTCCGCATGGATCAGGATGCCTCCCACATGAAAAATTCCCCCACAGGCAACTGCGGCTGGTTTGACAGTGCCAAGTGCCTCCTGCAAACTGACATCAGGAACCTGGCCTGGTGACTTTTGTTTCTCTGGGGAAAGGCCATGGTTCATGTCCAGGGCCTGGGGGCTCGGAGTGGCCGGCTGCCTGCTGAAATTCCGCACGGATCAGGATGCCTCCCAGACCGAAAGTACCACCAAAGGCAAATGTGGCTGGTTTGACAGTGCCAAGTGCCTCCTGCAAACAGACATCAGCGACCTGACCTGGTGACTTTTGTTTCTCTGGGGAAAGGCCATCCTTCTCGTCCGGGGCCCAGAGCGGCCGGAGTGGCCGGCTGGCTGCTGAAATTCCGCACGGATCAGGATGCCTCCCACATGAAAAATGCCCCCACAGGCAACGGTGGCTGGTTTGACAGTGCCAAGTGCCTCCAGCAAACTGACATCAGGAACCTGGCCTGGTGACTTTTGTTTCTCTGGGGAAAGGCCATCATTCTTTTCCGGGGTACGGTGGCCCGGAGTGGCCGGCTGCCTGCTGAAATTCCGCACGGATCAGGATGCCTACCCGACCGAAAGTACCACCACAGGTAACTGTGGCTGGTTTGACAGTGCCAAGTGCCTCCTGCAAACTGACATCAGGAACCTGGCCTGGTGACTTTTGTTTCTCTGGGGAAAGGCCATGGTTCATGTCCAGTGCCCCGTGGCCTGGAGTGGCCGGCTGCCTGCTGAAATTCCTCACGGTTGAGGATACCTCCCAGATGGAAGGTGCCCCCACAGGTAACTGTGGCTGGTTTGACAGTGCCAAGTGCCTCCTGCAAACTGACATCAGGAACCTGGCCTGGTGACTTTTGTTTCTCTCGGGAAAGGCCATGGTTCATGTCCATGGCCTGGTGGCCCGGAGTGGCCGGCTGCCTGCTGAAATTCTGCATGGATCAGGATGCCGCCGAGATGGAAGGTGCCACCACAGGCACCTGTGGCTGGTTTGACAGTGCCAAGTGCCTCCTGCAAACTGACATCAGGAACCTGGCCTGGTGACTTTTGTTTCTCTGGGGAAAGGCCATCATTCTTGTCCAGGGCCCAGAGTGGCCTGCGGTGGCCGGCTGCCTGCTGAAATTCCGCACGGTTGAGGATACCTCCCACATGAAAAATGCCTCCACAGGCAACGGTGGCTGGTTTGACAGTGCCAAGTGCCTCCTGCAAACTGACATCAGGAACCTGGCCTGGTGACTTTTGTTTCTCTGGGGAAAGGCCATCATTCTTGTCCGGGGCACGGTGGCCAGGAGTGGCCGGCTGCCTGCTGATATTCCACACGGTTGAGGATACCTCCCAGATGCAAGGTGCCCCCACAGGCAACTGTGGCTGGTTTGACAGTGCGAAGTGCCTCCTGCAAACTGACATCAGGAACCTGGCCTGGTGACTTTTGTTTCTCAGGGGAATGGACATGGCTCATGTCCAGGGCCTGGCGGCCCGGAGTGGCCTGCTGCCTGCTGAAATTCCGCATGGATCAGGATGCCTCCCAGGTGAAAAATGACCCCACAGGTAACTGTGGCTGGTTTGACAGTGCCAAGTGCCTCCTGCAAACTGACATCAGGAACCTGGCCTGGTGACTTTTGTTTCTCTCGGGAAAGGCCATGGTTCATGTCCATGGCCTGGTGGCCCGGAGTGGCCGGCTGCCTGCTGAAATTCTGCATGGATCAGGATGCCGCCGAGATGGAAGGTGCCCCCACAGGCACCTGTGGCTGGTTTGACAGTGCCAAGTGCCTCCTGCAAACTGACATCAGGAACCTGGCCTGGTGACTTTTGTTTCTCTGGGGAAAGGCCATCATACTTGTCCGGGGCCCAGAGTGGCCTGCGGTGGCCGGCTGCCTGCTGAAATTCCGCACGGTTGAGGATACTTCCCAGATGCAAGGTGCCCCCAGAGGCAACTGCGGCTGGTTTGACAGTGCCAAGTGCGTCCTGCAAACTGACATCAGGAACCTGGCCTGGTGACTTTTGTTTCTCTGGGGAAAGGCCATGGTTCATGTCCAGGGCCTGGGGGCTCGGAGTGGCCGGCTGCCTGCTGAAATTCCGCATGGATCAGGATGCCTCCCACATGAAAAATTCCCCCACAGGCAACTGCGGCTGGTTTGACAGTGCCAAGTGCCTCCTGCAAACTGACATCAGGAACCTGGCCTGGTGACTTTTGTTTCTCTGGGGAAAGGCCATGGTTCATGTCCAGGGCCTGGGGGCTCGGAGTGGCCGGCTGCCTGCTGAAATTCCGCACGGATCAGGATGCCTCCCAGACCGAAAGTACCACCCAAGGCAAATGTGGCTGGTTTGACAGTGCCAAGTGCCTCCTGCAAACAGACATCAGCGACCTGACCTGGTGACTTTTGTTTCTCTGGGGAAAGGCCATCCTTCTCGTCCGGGGCCCAGAGCGGCCGGAGTGGCCGGCTGGCTGCTGAAATTCCGCACGGATCAGGATGCCTCCCACATGAAAAATGCCCCCACAGGCAACGGTGGCTGGTTTGACAGTGCCAAGTGCCTCCAGCAAACTGACATCAGGAACCTGGCCTGGTGACTTTTGTTTCTCTGGGGAAAGGCCATGATTGTTTTCCGGGGTACGGTGGCCCGGAGTGGCCGGCTGCCTGCTGAAATTCCGCACGGATCAGGATGCCTACCCGACCGAAAGTACCACCACAGGTAACTGTGGCTGGTTTGACAGTGCCAAGTGCCTCCTGCAAACTGACATCAGGAACCTGGCCTGGTGACTTTTGTTTCTCTGGGGAAAGGCCATGGTTCATGTCCAGTGCCCCGTGGCCTGGAGTGGCCGGCTGCCTGCTGAAATTCCTCACGGTTGAGGATACCTCCCAGATGGAAGGTGCCCCCACAGGTAACTGTGGCTGGTTTGACAGTGCCAAGTGCCTCCTGCAAACTGACATCAGGAACCTGGCCTGGTGACTTTTGTTTCTCTCGGGAAAGGCCATGGTTCATGTCCATGGCCTGGTGGCCCGGAGTGGCCGGCTGCCTGCTGAAATTCTGCATGGATCAGGATGCCGCCGAGATGGAAGGTGCCCCCACAGGCACCTGTGGCTGGTTTGACAGTGCCAAGTGCCTCCTGCAAACTGACATCAGGAACCTGGCCTGGTGACTTTTGTTTCTCTGGGGAAAGGCCATCATTCTTGTCCAGGGCCCAGAGTGGCCTGCGGTGGCCGGCTGCCTGCTGAAATTCCGCACGGTTGAGGATACCTCCCACATGAAAAATGCCTCCACAGACAACTGTGGCTGGTTTGACAGTGCCAAGTGCCTCCTGCAAACTGACATCAGGAACCTGGCCTGGTGACTTTTGTTTCTCTGGGGAAAGGCCATCATTCTTGTCCGGGGCCCGGTGGCTCGAGTGGCCGGCTGCCTGCTGATATTCCACACGGTTGAGGATACCTCCCAGATGCAAGGTGCCCCCACAGGCAACTGTGGCTGGTTTGACAGTGCGAAGTGCCTCCTGCAAACTGACATCAGGAACCTGGCCTGGTGACTTTTGTTTCTCAGGGGAATGGACATGGCTCATGTCCAGGGCCTGGCGGCCCGGAGTGGCCTGCTGCCTGCTGAAATTCCGCATGGATCAGGATGCCTCCCAGGTGAAAAATGACCCCAGAGGCAACTGCGTCTGGTTTGACAGTGCCAAGTGCCTCCTGCAAAATGACATCAGGAACTTGGCCTGGTGACTTTTGTTTCTCTGATGAAAGGCCATCATTCTTGTCCGGGGCACGGTGGCCCGGAGTGGCTGGCTGCCTGCTGAAATTCCGCACGGTTGAGGATACCTCCCAGATGCAAGGGGGACCCCCAGAGGCAACTGTGGCTGGTTTGACAGTGCCAAGTGCGTCCTGCAAACTGACATCAGGAACCTGGCCTGGTGACTTTTGTTTCTCTGGGGAAAGGCCATCAATCTTGTCCCGGGCCTGGTGGCCCGGAGTGGCCGGCTGCCTGCTGAAATTCCACATGAATCAGGATGCCTCCCAGATGAAAATTGCTCCCACAGGCAACTGTGGCTGGTTTGACAGTGCCAAGTGCCTCCTGCAAACTGACATCAGGAACCTGGCCTGGTGACTTTTGTTTCTCTGGGTAAAGGCCATCATTCGTGTCCAGTGCCCTGCTGCCTGCAGTGGCCGGCTGCCTGCTGAAATTCCTCACGGTTGAGGATACCTCCCAGATGAAAGGTGCCCCCACAGGTAACTGTGGCTGGTTTGACAGTGCCAAGTGCCTCCTGCAAACTGACATCAGGAACCTGGCCTGGTGACTTTTGTTTCTCAGGGGAATGGACATGGCTCATGTCTAGGGCCTGGTGGCCCGGAGTGGCCTGGTGCATGCTGAAATTCCGCATGGATCAGGATGCCTCCTAGATGAAAAATGCACCCAGAGGCAACTGCGTCTGGTTTGACAGTGCCAAGTGCCTCCTGCAAAATGACATCAGGAACCTGGCCTGGTGACTTTTGTTTCTCTGGGGAAAAGCCATGGTTCATGTCCAGGGCCTGGTGGCCCGGAGTGGCCGGATGCCTGCTGAAATTCCTCACGGTTGAGGATACCTCCCAGATGCAAGGTACCCCAGATGCAACTGTGGCTGGTTTGACAGTGCCAAGTGCCTCCAGCAAACTGACATCAGGAACCTGGCCTGGTGATTTTTGTTTCTCTGGGGAAAGGCCATCATTCTTTTCCGGGGTACGGTGGCCCGGAGTGGCCGGCTGCCTGCTGAAATTCCGCACGGATCAGGATGCCTACCCGACCGAAAGTACCACCACAGGTAACTGTGGCTGGTTTGACAGTGCCAAGTGCCTCCTGCAAACTGACATCAGGAACCTGGCCTGGTGACTTTTGTTTCTCTGGGGAAAGGCCATGGTTCATGTCCAGTGCCCCGTGGCCTGGAGTGGCTGGCTGCCTGCTGAAATTCCTCACGGTTGAGGATACCTCCCAGATGGAAGGCGCCCCCACAGGTAACTGTGGCTGGTTTGACAGTGCCAAGTGCCTCCTGCCAACTGACATCAGGAACCTGGCCTGCTGAATTCTGTTTCTCTGGGGAAAGGCCATGGTTCATGTCCAGGGCCCGGTGGCTCGAGTGACAGGCTGCCTGCTGAAATTCCAAACGGATCAGGATGCCTCCCAGATGGAAAGTGGCCCCAGAGGCAACTGTGGCTGGTTTGACAGTGCCAAGTGCCTCCTGCAAACTGACATCAGGAACCTGGCCTGGTGACTTTTGTTTCTCTGGGGAAAGGCCATGGTTCATGTCCAGGGCTTGGTGGCCCGGAGTGGCCGGCTGCCTGCTGAAATTCAAAATGGATCAGGATGCCTCCCAGAGTGAAAGTACCACCAGAGGCAACTGTGGCTGGTTTGACAGTGCCAAGTGCCTCCTGCAAACTGACATCAGGAACCTGGCCTGGTGACTTTTGTTTCTCTGGGGAAAGGCCATGATTCTTTTCCGGGGTACGGTGGCCCGGAGTGGCCGGCTGCCTGCTGAAATTCCAAAAGGATCAGGATGCCTCCCAGACCGAAAGAACCACCCAAGGCAACTGTGGCTGGTTTGACAGTGCCAAGTGCCTCCTGCAAACTGACATCAGGAACCTGGCCTGGTGACTTTTGTTTCTCTGGGGAAAGGCCATGGTTCATGTCCAGTGCCTCGTGGCCTGGAGTGGCCGGCTGCCTGCTGAAATTCCTCACGGTTGAGGATACCTCCCAGATGGAAGGTGCCCCCACAGGTAACTGTGGCTGGTTTGACAGTGCCAAGTGCCTCCTGCAAACTGACATCAGGAACCTGGCCTGGTGACTTTTGTTTCTCTCGGGAAAGGCCATGGTTCATGTCCATGGCCTGGTGGCCCGGAGTGGCCGGCTGCCTGCTGAAATTCTGCATGGATCAGGATGCCGCCGAGATGGAAGGTGCCCCCACAGGCACCTGTGGCTGGTTTGACAGTGCCAAGTGCCTCCTGCAAACTGACATCAGGAACCTGGCCTGGTGACTTTTGTTTCTCTGGGGAAAGGCCATCATACTTGTCCGGGGCCCAGAGTGGCCTGCGGTGGCCGGCTGCCTGCTGAAATTCCGCACGGTTGAGGATACTTCCCAGATGCAAGGTGCCCCCAGAGGCAACTGCGGCTGGTTTGACAGTGCCAAGTGCGTCCTGCAAACTGACATCAGGAACCTGGCCTGGTGACTTTTGTTTCTCTGGGGAAAGGCCATGGTTCATGTCCAGGGCCTGGGGGCTCGGAGTGGCCGGCTGCCTGCTGAAATTCCGCATGGATCAGGATGCCTCCCACATGAAAAATTCCCCCACAGGCAACTGCGGCTGGTTTGACAGTGCCAAGTGCCTCCTGCAAACTGACATCAGGAACCTGGCCTGGTGACTTTTGTTTCTCTGGGGAAAGGCCATGGTTCATGTCCAGGGCCTGGGGGCTCGGAGTGGCCGGCTGCCTGCTGAAATTCCGCACGGATCAGGATGCCTCCCAGACCGAAAGTACCACCCAAGGCAAATGTGGCTGGTTTGACAGTGCCAAGTGCCTCCTGCAAACAGACATCAGCGACCTGACCTGGTGACTTTTGTTTCTCTGGGGAAAGGCCATCCTTCTCGTCCGGGGCCCAGAGCGGCCGGAGTGGCCGGCTGGCTGCTGAAATTCCGCACGGATCAGGATGCCTCCCACATGAAAAATGCCCCCACAGGCAACGGTGGCTGGTTTGACAGTGCCAAGTGCCTCCAGCAAACTGACATCAGGAACCTGGCCTGGTGACTTTTGTTTCTCTGGGGAAAGGCCATGATTGTTTTCCGGGGTACGGTGGCCCGGAGTGGCCGGCTGCCTGCTGAAATTCCGCACGGATCAGGATGCCTACCCGACCGAAAGTACCACCACAGGTAACTGTGGCTGGTTTGACAGTGCCAAGTGCCTCCTGCAAACTGACATCAGGAACCTGGCCTGGTGACTTTTGTTTCTCTGGGGAAAGGCCATGGTTCATGTCCAGTGCCCCGTGGCCTGGAGTGGCCGGCTGCCTGCTGAAATTCCTCACGGTTGAGGATACCTCCCAGATGGAAGGTGCCCCCACAGGTAACTGTGGCTGGTTTGACAGTGCCAAGTGCCTCCTGCAAACTGACATCAGGAACCTGGCCTGGTGACTTTTGTTTCTCTCGGGAAAGGCCATGGTTCATGTCCATGGCCTGGTGGCCCGGAGTGGCCGGCTGCCTGCTGAAATTCTGCATGGATCAGGATGCCGCCGAGATGGAAGGTGCCCCCACAGGCACCTGTGGCTGGTTTGACAGTGCCAAGTGCCTCCTGCAAACTGACATCAGGAACCTGGCCTGGTGACTTTTGTTTCTCTGGGGAAAGGCCATCATTCTTGTCCAGGGCCCAGAGTGGCCTGCGGTGGCCGGCTGCCTGCTGAAATTCCGCACGGTTGAGGATACCTCCCACATGAAAAATGCCTCCACAGACAACTGTGGCTGGTTTGACAGTGCCAAGTGCCTCCTGCAAACTGACATCAGGAACCTGGCCTGGTGACTTTTGTTTCTCTGGGGAAAGGCCATCATTCTTGTCCGGGGCCCGGTGGCTCGAGTGGCCGGCTGCCTGCTGATATTCCACACGGTTGAGGATACCTCCCAGATGCAAGGTGCCCCCACAGGCAACTGTGGCTGGTTTGACAGTGCGAAGTGCCTCCTGCAAACTGACATCAGGAACCTGGCCTGGTGACTTTTGTTTCTCAGGGGAATGGACATGGCTCATGTCCAGGGCCTGGCGGCCCGGAGTGGCCTGCTGCCTGCTGAAATTCCGCATGGATCAGGATGCCTCCCAGGTGAAAAATGACCCCAGAGGCAACTGCGTCTGGTTTGACAGTGCCAAGTGCCTCCTGCAAAATGACATCAGGAACTTGGCCTGGTGACTTTTGTTTCTCTGATGAAAGGCCATCATTCTTGTCCGGGGCACGGTGGCCCGGAGTGGCTGGCTGCCTGCTGAAATTCCGCACGGTTGAGGATACCTCCCAGATGCAAGGGGGACCCCCAGAGGCAACTGTGGCTGGTTTGACAGTGCCAAGTGCGTCCTGCAAACTGACATCAGGAACCTGGCCTGGTGACTTTTGTTTCTCTGGGGAAAGGCCATCAATCTTGTCCCGGGCCTGGTGGCCCGGAGTGGCCGGCTGCCTGCTGAAATTCCACATGAATCAGGATGCCTCCCAGATGAAAATTGCTCCCACAGGCAACTGTGGCTGGTTTGACAGTGCCAAGTGCCTCCTGCAAACTGACATCAGGAACCTGGCCTGGTGACTTTTGTTTCTCTGGGTAAAGGCCATCATTCGTGTCCAGTGCCCTGCTGCCTGCAGTGGCCGGCTGCCTGCTGAAATTCCTCACGGTTGAGGATACCTCCCAGATGAAAGGTGCCCCCACAGGTAACTGTGGCTGGTTTGACAGTGCCAAGTGCCTCCTGCAAACTGACATCAGGAACCTGGCCTGGTGACTTTTGTTTCTCAGGGGAATGGACATGGCTCATGTCTAGGGCCTGGTGGCCCGGAGTGGCCTGGTGCATGCTGAAATTCCGCATGGATCAGGATGCCTCCTAGATGAAAAATGCACCCAGAGGCAACTGCGTCTGGTTTGACAGTGCCAAGTGCCTCCTGCAAAATGACATCAGGAACCTGGCCTGGTGACTTTTGTTTCTCTGGGGAAAAGCCATGGTTCATGTCCAGGGCCTGGTGGCCCGGAGTGGCCGGATGCCTGCTGAAATTCCTCACGGTTGAGGATACCTCCCAGATGCAAGGTACCCCAGATGCAACTGTGGCTGGTTTGACAGTGCCAAGTGCCTCCAGCAAACTGACATCAGGAACCTGGCCTGGTGATTTTTGTTTCTCTGGGGAAAGGCCATCATTCTTTTCCGGGGTACGGTGGCCCGGAGTGGCCGGCTGCCTGCTGAAATTCCGCACGGATCAGGATGCCTACCCGACCGAAAGTACCACCACAGGTAACTGTGGCTGGTTTGACAGTGCCAAGTGCCTCCTGCAAACTGACATCAGGAACCTGGCCTGGTGACTTTTGTTTCTCTGGGGAAAGGCCATGGTTCATGTCCAGTGCCCCGTGGCCTGGAGTGGCTGGCTGCCTGCTGAAATTCCTCACGGTTGAGGATACCTCCCAGATGGAAGGCGCCCCCACAGGTAACTGTGGCTGGTTTGACAGTGCCAAGTGCCTCCTGCCAACTGACATCAGGAACCTGGCCTGCTGAATTCTGTTTCTCTGGGGAAAGGCCATGGTTCATGTCCAGGGCCCGGTGGCTCGAGTGACAGGCTGCCTGCTGAAATTCCAAACGGATCAGGATGCCTCCCAGATGGAAAGTGGCCCCAGAGGCAACTGTGGCTGGTTTGACAGTGCCAAGTGCCTCCTGCAAACTGACATCAGGAACCTGGCCTGGTGACTTTTGTTTCTCTGGGGAAAGGCCATGGTTCATGTCCAGGGCTTGGTGGCCCGGAGTGGCCGGCTGCCTGCTGAAATTCAAAATGGATCAGGATGCCTCCCAGAGTGAAAGTACCACCAGAGGCAACTGTGGCTGGTTTGACAGTGCCAAGTGCCTCCTGCAAACTGACATCAGGAACCTGGCCTGGTGACTTTTGTTTCTCTGGGGAAAGGCCATGATTCTTTTCCGGGGTACGGTGGCCCGGAGTGGCCGGCTGCCTGCTGAAATTCCAAAAGGATCAGGATGCCTCCCAGACCGAAAGAACCACCCAAGGCAACTGTGGCTGGTTTGACAGTGCCAAGTGCCTCCTGCAAACAGACATCAGGAACCTGGCCTGGTGACTTTCGTTTCTCTGGGGAAAGGCCATGGTTCATGTCCAGGGCCTGGTGGCCCGGAGTGGCCGGCTGCCTGCTGAAATTCCGCACGGTTGAGGATACCTCCCAGATGCAAGGTGCCCCCACAGGCAACTGTGGCTGGTTTGACAGTGCCAAGTGCCTCCTGCAAACTGACATCAGGAACCTGGCCTGGTGACTTTTGTTTCTCTGGGGAAAGGCCATCATTATGTCCAGGTCCCGGTGGCCCGGAGTGGCCGGCTGCCTGCTGAAATTCCTCACGGTTGAGGATACCTCCCAGATGCAAGGTACCCCAGAGGCAACTGCGGCTGGTTTGACAGTGCCAAGTGCGTCCTGCAAACTGACATCAGGAACCTGGAGTGGTGACTTTTGTTTCTCTGGGGAAAGGCCATCATTCTTTTCCGGGGTACGGTGGCCCGGAGTGGCCGGCTGCCTGCTGAAATTCCGCACGGGTCAGGATGCCTACCCGACCAAAAGTACCACCACAGGCAATTGTGGCTGGTTTGACAGTGCCAAGTGCCTCCTGCAAACTGACATCAGGAACCTGGCCTGGTGACTTTTGTTTCTCTGGGGAAAGGCCATGGTTCATGTCCAGTGCCTCGTGGCCTGGAGTGGCCGGCTGCCTGCTGAAATTCCTCACGGTTGAGGATACCTCCCAGATGGAAGGTGCCCCCACAGGTAACTGTGGCTGGTTTGACAGTGCCAAGTGCCTCCTGCAAACTGACATCAGGAACCTGGCCTGGTGACTTTTGTTTCTCTCGGGAAAGGCCATGGTTCATGTCCATGGCCTGGTGGCCCGGAGTGGCCGGCTGCCTGCTGAAATTCTGCATGGATCAGGATGCCGCCGAGATGGAAGGTGCCCCCACAGGCACCTGTGGCTGGTTTGACAGTGCCAAGTGCCTCCTGCAAACTGACATCAGGAACCTGGCCTGGTGACTTTTGTTTCTCTGGGGAAAGGCCATCATACTTGTCCGGGGCCCAGAGTGGCCTGCGGTGGCCGGCTGCCTGCTGAAATTCCGCACGGTTGAGGATACCTCCCAGATGCAAGGTGCCCCCAGAGGCAACTGGGGCTGGTTTGACAGTGCCAAGTGCGTCCTGCAAACTGACATCAGGAACCTGGCCTGGTGACTTTTGTTTCTCTGGGGAAAGGCCATGGTTCATGTCCAGGGCCTGGGGGCTCGGAGTGGCCGGCTGCCTGCTGAAATTCCGCATGGATCAGGATGCCTCCCACATGAAAAATTCCCCCACAGGCAACTGCGGCTGGTTTGACAGTGCCAAGTGCCTCCTGCAAACTGACATCAGGAACCTGGCCTGGTGACTTTTGTTTCTCTGGGGAAAGGCCATGGTTCATGTCCAGGGCCTGGGGGCTCGGAGTGGCCGGCTGCCTGCTGAAATTCCGCACGGATCAGGATGCCTCCCAGACCGAAAGTACCACCAAAGGCAAATGTGGCTGGTTTGACAGTGCCAAGTGCCTCCTGCAAACAGACATCAGCGACCTGACCTGGTGACTTTTGTTTCTCTGGGGAAAGGCCATCCTTCTCGTCCGGGGCCCAGAGCGGCCGGAGTGGCCGGCTGGCTGCTGAAATTCCGCACGGATCAGGATGCCTCCCACATGAAAAATGCCCCCACAGGCAACGGTGGCTGGTTTGACAGTGCCAAGTGCCTCCAGCAAACTGACATCAGGAACCTGGCCTGGTGACTTTTGTTTCTCTGGGGAAAGGCCATGATTGTTTTCCGGGGTACGGTGGCCCGGAGTGGCCGGCTGCCTGCTGAAATTCCGCACGGATCAGGATGCCTACCCGACCGAAAGTACCACCACAGGTAACTGTGGCTGGTTTGACAGTGCCAAGTGCCTCCTGCAAACTGACATCAGGAACCTGGCCTGGTGACTTTTGTTTCTCTGGGGAAAGGCCATGGTTCATGTCCAGTGCCCCGTGGCCTGGAGTGGCCGGCTGCCTGCTGAAATTCCTCACGGTTGAGGATACCTCCCAGATGGAAGGTGCCCCCACAGGTAACTGTGGCTGGTTTGACAGTGCCAAGTGCCTCCTGCAAACTGACATCAGGAACCTGGCCTGGTGACTTTTGTTTCTCTCGGGAAAGGCCATGGTTCATGTCCATGGCCTGGTGGCCCGGAGTGGCCGGCTGCCTGCTGAAATTCTGCATGGATCAGGATGCCGCCGAGATGGAAGGTGCCACCACAGGCACCTGTGGCTGGTTTGACAGTGCCAAGTGCCTCCTGCAAACTGACATCAGGAACCTGGCCTGGTGACTTTTGTTTCTCTGGGGAAAGGCCATCATTCTTGTCCAGGGCCCAGAGTGGCCTGCGGTGGCCGGCTGCCTGCTGAAATTCCGCACGGTTGAGGATACCTCCCACATGAAAAATGCCTCCACAGGCAACGGTGGCTGGTTTGACAGTGCCAAGTGCCTCCTGCAAACTGACATCAGGAACCTGGCCTGGTGACTTTTGTTTCTCTGGGGAAAGGCCATCATTCTTGTCCGGGGCACGGTGGCCAGGAGTGGCCGGCTGCCTGCTGATATTCCACACGGTTGAGGATACCTCCCAGATGCAAGGTGCCCCCACAGGCAACTGTGGCTGGTTTGACAGTGCCAAGTGCCTCCTGCAAACTGACATCAGGAACCTGGCCTGGTGACTTTTGTTTCTCAGGGGAATGGACATGGCTCATGTCCAGGGCCTGGCGGCCCGGAGTGGCCTGCTGCCTGCTGAAATTCCGCATGGATCAGGATGCCTCCCAGGTGAAAAATGACCCCAGAGGCAACTGCGTCTGGTTTGACAGTGCCAAGTGCCTCCTGCAAAATGACATCAGGAACTTGGCCTGGTGACTTTTGTTTCTCTGATGAAAGGCCATCATTCTTGTCCGGGGCACGGTGGCCCGGAGTGGCTGGCTGCCTGCTGAAATTCCGCACGGTTGAGGATACCTCCCAGATGCAAGGGGGACCCCCAGAGGCAACTGTGGCTGGTTTGACAGTGCCAAGTGCCTCCTGCAAACTGACATCAGGAACCTGGCCTGGTGACTTTTGTTTCTCTGGGGAAAGGCCATCAATCTTGTCCCGGCCCTGGTGGCCCGGAGTGGCCGGCTGCCTGCTGAAATTCCACATGAATCAGGATGCCTCCCAGATGAAAATTGCTCCCACAGGCAACTGTGGCTGGTTTGACAGTGCCAAGTGCCTCCTGCAAACTGACATCAGGAACCTGGCCTGGTGACTTTTGTTTCTCTGGGTAAAGGCCATCATTCGTGTCCAGTGCCCTGCTGCCTGCAGTGGCCGGCTGCCTGCTGAAATTCCTCACGGTTGAGGATACCTCCCAGATGAAAGGTGCCCCCACAGGTAACTGTGGCTGGTTTGACAGTGCCAAGTGCCTCCTGCAAACTGACATCAGGAACCTGGCCTGGTGACTTTTGTTTCTCAGGGGAATGGACATGGCTCATGTCTAGGGCCTGGTGGCCCGGAGTGGCCTGGTGCATGCTGAAATTCCGCATGGATCAGGATGCCTCCTAGATGAAAAATGCACCCAGAGGCAACTGCGTCTGGTTTGACAGTGCCAAGTGCCTCCTGCAAAATGACATCAGGAACCTGGCCTGGTGACTTTTGTTTCTCTGATGAAAGGCCATCATTCTTGTCCGGGGCCCAGAGTGGCCTGCGGAGTGGCTGGCTGCCTGCTGAAATTCCGCACGGTTGAGGATACCTCCCAGATGCAAGGTGGACCCACAGACAACTGTGGCTGGTTTGACAGTGCCAAGTGCCTCCTGCAAACTGACATCAGGAACCTGGCCTGGTGACTTTTGTTTCTCTGGGGAAAGGCCAACATTCTTGTCTAGGGCCTGGTGGCCCGGAGTGGCCGGCTGCCTGCTGAAATTCCGCATGAATCAGGATGCCTCCTAGATGAAAATTGCCCCCACAGGCAACTGTGGCTGGTTTGACAGTGCCAAGTGCCTCCTGAAAACTGACATCAGGAACCTGGCCTGGTGACTTTTGTTTCTCTGGGGAAAAGCCATGGTTCATGTCCAGGGCCTGGTGGCCCGGCGTGGCCGGCTGCCTCCTGAAATTCCGCATGGATCAGGATGCCTCCCACATGAAAAATGCCCCCACAGGCAACTGCGGCTGGTTTGACAGTGCCAAGTGCCTCCTGCAAACTGACATCAGCGACCTGGCCTGCTGAGTTCTGTTTCTCTGGGGAAAGGCCATGGTTCATGTCCAGGGCCCGGTGGCTCGAGTGGCAGACTGCCTGCTGAAATTCCAAACGGATCAGGATGCCTCCCATATGAAAGGTGCCACCACAGGCAACTGTGGCTGGTTTGACAGTGCCAAGTGCCTCCTGCAAACTGACATCAGGAACCTGGCCTGGTGACTTTTATTTCTCTGGGTAAAGGGCATCATTCGTGTCCAGTGCCCCGTGGCCTGGAGTGGCCGGCTGCCTGCTGAAATTCCTCACGGTTGAGGATACCTCCCAGATGAAAAATGCCCCCACAGGTAACTGTGGCTGGTTTGACAGTGCCAAGTGCCTCCTGCAAACTGACATCAGGAACCTGGCCTGGTGACTTTTGTTTCTCTGGGGAAAGGCCATCATTCTTGTCCGGGGCCCAGAGCGGCCGGAGTGGCCGGCTGCCTTCTGAAATTCCACACAGTTGAGGATGTCTCCCAGATGAAAAATGCCCCCAGAGGCAACTGCGTCTAGTTTGACAGTGCCAAGTGCCTCCTGCAAACTGACATCAGGAACCTGGCCTGGTGACTTTTGTTTCTCTCGGGAAAGGCCATGGTTCATGTCCATGGCCTGGTGGCCCGGAGTGGCCGGCTGCCTGCTGAAATTCCGCATGAATCAGGATGCCTCCCAGATGAAAAATGCCCCAACAGGCAACTGTGGCTGGTTTGCCACTGCCAAGTGCCTCCTGCAAACTGACATCAGGAACCTGGCCTGGTGACTTTTGTTTCTCTGGGGAAAAGCCATGGTTCATGTCCAGGGCCTGGTGGCCCGGAGTGGCCAGCTGCCTGCTGAAATTCCGCATGGATCAGGATGCCTCCCACATGAAAAATGCCCCCACAGGCACCTGTGGCTGGTTTGACAGTGCCAAGTGCCTCCTGCAAACTGACATCAGGAACCTGGCCTGGTGACTTTTTTTTCTCAGGGGAAAGGCCATGGTTCATGTCCAGGGCTTGGTGGCCCGGAGTGACCGGCTGCCTGCTGAAATTCAAAATGGATCAGGGTGCCTCCCACATGAAAAATGCCCCCACAGGCAACTGTGGCTGGTTTGACAGTGCCAAGTGCCTCCTGCAAACTGACATCAGGAACCTGGCCTGGTGACTTTTGTTTCTCTGGGGAAAGGCCATCATTATGTCAAGGTCCCGGTGGCCCGGAGTGGCCGGCTGCTTGCTGAAATTCCTCACGGTTGAGGATACCTCCCAGATGCAAGGTACCCCAGAGGCAACTGCGGCTGGTTTGACAGTGCCAAGTGCCTCCTGCAAACTGACATCAGGAACCTGGCCTGGTGACTTTTGTTTCTCTGGGGAAAGGCCATCATTCTTTTCCGGGGTACGGTGGCCCGGAGTGGCCGGCTGCCTGCTGAAATTCCGCACGAGTCAGGATGCCTACCCGACCGAAAGTACCACCACAGGCAATTGTGGTTGGTTTGACAGTGCCAAGTGCCTCCTGCAAACTGACATCAGGAACCTGGCCTGGTGACTTTTGTTTCTCTGGGGAAAGGCCATGGTTCATGTCCAGTGCCTCGTGGCCTGGAGTGGCCGGCTGCCTGCTGAAATTCCTCACGGTTGAGGATACCTCCCAGATGGAAGGTGCCTCCTCAGGTAACTGTGGCTGGTTTGACAGTGCCAAGTGCCTCCTGCAAACTGACATCAGGAACCTGGCCTGGTGACTTTTGTTTCTCTCGGGAAAGGCCATGGTTCATGTCCATGGCCTGGTGGCCCGGAGTGGCCGGCTGCCTGCTGAAATTCTGCACGGATCAGGATGCCGCCGAGATGGAAGGTGCCACCACAGGCACCTGTGGCTGGTTTGACAGTGCCAAGTGCCTCCTGCAAACTGACATCAGGAACCTGGCCTGGTGACTTTTGTTTCTCTGGGGAAAGGCCATCATACTTGTCCGGGGCCCAGAGTGGCCTGCGGTGGCCCTGCTGCCTGCTGAAATTCCGCACGGTTGAGGATACCTCCCAGATGCAAGGTGCCCCCACAGGTAACTGTGGCTGGTTTGACAGTGCCAAGTGCCTCCTGCAAACTGACATCAGGAACCTGGCCTGGTGACTTTTGTTTCTCTGGGGAAAGGCCATGGTTCATGTCCAGGGCCTGGGGGCTCGGAGTGGCCGGCTGCCTGCTGAAATTCCGCATGGATCAGGATGCCTCCCACATGAAAAATTCCCCCACAGGCAACTGCGGCTGGTTTGACAGTGCCAAGTGCCTCCTGCAAACTGACATCAGGAACCTGGCCTGGTGACTTTTGTTTCTCTGGGGAAAGGCCATCAATCATGTCCAGTGCCCTGCTGCCTGCAGTGGCCGGCTGCCTGCTGAAATTCCTCACGGTTGAGGATACCTCCCAGATGGAAGGTGCCCCCACAGGTAACTGTGGCTGGTTTGACAGTGCCAAGTGCCTCCTGCAAACTGACATCAGGAACCTGGCCTGGTGACTTTTGTTTCTCAGGGGAATGGACATGGCTCATGTCTAGGGCCTGGTGGCCCGGAGTGGCCTGGTGCATGCTGAAATTCCGCATGGATCAGGATGCCTCCCAGATGAAAAATGCACCCAGAGGCAACTGCGTCTGGTTTGACAGTGCCAAGTGCCTCCTGCAAAATGACATCAGGAACCTGGCCTGGTGACTTTTGTTTCTCTGATGAAAGGCCATCATTCTTGTCCGGGGCACGGTGGCCCGGAGTGGCTGGCTGCCTGCTGAAATTCCGCACGGTTGAGGATACCTCCCAGATGCAAGGTGGACCCACAGACAACTGTGGCTGGTTTGACAGTGCCAAGTGCCTCCTGCAAACTGACATCAGGAACCTGGCCTGGTGACTTTTGTTTCTCTGGGGAAAAGCCATGGTTCATGTCCAGGGCCTGGTGGCCCGGAGTGGCCGGCTGCCTGCGGAAATTCCGCATGGATCAGGATGCCTCCCACATGAAAAATGCCCCCACAGGCAACTGCGGCGGGTTTGACAGTGCCAAGTGCCTCCTGCAAACTGACATCAGGAACCTGGCCTGGTGACTTTTTTTTCTCAGGGGAAAGGCCATGGTTCATGTCCAGGGCTTGGTGGCCCGGAGTGGCCGGCTGACTGCTGAAATTCCTCACGGTTGAGGATACCTCCCAGATGCAAGGTACCCCAGAGGCAACTGCGGCTGGTTTGACAGTGCCAAGTTCCTCCTGCAAACTGACATCAGGAACCTGGCCTGGTGACTTTTGTTTCTCTGGGGAAAGGCCATCATTCTTTTCCGGGGTACGGTGGACCGGAGTGGCCGGCTGCCTGCTGAAATTCCGCACGGATCTGGATGCCTACCCGACCGAAAATACCACCACAGGCAATTGCGTCTGGTTTGACAGTGCCAAGTGCCTCCTGCAAACTGACATCAGGAACCTGGCCTGGTGACTTTTGTTTCTCTGGGGAAAGGCCATGGTTCATATCCAGGGCCTGGTGGCCCGGAGTTGCCGGCTGCCTGCTGAAATTCCGCATGGATCAGGATGCCTCCCACATGAAAAATGCCCCCAGAGGCAACTGCGGCTGGTTTGACAGTGCCAAGTGCCTCCTGCAAACTGACATCAGGAACCTGGCCTGGTGACTTTTGTTTCTCTGGGGAAAAGGCCAACATTCTTTTCTGGGTCCCGGTGGCCCGGAGTGGCCGGCTGCCTGCTGAAATTCCGCACGGATCAGGATGCCTCCCAGACCGAAAGTACCACCCAAGGCAACTGTGGCTGGTTTGACAGTGCCAAGTGCCTCCTGCAAACTGACATCAGGAACCTGGCCTGGTGATTTTTGTTTCTCTGGGGAAAGGCCATCATTCTTGTCCAGTGCCCCGCTGCCTGCAGTGGCCGGCTGCCTGCTGAAATTCCTCACGGTTGAGGATACCTCCCAGATGCAAGGTGCCCCCACAGGCAACTGTGGCTGGTTTGACAGTGCCAAGTGCCTCCTGCAAACTGACATCAGGAACCTGGCCTGGTGACTTTTGTTTCTCTCGGGAAATGGCCATGGTTCATGTCCATGGACTGGGGGCCCGGAGTGGCAGGCTGCCTGCTGAAATTCCAAATGGATCAGGATGCCGCCGAGATGGAAGGTGCCCCCACAGGCAACTGTGGCTGGTTTGACAGTGCCAAGTGCCTCCTGCAAACAGACATCAGGAACCTGGCCTGGTGACTTTCGTTTCTCTGGGGAAAGGCCATGGTTCATGTCCAGGGCCTGGTGGCCCAGAGTGCCCGGCTGCCTGCTGAAATTCCGCACGGTTGAGGATACCTCCCAGATGCAAGGTGCCCCCACAGGCAACTGTGGCTGGTTTGACAGTGCCAAGTGCCTCCTGCAAACTGACATCAGGAACCTGGCCTGGTGACTTTTGTTTCTCTGGGGAAAGGACATGGTTCATGTCCATGGCCTGGTGGCCCGGAGTGGCCGGCTGCCTGCTGAAATTCCGCACGGTTGAGGATACCTCCCAGATGCAAGGTGCCCCCACAGGCAACTGTGGCTGGTTTGACAGTGCCAAGTGCCTCCTGCAAACTGACATCAGGAACCTGGCCTGGTGACTTTTGTTTCTCTCGGGAAATGGCCATGGTTCATGTCCATGGACTGGGGGCCCGGAGTGGCAGGCTGCCTGCTGAAATTCTGCATGGATCAGGATGCCGCCGAGATGGAAGGTGCCCCCACAGGCAACTGTGGCTGGTTTGACAGTGCCAAGTTCCTCCTGCAAACTGACATCAGGAACCTGGCCTGGTGACTTTTGTTTCTCTGGGGAAAGGCCATGGTTCATGTCCAGGGCCCGGGGGCCCGGAGTGGCCGGCTGCCTGCTGAAATTCCGCATGGATCAGGATGCCTCCCTCATGAAAAATGCCCCCACAGGCAACTGTGGCTGGTTTGACAGTGCCAAGTGCCTCCTGCAAACAGACATCAGGAACCTGGCCTGGTGACTTTCGTTTCTCTGGGTAAAAGCCATGGTTCATGTCCAGGGCCTGGTGGCCCAGAGTGCCCGGCTGCCTGCTGAAATTCCGCACGGTTGAGGATACCTCCCAGATGCAAGGTGCCCCCACAGGCAACTGTGGCTGGTTTGACAGTGCCAAGTGCCTCCTGCAAACTGACATCAGGAACCTGGCCTGGTGACTTTTGTTTCTCTGGGGAAAGGCCATCATTCTTGTCCAGGCCAGGTGGCCCGGAGTGGCCGGCTGCCTGCTGAAATTCCGCATGGATCAGGATGCCTCCCAAATGAAAAATGCCCCCACAGGCAACTGTGGCAGGTTTGACAGTGCCAAGTGCCTCCTGCAAACTGACATCAGGAACCTGGCCTGGTGACTTTTGTTTCTCTGGGGAATGGCCATCATTCTTGTTTGGGGCACGGTGGCCCGGAGTGGCCGACTGCCTGCTGAAATTCCAAATGGATCAGGATACCTCCCAGACCGAAACTACCACTCAAGGCAAATGTGGCTGGTTTGACAGTGCCAAGTGCCTCCTGCAAACTGACATCAGCGACCTGGCCTGCTGAGTTCTGTTTCTCTGGGGAAAGGCCATCGTTCCTCTCCAGGGCCCGGTGGCTCGAGTGGCAGGCTGCCTGCTGAAATTCCACATGGATCAGGATGCCTCCCAGATGAAAGGTGCCCCCACAGGCAACTGTGGCTGGTTTGACAGTGCCAAGTGCCTCCTGCAAACAGACATCAGGAACCTGGCCTGGTGACTTTTGTTTCTCTGGGGAAAGGCCATCATTCTTGTCCAGTGCCCCGCTGCCTGCAGTGGCCGGCTGCCTGCTGAAATTCCTCACGGTTGAGGATACCTCCCAGATGCAAGGTGCCCCCACAGGCAACTGTGGCTGGTTTGACAGTGCCAAGTGCCTCCTGCAAACTGACATCAGGAACCTGGCCTGGTGACTTTTGTTTCTCTCGGGAAATGGCCATGGTTCATGTCCATGGACTGGGGCCCCGGAGTGGCAGGCTGCCTGCTGAAATTCTGCATGGATCAGGATGCCGCCGAGATGGAAGGTGCCCCCACAGGCACCTGTGGCTGGTTTGACAGTGCCAAGTGCCTCCTGCAAACTGACATCAGGAACCTGGCCTGGTGACTTTTTTTTCTCTGGGGAAAGGACATGGTTCATGTCCATGGCCTGGTGGCCCGGAGTGGCCGGCTGCCTGCTGAAATTCCGCACGGTTGAGGATACCTCCCAGATGCAAGGTGCCCCCACAGGCAACTGTGGCTGGTTTGACAGTGCCAAGTGCCTCCTGCAAACTGACATCAGGAACCTGGCCTGGTGACTTTTGTTTCTCTCGGGAAATGGCCATGGTTCATGTCCATGGACTGGGGGCCCGGAGTGGCAGGCTGCCTGCTGAAATTCTGCATGGATCAGGATGCCGCCGAGATGGAAGGTGCCCCCACAGGCAACTGTGGCTGGTTTGACAGTGCCAAGTTCCTCCTGCAAACTGACATCAGGAACCTGGCCTGGTGACTTTTGTTTCTCTGGGGAAAGGCCATGGTTCATGTCCAGGGCCCGGGGGCCCGGAGTGGCCGGCTGCCTGCTGAAATTCCGCATGGATCAGGATGCCTCCCTCATGAAAAATGCCCCCACAGGCAACTGTGGCTGGTTTGACAGTGCCAAGTGCCTCCTGCAAACAGACATCAGGAACCTGGCCTGGTGACTTTCGTTTCTCTGGGTAAAAGCCATGGTTCATGTCCAGGGCCTGGTGGCCCAGAGTGCCCGGCTGCCTGCTGAAATTCCGCACGGTTGAGGATACCTCCCAGATGCAAGGTGCCCCCACAGGCAACTGTGGCTGGTTTGACAGTGCCAAGTGCCTCCTGCAAACTGACATCAGGAACCTGGCCTGGTGACTTTTGTTTCTCTGGGGAAAGGCCATCATTCTTGTCCAGGCCAGGTGGCCCGGAGTGGCCGGCTGCCTGCTGAAATTCCGCATGGATCAGGATGCCTCCCAAATGAAAAATGCCCCCACAGGCAACTGTGGCAGGTTTGACAGTGCCAAGTGCCTCCTGCAAACTGACATCAGGAACCTGGCCTGGTGACTTTTGTTTCTCTGGGGAATGGCCATCATTCTTGTTTGGGGCACGGTGGCCCGGAGTGGCCGACTGCCTGCTGAAATTCCAAATGGATCAGGATACCTCCCAGACCGAAACTACCACTCAAGGCAAATGTGGCTGGTTTGACAGTGCCAAGTGCCTCCTGCAAACTGACATCAGCGACCTGGCCTGCTGAGTTCTGTTTCTCTGGGGAAAGGCCATCGTTCCTCTCCAGGGCCCGGTGGCTCGAGTGGCAGGCTGCCTGCTGAAATTCCACATGGATCAGGATGCCTCCCAGATGAAAGGTGCCCCCACAGGCAACTGTGGCTGGTTTGACAGTGCCAAGTGCCTCCTGCAAACAGACATCAGGAACCTGGCCTGGTGACTTTTGTTTCTCTGGGGAAAGGCCATCATTCTTGTCCAGTGCCCCGCTGCCTGCAGTGGCCGGCTGCCTGCTGAAATTCCTCACGGTTGAGGATACCTCCCAGATGAAAGGTGCCCCCACAGGCAACTGTGGCTGGTTTGACAGTGCCAAGTGCCTCCTGCAAACTGACATCAGGAACCTGGCCTGGTGACTTTTGTTTCTCTCGGGAAATGGCCATGGTTCATGTCCATGGACTGGGGCCCCGGAGTGGCAGGCTGCCTGCTGAAATTCTGCATGGATCAGGATGCCGCCGAGATGGAAGGTGCCCCCACAGGCACCTGTGGCTGGTTTGACAGTGCCAAGTGCCTCCTGCAAACTGACATCAGGAACCTGGCCTGGTGACTTTTTTTTCTCAGGGGAAAAGCCATGGTTCATGTCCAGGGCCTGGTGGCCCGGAGTGGCCGGCTGCCTGCTGAAATTCAAAATGGATCAGGATGCCTCCCAGAGCGAAAGTACCACCAGAGGCAACTGTGGCTGGTTTGACAGTGCCAAGTGCCTCCTGCAAACTGACATCAGGAACCTGGCCTGGTGACTTTTGTTTCTCTGGGGAAAGGCCATGATTCTTTTCCGGGGTATGGTGGCCCGGAGTGGCCGGCTGCCTGCTGAAATTCCAAAAGGATCAGGATGCCTCCCAGACCGAAAGTACCACCCAAGGCAACTGTGGCTGGTTTGACAGTGCCAAGTGCCTCCTGCAAACTGACATCAGGAACCTGGCCTGGTGACTTTTGTTTCTCTCGGGAAAGGCCATGGTTCATGTCCATGGCCTGGTGGCCCGGAGTGGCCGGCTGCCTGCTGAAATTCTGCATGGATCAGGATGCCGCCGAGATGGAAGGTGCCACCACAGGCACCTGTGGCTGGTTTGACAGTGCCAAGTGCCTCCTGCAAACTGACATCAGGAACCTGGCCTGGTGACTTTTGTTTCTCTGGGGAAAGGCCATCATACTTGTCCGGGGCCCAGAGTGGCCTGCGGTGGCCGGCTGCCTGCTGAAATTCCGCACGGTTGAGGATACCTCCCAGATGCAAGGTGCCCGCAGCGGCAACTGTGGCTGGTTTGACAGTGCCAAGTGCCTCCTGCAAACTGACATCAGGAACCTGGCCTGGTGACTTTTGTTTCTCTGGGGAAAGGCCATGGTTCATGTCCAGGGCCTCGGGGCTCGGAGTGGCCGGCTGCCTGCTGAAATTCCGCATGGATCAGGATGCCTCCCACATGAAAAATTCCCCCACAGGCAACTGCGGCTGGTTTGACAGTGCCAAGTGCCTCCTGCAAACTTACATCAGGAACCTGGCCTGGTGACTTTTATTTCTCTGGGGAAAGGCCATCAATCATGTCCCGGGCCTGGTGGCCCGGAGTGGCCGGCTGCCTGCTGAAATTCCACATGAATCAGGATGCCTCCCAGATGAAAATTGCTCCCACAGGCAACTGTGGCTGGTTTGACAGTGCCAAGTGCCTCCTGCAAACTGACATCAGGAACCTGGCCTGGTGACTTTTGTTTCTCTGGGTAAAGGCCATCATTCGTGTCCAGTGCCCTGCTGCCTGCAGTGGCTGGCTGCCTGCTGAAATTCCTCACGGTTGAGGATACCTCCCAGATGAAAGGTGCCCCCACAGGTAACTGTGGCTGGTTTGACAGTGCCAAGTGCCTCCTGCAAACTGACATCAGGAACCTGGCCTGGTGACTTTTGTTTCTCAGGGGAATGGACATGGCTCATGTCTAGGGCCTGGTGGCCCGGAGTGGCCTGGTGCATGCTGAAATTCCGCATGGATCAGGATGCCTCCCAGATGAAAAATGCACCCAGAGGCAACTGCGTCTGGTTTGACAGTGCCAAGTGCCTCCTGCAAAATGACATCAGGAACCTGGCCTGGTGACTTTTGTTTCTCTGATGAAAGGCCATCATTCTTGTCCGGGGCACGGTGGCCCGGAGTGGCTGGCTGCCTGCTGAAATTCCGCACGGTTGAGGATACCTCCCAGATGCAAGGTGGACCCACAGACAACTGTGGCTGGTTTGACAGTGCCAAGTGCCTCCTGCAAACTGACATCAGGAACCTGGCCTGGTGACTTTTGTTTCTCTGGGGAAAGGCCAACATTCTTGTCTAGGGCCTGGTGGCCCGGAGTGGCCGGCTGCCTGCTGAAATTCCGCATGAATCAGGATGCCTCCTAGATGAAAATTGCCCCCACAGGCAACTGTGGCTGGTTTGACAGTGCCAAGTGCCTCCTGCAAACTGACATCAGGAACCTGGCCTGGTGACTTTTGTTTCTCTGGGGAAAAGCCATGGTTCATGTCCAGGGCCTGGTGGCCCGGAGTGGCCGGCTGCCTGCTGAAATTCCGCATGGATCAGGATGCCTCCCACATGAAAAATGCCCCCACAGGCAACTGCGGCGGGTTTGACAGTGCCAAGTGCCTCCTGCAAACTGACATCAGGAACCTGGCCTGGTGACTTTTGTTTCTCTGGGGAATGGCCATCATTCTTGTTTGGGGCACGGTGGCCCGGAGTGGCCGACTGCCTGCTGAAATTCCAAATGGATCAGGATACCTCCCAGACCGAAACTACCACTCAAGGCAAATGTGGCTGGTTTGACAGTGCCAAGTGCCTCCTGCAAACTGACATCAGCGACCTGGCCTGCTGAGTTCTGTTTCTCTGGGGAAAGGCCATCGTTCCTCTCCAGGGCCCGGTGGCTCGAGTGGCAGGCTGCCTGCTGAAATTCCACATGGATCAGGATGCCTCCCAGATGAAAGGTGCCCCCACAGGCAACTGTGGCTGGTTTGACAGTGCCAAGTGCCTCCTGCAAACAGACATCAGGAACCTGGCCTGGTGACTTTTGTTTCTCTGGGGAAAGGCCATCATTCTTGTCCAGTGCCCCGCTGCCTGCAGTGGCCGGCTGCCTGCTGAAATTCCTCACGGTTGAGGATACCTCCCAGATGCAAGGTGCCCCCACAGGCAACTGTGGCTGGTTTGACAGTGCCAAGTGCCTCCTGCAAACTGACATCAGGAACCTGGCCTGGTGACTTTTGTTTCTCTCGGGAAATGGCCATGGTTCATGTCCATGGACTGGGGCCCCGGAGTGGCAGGCTGCCTGCTGAAATTCTGCATGGATCAGGATGCCGCCGAGATGGAAGGTGCCCCCACAGGCACCTGTGGCTGGTTTGACAGTGCCAAGTGCCTCCTGCAAACTGACATCAGGAACCTGGCCTGGTGACTTTTTTTTCTCTGGGGAAAGGACATGGTTCATGTCCATGGCCTGGTGGCCCGGAGTGGCCGGCTGCCTGCTGAAATTCCGCACGGTTGAGGATACCTCCCAGATGCAAGGTGCCCCCACAGGCAACTGTGGCTGGTTTGACAGTGCCAAGTGCCTCCTGCAAACTGACATCAGGAACCTGGCCTGGTGACTTTTGTTTCTCTCGGGAAATGGCCATGGTTCATGTCCATGGACTGGGGGCCCGGAGTGGCAGGCTGCCTGCTGAAATTCTGCATGGATCAGGATGCCGCCGAGATGGAAGGTGCCCCCACAGGCAACTGTGGCTGGTTTGACAGTGCCAAGTTCCTCCTGCAAACTGACATCAGGAACCTGGCCTGGTGACTTTTGTTTCTCTGGGGAAAGGCCATGGTTCATGTCCAGGGCCCGGGGGCCCGGAGTGGCCGGCTGCCTGCTGAAATTCCGCATGGATCAGGATGCCTCCCTCATGAAAAATGCCCCCACAGGCAACTGTGGCTGGTTTGACAGTGCCAAGTGCCTCCTGCAAACAGACATCAGGAACCTGGCCTGGTGACTTTCGTTTCTCTGGGTAAAAGCCATGGTTCATGTCCAGGGCCTGGTGGCCCAGAGTGCCCGGCTGCCTGCTGAAATTCCGCACGGTTGAGGATACCTCCCAGATGCAAGGTGCCCCCACAGGCAACTGTGGCTGGTTTGACAGTGCCAAGTGCCTCCTGCAAACTGACATCAGGAACCTGGCCTGGTGACTTTTGTTTCTCTGGGGAAAGGCCATCATTCTTGTCCAGGCCAGGTGGCCCGGAGTGGCCGGCTGCCTGCTGAAATTCCGCATGGATCAGGATGCCTCCCAAATGAAAAATGCCCCCACAGGCAACTGTGGCAGGTTTGACAGTGCCAAGTGCCTCCTGCAAACTGACATCAGGAACCTGGCCTGGTGACTTTTGTTTCTCTGGGGAATGGCCATCATTCTTGTTTGGGGCACGGTGGCCCGGAGTGGCCGACTGCCTGCTGAAATTCCAAATGGATCAGGATACCTCCCAGACCGAAACTACCACTCAAGGCAAATGTGGCTGGTTTGACAGTGCCAAGTGCCTCCTGCAAACTGACATCAGCGACCTGGCCTGCTGAGTTCTGTTTCTCTGGGGAAAGGCCATCGTTCCTCTCCAGGGCCCGGTGGCTCGAGTGGCAGGCTGCCTGCTGAAATTCCACATGGATCAGGATGCCTCCCAGATGAAAGGTGCCCCCACAGGCAACTGTGGCTGGTTTGACAGTGCCAAGTGCCTCCTGCAAACAGACATCAGGAACCTGGCCTGGTGACTTTTGTTTCTCTGGGGAAAGGCCATCATTCTTGTCCAGTGCCCCGCTGCCTGCAGTGGCCGGCTGCCTGCTGAAATTCCTCACGGTTGAGGATACCTCCCAGATGAAAGGTGCCCCCACAGGCAACTGTGGCTGGTTTGACAGTGCCAAGTGCCTCCTGCAAACTGACATCAGGAACCTGGCCTGGTGACTTTTGTTTCTCTCGGGAAATGGCCATGGTTCATGTCCATGGACTGGGGCCCCGGAGTGGCAGGCTGCCTGCTGAAATTCTGCATGGATCAGGATGCCGCCGAGATGGAAGGTGCCCCCACAGGCACCTGTGGCTGGTTTGACAGTGCCAAGTGCCTCCTGCAAACTGACATCAGGAACCTGGCCTGGTGACTTTTTTTTCTCAGGGGAAAAGCCATGGTTCATGTCCAGGGCCTGGTGGCCCGGAGTGGCCGGCTGCCTGCTGAAATTCAAAATGGATCAGGATGCCTCCCAGAGCGAAAGTACCACCAGAGGCAACTGTGGCTGGTTTGACAGTGCCAAGTGCCTCCTGCAAACTGACATCAGGAACCTGGCCTGGTGACTTTTGTTTCTCTGGGGAAAGGCCATGATTCTTTTCCGGGGTATGGTGGCCCGGAGTGGCCGGCTGCCTGCTGAAATTCCAAAAGGATCAGGATGCCTCCCAGACCGAAAGTACCACCCAAGGCAACTGTGGCTGGTTTGACAGTGCCAAGTGCCTCCTGCAAACTGACATCAGGAACCTGGCCTGGTGACTTTTGTTTCTCTCGGGAAAGGCCATGGTTCATGTCCATGGCCTGGTGGCCCGGAGTGGCCGGCTGCCTGCTGAAATTCTGCATGGATCAGGATGCCGCCGAGATGGAAGGTGCCACCACAGGCACCTGTGGCTGGTTTGACAGTGCCAAGTGCCTCCTGCAAACTGACATCAGGAACCTGGCCTGGTGACTTTTGTTTCTCTGGGGAAAGGCCATCATACTTGTCCGGGGCCCAGAGTGGCCTGCGGTGGCCGGCTGCCTGCTGAAATTCCGCACGGTTGAGGATACCTCCCAGATGCAAGGTGCCCGCAGCGGCAACTGTGGCTGGTTTGACAGTGCCAAGTGCCTCCTGCAAACTGACATCAGGAACCTGGCCTGGTGACTTTTGTTTCTCTGGGGAAAGGCCATGGTTCATGTCCAGGGCCTCGGGGCTCGGAGTGGCCGGCTGCCTGCTGAAATTCCGCATGGATCAGGATGCCTCCCACATGAAAAATTCCCCCACAGGCAACTGCGGCTGGTTTGACAGTGCCAAGTGCCTCCTGCAAACTTACATCAGGAACCTGGCCTGGTGACTTTTATTTCTCTGGGGAAAGGCCATCAATCATGTCCCGGGCCTGGTGGCCCGGAGTGGCCGGCTGCCTGCTGAAATTCCACATGAATCAGGATGCCTCCCAGATGAAAATTGCTCCCACAGGCAACTGTGGCTGGTTTGACAGTGCCAAGTGCCTCCTGCAAACTGACATCAGGAACCTGGCCTGGTGACTTTTGTTTCTCTGGGTAAAGGCCATCATTCGTGTCCAGTGCCCTGCTGCCTGCAGTGGCTGGCTGCCTGCTGAAATTCCTCACGGTTGAGGATACCTCCCAGATGAAAGGTGCCCCCACAGGTAACTGTGGCTGGTTTGACAGTGCCAAGTGCCTCCTGCAAACTGACATCAGGAACCTGGCCTGGTGACTTTTGTTTCTCAGGGGAATGGACATGGCTCATGTCTAGGGCCTGGTGGCCCGGAGTGGCCTGGTGCATGCTGAAATTCCGCATGGATCAGGATGCCTCCCAGATGAAAAATGCACCCAGAGGCAACTGCGTCTGGTTTGACAGTGCCAAGTGCCTCCTGCAAAATGACATCAGGAACCTGGCCTGGTGACTTTTGTTTCTCTGATGAAAGGCCATCATTCTTGTCCGGGGCACGGTGGCCCGGAGTGGCTGGCTGCCTGCTGAAATTCCGCACGGTTGAGGATACCTCCCAGATGCAAGGTGGACCCACAGACAACTGTGGCTGGTTTGACAGTGCCAAGTGCCTCCTGCAAACTGACATCAGGAACCTGGCCTGGTGACTTTTGTTTCTCTGGGGAAAGGCCAACATTCTTGTCTAGGGCCTGGTGGCCCGGAGTGGCCGGCTGCCTGCTGAAATTCCGCATGAATCAGGATGCCTCCTAGATGAAAATTGCCCCCACAGGCAACTGTGGCTGGTTTGACAGTGCCAAGTGCCTCCTGCAAACTGACATCAGGAACCTGGCCTGGTGACTTTTGTTTCTCTGGGGAAAAGCCATGGTTCATGTCCAGGGCCTGGTGGCCCGGAGTGGCCGGCTGCCTGCTGAAATTCCGCATGGATCAGGATGCCTCCCACATGAAAAATGCCCCCACAGGCAACTGCGGCGGGTTTGACAGTGCCAAGTGCCTCCTGCAAACTGACATCAGGAACCTGGCCTGGTGACTTTTTTTTCTCAGGGGAAAGGCCATGGTTCATGTCCAGGGCTTGGTGGCCCGGAGTGGCCGGCTGACTGCTGAAATTCCTCACGGTTGAGGATACCTCCCAGATGCAAGGTACCCCAGAGGCAACTGCGGCTGGTTTGACAGTGCCAAGTGCCTCCTGCAAACTGACATCAGGAACCTGGCCTGGTGACTTTTGTTTCTCTGGGGAAAGGCCATCATTCTTTTCCGGGGTACGGTGGCCCGGAGTGGCCGGCTGCCTGCTGAAATTCCGCACGGATCAGGATGCCTACCCGACCGAAAATACCACCACAGGCAATTGCGTCTGGTTTGACAGTGCCAAGTGCCTCCTGCAAACTGACATCAGGAACCTGGCCTGGTGACTTTTGTTTCTCTGGGGAAAGGCCATGGTTCATGTCCAGGGCCCGGTGGCTCGAGTGACAGGCTGCCTGCTGAAATTCCAAACGGATCAGGATGCCTCCGAGATGGAAAGTGGCCCCAGAGGCAACTGCGGCTGGTTTGACAGTGCCAAGTGCCTCCTGCAAACTGACATCAGGAACCTGGCCTGGTGACTTTTGTTTCTCTGGGGAAAGGCCATCATTATGTCCGGGTCCCTGTGGCCCGGAGTGGCCGGCTGCCTGCTGAAATTCCTCGCGGTTGAGGATACCTCCCAGATGCAAGGTACCCCAGAGGCAACTGCGTCTGGTTTGACAGTGCCAAGTGCCTCCAGCAAACTGACATCAGGAACCTGGCCTGGTGACTTTTGTTTCTCTGGGGAAAGGCCATCATTCTTTTCCGGGGTACGGTGGCCCGGAGTGGCCGGCTGCCTGCTGAAATTCCGCACGGATCAGGATGCCTACCCTACCGAAAGTACCACCACAGGCAACTGCGTCTGGTTTGACAGTGCCAAGGGCCTCCTGCAAACTGACATCAGGAACCTGGCCTGGTGACTTTTGTTTCTCTCGGGAAAGGCCATGGTTCATGTCCATGGCCTGATGGCCCGGAGTGGCCGGCTGCCTGCTGAAATTCTGCATGGATCAGGATGCCGCCAAGATGGAAGGTGCCACCACGGGCACCTGTGGCTGGTTTGACAGTGCCAAGTGCCTCCTGCAAACTGACATCAGGAACCTGGCCTGGTGACTTTTGTTTCTCTGGGGAAAGGCCATCATTCTTGTCCGGGGCCCTGAGTGGCCTGCGGTGGCCTGCTGCCTACTGAAATTCCGCACGGTTGAGGATACCTCCCAGATGCAAGGTGCCCCCACAGGCAACTGTGGCTGGTTTGACAGTGCCAAGTGCCTCCTGCAAACAGACATCAGGAACCTGGCCTGGTGACTTTCGTTTCTCTGGGTAAAAGCCATGGTTCATGTCCAGGGCCTGGTGGCCCAGAGTGCCCGGCTGCCTGCTGAAATTCCGCACGGTTGAGGATACCTCCCAGATGCAAGGTGCCCCCACAGGCAACTGTGGCTGGTTTGACAGTGCCAAGTGCCTCCTGCAAACTGACATCAGGAACCTGGCCTGGTGACTTTTGTTTCTCTGGGGAAAGGCCATCATTCTTGTCCAGGCCAGGTGGCCCGGAGTGGCCGGCTGCCTGCTGAAATTCCGCATGGATCAGGATGCCTCCCAAATGAAAAATGCCCCCACAGGCAACTGTGGCAGGTTTGACAGTGCCAAGTGCCTCCTGCAAACTGACATCAGGAACCTGGCCTGGTGACTTTTGTTTCTCTGGGGAATGGCCATCATTCTTGTTTGGGGCACGGTGGCCCGGAGTGGCCGACTGCCTGCTGAAATTCCAAATGGATCAGGATACCTCCCAGACCGAAACTACCACTCAAGGCAAATGTGGCTGGTTTGACAGTGCCAAGTGCCTCCTGCAAACTGACATCAGCGACCTGGTCTGCTGAGTTCTGTTTCTCTGGGGAAAGGCCATCGTTCCTCTCCAGGGCCCGGTGGCTCGAGTGGCAGGCTGCCTGCTGAAATTCCACATGGATCAGGATGCCTCCCAGATGAAAGGTGCCCCCACAGGCAACTGTGGCTGGTTTGACAGTGCCAAGTGCCTCCTGCAAACAGACATCAGGAACCTGGCCTGGTGACTTTTGTTTCTCTGGGGAAAGGCCATCATTCTTGTCCAGTGCCCCGCTGCCTGCAGTGGCCGGCTGCCTGCTGAAATTCCTCACGGTTGAGGATACCTCCCAGATGAAAGGTGCCCCCACAGGCAACTGTGGCTGGTTTGACAGTGCCAAGTGCCTCCTGCAAACTGACATCAGGAACCTGGCCTGGTGACTTTTGTTTCTCTCGGGAAATGGCCATGGTTCATGTCCATGGACTGGGGCCCCGGAGTGGCAGGCTGCCTGCTGAAATTCTGCATGGATCAGGATGCCGCCGAGATGGAAGGTGCCCCCACAGGCACATGTGGCTGGTTTGACAGTGCCAAGTGCCTCCTGCAAACTGACATCAGGAACCTGGCCTGGTGACTTTTTTTTCTCAGGGGAAAAGCCATGGTTCATGTCCAGGGACTGGTGGCCCGGAGTGGCCGGCTGCCTGCTGAAATTCAAAATGGATCAGGATGCCTCCCAGAGCGAAAGTACCACCAGAGGCAACTGTGGCTGGTTTGACAGTGCCAAGTGCCTCCTGCAAACTGACAACAGGAACCTGGCCTGGTGACTTTTGTTTCTCTGGGGAAAGGCCATGATTCTTTTCCGGGGTATGGTGGCCCGGAGTGGCCGGCTGCCTGCTGAAATTCCAAAAGGATCAGGATGCCTCCCAGACCGAAAGTACCACCCAAGGCAACTGTGGCTGGTTTGACAGTGCCAAGTGCCTCCTGCAAACTGACATCAGGAACCTGGCCTGGTGACTTTTGTTTCTCTCGGGAAAGGCCATGGTTCATGTCCATGGCCTGGTGGCCCGGAGTGGCCGGCTGCCTGCTGAAATTCTGCATGGATCAGGATGCCGCCGAGATGGAAGGTGCCACCACAGGCACCTGTGGCTGGTTTGACAGTGCCAAGTGCCTCCTGCAAACTGACATCAGGAACCTGGCCTGGTGACTTTTGTTTCTCTGGGGAAAGGCCATCATACTTGTCCGGGGCCCAGAGTGGCCTGCGGTGGCCGGCTGCCTGCTGAAATTCCGCACGGTTGAGGATACCTCCCAGATGCAAGGTGCCCGCAGCGGCAACTGTGGCTGGTTTGACAGTGCCAAGTGCCTCCTGCAAACTGACATCAGGAACCTGGCCTGGTGACTTTTGTTTCTCTGGGGAAAGGCCATGGTTCATGTCCAGGGCCTCGGGGCTCGGAGTGGCCGGCTGCCTGCTGAAATTCCGCATGGATCAGGATGCCTCCCACATGAAAAATTCCCCCACAGGCAACTGCGGCTGGTTTGACAGTGCCAAGTGCCTCCTGCAAACTTACATCAGGAACCTGGCCTGGTGACTTTTATTTCTCTGGGGAAAGGCCATCAATCATGTCCCGGGCCTGGTGGCCCGGAGTGGCCGGCTGCCTGCTGAAATTCCACATGAATCAGGATGCCTCCCAGATGAAAATTGCTCCCACAGGCAACTGTGGCTGGTTTGACAGTGCCAAGTGACTCCTGCAAACTGACATCAGGAACCTGGCCTGGTGACTTTTGTTTCTCTGGGTAAAGGCCATCATTCGTGTCCAGTGCCCTGCTGCCTGCAGTGGCTGGCTGCCTGCTGAAATTCCTCACGGTTGAGGATACCTCCCAGATGAAAGGTGCCCCCACAGGTAACTGTGGCTGGTTTGACAGTGCCAAGTGCCTCCTGCAAACTGACATCAGGAACCTGGCCTGGTGACTTTTGTTTCTCAGGGGAATGGACATGGCTCATGTCTAGGGCCTGGTGGCCCGGAGTGGCCTGGTGCATGCTGAAATTCCGCATGGATCAGGATGCCTCCCAGATGAAAAATGCACCCAGAGGCAACTGCGGCTGGTTTGACAGTGCCAAGTGCCTCCTGCAAACTGACATCAGGAACCTGGCCTGGTGACTTTTGTTTCTCTGGGGAAAGGCCATCATTCTTTTCCGGGGTACGGTGGCCCGGAGTGGCCGGCTGCCTGCTGAAATTCCGCACGGATCAGGATGCCTACCCGACCGAAAATACCACCACAGGCAATTGCGTCTGGTTTGACAGTGCCAAGTGCCTCCTGCAAACTGACATCAGGAACCTGGCCTGGTGACTTTTGTTTCTCTGGGGAAAGGCCATGGTTCATGTCCAGGGCCCGGTGGCTCGAGTGACAGGCTGCCTGCTGAAATTCCAAACGGATCAGGATGCCTCCGAGATGGAAAGTGGCCCCAGAGGCAACTGCGGCTGGTTTGACAGTGCCAAGTGCCTCCTGCAAACTGACATCAGGAACCTGGCCTGGTGACTTTTGTTTCTCTGGGGAAAGGCCATCATTATGTCCGGGTCCCGGTGGCCCGGAGTGGCCGGCTGCCTGCTGAAATTCCTCGCGGTTGAGGATACCTCCCAGATGCAAGGTACCCCAGAGGCAACTGCGTCTGGTTTGACAGTGCCAAGTGCCTCCAGCAAACTGACATCAGGAACCTGGCCTGGTGACTTTTGTTTCTCTGGGGAAAGGCCATCATTCTTTTCCGGGGTACGGTGGCCCGGAGTGGCCGGCTGCCTGCTGAAATTCCGCACGGATCAGGATGCCTACCCGACCGAAAGTACCACCACAGGCAACTGCGTCTGGTTTGACAGTGCCAAGGGCCTCCTGCAAACTGACATCAGGAACCTGGCCTGGTGACTTTTGTTTCTCTCGGGAAAGGCCATGGTTCATGTCCATGGCCTGATGGCCCGGAGTGGCCGGCTGCCTGCTGAAATTCTGCATGGATCAGGATGCCGCCAAGATGGAAGGTGCCACCACGGGCACCTGTGGCTGGTTTGACAGTGCCAAGTGCCTCCTGCAAACTGACATCAGGAACCTGGCCTGGTGACTTTTGTTTCTCTGGGGAAAGGCCATCATTCTTGTCCGGGGCCCTGAGTGGCCTGCGGTGGCCTGCTGCCTACTGAAATTCCGCACGGTTGAGGATACCTCCCAGATGCAAGGTGCCCCCACAGGCAACTGTGGCTGGTTTGACAGTGCCAAGTGCCTCCTGCAAACTGACATCAGGAACCTGGCCAGGTGACTTTTGTTTCTCTGGGGAAAGGCCATGGTTCATGTCCAGGGCCTGGGGGCTCGGAGTGGCCGGCTGCCTGCTGAAATTCCGCATGGATCAGGATGCCTCCCAGATGAAAAATTCCCCCACAGGCAACTGTGGCTGGTTTGACAGTGCCAAGTGCCTCCTGCAAACTGACATCAGGAACCTGGCCTGGTGACTTTTGTTTCTCCGTGGAAAGGCCATCATTCTTTTCCGGGGTACGGTGGCCAGGAGTGGCCGGCTGCCTGCTGAAATTCCGCACGGATCAGGATGCCTCCCAGACCGAAAGTACCACCCAAGGCAAATGTGGCTGGTTTGACAGTGCCAAGTGCCTCCTGCAAACTGACATCAGGAACCTGGCCTGGTGACTTTTGTTTCTCTGGGGAAAAGCCATGGTTCATGTCCAGGGCCTGGTGGCCCGGAGTGGCCGGCTGCCTGCTGAAATTCCGCATGGATCAGGATGCCTCCCACATGAAAAATGCCCCCACAGGCAACTGTGGCTGGTTTGACAGTGCCAAGTGCCTCCTGCAAACTGACATCAGGAACCTGGCCTGGTGACTTTTGTTTCTCTGGGGAAAGGCCATGATTCTTTTCCGGGGTATGGTGGCCCGGAGTGGCCGGCTGCCTGCTGAAATTCCAAAAGGATCAGGATGCCTCCCAGACCGAAAGAACCACCCAAGGCAACTGTGGCTGGTTTGACAGTGCCAAGTGCCTCCTGCAAACAGACATCAGGAACCTGGCCTGGTGACTTTTGTTTCTCAGGGGAAAGGCCATCATTATTGTCCAGGGCCTGGTGGCCCGGAGTGGCCGGCTGCTGTGGAAGGGGCTAACAGCGGGCCTGTTAGCTAAAGGAGCAAGAAGAAGCTGAGAAGAAAGAAGAAGCTGATAAGGACCTCTCTCCAAGGCTGTAACCAAGGAGACCAAGAGAATTGAGGGACTGAAGAAAGATAAGAACTTCGCAGCTGCACGAAGTAAATTTAGAAAGTTAGTTAAGTCACTGTAACTTTTCACCAATGGTGTTATGTTGATTTATTGTATCCAATAGTTAGGGTAGAAGAAGCATAAACAATTAAAAAGTGTATAAAAGGTCAGCCATGTTCAATAATAAAGTGTTGCCATCTGAAACTGCTTGTGATCCCTGCTTTGTGTCGTGACCGCCTCGACAACGACAGGCTGCCTGCTGAAATTCCGCACGGTTGAGGATACCTCCCAGATGCAAGGTGCCCCCACAGGCAACTGTGGCTGGTTTGACAGTGCCAAGTGCCTCCTGCAAACTGACATCAGGAACCTGGCCTGGTGACTTTTGTTTCTCTGGGGAAAGGCCATCATTATGTCCAGGTCCCGGTGGCCCGGAGTGGCCGGCTGCCTGCTGAAATTCCTCACGGTTGAGGATACCTCCCAGATGCAAGGTACCCCAGAGGCAACTGCGGCTGGTTTGACAGTGCCAAGTGCCTCCTGCAAACTGACATCAGGAACCTGGCCTGGTGACTTTTGTTTCTCTGGGGAAAGGCCATCATTCTTTTCCGGGGTACGGTGGCCCGGAGTGGCCGGCTGCCTGCTGAAATTCCGCACGGGTCAGGATGCCTACCCGACCGAAAGTACCACCACAGGCAATTGTGGTTGGTTTGACAGTGCCAAGTGCCTCCTGCAAACTGACATCAGGAACCTGGCCTGGTGACTTTTGTTTCTCTGGGGAAAGGCCATGGTTCATGTCCAGTGCCTCGTGGCCAGGAGTGGCCGGCTGCCTGCTGAATTTCCTCACGGTTGAGGATACCTCCCAGATGGAAGGTGCCCCCACAGGTAACTGTGGCTGGTTTGACAGTGCCAAGTGCCTCCTGCAAACTGACATCAGGAACCTGGCCTGGTGACTTTTGTTTCTCTCGGGAAAGGCCATGGTTCATGTCCATGGCCTGGTGGCCCGGAGTGGCCGGCTGCCTGCTGAAATTCTGCATGGATCAGGATGCCGCCGAGATGGAAGGTGCCACCACAGGCACCTGTGGCTGGTTTGACAGTGCCAAGTGCCTCCTGCAAACTGACATCAGGAACCTGGCCTGGTGACTTTTGTTTCTCTGGGGAAAGGCCATCTTACTTGTCCGGGGCCCAGAGTGGCCTGCGGTGGCCGGCTGCCTGCTGAAATTCCGCACGGTTGAGGATACCTCCCAGATGCAAGGTGCCCCCACAGGCAACTGTGGCTGGTTTGACAGTGCCAAGTGCCTCCTGCAAACTGACATCAGGAACCTGGCCTGGTGACTTTTGTTTCTCTGGGGAAAGGCCATGGTTCATGTCCAGGGCCTGGGGGCTCGGAGTGGCCGGCTGCCTGCTGAAATTCCGCATGGATCAGGATGCCTCCCTCATGAAAAATTCCCCCACAGGCAACTGCGGCTGGTTTGACAGTGCCAAGTGCCTCCTGCAAACTGACATCAGGAACCTGGCCTGGTGACTTTTGTTTCTCCGTGGAAAGGCCATGATTCTTTTCCGGGGTACGGTGGCCCGGAGTGTCCGGCTGCCTGCTGAAATTCTGCATGGATCAGGATGCCGCCGTGATGGAATGTGCCCCCATAGGCACCTGTGGCTGGTTTGACAGTGCCAAGTGCCTCCTGCAAACTGACATCAGGAACCTGGCCTGGTGACTTTTGTTTCTCTGGGGAAAGGCCATCATACTTGTCCAGGGCCCAGAGTGGCCTGCGGTGGCCGGCTGCCTGCTGAAATTCCGCACGGTTGAGGATACCTCCCAGATGCAAGGTGCCCCCACAGGCAACTGTGGCTGGTTTGACAGTGCCAAGTGCCTCCTGCAAACTGACATCAGGAACCTGGCCTGGTGACTTTTGTTTCTCAGGGGAAAGGCCATGGTTCATGTCCAGGGCTTGGTGGCCCGGAGTGGCCGGCTGCCTGCTGAAATTCCAAATGGATCAGGATGCCTCCCACATGAAAAATTCCCCCTCAGACAACTGCGGCTGGTTTGACAGTGCCAAGTGCCTCCTGCAAACTGACATCAGGAACCTGGCCTGCTGACTTTTGTTTCTCCGTGGAAAGGCCATGATTCTTTTCCGGGGTACGGTGGCCCGGAGTGGCCGGCTGCCTGCTGAAATTCCGCACGGATCAGGATGCCTCCCAGACCGAAAGTACCACCCAAGGCAAAAGTGGCTGGTTTGACAGTGCCAAGTGCCTCCTGCAAACAGACATCAGCGACCTGACCTGGTGACTTTTGTTTCTCTGGGGAAAGGCCATCCTTCTCGTCCGGGGCCCAGAGCGGCCGGAGTGGCCGGCTGACTGCTGAAATTCCACACAGTTGAGGATGTCTCCCAGATGAAAAATGCCCCCAGAGGCAACTGTGGCTGGTTTGACAGTGCCAAGTGCCTCCTGCAAACTGACATCAGGAACCTGGCCTGGTGACTTTTGTTTCTCTTTGAAAAGGCCATGGTTCATGTCCAGGGCCTTGTGGCCAGGGGTGGCCGGCTGCCTGCTGAATTTCCACATGGATCAGGATGCCTCCCAGATGAAATCTGCCCCTACAGGCAACTGTGGCTGGTTTGACAGTGCCAAGTGCCTCCTGCAAACTGACATCAGGAACCTGGCCTGGTGACTTTTGTTTCTCTGGGGAAAGGCCATCATTCTTGTCCAGTGCCCGGTGTACTGGAGTGGCCGGATGCCTGCTGAAATTCCGCACGGATGAGGATACCTCCCAGATGCAAGGAGCCCCCACAGGCAACTGCGTCTGGTTTGACAGTGCCAAGTGCCTCCTGCAAACTGACATCAGGAACCTGGCCTGGTGACTTTTGTTTCTCTGGGGAAAGGCCATCATTCTTTTCCGGGGTACGGTGGCCCGGAGTGGCCGGCTGCCTGCTGAAATTCCGCACGGATCAGGATGCCTACCCGACCGAAAATACCACCACAGGCAATTGCGTCTGGTTTGACAGTGCCAAGTGCCTCCTGCAAACTGACATCAGGAACCTGGCCTGGTGACTTTTGTTTCTCTGGGGAAAGGCCATGGTTCATGTCCAGGGCCCGGTGGCTCGAGTGACAGGCTGCCTGCTGAAATTCCAAACGGATCAGGATGCCTCCGAGATGGAAAGTGGCCCCAGAGGCAACTGCGGCTGGTTTGACAGTGCCAAGTGCCTCCTGCAAACTGACATCAGGAACCTGGCCTGGTGACTTTTGTTTCTCTGGGGAAAGGCCATCATTATGTCCGGGTCCCGGTGGCCCGGAGTGGCCGGCTGCCTGCTGAAATTCCTCGCGGTTGAGGATACCTCCCAGATGCAAGGTACCCCAGAGGCAACTGCGTCTGGTTTGACAGTGCCAAGTGCCTCCAGCAAACTGACATCAGGAACCTGGCCTGGTGACTTTTGTTTCTCTGGGGAAAGGCCATCATTCTTTTCCGGGGTACGGTGGCCCGGAGTGGCCGGCTGCCTGCTGAAATTCCGCACGGATCAGGATGCCTACCCGACCGAAAGTACCACCACAGGCAACTGCGTCTGGTTTGACAGTGCCAAGGGCCTCCTGCAAACTGACATCAGGAACCTGGCCTGGTGACTTTTGTTTCTCTCGGGAAAGGCCATGGTTCATGTCCATGGCCTGATGGCCCGGAGTGGCCGGCTGCCTGCTGAAATTCTGCATGGATCAGGATGCCGCCAAGATGGAAGGTGCCACCACGGGCACCTGTGGCTGGTTTGACAGTGCCAAGTGCCTCCTGCAAACTGACATCAGGAACCTGGCCTGGTGACTTTTGTTTCTCTGGGGAAAGGCCATCATTCTTGTCCGGGGCCCTGAGTGGCCTGCGGTGGCCTGCTGCCTACTGAAATTCCGCACGGTTGAGGATACCTCCCAGATGCAAGGTGCCCCCACAGGCAACTGTGGCTGGTTTGACAGTGCCAAGTGCCTCCTGCAAACTGACATCAGGAACCTGGCCAGGTGACTTTTGTTTCTCTGGGGAAAGGCCATGGTTCATGTCCAGGGCCTGGGGGCTCGGAGTGGCCGGCTGCCTGCTGAAATTCCGCATGGATCAGGATGCCTCCCAGATGAAAAATTCCCCCACAGGCAACTGTGGCTGGTTTGACAGTGCCAAGTGCCTCCTGCAAACTGACATCAGGAACCTGGCCTGGTGACTTTTGTTTCTCCGTGGAAAGGCCATCATTCTTTTCCGGGGTACGGTGGCCAGGAGTGGCCGGCTGCCTGCTGAAATTCCGCACGGATCAGGATGCCTCCCAGACCGAAAGTACCACCCAAGGCAAATGTGGCTGGTTTGACAGTGCCAAGTGCCTCCTGCAAACTGACATCAGGAACCTGGCCTGGTGACTTTTGTTTCTCTGGGGAAAAGCCATGGTTCATGTCCAGGGCCTGGTGGCCCGGAGTGGCCGGCTGCCTGCTGAAATTCCGCATGGATCAGGATGCCTCCCACATGAAAAATGCCCCCACAGGCAACTGCGGCGGGTTTGACAGTGCCAAGTGCCTCCTGCAAACTGACATCAGGAACCTGGCCTGGTGACTTTTGTTTCTCTGGGGAAAGGCCATGGTTCATGTCCAGGGCTTGGTGGCCCGGAGTGGCCGGCTGCCTGCTGAAATTCCAAATGGATCAGGATGCCTCCCAGAGTGAAAGTACCACCAGAAGCAACTGTGGCTGGTTTGACAGTGCCAAGTGCCTCCTGCAAACTGACATCAGGAACCTGGCCTGGTGACTTTTGTTTCTCTGGGGAAAGGCCATGATTCTTTTCCGGGGTATGGTGGCCCGGAGTGGCCGGCTGCCTGCTGAAATTCCAAAAGGATCAGGATGCCTCCCAGACCGAAAGAACCACCCAAGGCAACTGTGGCTGGTTTGACAGTGCCAAGTGCCTCCTGCAAACAGACATCAGGAACCTGGCCTGGTGACTTTTGTTTCTCAGGGGAAAGGCCATCATTATTGTCCAGGGCCTGGTGGCCCGGAGTGGCCGGCTGCTGTGGAAGGGGCTAACAGCGGGCCTGTTAGCTAAAGGAGCAAGAAGAAGCTGAGAAGAAAGAAGAAGCTGATAAGGACCTCTCTCCAAGGCTGTAACCAAGGAGACCAAGAGAATTGAGGGACTGAAGAAAGATAAGAACTTCGCAGCTGCACGAAGTAAATTTAGAAAGTTAGTTAAGTCACTGTAACTTTTCACCAATGGTGTTATGTTGATTTATTGTATCCAATAGTTAGGGTAGAAGAAGCATAAACAATTAAAAAGTGTATAAAAGGTCAGCCATGTTCAATAATAAAGTGTTGCCATCTGAAACTGCTTGTGATCCCTGCTTTGTGTCGTGACCGCCTCGACAACGACAGGCTGCCTGCTGAAATTCCGCACGGTTGAGGATACCTCCCAGATGCAAGGTGCCCCCACAGGCAACTGTGGCTGGTTTGACAGTGCCAAGTGCCTCCTGCAAACTGACATCAGGAACCTGGCCTGGTGACTTTTGTTTCTCTGGGGAAAGGCCATCATTATGTCCAGGTCCCGGTGGCCCGGAGTGGCCGGCTGCCTGCTGAAATTCCTCACGGTTGAGGATACCTCCCAGATGCAAGGTACCCCAGAGGCAACTGCGGCTGGTTTGACAGTGCCAAGTGCCTCCTGCAAACTGACATCAGGAACCTGGCCTGGTGACTTTTGTTTCTCTGGGGAAAGGCCATCATTCTTTTCCGGGGTACGGTGGCCCGGAGTGGCCGGCTGCCTGCTGAAATTCCGCACGGGTCAGGATGCCTACCCGACCGAAAGTACCACCACAGGCAATTGTGGTTGGTTTGACAGTGCCAAGTGCCTCCTGCAAACTGACATCAGGAACCTGGCCTGGTGACTTTTGTTTCTCTGGGGAAAGGCCATGGTTCATGTCCAGTGCCTCGTGGCCAGGAGTGGCCGGCTGCCTGCTGAATTTCCTCACGGTTGAGGATACCTCCCAGATGGAAGGTGCCCCCACAGGTAACTGTGGCTGGTTTGACAGTGCCAAGTGCCTCCTGCAAACTGACATCAGGAACCTGGCCTGGTGACTTTTGTTTCTCTCGGGAAAGGCCATGGTTCATGTCCATGGCCTGGTGGCCCGGAGTGGCCGGCTGCCTGCTGAAATTCTGCATGGATCAGGATGCCGCCGAGATGGAAGGTGCCACCACAGGCACCTGTGGCTGGTTTGACAGTGCCAAGTGCCTCCTGCAAACTGACATCAGGAACCTGGCCTGGTGACTTTTGTTTCTCTGGGGAAAGGCCATCTTACTTGTCCGGGGCCCAGAGTGGCCTGCGGTGGCCGGCTGCCTGCTGAAATTCCGCACGGTTGAGGATACCTCCCAGATGCAAGGTGCCCCCACAGGCAACTGTGGCTGGTTTGACAGTGCCAAGTGCCTCCTGCAAACTGACATCAGGAACCTGGCCTGGTGACTTTTGTTTCTCTGGGGAAAGGCCATGGTTCATGTCCAGGGCCTGGGGGCTCGGAGTGGCCGGCTGCCTGCTGAAATTCCGCATGGATCAGGATGCCTCCCTCATGAAAAATTCCCCCACAGGCAACTGCGGCTGGTTTGACAGTGCCAAGTGCCTCCTGCAAACTGACATCAGGAACCTGGCCTGGTGACTTTTGTTTCTCCGTGGAAAGGCCATGATTCTTTTCCGGGGTACGGTGGCCCGGAGTGTCCGGCTGCCTGCTGAAATTCTGCATGGATCAGGATGCCGCCGTGATGGAATGTGCCCCCATAGGCACCTGTGGCTGGTTTGACAGTGCCAAGTGCCTCCTGCAAACTGACATCAGGAACCTGGCCTGGTGACTTTTGTTTCTCTGGGGAAAGGCCATCATACTTGTCCAGGGCCCAGAGTGGCCTGCGGTGGCCGGCTGCCTGCTGAAATTCCGCACGGTTGAGGATACCTCCCAGATGCAAGGTGCCCCCACAGGCAACTGTGGCTGGTTTGACAGTGCCAAGTGCCTCCTGCAAACTGACATCAGGAACCTGGCCTGGTGACTTTTGTTTCTCAGGGGAAAGGCCATGGTTCATGTCCAGGGCTTGGTGGCCCGGAGTGGCCGGCTGCCTGCTGAAATTCCAAATGGATCAGGATGCCTCCCACATGAAAAATTCCCCCTCAGACAACTGCGGCTGGTTTGACAGTGCCAAGTGCCTCCTGCAAACTGACATCAGGAACCTGGCCTGCTGACTTTTGTTTCTCCGTGGAAAGGCCATGATTCTTTTCCGGGGTACGGTGGCCCGGAGTGGCCGGCTGCCTGCTGAAATTCCGCACGGATCAGGATGCCTCCCAGACCGAAAGTACCACCCAAGGCAAAAGTGGCTGGTTTGACAGTGCCAAGTGCCTCCTGCAAACAGACATCAGCGACCTGACCTGGTGACTTTTGTTTCTCTGGGGAAAGGCCATCCTTCTCGTCCGGGGCCCAGAGCGGCCGGAGTGGCCGGCTGACTGCTGAAATTCCACACAGTTGAGGATGTCTCCCAGATGAAAAATGCCCCCAGAGGCAACTGTGGCTGGTTTGACAGTGCCAAGTGCCTCCTGCAAACTGACATCAGGAACCTGGCCTGGTGACTTTTGTTTCTCTTTGAAAAGGCCATGGTTCATGTCCAGGGCCTTGTGGCCAGGGGTGGCCGGCTGCCTGCTGAATTTCCACATGGATCAGGATGCCTCCCAGATGAAATCTGCCCCTACAGGCAACTGTGGCTGGTTTGACAGTGCCAAGTGCCTCCTGCAAACTGACATCAGGAACCTGGCCTGGTGACTTTTGTTTCTCTGGGGAAAGGCCATCATTCTTGTCCAGTGCCCGGTGTACTGGAGTGGCCGGATGCCTGCTGAAATTCCGCACGGATGAGGATACCTCCCAGATGCAAGGAGCCCCCACAGGCAACTGCGTCTGGTTTGACAGTGCCAAGTGCCTCCTGCAAACTGACATCAGGAACCTGGCCTGGTGACTTTTGTTTCTCTGGGGAAAGGCCATCATTCTTTTCCGGGGTACGGTGGCCCGGAGTGGCCGGCTGCCTGCTGAAATTCCGCACGGATCAGGATGCCTACCCGACCGAAAATACCACCACAGGCAATTGCGTCTGGTTTGACAGTGCCAAGTGCCTCCTGCAAACTGACATCAGGAACCTGGCCTGGTGACTTTTGTTTCTCTGGGGAAAGGCCATGGTTCATGTCCAGGGCCCGGTGGCTCGAGTGACAGGCTGCCTGCTGAAATTCCAAACGGATCAGGATGCCTCCGAGATGGAAAGTGGCCCCAGAGGCAACTGCGGCTGGTTTGACAGTGCCAAGTGCCTCCTGCAAACTGACATCAGGAACCTGGCCTGGTGACTTTTGTTTCTCTGGGGAAAGGCCATCATTATGTCCGGGTCCCGGTGGCCCGGAGTGGCCGGCTGCCTGCTGAAATTCCTCGCGGTTGAGGATACCTCCCAGATGCAAGGTACCCCAGAGGCAACTGCGTCTGGTTTGACAGTGCCAAGTGCCTCCAGCAAACTGACATCAGGAACCTGGCCTGGTGACTTTTGTTTCTCTGGGGAAAGGCCATCATTCTTTTCCGGGGTACGGTGGCCCGGAGTGGCCGGCTGCCTGCTGAAATTCCGCACGGATCAGGATGCCTACCCGACCGAAAGTACCACCACAGGCAACTGCGTCTGGTTTGACAGTGCCAAGGGCCTCCTGCAAACTGACATCAGGAACCTGGCCTGGTGACTTTTGTTTCTCTCGGGAAAGGCCATGGTTCATGTCCATGGCCTGATGGCCCGGAGTGGCCGGCTGCCTGCTGAAATTCTGCATGGATCAGGATGCCGCCAAGATGGAAGGTGCCACCACGGGCACCTGTGGCTGGTTTGACAGTGCCAAGTGCCTCCTGCAAACTGACATCAGGAACCTGGCCTGGTGACTTTTGTTTCTCTGGGGAAAGGCCATCATTCTTGTCCGGGGCCCTGAGTGGCCTGCGGTGGCCTGCTGCCTACTGAAATTCCGCACGGTTGAGGATACCTCCCAGATGCAAGGTGCCCCCACAGGCAACTGTGGCTGGTTTGACAGTGCCAAGTGCCTCCTGCAAACTGACATCAGGAACCTGGCCAGGTGACTTTTGTTTCTCTGGGGAAAGGCCATGGTTCATGTCCAGGGCCTGGGGGCTCGGAGTGGCCGGCTGCCTGCTGAAATTCCGCATGGATCAGGATGCCTCCCAGATGAAAAATTCCCCCACAGGCAACTGTGGCTGGTTTGACAGTGCCAAGTGCCTCCTGCAAACTGACATCAGGAACCTGGCCTGGTGACTTTTGTTTCTCCGTGGAAAGGCCATCATTCTTTTCCGGGGTACGGTGGCCAGGAGTGGCCGGCTGCCTGCTGAAATTCCGCACGGATCAGGATGCCTCCCAGACCGAAAGTACCACCCAAGGCAAATGTGGCTGGTTTGACAGTGCCAAGTGCCTCCTGCAAACTGACATCAGGAACCTGGCCTGGTGACTTTTGTTTCTCTGGGGAAAAGCCATGGTTCATGTCCAGGGCCTGGTGGCCCGGAGTGGCCGGCTGCCTGCTGAAATTCCGCATGGATCAGGATGCCTCCCACATGAAAAATGCCCCCACAGGCAACTGCGGCGGGTTTGACAGTGCCAAGTGCCTCCTGCAAACTGACATCAGGAACCTGGCCTGGTGACTTTTGTTTCTCTGGGGAAAGGCCATGGTTCATGTCCAGGGCTTGGTGGCCCGGAGTGGCCGGCTGCCTGCTGAAATTCCAAATGGATCAGGATGCCTCCCAGAGTGAAAGTACCACCAGAAGCAACTGTGGCTGGTTTGACAGTGCCAAGTGCCTCCTGCAAACTGACATCAGGAACCTGGCCTGGTGACTTTTGTTTCTCTGGGGAAAGGCCATGATTCTTTTCCGGGGTATGGTGGCCCGGAGTGGCCGGCTGCCTGCTGAAATTCCAAAAGGATCAGGATGCCTCCCAGACCGAAAGAACCACCCAAGGCAACTGTGGCTGGTTTGACAGTGCCAAGTGCCTCCTGCAAACAGACATCAGGAACCTGGCCTGGTGACTTTTGTTTCTCAGGGGAAAGGCCATCATTATTGTCCAGGGCCTGGTGGCCCGGAGTGGCCGGCTGCTGTGGAAGGGGCTAACAGCGGGCCTGTTAGCTAAAGGAGCAAGAAGAAGCTGAGAAGAAAGAAGAAGCTGATAAGGACCTCTCTCCAAGGCTGTAACCAAGGAGACCAAGAGAATTGAGGGACTGAAGAAAGATAAGAACTTCGCAGCTGCACGAAGTAAATTTAGAAAGTTAGTTAAGTCACTGTAACTTTTCACCAATGGTGTTATGTTGATTTATTGTATCCAATAGTTAGGGTAGAAGAAGCATAAACAATTAAAAAGTGTATAAAAGGTCAGCCATGTTCAATAATAAAGTGTTGCCATCTGAAACTGCTTGTGATCCCTGCTTTGTGTCGTGACCGCCTCGACAACGACAGGCTGCCTGCTGAAATTCCGCACGGTTGAGGATACCTCCCAGATGCAAGGTGCCCCCACAGGCAACTGTGGCTGGTTTGACAGTGCCAAGTGCCTCCTGCAAACTGACATCAGGAACCTGGCCTGGTGACTTTTGTTTCTCTGGGGAAAGGCCATCATTATGTCCAGGTCCCGGTGGCCCGGAGTGGCCGGCTGCCTGCTGAAATTCCTCACGGTTGAGGATACCTCCCAGATGCAAGGTACCCCAGAGGCAACTGCGGCTGGTTTGACAGTGCCAAGTGCCTCCTGCAAACTGACATCAGGAACCTGGCCTGGTGACTTTTGTTTCTCTGGGGAAAGGCCATCATTCTTTTCCGGGGTACGGTGGCCCGGAGTGGCCGGCTGCCTGCTGAAATTCCGCACGGGTCAGGATGCCTACCCGACCGAAAGTACCACCACAGGCAATTGTGGTTGGTTTGACAGTGCCAAGTGCCTCCTGCAAACTGACATCAGGAACCTGGCCTGGTGACTTTTGTTTCTCTGGGGAAAGGCCATGGTTCATGTCCAGTGCCTCGTGGCCAGGAGTGGCCGGCTGCCTGCTGAATTTCCTCACGGTTGAGGATACCTCCCAGATGGAAGGTGCCCCCACAGGTAACTGTGGCTGGTTTGACAGTGCCAAGTGCCTCCTGCAAACTGACATCAGGAACCTGGCCTGGTGACTTTTGTTTCTCTCGGGAAAGGCCATGGTTCATGTCCATGGCCTGGTGGCCCGGAGTGGCCGGCTGCCTGCTGAAATTCTGCATGGATCAGGATGCCGCCGAGATGGAAGGTGCCACCACAGGCACCTGTGGCTGGTTTGACAGTGCCAAGTGCCTCCTGCAAACTGACATCAGGAACCTGGCCTGGTGACTTTTGTTTCTCTGGGGAAAGGCCATCTTACTTGTCCGGGGCCCAGAGTGGCCTGCGGTGGCCGGCTGCCTGCTGAAATTCCGCACGGTTGAGGATACCTCCCAGATGCAAGGTGCCCCCACAGGCAACTGTGGCTGGTTTGACAGTGCCAAGTGCCTCCTGCAAACTGACATCAGGAACCTGGCCTGGTGACTTTTGTTTCTCTGGGGAAAGGCCATGGTTCATGTCCAGGGCCTGGGGGCTCGGAGTGGCCGGCTGCCTGCTGAAATTCCGCATGGATCAGGATGCCTCCCTCATGAAAAATTCCCCCACAGGCAACTGCGGCTGGTTTGACAGTGCCAAGTGCCTCCTGCAAACTGACATCAGGAACCTGGCCTGGTGACTTTTGTTTCTCCGTGGAAAGGCCATGATTCTTTTCCGGGGTACGGTGGCCCGGAGTGTCCGGCTGCCTGCTGAAATTCTGCATGGATCAGGATGCCGCCGTGATGGAATGTGCCCCCATAGGCACCTGTGGCTGGTTTGACAGTGCCAAGTGCCTCCTGCAAACTGACATCAGGAACCTGGCCTGGTGACTTTTGTTTCTCTGGGGAAAGGCCATCATACTTGTCCAGGGCCCAGAGTGGCCTGCGGTGGCCGGCTGCCTGCTGAAATTCCGCACGGTTGAGGATACCTCCCAGATGCAAGGTGCCCCCACAGGCAACTGTGGCTGGTTTGACAGTGCCAAGTGCCTCCTGCAAACTGACATCAGGAACCTGGCCTGGTGACTTTTGTTTCTCAGGGGAAAGGCCATGGTTCATGTCCAGGGCTTGGTGGCCCGGAGTGGCCGGCTGCCTGCTGAAATTCCAAATGGATCAGGATGCCTCCCACATGAAAAATTCCCCCTCAGACAACTGCGGCTGGTTTGACAGTGCCAAGTGCCTCCTGCAAACTGACATCAGGAACCTGGCCTGCTGACTTTTGTTTCTCCGTGGAAAGGCCATGATTCTTTTCCGGGGTACGGTGGCCCGGAGTGGCCGGCTGCCTGCTGAAATTCCGCACGGATCAGGATGCCTCCCAGACCGAAAGTACCACCCAAGGCAAAAGTGGCTGGTTTGACAGTGCCAAGTGCCTCCTGCAAACAGACATCAGCGACCTGACCTGGTGACTTTTGTTTCTCTGGGGAAAGGCCATCCTTCTCGTCCGGGGCCCAGAGCGGCCGGAGTGGCCGGCTGACTGCTGAAATTCCACACAGTTGAGGATGTCTCCCAGATGAAAAATGCCCCCAGAGGCAACTGTGGCTGGTTTGACAGTGCCAAGTGCCTCCTGCAAACTGACATCAGGAACCTGGCCTGGTGACTTTTGTTTCTCTTTGAAAAGGCCATGGTTCATGTCCAGGGCCTTGTGGCCAGGGGTGGCCGGCTGCCTGCTGAATTTCCACATGGATCAGGATGCCTCCCAGATGAAATCTGCCCCTACAGGCAACTGTGGCTGGTTTGACAGTGCCAAGTGCCTCCTGCAAACTGACATCAGGAACCTGGCCTGGTGACTTTTGTTTCTCTGGGGAAAGGCCATCATTCTTGTCCAGTGCCCGGTGTACTGGAGTGGCCGGATGCCTGCTGAAATTCCGCACGGATGAGGATACCTCCCAGATGCAAGGAGCCCCCACAGGCAACTGCGTCTGGTTTGACAGTGCCAAGTGCCTCCTGCAAACTGACATCAGGAACCTGGCCTGGTGACTTTTGTTTCTCAGGGGAAAGGTCATGGTTCATGTCCATGGCCTGGTGACCCGGAGTGGCCGGCTGCCTGCTGAAATTCCAAATGGATCAGGATGCCTCCCACATGAAAAATACCCCCAGAGGCAACTTCGTGAGGTTTGACAGTGCCATGTGCCTCCTGCAAACTGACATCAGGAACCTGGCCTGGTGACTTTTGTTTCTCTGGGAAAAGGCCAACATTCTTTTCTGGGTCCCGGTGGCCGGGAGGGGCCGGCTGCCTGCTGAAATTCCGCACGGATCAGGATGCCTCCCAGACCGAAAGTACCACCCAAGGCAAATGTGGCTGGTTTGACAGTGCCAAGTGCCTCCTGCAAACTGACATCAGCGACCTGGCCTGCTGAGTTCTGTTTCTCTCGGGAAAGGCCATCGTTCCTCTCCAGGGCCCGCTGGCTCGAGTGGCCGGCTGCCTGCTGAAATTCCACATGGATCAGGATGCCTCCCAGATGAAAGGTGCCCCCACAGGCAACTGTGGCTGGTTTGACAGTGCCAAGTGCCTCCTGCAAACTGACATCAGGAACCTGGCCTGGTGACTTTTGTTTCTCTGGGGAAAGGCCATCATTCTTGTCCAGTGCCCCGCTGCCTGCAGTGTCCGGCTGCCTGCTGAAATTCCTCACGGTTGAGGATACCTCCCAGATGCAAGGTGCCCCCACAGGCAACTGTGGCTGGTTTGACAGTGCCAAGTGCCTCCTGCAAACTGACATCAGGAACCTGGCCTGGTGACTTTTGTTTCTCTCGGGAAATGGCCATGGTTCATGTCCATGGACTGGGGGCCCGGAGTGGCCGGCTGCCTGCTGAAATTCCAAATGGATCAGGATGCAGCCGAGATGGAAGGTGCCCCCACAGGCAACTGTGGCTGGTTTGACAGTGCCAAGTGCCTCCTGCAAACTGGCATCAGGAACCTGGCCTGGTGACTTTTGTTTCTCTGGGGAAAGGCCATCATTCTTGTCCAGTGCCCCGCTGCCTGCAGTGGCCGGCTGCCTGCTGAAATTCCTCACGGTTGAGGATACCTCCCAGATGAAATGTGCCCCCACAGGCAACTGTGGCTGGTTTGACAGTGCCATGTGCCTCCTGCAAACTGACATCAGGAACCTGGCCTGATGACTTTTGTTTCTCTGGGGAAAGGCCATGGTTCATGTCCAGGGCCCGGGGGCCCGGAGTGACCGGCTGCCTGCTGAAATTCCGCATGGATCAGGATGCCTCCCTCATGAAAAATGCCCCCACAGGCAACTGCGTCTGGTTTGACAGTGCCAAGTGCCTCCTGCAAACTGACATCAGGAACCTGGCCTGGTGACTTTCGTTTCTCTGGGGAAAGGCCATGGTTCATGTCCAGGCCCTGGTGGCCCGAAGTGGCCGGCTGCCTGCTGAAATTCCGCACGGTTGAGGATGCCTCCCAGATGCAAGGTGCCCCCACAAGCAACTGTGGCTGGTTTGACAGTGCCAAGTGCCTCCTGCAAACTGACATCAGGAACCTGGCCTGGTGACTTTTGTTTCTCTGGGGAAAGGCCATCATTCTTGTCCAGGGCCTGGTGGCCCGGAGTGGCCGGCTGCCTGCTGAAATTCCGCATGGATCAGGATGCCTCCCACATGAAAAATGCCCCCACAGGCAACTGCGTTCAGGTTTGACAGTGCCAAGTGCCTCCTGCAAACTGACATCAGGAACCTGGCCTGGTGACTTTTGTTTCTCTGGGGAATGGCCATGATTCTTGTTTGGGGCACGGTGGCCCGGAGTGGCCGACTGCCTGCTGAAATTCCAAACGGATCAGGATACCTCCCAGACCGAAACTACCACCCAAGGCAAATGTGGCTGGTTTGACAGTGCCAAGTGCCTCCTGCAAACTGACATCAGGAACCTGGCCTGGTGACTTTTGTTTCTCTGGGGAAAGGCTATCATTCTTGTCCAGTGCCCCGCTGCCTGCAGTGGCCGGCTGCCTGCTGAAATTCCTCACGGTTGAGGATACCTCCCAGATGAAAGGTGCCCCCACAGGCAACTGTGGCTTGTTTGACAGTGCCATGTGCCTCCTGCAAACTGACATCAGGAACCTGGCCTGATGACTTTTGTTTCTCTGGAGAAAGGCCATGGTTCATGTCCAGGGCCCGGGGGCCCGGAGTGGCAGGCTGCCTGTTGAAATTCCGCATGGATCAGGATGCCTCCCTCATGAAAAATGCCCCCACAGGCAACTGTGGCTGGTTTGACAGTGCCAAGTGCCTCCTGCAAACAGACATCAGGAACCTGGCCTGGTGACTTTTGTTTCTCTGGGGAAAGGCCATGGTTCATGTCCACGGCCTGGTGGCCCGGAGTGGCCGGCTGCCTGCTGAAATTCCGCACGGTTGAGGATACCTCCCAGATGCAAGGTGCCCGCACAGGCAACTGTGGCTGGTTTGACAGTGCCAAGTGCCTCCTGCAAACTGACATCAGGAACCTGGCCTGGTGACTTTTGTTTCTCTGGGGAAAGGCCATCATTCTTGTCCAGGGCCTGGTGGCCCGGAGTGGCCGGCTGCCTGCTGAAATTCCGCACGGATCAGGATGCCTCCCAGACCGAAAGTACCACCCAAGGCAACTGTGGCTGGTTTGACAGTGCCAAGTGCCTCCTGCAAACAGACATCAGCGACCTGGCCTGCTGAGTTCTGTTTCTCTGGGGAAAGGCCATGGTTCATGTCCAGGGCCCGGTGGCTCGAGTGACAGGCTGCCTGCTGAAATTCCAAACGGATCAGGATACCTCCCAGATGGAAAGTGGCCCCAGAGGCAACTGTGGCTGGTTTGACAGTGCCAAGTGCCTCCTGCAAACTGACATCAGGAACCTGGCCAGGTGACTTTTGTTTCTCTGGGGAAAGGCCATCATTATGTCCGGGTCCCGGTGGCCCGGAGTGGCCGGCTGCCTGCTGAAATTCCGCACGGATGAGGATACCTCCCAGATGCAAGGTACCACAGAGGCAACTGCGGCTGGTTTGACAGTGCCAAGTGCCTCCTGCAAACTGACATCAGGAACGTGGCCTGGTGACTTTTGTTTCTCTGGGGAAAGGCCATCATTCTTTTCCGGGGTACGGTGGCCCGGAGTGGCCGGCTGCCTGCTGAAATTCCGCACGGATCAGGATGCCTCCCCGACCGAAAGTACCACCACAGGCAACTGCGTCTGGTTTGACAGTGCCAAGTGCCTCCTGCAAACTGACATCAGGAACCTGGCCTGGTGACTTTTGTTTCTCTGGGGAAAGGCCATGGTTCATGTCCAGTGCCCCGTGGGCTGGAGTGGCCGGCTGCCTGCTGAAATTCTGCATGGATCAGGATGCCGCTGAGATGCAAGGTGCCACCACAGGCACCTGTGGCTGGTTTGACAGTACCAAGTGCCTCCTGCCAACTGACATCAGGAACCTGGCCTGGTGACTTTTGTTTCTCTGGGGAAAGGCCATGGTTCATGTCCAGGGCTTGGTGGCCCGGAGTGGCCGACTGCCTGCTGAAATTCCTCACGGTTGAGGATACCTCCCAGATGGAAGGTGCCCCCACAGGTAACTGTGGCTGGTTTGACAGTGCCAAGTGCCTCCTGCAAACTGACATCAGGAACCTGGCCTGGTGACTTTTGTTTCTCTGGCGAATGGCCATCATTCTTGTTTGGGGCACGGTGTCCCGGAGTGGCCAACTGCCTGCTGAAATTCCGAACGGATCAGGATACCTCCCAGACCGAAAGTACCACCAGTGGCAACTGTGGCTGGTTTGACAGTGCCAAGTGCCTCCTGCAAACTGACATCAGGAACCTGGCCTGGTGAGTTTTGTTTCTCTGGGGAAAGGCCATCATTCTTGTCCGGGACCCAGAGCTGCCGGAGTGGCCAGCTGCCTGCTGAAATGCCACACGATTGAGGATGTCTCCCACATGAAAAATGCCCCCACAGGCAACTGTGGCTGGTTTGACAGTGCCAAGTGCCTCCTGCAAACTGACATCAGGAACCTGGCCTGGTGACTTTTGTTTCTTTGGGAAATGGCCATCGTTCATGTCCAGGGCCTGGTGGCCAGGAATGGCAGGCTGCCTGCTGAAATTCCACATGGATCAGGATGCCTCCCAGATGGAAGGTGCCCCTACAGGCAACTGTGGCTGGTTTGACAGTGCCAAGTGCCTCCTGCAAACTGACATCAGGAACCTGGCCTGGTGACTTTCGTTTCTCTGGGGAAAGGCCATGGTTCATGTCCAGGGCCTGGTGGCCCGGAGTGGCCGGCTGCCTGCTGAAATTCCGCACGGATCAGGATACCTCCCAGATGCAAGGTGCCCCCACAGGCAACTGTGGCTGGTTTGACAGTGCCAAGTGCCTCCTGCAAACTGACATCAGGAACCTGGCCTGGTGACTTTTGTTTCTCTGGGGAATGGCCATCATTCTTGTTTGGGGCACGGTGGCCCGGAGTGGCCGACTGCCTGCTGAAATTCCAAACGGATCAGGATACCTCCCAGACCGAAACTACCACCCAAGGCAAATGTGGCTGGTTTGACAGTGCCAAGTGCCTCCTGCAAACTGACATCAGCGACCTGGCCTGCTGAGTTCTGTTTCTCTGGGGAAAGGCCATGGTTCCTCTCCAGGGCCCGGTGGCTCGAGTGGCAGGCTGCCTGCTGAAATTCCACATGGATCAGGATGCCTCCCACATGAAAGGTGCCCCCACAGGCAACTGTGGCTGGTTTGACAGTGCCAAGTGCCTCCTGCAAACTGACATCAGGAACCTGGCCTGGTGACTTTTGTTTCTCTGGGGAAAGGCCATCATTCTTGTCCAGTGCCCCGCTGCCCGGAGTGGCCGGCTGCCTGCTGAAAGTCCTCACGGTTGAGGATACCTCCCACATGAAAGGTGCCCCCACAGGCAACTGTGGCTGGTTTGACAGTGCCAAGTGCCTCCTGCAAACTGACATCAGGAACCTGGCCTGGTGACTTTTGTTTCTCGCGGGAAATGGCCATGGTTCATGTCCATGGACTGGGGGCCCGGAGTGGCAGGCTGCCTGCTGAAATTCTGCATGGATCAGGATGCCGCCGAGATGGAAGGTGCCCCCACAGGCAACTGTGGCTGGTTTGACAGTGCCAAGTGCCTCCTGCAAACTGACATCAGGAACCTGGCCTGGTGACTTTTGTTTCTCTGGGGAAAGGCCATGGTTCATGTCCAGGGCTTGGTGGCCCGGAGTGGCCGGCTGCCTGCTGAAATTCCGTATGGATCAGGATGCCTCCCAGACCGAAAGTACCACCAGAGGCAACTGTGGCTGGTTTGACAGTGCCAAGTGACTCCTGCAAACTGACATCAGGAACCTGGCCTGGTGACTTTTGTTTCTCTGGGGAAAGGCCATCATTCTTGTCCAGGGCCTGGTGGCCCGGAGTGGCCGGCTGCCTGCTGAAATTCCGCATGGATCAGGATGCCTCCCTCATGAAAAATGCCCCCACAGGCAACTGCGTCAGGTTTGACAGTGCCATGTGCCTCCTGCAAACTGACATCAGGAACCTGGCCTGGTGACTTTTGTTTCTCTGGGGAAAAGCCATGGTTCATATCCAGGGCCTGGTGGCCCGGAGTGGCCGGCTGCCTGCTGAAATTCCGCATGGATCAGGATGCCTCCCAGATGAAAAGTGCCCCCAAAGGCAACTGTGGCTGGTTTGACAGTGCCAAGTGCCTCCTGCAAACTGACATCAGGAACCTGGCCTGGTGACTTTTGTTTGTCTGGGGAAAGGCCATTATTCTTGTCTGGGTCCCGGTGGCCTGGAGTGGCTGGCTGCCTGCTGAAATTCCGCACGGATGAGGATACATCCCAGTTGCAAGTTGCCCCCACAGGCAACTGCGTCAGGTTTGACAGTGCCAAGTGCCTCCTGCAAACTGACATCAGGAACCTGGCCTGGTGACTTTTGTTTCTCTGGGGAAAAGCCATGGTTCATATCCAGGGCCTGGTGGCCAGGAGTGGCCGGCTGCCTGCTGAAATTCCGCATGGATCAGGATGCCTCCCACATGAAAAATGCCCCCACAGGCAACTGTGGCTGGTTTGACAGTGCCAAGAGCCTCCTGCAAACTGACATCAGGAACCTGGCCTGGTGACTTTTGTTTCTCTCGGGAAATGGCCATGGTTCATGTCCATGGACTGGGGGCCCGGAGTGGCCAGCTGCCTGCTGAAATTCTGCATGGATCAGGATGCCGCCGAGATGGAAGGTGCCACCACAGGCAACTGTGGCTGGTTTGACAGTGCCAAGTGCCACCTGCAAACTGACATCAGGAACCTGGCCTGGTGACTTTTTTTTCTCTGGGGAAAGGCCATCATTCTTGTCCGGGGCACGGTGGCCCGGAGTGGCTGGCTGCCTGCTGAAATTCCGCACGGTTGAGGATACCTCCCAGATGCAAGGTGGACCCACAGACAACTGTGGCTGGTTTGACAGTGCCAAGTGCCTCCTGCAAACTGACATCAGGAACCTGGCCTGGTGACTTTTGTTTCTCTGGGGAAAGGCCATAGATGATGTCCAGTGCCCCCTTGCCCGGAGTGCCCGACTGCCTGCTGAAATTCCGCACTAATCAGGATACCTCCCAGATGCAAGGTGCCCCCACAGGCAACTGTGGCTGGTTTGACAGTGCCAAGTGCCTCCTGCAAACTGACATCAGGAACCTGGCCTGGTGACTTTTGTTTCTCTGGGGAAAGGCCATCATTCTTCTCCAGTGCCCGTTGGCCCGGAGTGGCCGGCTGCCTGCTGAAATTCCGCACTGATCAGGATACCTTCCAGATGCAAAATTCCCCCCATAGGCACCTGTGGCTGGTTTGACAGTGCCAAGTGCCTCCTGCAAACTGACATCAGGAACCTGGCCTGGTGACTTTTGTTTCTCTGGGGAAAGGCCATCGTTCCTCTCCAGGGCCCGCTACCCCGGAGTGGCCGACAGCCTGCTGAATTTCCGCACGGATCAGGATAGCTCCCAGATGCAAGGTGCCCCCACAGGCAACTGTGGCTGGTTTGACAGTGCCAAGTGCCTCCTGCAAACTGACATCAGGAACCTGGCCTGGTGACTTTTGTTTCTCTGGGTAAAGGCCATCATTCGTGTCCAGTGCCCCGCTGCCTGGAGTGGCCGGCTGCCTGCTGAAATTCCTCACGGTTGAGGATACCTCCCAGATGAAAGGTGCCCCCACAGGTAACTGTGGCTGGTTTGACAGTGCCAAGTGCCTCCTGCAAACTGACATCAGGAACCTGGCCTGGTGACTTTTGTTTCTCTCGGGAAATGGCCATGGTTCATGTCCATGGACTGGGGGCCCGGAGTGGCCGGCTGCCTGCTGAAATTCCGCATGGATCAGGATGCCTCCCACATGAAAAATACCCCCAGAGGCAACTGTGGCTGGTTTGACAGTGCCAAGTGCCTCCTGCAAACTGACATCAGGAACCTGGCCTGGTGACTTTTGTTTCTCTGGGGAAAGGCCATGGTTCATGTCCAGGGCTTGGTGGCCCGGAGTGGCCGGCTGCCTGCTGAAATTCTGCATGGATCAGGATGCCTCCCAGACCGAAAGAACCACCAGAGGCAACTGTGGCTGGTTTGCCACTGCCAAGTGCCTCCTGCAAACTGACATCAGGAACCTGGCCTGGTGACTTTTGTTTCTCTGGGGAAAGGCCATGGTTCATGTCCAGGGCTTGGTGGCCCGGAGTGGCCGGCTGCCTGCTGAAATTCCACATGGATCAGGATGCCTCCCAGAGCGAAAGTACCACCAGAGGCAACTGTGGCTGGTTTGACAGTGCCAAGTGCCTCCTGCAAACTGACATCAGGAACCTGGCCTGGTGACTTTTGTTTCTCTGGGGAAAGGCCATCATTCTTGTTCAGAGCCTGGTGGCCCGGAGTGGCCGGCCGCCTGCTGAAATTCCGCATGGATCAGGATGCATCCCAGATGAAAAATGCCCCCACAGGCAACTGCGTCAGGTTTGACAGTGCCAAGTGCCTCCTGCAAACTGACATCAGGAACCTGGCCTGGTGACTTTTGTTTCTCTGGGGAAAAGCCATGGTTCATATCCAGGGCCTGGTGGCCAGGAGTGGCCGGCTGCCTGCTGAAATTCCGCATGGATCAGGATGCCTCCCACATGAAAAATGCCCCCACAGGCAACTGTGGCTGGTTTGACAGTGCCAAGTGCCTCCTGCAAACTGACATCAGGAACCTGGCCTGGTGACTTTTGTTTCTCTCGGGAAATGGCCATGGTTCATGTCCATGGACTGGTGGCCCGGAGTGGCCGGCTGCCTGCTGAAATTCTGCATGGACCAGGATGCCGCCGAGATGGAAGGTGCCACCACAGGCAACTGCGTCTGGTTTGACAGTGCCAAGTGCCTCCTGCAAACTGACATCAGGAACCTGGCCTGGTGACTTTTGTTTCTCTGGGGAAAGGCCATGATTCTTTTCCGGGGTTCGGTGGCCCGGAGTGGCCAGCTGCCTGCTGAAATTCCGCACGGATCAGGATACCTCCCATATGGAAAGTACCACCCAAGGCACCTGTGGCTGGTTTGACAGTGCCAAGTGCCTCCTGCAAACAGACATCAGCGACCTGGCCTGCTGAGTTCTGTTTCTGTGGGGAAAGGCCATGGTTCATGTCCAGGGACCGGTGGCTCGAGTGACAGGCTGCCTGCTGAAATTCCAAACGGATCAGGATGCCTCCCACATGAAAAATACCCCCAGAGGCAACTGCGGCTGGTTGACAGTGCCAAGTGCCTCCTGCAAACTGACATCAGGAACCTGGCCTGGTGAGTTTTGTTTCTCTGGGGAAAGGCCATGGTTCATGTCCAGGGCTTGGTGGCCCGGAGTGGCCGGCTGCCTGCTGAAATTCCAACTGGATCAGCATGCCTCCCAGACCGAAAGTACCACCAGAGGCAACTGTGGCTGGTTTGACAGTGCCAAGTGCCTCCTGCAAACTGACATCAGGAACCTGGCCTGGTGACTTTTGTTTCTCTGGGGAAAGGCCATCATTCTTGTCCAGGGCCTGGTGGCCCGGAGTAGCCGGCTGCCTGCTGAAATTCCGCACGAATCAGGATACCTCCCAGATGCAAGGTGCCCCCACAGGCAACTGTGGCTGGTTTGACAGTGCCAAGTGCCTCCTGCCAACTGACATCAGGAACCTGGCCTGGTGACTTTTATTTCTCTGGGGAAAGGCCATGGTTCATGTCCACGGCCTGGTGGCCCGGAGTGTCCGGCCGCCTGCTGAAATTCCGCATGGATCAGGATGCCTCCCAGATGAATAGTGCCCCCACAGGCACCTGTGGCTGGTTTGACATTGCCAAGTGCCTCCTGCCAACTGACATCAGGAACCTGGCCTGGTGACTTTTGTTTCTCTGGGGAAAGGCCATCATTCTTTTCCGGGGCCCGCTTTCCGGGATTGGCCGGCTGCCTGCTGAAATTCCGCACGGATCAGGATACCTCCAAGACCGAAACTAAAACCATAAGCAACTATGGCTGCTTTGACAGTGCCATGTGCCTCCTGCAAACTGACATCAGGAACCTGACCTGGTGACTTTCGTTTCTCTGGGGAAAGGCCATGGTTCATATCCTGGACTCGTAGGACCGGAGAGGCCGGCTGCCTGCTGAAATTCCTCACGGATCAGGCTGCCGCCGAGATGCAAGGTGCCCCACAGGCACCTGTGGCTGGTTCGACAGTGCCAAGTGCCTCCTGCAAACTGACATCAGGAACCTGGCCTGGTGAGTTTTGTTTCTCTGGGGAAAGGCCATAGATGATGTCCAGTGCCCCCTTGCCCGGAGTGCCCGACTGCCTGCTGAATTTCCGCACGGATCAGGATAGCTCCCAGATGCAAGGTGCCCCCACAGGCAACTGTGGCTGGTTTGACAGTGCCAAGTGCCTCCTGCAAACTGACATCAGGAACCTGGCCAGGTGACTTTTGTTTCTCTGGGGAAAGGTCATGGTTCATATCCTGGACCCGTAGTCCCGGTGTGGCCGGCTGCCTGCTGAAATTCCGAACGGATTAGGATGCCGCCCAGATGAAAGGTACCACCACAGGCAACTGTGGCAGGTTTGACAGTGCCAAGTGCCTCCTGCAAACTGACATCAGGAACCTGGCCTGCTGAGTTTTGTTTCTCTGGGGAAAGGCCATCGTTCCTCTCCAGGGCCCGCTGCCCCGGAGTGGCAGACTGCCTGCTGAAATTCCGCACGGATCAGGATAACTCCCAGATGAAAAGAGCCCCCACAGGCAACTGTGGCTGGTTTGACAGTGCCAAGTGCCTCCTGCAAACTGACATCAGGAACCTGGCCAGGTGACTTTTGTTTCTCTGGGGAAAGGCCATCATTCTTCTCCAGTGCCCGTTGGCCCGGAGTGGCCGGCTGCCTGCTGAAATTCCGCACTGATCAGGATACCTTCCAGATGCAAAGTTCCCCCCATAGGCACCTGTGGCTGGTTTGACAGTGCCAAGTGCCTCCTGCAAACTGACATCAGGAACCTGGCCTGGTGACTTTTGTTTCTCTGGGGAAAGGCCATCGTTCCTCTCCAGGGCCCGCTACCCCGGAGTGGCCGACAGCCTGCTGAATTTCCGCACGGATCAGGATAGCTCCCAGATGCAAGGTGCCCCCACAGGCAACTGTGGCTGGTTTGACAGTGCCAAGTGCCTCCTGCAAGCTGACATCAGGAACCTTGCCTGGTGAGTTTTGTTTCTCCGGGGAAAGGTCATGGTTCATATCCTGGACCCGTAGTCCCGGAGTGGCCGGCTGCCTGCTGAAATTCCGAACGGATTAGGATGCCGCCCAGATGAAAGGTACCACCACAGGCAACTGTGGCAGGTTTGACAGTGCCAAGTGCCTCCTGCAAACTGACATCAGGAACCTGGAGTGGTGACTTTTGTTTCTCTGGGGAAAAGCCATGGTTCATATCCAGGGCCTGGTGGCCAGGAGTGGCCGGCTGCCTGCTGAAATTCCGCATGGATCAGGATGCCTCCCACATGAAAAATGCCCCCACAGGCAACTGTGGCTGGTTTGACAGTGCCAAGTGCCTCCTGCAAACTGACATCAGGAACCTGGCCTGGTGACTTTTGTTTCTCTGGGTAAAGGCCATCATTCGTGTCCAGTGCCCCGCTGCCTGGAGTGGCCGGCTGCCTGCTGAAATTCCTCACGGTTGAGGATACCTCCCAGATTAAAGGTGCCCCCACAGGTAACTGTGGCTGGTTTGACAGTGCCAAGTGCCTCCTGCAAACTGACATCAGGAACCTGGCCTGGTGACTTTTGTTTCTCTCGGGAAATTGCCATGGTTCATGTCCATGGACTGGGGGCCCGGAGTGGCCGGCTGCCTGCTGAAATTCCAACTGGATCAGCATGCCTCCCAGACCGAAAGTACCACCAGAGGCAACTGTGGCTGGTTTGACAGTGCCAAGTGCCTCCTGCAAACTGACATCAGGAACCTGGCCTGGTGACTTTTGTTTCTCTGGGGAAAGGCCATGGTTCATGTCCAGGGCTTGGTGGCCCGGAGTGGCCGGCTGCCTGCTGAAATTCCAAATGGATCAGGATGCCTCCCAGACCGAAAGTACCACCAGAGGCAACTGTGGCTGGTTTGACAGTGCCAAGTGCCTCCTGCAAACTGACATCAGGAACCTGGCCTGGTGACTTTTGTTTCTCTGGGGAAAGGCCATCATTCTTGTTCAGAGCCTGGTGGCCCGGAGTGGCCGGCCGCCTGCTGAAATTCCGCATGGATCAGGATGCCTCCCAGATGAAAAATGCCCCCACAGGCAATTGCGTCAGGTTTGACAGTGCCAAGTGCCTCCTGCAAACTGACATCAGGAACCTGGCCTGGTGACTTTTGTTTCTCTGGGGAAAAGCCATGCTTCATATCCAGGGCCTGGTGGCCAGGAGTGTCCGGCTGCCTGCTGAAATTCCGCATGGATCAGGATGCCTCCCACATGAAAAATGCCCCCACAGGCAACTGTGGCTGGTTTGACAGTGCCAAGTGCCTCCTGCAAACTGACATCAGGAACCTGGCCTGGTGACTTTTGTTTCTCTCGGGAAATGGCCATGGTTCATGTCCATGGACTGGGGGCACGGAGTGGCCGGCTGCCTGCTGAAATTCTGCATGGATCAGGATGCCGCCGAGATGGAAGGTGCCACCACAGGCAACTGTGGCTGGTTTGACAGTGCCAAGTGCCTCCTGCAAACAGACATCAGGAACCTGGCCTGGTGACTTTTTTTTCTCTGGGGAAAGGCCATCATTCTTGTCCGGGGCACGGTGGCCCGGAGTGGCTGGCTGCCTGCTGAAATTCCGCACGGTTGAGGATACCTCCCAGATGCAAGGTGGACCCACAGACAACTGTGGCTGGTTTGACAGTGCCAAGTGCCTCCTGCAAACTGACATCAGGAACCTGGCCTGGTGACTTTTGTTTCTCTGGGGAAAGGCCATCATTCTTGTCCAGGGCCTGCTGGCCCGGCGTCGCCGGCTGCCTGCTGAAATTCCACATGAATCAGGATGCCTCCCAGATGAAAATTGCCCCCACAGGCAACTGTGGCTGGTTTGACAGTGCCAAGTGCCTCCTGCAAACTGACATCAGGAACCTGGCCTGCTGAGTTTTGTTTCTCTGGGGAAAAGCCATGGTTCATGTCCATGGCCTGGTGGCCCGGAGTGGCCCGCTGCCTGCTGAAATTCCGCATGGATCAGGATGCCTCCCAGAGCGAAAGTACCACCAGAGGAAACTGTGGCTGGTTTGACAGTGCCAAGTGCCTCCTGCAAACTGACATCAGGAACCTGGCCTGGTGACTTTTGTTTCTCTGGGGAAAGGCCATGATTCTCTTCCGGGGTTCGGTGGCCCGGAGTGGCCAGCTGCCTGCTGAAATTCCGCACGGATCAGGATACCTCCCATATGGAAAGTACCACCCAAGGCACCTGTGGCTGGTTTGACAGTGCCAAGTGCCTCCTGCAAACTGACATCAGCGACCTGGCCTGCTGAGTTCTGTTTCTGTGGGGAAAGGCCATGGTTCATGTCCAGGGACCGGTGGCTCGAGTGACAGGCTGCCTGCTGAAATTCCAAACGGATCAGGATGCCTCCCACATGAAAAATACCCCCAGAGGCAACTGCGGCTGGTTGACAGTGCCAAGTGCCTCCTGCAAACTGACATCAGGAACCTGGCCTGGTGAGTTTTGTTTCTCTGGGGAAAGGCCATGGTTCATGTCCAGGGCTTGGTGGCCCGGAGTGGCCGGCTGCCTGCTGAAATTCCAACTGGATCAGCATGCCTCCCAGACCGAAAGTACCACCAGAGGCAACTGTGGCTGGTTTGACAGTGCCAAGTGCCTCCTGCAAACTGACATCAGGAACCTGGCCTGGTGACTTTTGTTTCTCTGGGGAAAGGCCATCATTCTTGTCCAGGGCCTGGTGGCCCGGAGTAGCCGGCTGCCTGCTGAAATTCCGCACGAATCAGGATACCTCCCAGATGCAAGGTGCCCCCACAGGCAACTGTGGCTGGTTTGACAGTGCCAAGTGCCTCCTGCCAACTGACATCAGGAACCTGGCCTGGTGACTTTTATTTCTCTGGGGAAAGGCCATGGTTCATGTCCACGGCCTGGTGGCCCGGAGTGTCCGGCCGCCTGCTGAAATTCCGCATGGATCAGGATGCCTCCCAGATGAATAGTGCCCCCACAGGCACCTGTGGCTGGTTTGACAGTGCCAAGTGCCTCCTGCCAACTGACATCAGGAACCTGGCCTGGTGACTTTTGTTTCTCTGGGGAAAGGCCATCATTCTTTTCCGGGGCCCGCTTTCCGGGATTGGCCGGCTGCCTGCTGAAATTCCGCACGGATCAGGATACCTCCAAGACCGAAACTAAAACCATAAGCAACAATGGCTGCTTTGACAGTGCCATGTGCCTCCTGCAAACTGACATCAGGAACCTGACCTGGTGACTTTCGTTTCTCTGGGGAAAGGCCATGGTTCATATCCTGGACTCGTAGGACCGGAGAGGCCGGCTGCCTGCTGAAATTCCTCACGGATCAGGCTGCCGCCGAGATGCAAGGTGCCCCACAGGCACCTGTGGCTGGTTTGACAGTGCCAAGTGCCTCCTGCAAACTGACATCAGGAACCTGGCCTGGTGAGTTTTGTTTCTCTGGGGAAAGGCCATAGATGATGTCCAGCGCCCCCTTGCCCGGAGTGCCCGACTGCCTGCTGAATTTCCGCACGGATCAGGATAGCTCCCAGATGCAAGGTGCCCCCACAGGCAACTGTGGCTGGTTTGACAGTGCCAAGTGCCTCCTGCAAACTGACATCAGGAACCTGGCCAGGTGACTTTTGTTTCTCTGGGGAAAGGTCATGGTTCATATCCTGGACCCGTAGTCCCGGTGTGGCCGGCTGCCTGCTGAAATTCCGCATGGATCAGGATGCCTCCCAGATGAAAAGTGCCCCCACAGGCACCTGAGGCTGGTTTGACAGTGCCAAGTGCCTCCTGCAAACTGACATCAGGAACCTGGCCTGGTGACTTTTGTTTCTCTGGGGAAAGGCCATCGTTCCTCTCCAGGGCCCGCTGCACCGGAGTGGCAGACTGCCTGCTGAAATTCCGCACGGATCAGGATAACTCCCAGATGAAAGGAGCCCCCACAGGCAACTGTGGCTGGTTTGACAGTGCCAAGTGCCTCCTGCAAACTGACATCAGGAACCTGGCCTGGTGACTTTTGTTTCTCTGGGGAAAGGCCATCATTCTTCTCCAGTGCCCGTTGGCCCGGAGTGGCCGGCTGCCTGCTGAAATTCCGCACTGATCAGGATACCTTCCAGATGCAAAGTTCCCCCCATAGGCACCTGTGGCTGGTTTGACAGTGCCAAGTGCCTCCTGCAAACTGACATCAGGAACCTGGCCTGGTGACTTTTGTTTCTCTGGGGAAAGGCCATCGTTCCTCTCCAGGGCCCGCTACCCCGGAGTGGCCGACAGCCTGCTGAATTTCCGCACGGATCAGGATAGCTCCCAGATGCAAGGTGCCCCCACAGGCAACTGTGGCTGGTTTGAAAGTGCCTAGTGCCTCCGGCAAACTGACATCAGGAACCTGGCCAGGTGACTTTTGTTTCTCTGGGGAAAGGCCATCGTTCCTCTCCTGGGCCCGCTGGCCCAGAGTGGCCGGCTGCCTGCTGAAATTCCGCGCGGATCAGGATACCTCCCAGATGGAAAGGAGCCCCCACAGGCAACTGTGGCTGGTTTGACAGTGCCAAGTGCCTCCTGCAAGCTGACATCAGGAACCTTGCCTGGTGAGTTTTGTTTCTCCGGGGAAAGGTCATGGTTCATATCCTGGACCCGTAGTCCCGGAGTGGCCGGCTGCCTGCTGAAATTCCGAACGGATTAGGATGCCGCCCAGATGAAAGGTACCACCACAGGCAACTGTGGCAGGTTTGACAGTGCCAAGTGCCTCCTGCAAACTGACATCAGGAACCTGGCCTGGTGACTTTTGTTTCTCTGGGGAAAAGCCATGGTTCATATCCAGGGCCTGGTGGCCAGGAGTGGCCGGCTGCCTGCTGAAATTCCGCATGGATCAGGATGCCTCCCACATGAAAAATGCCCCCACAGGCACCTGTGGCTGGTTTGACAGTGCCAAGTGCCTCCTGCAAACTGACATCAGGAACCTGGCCTGGTGACTTTTGTTTCTCTGGGGAAAGGCCATCATTCGTGTCCAGTGCCCCGCTGCCTGGAGTGGCCGGCTGCCTGCTGAAATTCCTCACGGTTGAGGATACCTCCCAGATGAAAGGTGCCCCCACAGGTAACTGTGGCTGGTTTGACAGTGCCAAGTGCCTCCTGCAAACTGACATCAGGAACCTGGCCTGGTGACTTTTGTTTCTCTCGGGAAATGGCCATGGTTCATGTCCATGGACTGGGGGCCCGGAGTGGCCGGCTGCCTGCTGAAATTCCGCATGGATCAGGATGCCTCCCACATGAAAAATACCCCCAGAGGCAACTGTGGCTGGTTTGACAGTGCCAAGTGCCTCCTGCAAACAGACATCAGGAACCTGGCCTGGTGACTTTTGTTTCTCTGGGGAAAGGCCATCATTCATGTCCAGGGCTTGGTGGCCCGGAGTGGCCGGCTGCCTGCTGAAATTCTGCATGGATCAGGATGCCTCCCAGACCGAAAGAACCACCAGAGGCAACTGTGGCTGGTTTGCCACTGCCAAGTGCCTCCTGCAAACTGACATCAGGAACCTGGCCTGGTGACTTTTGTTTCTCTGGGGAAAGGCCATGGTTCATGTCCAGGGCTTGGTGGCCCGGAGTGGCCGGCTGCCTGCTGAAATTCCAAATGGATCAGGATGCCTCCCAGACCGAAAGTACCACCAGAGGCAACTGTGGCTGGTTTGACAGTGCCAAGTGCCTCCTGCAAACTGACATCAGGAACCTGGCCTGGTGACTTTTGTTTCTCTGGGGAAAGGCCATCATTCTTGTTCAGAGCCTGGTGGCCCGGAGTGGCCGGCCGCCTGCTGAAATTCCGCATGGATCAGGATGCCTCCCAGATGAAAAATGCCCCCACAGGCAACTGCATCAGGTTTGACAGTGCCAAGTGCCTCCTGCAAACTGACATCAGGAACCTGGCCTGGTGACTTTTGTTTCTCTGGGGAAAAGCCATGGTTCATATCCAGGGCCTGGTGGCCAGGAGTGGCCGGCTGCCTGCTGAAATTCCGCATGGATCAGGATGCCTCCCACATGAAAAATGCCCCCACAGGCAACTGTGGCTGGTTTGACAGTGCCAAGTGCCTCCTGCAAACTGACATCAGGAACCTGGCCTGGTGACTTTTGTTTCTCTCGGGAAATGGCCATGGTTCATGTCCATGGACTGGGGGCCCGGAGTGGCCGGCTGCCTGCTGAAATTCTGCATGGATCAGGATGCCGCCGAGATGGAAGGTGCCACCACAGGCAACTGTGGCTGGTTTGAAAGTGCCTAGTGCCTCCTGCAAACTGACATCAGGAACCTGGCCAGGTGACTTTTGTTTCTCTGGGGAAAGGCCATCATTCTTGTCCGGGGCACGGTGGCCCGGAGTGGCTGGCTGCCTGCTGAAATTCCGCACGGTTGAGGATACCTCCCAGATGCAAGGTGGACCCACAGACAACTGTGGCTGGTTTGACAGTGCCAAGTGCCTCCTGCAAACTGACATCAGGAACCTGGCCTGGTGACTTTTGTTTCTCTGGGGAAAGGCCATCATTCTTGTCCAGGGCCTGGTGGCCCGGCGTCGCCGGCTGCCTGCTGAAATTCCACATGAATCAGGATGCCTCCCAGATGAAAATTGCCCCCACAGGCAACTGTGGCTGGTTTGACAGTGCCAAGTGCCTCCTGCAAACTGACATCAGGAACCTGGCCTGCTGAGTTTTGTTTCTCTGGGGAAAAGCCATGGTTCATGTCCATGGCCTGGTGGCCCGGAGTGGCCCGCTGCCTGCTGAAATTCCGCATGGATCAGGATGCCTCCCAGAGCGAAAGTACCACCAGAGGAAACTGTGGCTGGTTTGACAGTGCCAAGTGCCTCCTGCAAACTGACATCAGGAACCTGGCCTGGTGACTTTTGTTTCTCTGGGGAAAGGCCATGATTCTCTTCCGGGGTTCGGTGGCCCGGAGTGGCCAGCTGCCTGCTGAAATTCCGCACGGATCAGGATACCTCCCATATGGAAAGTACCACCCAAGGCACCTGTGGCTGGTTTGACAGTGCCAAGTGCCTCCTGCAAACTGACATCAGCGACCTGGCCTGCTGAGTTCTGTTTCTGTGGGGAAAGGCCATGGTTCATGTCCAGGGACCGGTGGCTCGAGTGACAGGCTGCCTGCTGAAATTCCAAACGGATCAGGATGCCTCCCACATGAAAAATACCCCCAGAGGCAACTGCGGCTGGTTGACAGTGCCAAGTGCCTCCTGCAAACTGACATCAAGAACCTGGCCAGGTGACTTTTGTTTCTCTGGGGAAAGGCCATGGTTCATGTCCAGGGCTTGGTGGCCCGGAGTGGCCGGCTGCCTGCTGAAATTCCAACTGGATCAGCATGCCTCCCAGACCGAAAGTACCACCAGAGGCAACTGTGGCTGGTTTGACAGTGCCAAGTGCCTCCTGCCAACTGACATCAGGAACCTGGCCTGGTGACTTTTATTTCTCTGGGGAAAGGCCATGGTTCATGTCCACGGCCTGGTGGCCCGGAGTGTCCGGCCGCCTGCTGAAATTCCGCATGGATCAGGATGCCTCCCAGATGAATAGTGCCCCCACAGGCACCTGTGGCTGGTTTGACAGTGCCAAGTGCCTCCTGCAAACTGACATCAGGAACCTGGCCTGGTGACTTTTGTTTCTCTGGGGAAAGGTCATGGTTCATATCCTGGACCCGTAGTCCCGGTGTGGCCGGCTGCCTGCTGAAATTCCGCATGGATCAGGATGCCTCCCAGAGCGAAAGTACCACCAGAGGAAACTGTGGCTGGTTTGACAGTGCCAAGTGCCTCCTGCAAACTGACATCAGGAACCTGGCCTGGTGACTTTTGTTTCTCTGGGGAAAGGCCATGATTCTCTTCCGGGGTTCGGTGGCCCGGAGTGGCCAGCTGCCTGCTGAAATTCCGCACGGATCAGGATACCTCCCATATGGAAAGTACCACCCAAGGCACCTGTGGCTGGTTTGACAGTGCCAAGTGCCTCCTGCAAACTGACATCAGCGACCTGGCCTGCTGAGTTCTGTTTCTGTGGGGAAAGGCCATGGTTCATGTCCAGGGACCGGTGGCTCGAGTGACAGGCTGCCTGCTGAAATTCCAAACGGATCAGGATGCCTCCCACATGAAAAATACCCCCAGAGGCAACTGCGGCTGGTTGACAGTGCCAAGTGCCTCCTGCAAACTGACATCAGGAACCTGGCCTGGTGAGTTTTGTTTCTCTGGGGAAAGGCCATGGTTCATGTCCAGGGCTTGGTGGCCCGGAGTGGCCGGCTGCCTGCTGAAATTCCAACTGGATCAGCATGCCTCCCAGACCGAAAGTACCACCAGAGGCAACTGTGGCTGGTTTGACAGTGCCAAGTGCCTCCTGCAAACTGACATCAGGAACCTGGCCTGGTGACTTTTGTTTCTCTGGGGAAAGGCCATCATTCTTGTCCAGGGCCTGGTGGCCCGGAGTAGCCGGCTGCCTGCTGAAATTCCGCACGAATCAGGATACCTCCCAGATGCAAGGTGCCCCCACAGGCAACTGTGGCTGGTTTGACAGTGCCAAGTGCCTCCTGCCAACTGACATCAGGAACCTGGCCTGGTGACTTTTATTTCTCTGGGGAAAGGCCATGGTTCATGTCCACGGCCTGGTGGCCCGGAGTGTCCGGCCGCCTGCTGAAATTCCGCATGGATCAGGATGCCTCCCAGATGAATAGTGCCCCCACAGGCACCTGTGGCTGGTTTGACAGTGCCAAGTGCCTCCTGCCAACTGACATCAGGAACCTGGCCTGGTGACTTTTGTTTCTCTGGGGAAAGGCCATCATTCTTTTCCGGGGCCCGCTTTCCGGGATTGGCCGGCTGCCTGCTGAAATTCCGCACGGATCAGGATACCTCCAAGACCGAAACTAAAACCATAAGCAACAATGGCTGCTTTGACAGTGCCATGTGCCTCCTGCAAACTGACATCAGGAACCTGACCTGGTGACTTTCGTTTCTCTGGGGAAAGGCCATGGTTCATATCCTGGACTCGTAGGACCGGAGAGGCCGGCTGCCTGCTGAAATTCCTCACGGATCAGGCTGCCGCCGAGATGCAAGGTGCCCCACAGGCACCTGTGGCTGGTTTGACAGTGCCAAGTGCCTCCTGCAAACTGACATCAGGAACCTGGCCTGGTGAGTTTTGTTTCTCTGGGGAAAGGCCATAGATGATGTCCAGCGCCCCCTTGCCCGGAGTGCACGACTGCCTGCTGAATTTCCGCACGGATCAGGATAGCTCCCAGATGCAAGGTGCCCCCACAGGCAACTGTGGCTGGTTTGACAGTGCCAAGTGCCTCCTGCAAACTGACATCAGGAACCTGGCCAGGTGACTTTTGTTTCTCTGGGGAAAGGTCATGGTTCATATCCTGGACCCGTAGTCCCGGTGTGGCCGGCTGCCTGCTGAAATTCCGCATGGATCAGGATGCCTCCCAGATGAAAAGTGCCCCCACAGGCACCTGAGGCTGGTTTGACAGTGCCAAGTGCCTCCTGCAAACTGACATCAGGAACCTGGCCTGGTGACTTTTGTTTCTCTGGGGAAAGGCCATCGTTCCTCTCCAGGGCCCGCTGCACCGGAGTGGCAGACTGCCTGCTGAAATTCCGCACGGATCAGGATAACTCCCAGATGAAAGGAGCCCCCACAGGCAACTGTGGCTGGTTTGACAGTGCCAAGTGCCTCCTGCAAACTGACATCAGGAACCTGGCCTGGTGACTTTTGTTTCTCTGGGGAAAGGCCATCATTCTTCTCCAGTGCCCGTTGGCCCGGAGTGGCCGGCTGCCTGCTGAAATTCCGCACTGATCAGGATACCTTCCAGATGCAAAGTTCCCCCCATAGGCACCTGTGGCTGGTTTGACAGTGCCAAGTGCCTCCTGCAAACTGACATCAGGAACCTGGCCTGGTGACTTTTGTTTCTCTGGGGAAAGGCCATCGTTCCTCTCCAGGGCCCGCTACCCCGGAGTGGCCGACAGCCTGCTGAATTTCCGCACGGATCAGGATAGCTCCCAGATGCAAGGTGCCCCCACAGGCAACTGTGGCTGGTTTGAAAGTGCCTAGTGCCTCCGGCAAACTGACATCAGGAACCTGGCCAGGTGACTTTTGTTTCTCTGGGGAAAGGCCATCGTTCCTCTCCTGGGCCCGCTGGCCCAGAGTGGCCGGCTGCCTGCTGAAATTCCGCGCGGATCAGGATACCTCCCAGATGGAAAGGAGCCCCCACAGGCAACTGTGGCTGGTTTGACAGTGCCAAGTGCCTCCTGCAAGCTGACATCAGGAACCTTGCCTGGTGAGTTTTGTTTCTCCGGGGAAAGGTCATGGTTCATATCCTGGACCCGTAGTCCCGGAGTGGCCGGCTGCCTGCTGAAATTCCGAACGGATTAGGATGCCGCCCAGATGAAAGGTACCACCACAGGCAACTGTGGCAGGTTTGACAGTGCCAAGTGCCTCCTGCAAACTGACATCAGGAACCTGGCCTGGTGACTTTTGTTTCTCTGGGGAAAAGCCATGGTTCATATCCAGGGCCTGGTGGCCAGGAGTGGCCGGCTGCCTGCTGAAATTCCGCATGGATCAGGATGCCTCCCACATGAAAAATGCCCCCACAGGCACCTGTGGCTGGTTTGACAGTGCCAAGTGCCTCCTGCAAACTGACATCAGGAACCTGGCCTGGTGACTTTTGTTTCTCTGGGGAAAGGCCATCATTCGTGTCCAGTGCCCCGCTGCCTGGAGTGGCCGGCTGCCTGCTGAAATTCCTCACGGTTGAGGATACCTCCCAGATGAAAGGTGCCCCCACAGGTAACTGTGGCTGGTTTGACAGTGCCAAGTGCCTCCTGCAAACTGACATCAGGAACCTGGCCTGGTGACTTTTGTTTCTCTCGGGAAATGGCCATGGTTCATGTCCATGGACTGGGGGCCCGGAGTGGCCGGCTGCCTGCTGAAATTCCGCATGGATCAGGATGCCTCCCACATGAAAAATACCCCCAGAGGCAACTGTGGCTGGTTTGACAGTGCCAAGTGCCTCCTGCAAACAGACATCAGGAACCTGGCCTGGTGACTTTTGTTTCTCTGGGGAAAGGCCATCATTCATGTCCAGGGCTTGGTGGCCCGGAGTGGCCGGCTGCCTGCTGAAATTCTGCATGGATCAGGATGCCTCCCAGACCGAAAGAACCACCAGAGGCAACTGTGGCTGGTTTGCCACTGCCAAGTGCCTCCTGCAAACTGACATCAGGAACCTGGCCTGGTGACTTTTGTTTCTCTGGGGAAAGGCCATGGTTCATGTCCAGGGCTTGGTGGCCCGGAGTGGCCGGCTGCCTGCTGAAATTCCAAATGGATCAGGATGCCTCCCAGACCGAAAGTACCACCAGAGGCAACTGTGGCTGGTTTGACAGTGCCAAGTGCCTCCTGCAAACTGACATCAGGAACCTGGCCTGGTGACTTTTGTTTCTCTGGGGAAAGGCCATCATTCTTGTTCAGAGCCTGGTGGCCCGGAGTGGCCGGCCGCCTGCTGAAATTCCGCATGGATCAGGATGCCTCCCAGATGAAAAATGCCCCCACAGGCAACTGCATCAGGTTTGACAGTGCCAAGTGCCTCCTGCAAACTGACATCAGGAACCTGGCCTGGTGACTTTTGTTTCTCTGGGGAAAAGCCATGGTTCATATCCAGGGCCTGGTGGCCAGGAGTGGCCGGCTGCCTGCTGAAATTCCGCATGGATCAGGATGCCTCCCACATGAAAAATGCCCCCACAGGCAACTGTGGCTGGTTTGACAGTGCCAAGTGCCTCCTGCAAACTGACATCAGGAACCTGGCCTGGTGACTTTTGTTTCTCTCGGGAAATGGCCATGGTTCATGTCCATGGACTGGGGGCCCGGAGTGGCCGGCTGCCTGCTGAAATTCTGCATGGATCAGGATGCCGCCGAGATGGAAGGTGCCACCACAGGCAACTGTGGCTGGTTTGAAAGTGCCTAGTGCCTCCTGCAAACTGACATCAGGAACCTGGCCAGGTGACTTTTGTTTCTCTGGGGAAAGGCCATCATTCTTGTCCGGGGCACGGTGGCCCGGAGTGGCTGGCTGCCTGCTGAAATTCCGCACGGTTGAGGATACCTCCCAGATGCAAGGTGGACCCACAGACAACTGTGGCTGGTTTGACAGTGCCAAGTGCCTCCTGCAAACTGACATCAGGAACCTGGCCTGGTGACTTTTGTTTCTCTGGGGAAAGGCCATCATTCTTGTCCAGGGCCTGGTGGCCCGGCGTCGCCGGCTGCCTGCTGAAATTCCACATGAATCAGGATGCCTCCCAGATGAAAATTGCCCCCACAGGCAACTGTGGCTGGTTTGACAGTGCCAAGTGCCTCCTGCAAACTGACATCAGGAACCTGGCCTGCTGAGTTTTGTTTCTCTGGGGAAAAGCCATGGTTCATGTCCATGGCCTGGTGGCCCGGAGTGGCCCGCTGCCTGCTGAAATTCCGCATGGATCAGGATGCCTCCCAGAGCGAAAGTACCACCAGAGGAAACTGTGGCTGGTTTGACAGTGCCAAGTGCCTCCTGCAAACTGACATCAGGAACCTGGCCTGGTGACTTTTGTTTCTCTGGGGAAAGGCCATGATTCTCTTCCGGGGTTCGGTGGCCCGGAGTGGCCAGCTGCCTGCTGAAATTCCGCACGGATCAGGATACCTCCCATATGGAAAGTACCACCCAAGGCACCTGTGGCTGGTTTGACAGTGCCAAGTGCCTCCTGCAAACTGACATCAGCGACCTGGCCTGCTGAGTTCTGTTTCTGTGGGGAAAGGCCATGGTTCATGTCCAGGGACCGGTGGCTCGAGTGACAGGCTGCCTGCTGAAATTCCAAACGGATCAGGATGCCTCCCACATGAAAAATACCCCCAGAGGCAACTGCGGCTGGTTGACAGTGCCAAGTGCCTCCTGCAAACTGACATCAAGAACCTGGCCAGGTGACTTTTGTTTCTCTGGGGAAAGGCCATGGTTCATGTCCAGGGCTTGGTGGCCCGGAGTGGCCGGCTGCCTGCTGAAATTCCAACTGGATCAGCATGCCTCCCAGACCGAAAGTACCACCAGAGGCAACTGTGGCTGGTTTGACAGTGCCAAGTGCCTCCTGCCAACTGACATCAGGAACCTGGCCTGGTGACTTTTATTTCTCTGGGGAAAGGCCATGGTTCATGTCCACGGCCTGGTGGCCCGGAGTGTCCGGCCGCCTGCTGAAATTCCGCATGGATCAGGATGCCTCCCAGATGAATAGTGCCCCCACAGGCACCTGTGGCTGGTTTGACAGTGCCAAGTGCCTCCTGCAAACTGACATCAGGAACCTGGCCTGGTGACTTTTGTTTCTCTGGGGAAAGGTCATGGTTCATATCCTGGACCCGTAGTCCCGGTGTGGCCGGCTGCCTGCTGAAATTCCGCATGGATCAGGATGCCTCCCAGATGAAAAGTGCCCCCACAGGCACCTGAGGCTGGTTTGACAGTGCCAAGTGCCTCCAGCAAACTGACATCAGGAACCTGGCCTGGTGACTTTTGTTTCTCTGGGGAAAGGCCATCATTCTTTTCCGGGGCCCGCTTTCCGGGATTGGCCGGCTGCCTGCTGAAATTCCGCACGGATCAGGATACCTCCAAGACCGAAACTAAAACCATAAGCAACTATGGCTGCTTTGACAGTGCCATGTGCCTCCTGCAAACTGACATCAGGAACCTGACCTGGTGACTTTCGTTTCTCTGGGGAAAGGCCATGGTTCATATCCTGGACTCGTAGGACCGGAGAGGCCGGCTGCCTGCTGAAATTCCTCACGGATCAGGCTGCCGCCGAGATGCAAGGTGCCCCACAGGCACCTGTGGCTGGTTCGACAGTGCCAAGTGCCTCCTGCAAACTGACATCAGGAACCTGGCCTGGTGACTTTTGTTTCTCTGGGGAAAGGCCATAGATGATGTCCAGTGCCCCCTTGCCCGGAGTGCCCGACTGCCTGTTGAATTTCCGCACGGATCAGGATAGCTCCCAGATGCAAGGTGCCCCCACAGGCAACTGTGGCTGGTTTGACAGTGCCAAGTGCCTCCTGCAAACTGACATCAGGAACCTGGCCAGGTGACTTTTGTTTCTCTGGGGAAAGGTCATGGTTCATATCCTGGACCCGTAGTCCCGGTGTGGCCGGCTGCCTGCTGAAATTCCGCATGGATCAGGATGCCTCCCAGATGAAAAGTGCCCCCACAGGCACCTGAGGCTGGTTTGACAGTGCCAAGTGCCTCCTGCAAACTGACATCAGGAACCTGGCCTGGTGACTTTTGTTTCTCTGGGGAAAGGCCATCGTTCCTCTTCAGGGCCCGCTGCACCGGAGTGGCAGACTGCCTGCTGAAATTCCGCACGGATCAGGATAACTCCCAGATGAAAGGAGCCCCCACAGGCAACTGTGGCTGGTTTGACAGTGCCAAGTGCCTCCTGCAAACTGACATCAGGAACCTGGCCTGGTGACTTTTGTTTCTCTGGGGAAAGGCCATCATTCTTCTCCAGTGCCCGTTGGCCCGGAGTGGCCGGCTGCCTGCTGAAATTCCGCACTGATCAGGATACCTTCCAGATGCAAAGTTCCCCCCATAGGCACCTGTGGCTGGTTTGACAGTGCCAAGTGCCTCCTGCAAACTGACATCAGGAACCTGGCCTGGTGACTTTTGTTTCTCTGGGGAAAGGCCATCGTTCCTCTCCAGGGCCCGCTACCCCGGAGTGGCCGACAGCCTGCTGAATTTCCGCACGGATCAGGATAGCTCCCAGATGCAAGGTGCCCCCACAGGCAACTGTGGCTGGTTTGAAAGTGCCTAGTGCCTCCTGCAAACTGACATCAGGAACCTGGCCAGGTGACTTTTGTTTCTCTGGGGAAAGGCCATCGTTCCTCTCCTGGGCCCGCTGGCCCAGAGTGGCCGGCTGCCTGCTGAAATTCCGCGCGGATCAGGATACCTCCCAGATGGAAAGGAGCCCCCACAGGCAACTGTGGCTGGTTTGACAGTGCCAAGTGCCTCCTGCAAGCTGACATCAGGAACCTTGCCTGGTGAGTTTTGTTTCTCCGGGGAAAGGTCATGGTTCATATCCTGGACCCGTAGTCCCGGAGTGGCCGGCTGCCTGCTGAAATTCCGAACGGATTAGGATAGCTCCCAGATGAAAGGTACCACCACAGGCAACTGTGGCAGGTTTGACAGTGCCAAGTGCCTCCTGCAAACTGACATCAGGAACCTGGCCTGGTGACTTTTGTTTCTCTGGGGAAAAGCCATGCTTCATATCCAGGGCCTGGTGGCCAGGAGTGGCCGGCTGCCTGCTGAAATTCCGCATGGATCAGGATGCCTCCCACATGAAAAATGCCCCCACAGGCAACTGTGGCTGGTTTGACAGTGCCAAGTGCCTCCTGCAAACTGACATCAGGAACCTGGCCTGGTGACTTTTGTTTCTCTGGGTAAAGGCCATCATTCGTGTCCAGTGCCCCGCTGCCTGGAGTGGCCGGCTGCCTGCTGAAATTCCTCACGGTTGAGGATACCTCCCAGATTAAAGGTGCCCCCACAGGTAACTGTGGCTGGTTTGACAGTGCCAAGTGCCTCCTGCAAACTGACATCAGGAACCTGGCCTGGTGACTTTTGTTTCTCTCGGGAAATGGCCATGGTTCATGTCCATGGACTGGGGGCCCGGAGTGGCCGGCTGCCTGCTGAAATTCCGCATGGATCAGGATGCCTCCCACATGAAAAATACCCCCAGAGGCAACTGTGGCTGGTTTGACAGTGCCAAGTGCCTCCTGCAAACAGACATCAGGAACCTGGCCTGGTGACTTTTGTTTCTCTGGGGAAAGGCCATGGTTCATGTCCAGGGCTTGGTGGCCCGGAGTGGCCGGCTGCCTGCTGAAATTCTGCATGGATCAGGATGCCTCCCAGACCGAAAGAACCACCAGAGGCAACTGTGGCTGGTTTGCCACTGCCAAGTGCCTCCTGCAAACTGACATCAGGAACCTGGCCTGGTGACTTTTGTTTCTCTGGGGAAAGGCCATGGTTCATGTCCAGGGCTTGGTGGCCCGGAGTGGCCGGCTGCCTGCTGAAATTCCAAATGGATCAGGATGCCTCCCAGACCGAAAGTACCACCAGAGGCAACTGTGGCTGGTTTGACAGTGCCAAGTGACTCCTGCAAACTGACATCAGGAACCTGGCCTGGTGACTTTTGTTTCTCTGGGGAAAGGCCATCATTCTTGTTCAGAGCCTGGTGGCCCGGAGTGGCCGGCCGCCTGCTGAAATTCCGCATGGATCAGGATGCCTCCCACATGAAAAATGCCCCCACAGGCAACTGCATCAGGTTTGACAGTGCCAAGTGCCTCCTGCAAACTGACATCAGGAACCTGGCCTGGTGACTTTTGTTTCTCTGGGGAAAAGCCATGGTTCATATCCAGGGCCTGGTAGCCAGGAGTGGCCGGCTGCCTGCTGAAATTCCGCATGGATCAGGATGCCTCCCACATGAAAAATGCCCCCACAGGCAACTGTGGCTGGTTTGACAGTGCCAAGTGCCTCCTGCAAACTGACATCAGGAACCTGGCCTGGTGACTTTTTTTTCTCTGGGGAAAGGCCATCATTCTTGTCCGGGGCACGGTGGCCCGGAGTGGCTGGCTGCCTGCTGAAATTCCGCACGGTTGAGGATACCTCCCAGATGCAAGGTGGACCCACAGACAACTGTGGCTGGTTTGACAGTGCCAAGTGCCTCCTGCAAACTGACATCAGGAACCTGGCCTGGTGACTTTTGTTTCTCTGGGGAAAGGCCATCATTCTTGTCCAGGGCCTGGTGGCCCGGCGTCGCCGGCTGCCTGCTGAAATTCCACATGAATCAGGATGCCTCCCAGATGAAAATTGCCCCCACAGGCAACTGTGGCTGGTTTGACAGTGCCAAGTGCCTCCTGCAAACTGACATCAGGAACCTGGCCTGCTGAGTTTTGTTTCTCTGGGGAAAAGCCATGGTTCATGTCCATGGCCTGGTGGCCCGGAGTGGCCCGCTGCCTGCTGAAATTCCGCATGGATCAGGATGCCTCCCAGAGCGAAAGTACCACCAGAGGAAACTGTGGCTGGTTTGACAGTGCCAAGTGCCTCCTGCAAACTGACATCAGGAACCTGGCCTGGTGACTTTTGTTTCTCTGGGGAAAGGCCATGATTCTCTTCCGGGGTTCGGTGGCCCGGAGTGGCCAGCTGCCTGCTGAAATTCCGCACGGATCAGGATACCTCCCATATGGAAAGTACCACCCAAGGCACCTGTGGCTGGTTTGACAGTGCCAAGTGCCTCCTGCAAACTGACATCAGCGACCTGGCCTGCTGAGTTCTGTTTCTGTGGGGAAAGGCCATGGTTCATGTCCAGGGACCGGTGGCTCGAGTGACAGGCTGCCTGCTGAAATTCCAAACGGATCAGGATGCCTCCCACATGAAAAATACCCCCAGAGGCAACTGCGGCTGGTTGACAGTGCCAAGTGCCTCCTGCAAACTGACATCAAGAACCTGGCCAGGTGACTTTTGTTTCTCTGGGGAAAGGCCATGGTTCATGTCCAGGGCTTGGTGGCCCGGAGTGGCCGGCTGCCTGCTGAAATTCCAACTGGATCAGCATGCCTCCCAGACCGAAAGTACCACCAGAGGCAACTGTGGCTGGTTTGACAGTGCCAAGTGCCTCCTGCAAACTGACATCAGGAACCTGGCCTGGTGACTTTTGTTTCTCTGGGGAAAGGCCATCATTCTTGTCCAGGGCCTGGTGGCCCGGAGTAGCCGGCTGCCTGCTGAAATTCCGCACGAATCAGGATACCTCCCAGATGCAAGGTGCCCCCACAGGCAACTGTGGCTGGTTTGACAGTGCCAAGTGCCTCCTGCCAACTGACATCAGGAACCTGGCCTGGTGACTTTTATTTCTCTGGGGAAAGGCCATGGTTCATGTCCACGGCCTGGTGGCCCGGAGTGTCCGGCCGCCTGCTGAAATTCCGCATGGATCAGGATGCCTCCCAGATGAATAGTGCCCCCACAGGCACCTGTGGCTGGTTTGACAGTGCCAAGTGCCTCCTGCAAACTGACATCAGGAACCTGGCCTGGTGACTTTTGTTTCTCTGGGGAAAGGCCATCATTCTTTTCCGGGGCCCGCTTTCCGGGATTGGCCGGCTGCCTGCTGAAATTCCGCACGGATCAGGATACCTCCAAGACCGAAACTAAAACCATAAGCAACTATGGCTGCTTTGACAGTGCCATGTGCCTCCTGCAAACTGACATCAGGAACCTGACCTGGTGACTTTCGTTTCTCTGGGGAAAGGCCATGGTTCATATCCTGGACTCGTAGGACCGGAGAGGCCGGCTGCCTGCTGAAATTCCTCACGGATCAGGCTGCCGCCGAGATGCAAGGTGCCCCACAGGCACCTGTGGCTGGTTCGACAGTGCCAAGTGCCTCCTGCAAACTGACATCAGGAACCTGGCCTGGTGACTTTTGTTTCTCTGGGGAAAGGCCATAGATGATGTCCAGTGCCCCCTTGCCCGGAGTGCCCGACTGCCTGTTGAATTTCCGCACGGATCAGGATAGCTCCCAGATGCAAGGTGCCCCCACAGGCAACTGTGGCTGGTTTGACAGTGCCAAGTGCCTCCTGCAAACTGACATCAGGAACCTGGCCAGGTGACTTTTGTTTCTCTGGGGAAAGGTCATGGTTCATATCCTGGACCCGTAGTCCCGGTGTGGCCGGCTGCCTGCTGAAATTCCGCATGGATCAGGATGCCTCCCAGATGAAAAGTGCCCCCACAGGCACCTGAGGCTGGTTTGACAGTGCCAAGTGCCTCCTGCAAACTGACATCAGGAACCTGGCCTGGTGACTTTTGTTTCTCTGGGGAAAGGCCATCGTTCCTCTCCAGGGCCCGCTGCACCGGAGTGGCAGACTGCCTGCTGAAATTCCGCACGGATCAGGATAACTCCCAGATGAAAGGAGCCCCCACAGGCAACTGTGGCTGGTTTGACAGTGCCAAGTGCCTCCTGCAAACTGACATCAGGAACCTGGCCTGGTGACTTTTGTTTCTCTGGGGAAAGGCCATCATTCTTCTCCAGTGCCCGTTGGCCCGGAGTGGCCGGCTGCCTGCTGAAATTCCGCACTGATCAGGATACATTCCAGATGCAAAGTTCCCCCCATAGGCACCTGTGGCTGGTTTGACAGTGCCAAGTGCCTCCTGCAAACTGACATCAGGAACCTGGCCTGGTGACTTTTGTTTCTCTGGGGAAAGGCCATCGTTCCTCTCCAGGGCCCGCTACCCCGGAGTGGCCGACAGCCTGCTGAATTTCCGCACGGATCAGGATAGCTCCCAGATGCAAGGTGCCCCCACAGGCAACTGTGGCTGGTTTGAAAGTGCCTAGTGCCTCCTGCAAACTGACATCAGGAACCTGGCCAGGTGACTTTTGTTTCTCTGGGGAAAGGCCATCGTTCCTCTCCTGGGCCCGCTGGCCCAGAGTGGCCGGCTGCCTGCTGAAATTCCGCGCGGATCAGGATACCTCCCAGATGGAAAGGAGCCCCCACAGGCAACTGTGGCTGGTTTGACAGTGCCAAGTGCCTCCTGCAAGCTGACATCAGGAACCTTGCCTGGTGAGTTTTGTTTCTCCGGGGAAAGGTCATGGTTCATATCCTGGACCCGTAGTCCCGGAGTGGCCGGCTGCCTGCTGAAATTCCGAACGGATTAGGATGCCGCCCAGATGAAAGGTACCACCACAGGCAACTGTGGCAGGTTTGACAGTGCCAAGTGACTCCTGCAAACTGACATCAGGAACCTGGCCTGGTGACTTTTGTTTCTCTGGGGAAAAGCCATGCTTCATATCCAGGGCCTGGTGGCCAGGAGTGGCCGGCTGCCTGCTGAAATTCCGCATGGATCAGGATGCCTCCCACATGAAAAATGCCCCCACAGGCAACTGTGGCTGGTTTGACAGTGCCAAGTGCCTCCTGCAAACTGACATCAGGAACCTGGCCTGGTGACTTTTGTTTCTCTGGGTAAAGGCCATCATTCGTGTCCAGTGCCCCGCTGCCTGGAGTGGCCGGCTGCCTGCTGAAATTCCTCACGGTTGAGGATACCTCCCAGATGAAAGGTGCCCCCACAGGTAACTGTGGCTGGTTTGACAGTGCCAAGTGCCTCCTGCAAACTGACATCAGGAACCTGGCCTGGTGACTTTTGTTTCTCTCGGGAAATGGCCATGGTTCATGTCCATGGACTGGGGGCCCGGAGTGGCCGGCTGCCTGCTGAAATTCCGCATGGATCAGGATGCCTCCCACATGAAAAATACCCCCAGAGGCAACTGTGGCTGGTTTGACAGTGCCAAGTGCCTCCTGCAAACTGACATCAGGAACCTGGCCTGGTGACTTTTGTTTCTCTGGGGAAAGGCCATGGTTCATGTCCAGGGCTTGGTGGCCCGGAGTGGCCGGCTGCCTGCTGAAATTCTGCATGGATCAGGATGCCTCCCAGACCGAAAGAACCACCAGAGGCAACTGTGGCTGGTTTGCCACTGCCAAGTGCCTCCTGCAAACTGACATCAGGAACCTGGCCTGGTGACTTTTGTTTCTCTGGGGAAAGGCCATGGTTCATGTCCAGGGCTTGGTGGCCCGGAGTGGCCGGCTGCCTGCTGAAATTCCAAATGGATCAGGATGCCTCCCAGACCGAAAGTACCACCAGAGGCAACTGTGGCTGGTTTGACAGTGCCAAGTGACTCCTGCAAACTGACATCAGGAACCTGGCCTGGTGACTTTTGTTTCTCTGGGGAAAGGCCATCATTCTTGTTCAGAGCCTGGTGGCCCGGAGTGGCCGGCCGCCTGCTGAAATTCCGCATGGATCAGGATGCCTCCCACATGAAAAATGCCCCCACAGGCAACTGCATCAGGTTTGACAGTGCCAAGTGCCTCCTGCAAACTGACATCAGGAACCTGGCCTGGTGACTTTTGTTTCTCTGGGGAAAAGCCATGGTTCATATCCAGGGCCTGGTAGCCAGGAGTGGCCGGCTGCCTGCTGAAATTCCGCATGGATCAGGATGCCTCCCACATGAAAAATGCCCCCACAGGCAACTGTGGCTGGTTTGACAGTGCCAAGTGCCTCCTGCAAACTGACATCAGGAACCTGGCCTGGTGACTTTTTTTTCTCTGGGGAAAGGCCATCATTCTTGTCCGGGGCACGGTGGCCCGGAGTGGCTGGCTGCCTGCTGAAATTCCGCACGGTTGAGGATACCTCCCAGATGCAAGGTGGACCCACAGACAACTGTGGCTGGTTTGACAGTGCCAAGTGCCTCCTGCAAACTGACATCAGGAACCTGGCCTGGTGACTTTTGTTTCTCTGGGGAAAGGCCATCATTCTTGTCCAGGGCCTGGTGGCCCGGCGTCGCCGGCTGCCTGCTGAAATTCCACATGAATCAGGATGCCTCCCAGATGAAAATTGCCCCCACAGGCAACTGTGGCTGGTTTGACAGTGCCAAGTGCCTCCTGCAAACTGACATCAGGAACCTGGCCTGCTGAGTTTTGTTTCTCTGGGGAAAAGCCATGGTTCATGTCCATGGCCTGGTGGCCCGGAGTGGCCCGCTGCCTGCTGAAATTCCGCATGGATCAGGATGCCTCCCAGAGCGAAAGTACCACCAGAGGAAACTGTGGCTGGTTTGACAGTGCCAAGTGCCTCCTGCAAACTGACATCAGGAACCTGGCCTGGTGACTTTTGTTTCTCTGGGGAAAGGCCATGATTCTCTTCCGGGGTTCGGTGGCCCGGAGTGGCCAGCTGCCTGCTGAAATTCCGCACGGATCAGGATACCTCCCATATGGAAAGTACCACCCAAGGCACCTGTGGCTGGTTTGACAGTGCCAAGTGCCTCCTGCAAACTGACATCAGCGACCTGGCCTGCTGAGTTCTGTTTCTGTGGGGAAAGGCCATGGTTCATGTCCAGGGACCGGTGGCTCGAGTGACAGGCTGCCTGCTGAAATTCCAAACGGATCAGGATGCCTCCCACATGAAAAATACCCCCAGAGGCAACTGCGGCTGGTTGACAGTGCCAAGTGCCTCCTGCAAACTGACATCAAGAACCTGGCCAGGTGACTTTTGTTTCTCTGGGGAAAGGCCATGGTTCATGTCCAGTGCCCGTTGGCCCGGAGTGGCCGGCTGCCTGCTGAAATTCCGCACTGATCAGGATACATTCCAGATGCAAAGTTCCCCCCATAGGCACCTGTGGCTGGTTTGACAGTGCCAAGTGCCTCCTGCAAACTGACATCAGGAACCTGGCCTGGTGACTTTTGTTTCTCTGGGGAAAGGCCATCATTCTTGTCCAGGGCCTGGTGGCCCGGAGTAGCCGGCTGCCTGCTGAAATTCCGCACGAATCAGGATACCTCCCAGATGCAAGGTGCCCCCACAGGCAACTGTGGCTGGTTTGACAGTGCCAAGTGCCTCCTGCCAACTGACATCAGGAACCTGGCCTGGTGACTTTTATTTCTCTGGGGAAAGGCCATGGTTCATGTCCACGGCCTGGTGGCCCGGAGTGTCCGGCCGCCTGCTGAAATTCCGCATGGATCAGGATGCCTCCCAGATGAATAGTGCCCCCACAGGCACCTGTGGCTGGTTTGACAGTGCCAAGTGCCTCCTGCAAACTGACATCAGGAACCTGGCCTGGTGACTTTTGTTTCTCTGGGGAAAGGTCATGGTTCATATCCTGGACCCGTAGTCCCGGTGTGGCCGGCTGCCTGCTGAAATTCCGCATGGATCAGGATGCCTCCCAGATGAAAAGTGCCCCCACAGGCACCTGAGGCTGGTTTGACAGTGCCAAGTGCCTCCTGCAAACTGACATCAGGAACCTGGCCTGGTGACTTTTGTTTCTCTGGGGAAAGGCCATCATTCTTTTCCGGGGCCCGCTTTCCGGGATTGGCCGGCTGCCTGCTGAAATTCCGCACGGATCAGGATACCTCCAAGACTGAAACTAAAACCATAAGCAACTATGGCTGCTTTGACAGTGCCATGTGCCTCCTGCAAACTGACATCAGGAACCTGACCTGGTGACTTTCGTTTCTCTGGGGAAAGGCCATGGTTCATATCCTGGACTCGTAGGACCGGAGAGGCCGGCTGCCTGCTGAAATTCCTCACGGATCAGGCTGCCGCCGAGATGCAAGGTGCCCCACAGGCACCTGTGGCTGGTTCGACAGTGCCAAGTGCCTCCTGCAAACTGACATCAGGAACCTGGCCTGGTGACTTTTGTTTCTCTGGGGAAAGGCCATAGATGATGTCCAGTGCCCCCTTGCCCGGAGTGCCCGACTGCCTGTTGAATTTCCGCACGGATCAGGATAGCTCCCAGATGCAAGGTGCCCCCACAGGCAACTGTGGCTGGTTTGTCAGTGCCAAGTGCCTCCTGCAAACTGACATCAGGAACCTGGCCAGGTGACTTTTGTTTCTCTGGGGAAAGGTCATGGTTCATATCCTGGACCCGTAGTCCCGGTGTGGCCGGCTGCCTGCTGAAATTCCGCATGGATCAGGATGCCTCCCAGATGAAAAGTGCCCCCACAGGCACCTGAGGCTGGTTTGACAGTGCCAAGTGCCTCCTGCAAACTGACATCAGGAACCTGGCCTGGTGACTTTTGTTTCTCTGGGGAAAGGCCATCGTTCCTCTCCAGGGCCCGCTGCACCGGAGTGGCAGACTGCCTGCTGAAATTCCGCACGGATCAGGATAACTCCCAGATGAAAGGAGCCCCCACAGGCAACTGTGGCTGGTTTGACAGTGCCAAGTGCCTCCTGCAAACTGACATCAGGAACCTGGCCTGGTGACTTTTGTTTCTCTGGGGAAAGGCCATCATTCTTCTCCAGTGCCCGTTGGCCCGGAGTGGCCGGCTGCCTGCTGAAATTCCGCACTGATCAGGATACATTCCAGATGCAAAGTTCCCCCCATAGGCACCTGTGGCTGGTTTGACAGTGCCAAGTGCCTCCTGCAAACTGACATCAGGAACCTGGCCTGGTGACTTTTGTTTCTCTGGGGAAAGGCCATCGTTCCTCTCCAGGGCCCGCTACCCCGGAGTGGCCGACAGCCTGCTGAATTTCCGCACGGATCAGGATAGCTCCCAGATGCAAGGTGCCCCCACAGGCAACTGTGGCTGGTTTGAAAGTGCCTAGTGCCTCCTGCAAACTGACATCAGGAACCTGGCCAGGTGACTTTTGTTTCTCTGGGGAAAGGCCATCGTTCCTCTCCTGGGCCCGCTGGCCCAGAGTGGCCGGCTGCCTGCTGAAATTCCGCGCGGATCAGGATACCTCCCAGATGGAAAGGAGCCCCCACAGGCAACTGTGGCTGGTTTGACAGTGCCAAGTGCCTCCTGCAAGCTGACATCAGGAACCTTGCCTGGTGAGTTTTGTTTCTCCGGGGAAAGGTCATGGTTCATATCCTGGACCGGTAGTCCCGGAGTGGCCGGCTGCCTGCTGAAATTCCGAACGGATTAGGATGCCGCCCAGATGAAAGGTACCACCACAGGCAACTGTGGCAGGTTTGACAGTGCCAAGTGCCTCCTGCAAACTGACATCAGGAACCTGGCCTGGTGACTTTTGTTTCTCTGGGGAAAAGCCATGCTTCATATCCAGGGCCTGGTGGCCAGGAGTGGCCGGCTGCCTGCTGAAATTCCGCATGGATCAGGATGCCTCCCACATGAAAAATGCCCCCACAGGCAACTGCGTCTGGTTTGACAGTGCCAAGTGCCTCCTGCAAACTGACATCAGGAACCTGGCCTGGTGACTTTTGTTTCTCTGGGTAAAGGCCATCATTCGTGTCCAGTGCCCCGCTGCCTGGAGTGGCCGGCTGCCTGCTGAAATTCCTCACGGTTGAGGATACCTCCCAGATTAAAGGTGCCCCCACAGGTAACTGTGGCTGGTTTGACAGTGCCAAGTGCCTCCTGCAAACTGACATCAGGAACCTGGCCTGGTGACTTTTGTTTCTCTCGGGAAATGGCCATGGTTCATGTCCATGGACTGGGGGCCCGGAGTGGCCGGCTGCCTGCTGAAATTCCGCATGGATCAGGATGCCTCCCACATGAAAAATACCCCCAGAGGCAACTGTGGCTGGTTTGACAGTGCCAAGTGCCTCCTGCAAACAGACATCAGGAACCTGGCCTGGTGACTTTTGTTTCTCTGGGGAAAGGCCATGGTTCATGTCCAGGGCTTGGTGGCCCGGAGTGGCCGGCTGCCTGCTGAAATTCTGCATGGATCAGGATGCCTCCCAGACCGAAAGAACCACCAGAGGCAACTGTGGCTGGTTTGCCACTGCCAAGTGCCTCCTGCAAACTGACATCAGGAACCTGGCCTGGTGACTTTTGTTTCTCTGGGGAAAGGCCATGGTTCATGTCCAGGGCTTGGTGGCCCGGAGTGGCCGGCTGCCTGCTGAAATTCCAAATGGATCAGGATGCCTCCCAGACCGAAAGTACCACCAGAGGCAACTGTGGCTGGTTTGACAGTGCCAAGTGACTCCTGCAAACTGACATCAGGAACCTGGCCTGGTGACTTTTGTTTCTCTGGGGAAAGGCCATCATTCTTGTTCAGAGCCTGGTGGCCCGGAGTGGCCGGCCGCCTGCTGAAATTCCGCATGGATCAGGATGCCTCCCACATGAAAAATGCCCCCACAGGCAACTGCATCAGGTTTGACAGTGCCAAGTGCCTCCTGCAAACTGACATCAGGAACCTGGCCTGGTGACTTTTGTTTCTCTGGGGAAAAGCCATGGTTCATATCCAGGGCCTGGTGGCCAGGAGTGGCCGGCTGCCTGCTGAAATTCCAAATGGATCAGGATGCCTCCCACATGAAAAATGCCCCCACAGGCAACTGTGGCTGGTTTGACAGTGCCAAGTGCCTCCTGCAAACTGACATCAGGAACCTGGCCTGGTGACTTTTGTTTCTCTCGGGAAATGGCCATGGTTCATGTCCATGGACTGGGGGCCAGGAGTGGCCGGCTGCCTGCTGAAATTCTGCATGGATCAGGATGCCGCCGAGATGGAAGGTGCCACCACAGGCAACTGTGGCTGGTTTGACAGTGCCAAGTGCCTCCTGCAAACAGACATCAGGAACCTGGCCTGGTGACTTTTTTTTCTCTGGGGAAAGGCCATCATTCTTGTCCGGGGCACGGTGGCCCGGAGTGGCTGGCTGCCTGCTGAAATTCCGCACGGTTGAGGATACCTCCCAGATGCAAGGTGGACCCACAGACAACTGTGGCTGGTTTGACAGTGCCAAGTGCCTCCTGCAAACTGACATCAGGAACCTGGCCTGGTGACTTTTGTTTCTCAGGGGAAAGGCCATCATTCTTGTCCAGGGCCTGGTGGCCCGGCGTCGCCGGCTGCCTGCTGAAATTCCACATGAATCAGGATGCCTCCCAGATGAAAATTGCCCCCACAGGCAACTGTGGCTGGTTTGACAGTGCCAAGTGCCTCCTGCAAACTGACATCAGGAACCTGGCCTGCTGAGTTTTGTTTCTCTGGGGAAAAGCCATGGTTCATGTCCATGGCCTGGTGGCCCGGAGTGGCCCGCTGCCTGCTGAAATTCCGCATGGATCAGGATGCCTCCCAGAGCGAAAGTACCACCAGAGGAAACTGTGGCTGGTTTGACAGTGCCAAGTGCCTCCTGCAAGCTGACATCAGGAACCTGGCCTGGTGACTTTTGTTTCTCTGGGGAAAGGCCATGATTCTTTTCCGGGGTTCGGTGGCCCGGAGTGGCCAGCTGCCTGCTGAAATTCCGCACGGATCAGGATACCTCCCATATGGAAAGTACCACCCAAGGCACCTGTGCCTGGTTTGACAGTGCCAAGTGCCTCCTGCAAACAGACATCAGGAACCTGGCCTGCTGAGTTCTGTTTCTGTGGGGAAAGGCCATGGTTCATGTCCAGGGACCGGTGGCTCGAGTGACAGGCTGCCTGCTGAAATTCCAAACGGATCAGGATGCCTCCCACATGAAAAATACCCCCAGAGGCAACTGCGGCTGGTTGACAGTGCCAAGTGCCTCCTGCAAACTGACATCAGGAACCTGGCCTGGTGAGTTTTGTTTCTCTGGGGAAAGGCCATGGTTCATGTCCAGGGCTTGGTGGCCCGGAGTGGCCGGCTGCCTGCTGAAATTCCAACTGGATCAGCATGCCTCCCAGACCGAAAGTACCACCAGAGGCAACTGTGGCTGGTTTGACAGTGCCAAGTGCCTCCTGCAAACTGACATCAGGAACCTGGCCTGGTGACTTTTGTTTCTCTGGGGAAAGGCCATCATTCTTGTCCAGGGCCTGGTGGCCCGGAGTAGCCGGCTGCCTGCTGAAATTCCGCACGAATCAGGATACCTCCCAGATGCAAGGTGCCCCCACAGGCAACTGTGGCTGGTTTGACAGTGCCAAGTGCCTCCTGCCAACTGACATCAGGAACCTGGCCTGGTGACTTTTATTTCTCTGGGGAAAGGCCATGGTTCATGTCCACGGCCTGGTGGCCCGGAGTGTCCGGCCGCCTGCTGAAATTCCGCATGGATCAGGATGCCTCCCAGATGAAAAGTGCCCCCACAGGCACCTGTGGCTGGTTTGACAGTGCCATGTGCCTCCTGCCAACTGACATCAGGAACCTGGCCTGGTGACTTTTGTTTCTCTGGGGAAAGGCCATCATTCTTTTCCGGGGCCCGCTGGCCGGGATTGGCTGGCTGCCTGCTGAAATTCCGCACGGATCAGGATACCTCCAAGACCGAAACTAAAACCATAAGCAACTATGGCTGCTTTGACAGTGCCATGTGCCTCCTGCAAACTGACATCAGGAACCTGACCTGGTGACTTTCGTTTCTCTGGGGAAAGGCCATGGTTCATATCCTGGACTCGTAGGACCGGAGAGGCCGGCTGCCTGCTGAAATTCCGCACGGATCAGGCTGCTGCCGAGATGCAAGGTGCCCCACAGGCACCTGTGGCTGGTTCGACAGTGCCAAGTGCCTCCTGCAAACTGACATCAGGAACCTGGCCTGGTGAGTTTTGTTTCTCTGGGGAAAGGCCATAGATGATGTCCAGTGCCCCCTTGCCCGGAGTGCCCGACTGCCTGCTGAATTTCCGCACGGATCAGGATAGCTCCCAGATGCAAGGTGCCCCCACAGGCAACTGTGGCTGGTTTGACAGTGCCAAGTGCCTCCTGCAAACTGACATCAGGAACCTGGCCAGGTGACTTTTGTTTCTCTGGGGAAAGGCCATCGTTCCTCTCCTGGGCCCGCTGGCCCCGAGTGGCCGGCTGCCTGCTGAAATTCCGCACGGATCAGGATACCTCCCAGATGGAAAGGTGCCCCCACAGGCAACTGTGGCTGGTTTGACAGTGCCAAGTGCCTCCTGCAAACTGACATCAGGAACCTGGCCTGGTGAGTTTTGTTTCTCTGGGGAAAGGTCATGGTTCATATCCTGGACCCGTAGTCCCGGTGTGGCCGGCTGCCTGCTGAAATTCCGAACGGATTAGGATGCCGCCCAGATGAAAGGTACCACCACAGGCAACTGTGGCAGGTTTGACAGTGCCAAGTGCCTCCTGCAAATTGACATCAGGAACCTGGCCTGGTGACTTTTGTTTCTCTGGGGAAAAGCCGTGGTTCATGTCCAGGGCCTGGTGGCCCGGAGTGGCCTGCCGCCTGCTGAAATTCTGCATGGATCAGGATGCCTCCGCGATGAAAAGTGCCCCCACAGGCACCTGTGGCTGGTTTGACAGTGCCAAGTGCCTCCTGCAAACTGACATCAGGAACCTGGCCAGGTGACTTTTGTTTCTCTGGGGAAAGGCCATCGTTCCTCCCCTGGGCCCGCTGGCCCCGAGTGGCCGGCTGCCTGCTGAAATTCCGCACGGATCAGGATACCTCCCAGATGGAAAGGTGCCCCCACAGGCAACTGTGGCTGGTTTGACAGTGCCAAGTGCCTCCTGCAAGCTGACATCAGGAACCTGGCCTGGTGACTTTTGTTTCTCTGGGGAAAGGTCATGGTTCAAATCCTGGACCCGTAGTCCCGGTGTGGCCGGCTGCCTGCTGAAATTCCGAACGGATTAGGATGCCGCCCAGATGAAAGGTACCACCACAGGCAACTGTGGCAGGTTTGACAGTGCCAAGTGCCTCCTGCAAACTGACATCAGGAACCTGGCCTGGTGACTTTTGTTTCTCTGGGGAAAAGCCGTGGTTCATGTCCAGGGCCTGGTGGCCCGGAGTGGCCGGCCGCCTGCTGAAATTCCGCATGGATCAGGATGCCTCCCAGATGAAAAGTGCCCCCACAGGCACCTGTGGCTGGTTTGACAGTGCCAAGTGCCTCCTGCCAACTGACATCAGGAACCTGGCCTGGTGACTTTTGTTTCTCTGGGGAAAGGCCATCGTTCCTCTCCAGGGCCCGCTGCCCCGGAGTGGCAGACTGCCTGCTGAAATTCCGCACGGATCAGGATAACTCCCAGATGAAAGGAGCCCCCACAGGCAACTGTGGCTGGTTTGACAGTGCCAAGTGCCTCCTGCAAACTGACATCAGGAACCTGGCCTGGTGACTTTTGTTTCTCTCGGGAAAGGCCATCATTCTTCTCCAGTGCCCGTTGGCCCGGAGTGGCCGGCTGCCTGCTGAAATTCCGCACTGATCAGGATACCTCCCAGATGCAAAGTTCCCCCCATAGGCACCTGTGGCTGGTTTGACAGTGCCAAGTGCCTCCTGCAAACTGACATCAGGAACCTGGCCTGGTGACTTTTATTTCTCTGGGGAAAGGCCATCATTCTTTTCCGAGACCTGGTGGCCTGTAGTGGCCAGCAGCCTGCTGAAATTCCGAACGGATCAGGATACCTCCCACACCGAAACTAAAACCATAGGCAACTGTGGCTGGTTTGACAGTGCCAAGTGCCTCCTGCAAACTGACATCAGGAACCTGGCCTGGTGACATTTGTTTCTCTGGGGAAAGGCCATCGTTCCTCTCCAGGGCCCGCTACCCCGGAGTGGCCGTCAGCCTGCTGAATTTCCGCACGGATCAGGATAGCTCCCAGATGCAAGGTGCCCCCACAGGCAACTGTGGCTGGTTTGAAAGTGCCTAGTGCCTCCTGCAAACTGACATCAGGAACCTGGCCAGGTGACTTTTGTTTCTCTGGGGAAAGGCCATCATTCCTCTCCTGGGCCCGCTGGCCCCGAGTGGCCGGCTGCCTGCTGAAATTCCGCACGGATCAGGATACCTCCCAGATGGAAAGGAGCCCCCACAGGCAACTGTGGCTGGTTTGACAGTGCCAAGTGCCTCCTGCAAGCTGACATCAGGAACCTTGCCTGGTGAGTTTTGTTTCTCCGGGGAAAGGTCATGGTTCATATCCTGGACCCGTAGTCCCGGAGTGGCCGGCTGCCTGCTGAACTTCCGAACGGATTAGGATGCCGCCCAGATGAAAGGTACCACCACAGGCAACTGTGGCAGGTTTGACAGTGCCAAGTGCCTCCTGCAAACTGACATCAGGAACCTGGCCTGGTGACTTTTGTTTCTCTGGGGAAAAGCCATGGTTCATATCCAGGGCCTGGTGGCCAGGAGTGGCCGGCTGCCTGCTGAAATTCCGCATGGATCAGGATGCCTCCCACATGAAAAATGCCCCCACAGGTAACTGTGGCTGGTTTGACAGTGCCAAGTGCCTCCTGCAAACTGACATCAGGAACCTGGCCTGGTGACTTTTGTTTCTCTGGGTAAAGGCCATCATTCGTGTCCAGTGCCACGCTGCCTGGAGTGGCCGGCTGCCTGCTGAAATTCCTCATGGTTGAGGATACTTCCGAGATGAAATGTGCCCCCACAGGCACCTGTGGCTGGTTTGACAGTGCCAAGTGCCTCCTGCAAACTGACATCAGGAACCTGGCCAGGTGACTTTTGTTTCTCTGGGGAAAGGTCATGGTTCATATCCTGGACCCGTAGTCCCGGTGTGGCCGGCTGCCTGCTGAAATTCCGAACGGATTAGGATGCCGCCCAGATGAAAGGTACCACCACAGGCAACTGTGGCAGGTTTGACAGTGCCAAGTGCCTCCTGCAAACTGACATCAGGAACCTGGCCTGCTGAGTTTTGTTTCTCTGGGGAAAGGCCATCGTTCCTCTCCAGGGCCCGCTGCCCCGGAGTGGCAGACTGCCTGCTGAAATTCCGCACGGATCAGGATAACTCCCAGATGAAAAGAGCCCCCACAGGCAACTGTGGCTGGTTTGACAGTGCCAAGTGCCTCCTGCAAACTGACATCAGGAACCTGGCCTGGTGACTTTTGTTTCTCTGGGGAAAGGCCATCATTCTTCTCCAGTGCCCGTTGGCCCGGAGTGGCCGGCTGCCTGCTGAAATTCCGCACTGATCAGGATACCTTCCAGATGCAAAGTTCCCCCCATAGGCACCTGTGGCTGGTTTGACAGTGCCAAGTGCCTCCTGCAAACTGACATCAGGAACCTGGCCTGGTGACTTTTGTTTCTCTGGGGAAAGGCCATCGTTCCTCTCCAGGGCCCGCTACCCCGGAGTGGCCGACAGCCTGCTGAATTTCCGCACGGATCAGGATAGCTCCCAGATGCAAGGTGCCCTCACAGGCAACTGTGGCTGGTTTGACAGTGCCAAGTGCCTCCTGCAAGCTGACATCAGGAACCTTGCCTGGTGAGTTTTGTTTCTCCGGGGAAAGGTCATGGTTCATATCCTGGACCCGTAGTCCCGGAGTGGCCGGCTGCCTGCTGAAATTCCGAACGGATTAGGATGCCGCCCAGATGAAAGGTACCACCACAGGCAACTGTGGCAGGTTTGACAGTGCCAAGTGCCTCCTGCAAACTGACATCAGGAACCTGGCCTGGTGACTTTTGTTTCTCTGGGGAAAAGCCATGGTTCATATCCAGGGCCTGGTGGCCAGGAGTGGCCGGCTGCCTGCTGAAATTCCGCATGGATCAGGATGCCTCCCACATGAAAAATGCCCCCACAGGCAACTGTGGCTGGTTTGACAGTGCCAAGTGCCTCCTGCAAACTGACATCAGGAACCTGGCCTGGTGACTTTTGTTTCTCTGGGTAAAGGCCATCATTCGTGTCCAGTGCCCCGCTGCCTGGAGTGGCCGGCTGCCTGCTGAAATTCCGCACGGTTGAGGATACCTCCCAGATGAAAGGTGCCCCCACAGGTAACTGTGGCTGGTTTGACAGTGCCAAGTGCCTCCTGCAAACTGACATCAGGAACCTGGCCTGGTGACTTTTGTTTCTCTCGGGAAATGGCCATGGTTCATGTCCATGGACTGGGGGCCCGGAGTGGCCGGCTGCCTGCTGAAATTCCGCATGGATCAGGATGCCTCCCACATGAAAAATACCCCCAGAGGCAACTGTGGCTGGTTTGACAGTGCCAAGTGCCTCCTGCAAACTGACATCAGGAACCTGGCCTGGTGACTTTTGTTTCTCTGGGGAAAGGCCATGGTTCATGTCCAGGGCTTGGTGGCCCGGAGTGGCCGGCTGCCTGCTGAAATTCTGCATGGATCAGGATGCCTCCCAGACCGAAAGAACCACCAGAGGCAACTGTGGCTGGTTTGCCACTGCCAAGTGCCTCCTGCAAACTGACATCAGGAACCTGGCCTGGTGACTTTTGTTTCTCTGGGGAAAGGCCATGGTTCATGTCCAGGGCTTGGTGGCCCGGAGTGGCCGGCTGCCTGCTGAAATTCCAAATGGATCAGGATGCCTCCCAGACCGAAAGTACCACCAGAGGCAACTGTGGCTGGTTTGACAGTGCCAAGTGCCTCCTGCAAACTGACATCAGGAACCTGGCCTGGTGACTTTTGTTTCTCTGGGGAAAGGCCATCATTCTTGTTCAGAGCCTGGTGGCCCGGAGTGGCCGGCCGCCTGCTGAAATTCCGCATGGATCAGGATGCCTCCCAGATGAAAAATGCCCCCACAGGCAACTGCGTCAGGTTTGACAGTGCCAAGTGCCTCCTGCAAACTGACATCAGGAACCTGGCCTGGTGACTTTTGTTTCTCTGGGGAAAAGCCATGCTTCATATCCAGGGCCTGGTGGCCAGGAGTGGCCGGCTGCCTGCTGAAATTCCGCATGGATCAGGATGCCTCCCACATGAAAAATGCCCCCACAGGCAACTGTGGCTGGTTTGACAGTGCCAAGTGCCTCCTGCAAACTGACATCAGGAACCTGGCCTGGTGACTTTTGTTTCTCTCGGGAAATGGCTATGGTACATGTCCATGGACTGGGGGCCCGGAGTGGCCGGCTGCCTGCTGAAATTCTGCATGGATCAGGATGCCGCCGAGATGGAAGGTGCCACCACAGGCAACTGTGGCTGGTTTGACAGTGCCAAGTGCCTCCTGCAAACAGACATCAGGAACCTGGCCTGGTGACTTTTTTTTCTCTGGGGAAAGGCCATCATTCTTGTCCGGGGCACGGTGGCCCGGAGTGGCTGGCTGCCTGCTGAAATTCCGCACGGTTGAGGATACCTCCCAGATGCAAGGTGGACCCACAGACAACTGTGGCTGGTTTGACAGTGCCAAGTGCCTCCTGCAAACTGACATCAGGAACCTGGCCTGGTGACTTTTGTTTCTCTGGGGAAAGGCCATCATTCTTGTCCAGGGCCTGCTGGCCCGGCGTCGCCGGCTGCCTGCTGAAATTCCACATGAATCAGGATGCCTCCCAGATGAAAATTGCCCCCACAGGCAACTGTGGCTGGTTTGACAGTGCCAAGTGCCTCCTGCAAACTGACATCAGGAACCTGGCCTGCTGAGTTTTGTTTCTCTGGGGAAAAGCCATGGTTCATGTCCATGGCCTGGTGGCCCGGAGTGGCCCGCTGCCTGCTGAAATTCCGCATGGATCAGGATGCCTCCCAGAGCGAAAGTACCACCAGAGGAAACTGTGGCTGGTTTGACAGTGCCAAGTGCCTCCTGCAAACTGACATCAGGAACCTGGCCTGGTGACTTTTGTTTCTCTGGGGAAAGGCCATCATTCTTGTCCAGGGCCTGGTGGCCCGGAGTAGCCGGCTGCCTGCTGAAATTCCGCACGAATCAGGATACCTCCCAGATGCAAGGTGCCCCACAGGCAACTGTGGCTGGTTTGACAGTGCCAAGTGCCTCCTGCCAACTGACATCAGGAACCTGGCCTGGTGACTTTTATTTCTCTGGGGAAAGGCCATGGTTCATGTCCACGGCCTGGTGGCCCGGAGTGTCCGGCCGCCTGCTGAAATTCCGCATGGATCAGGATGCCTCCCAGATGAATAGTGCCCCCACAGGCACCTGTGGCTGGTTTGACAGTGCCAAGTGCCTCCTGCCAACTGACATCAGGAACCTGGCCTGGTGACTTTTGTTTCTCTGGGGAAAGGCCATCATTCTTTTCCGGGGCCCGCTTTCCGGGATTGGCCGGCTGCCTGCTGAAATTCCGCACGGATCAGGATACCTCCAAGACCGAAACTAAAACCATAAGCAACTATGGCTGCTTTGACAGTGCCATGTGCCTCCTGCAAACTGACATCAGGAACCTGACCTGGTGACTTTCGTTTCTCTGGGGAAAGGCCATGGTTCATATCCTGGACTCGTAGGACCGGAGAGGCCGGCTGCCTGCTGAAATTCCTCACGGATCAGGCTGCCGCCGAGATGCAAGGTGCCCCACAGGCACCTGTGGCTGGTTCGACAGTGCCAAGTGCCTCCTGCAAACTGACATCAGGAACCTGGCCTGGTGAGTTTTGTTTCTCTGGGGAAAGGCCATAGATGATGTCCAGTGCCCCCTTGCCCGGAGTGCCCGACTGCCTGCTGAATTTCCGCACGGATCAGGATAGCTCCCAGATGCAAGGTGCCCCCACAGGCAACTGTGGCTGGTTTGACAGTGCCAAGTGCCTCCTGCAAACTGACATCAGGAACCTGGCCAGGTGACTTTTGTTTCTCTGGGGAAAGGTCATGGTTCATATCCTGGACCCGTAGTCCCGGTGTGGCCGGCTGCCTGCTGAAATTCCGCATGGATCAGGATGCCTCCCAGATGAAAAGTGCCCCCACAGGCACCTGAGGCTGGTTTGACAGTGCCAAGTGCCTCCTGCAAACTGACATCAGGAACCTGGCCTGGTGACTTTTGTTTCTCTGGGGAAAGGCCATCGTTCCTCTCCAGGGCCCGCTGCACCGGAGTGGCAGACTGCCTGCTGAAATTCCGCACGGATCAGGATAACTCCCAGATGAAAAGAGCCCCCACAGGCAACTGTGGCTGGTTTGACAGTGCCAAGTGCCTCCTGCAAACTGACATCAGGAACCTGGCCTGGTGACTTTTGTTTCTCTGGGGAAAGGCCATCATTCTTCTCCAGTGCCCGTTGGCCCGGAGTGGCCGGCTGCCTGCTGAAATTCCGCACTGATCAGGATACCTTCCAGATGCAAAGTTCCCCCCATAGGCACCTGTGGCTGGTTTGACAGTGCCAAGTGCCTCCTGCAAACTGACATCAGGAACCTGGCCTGGTGACTTTTGTTTCTCTGGGGAAAGGCCATCGTTCCTCTCCAGGGCCCGCTACCCCGGAGTGGCCGACAGCCTGCTGAATTTCCGCACGGATCAGGATAGCTCCCAGATGCAAGGTGCCCCCACAGGCAACTGTGGCTGGTTTGACAGTGCCAAGTGCCTCCTGCAAGCTGACATCAGGAACCTTGCCTGGTGAGTTTTGTTTCTCCGGGGAAAGGTCATGGTTCATATCCTGGACCCGTAGTCCCGGAGTGGCCGGCTGCCTGCTGAAATTCCGAACGGATTAGGATGCCGCCCAGATGAAAGGTACCACCACAGGCAACTGTGGCAGGTTTGACAGTGCCAAGTGCCTCCTGCAAACTGACATCAGGAACCTGGCCTGGTGACTTTTGTTTCTCTGGGGAAAAGCCATGGTTCATATCCAGGGCCTGGTGGCCAGGAGTGGCCGGCTGCCTGCTGAAATTCCGCATGGATCAGGATGCCTCCCACATGAAAAATGCCCCCACAGGCAACTGTGGCTGGTTTGACAGTGCCAAGTGCCTCCTGCAAACTGACATCAGGAACCTGGCCTGGTGACTTTTGTTTCTCTGGGTAAAGGCCATCATTCGTGTCCAGTGCCCCGCTGCCTGGAGTGGCCGGCTGCCTGCTGAAATTCCTCACGGTTGAGGATACCTCCCAGATGAAAGGTGCCCCCACAGGTAACTGTGGCTGGTTTGACAGTGCCAAGTGCCTCCTGCAAACTGACATCAGGAACCTGGCCTGGTGACTTTTGTTTCTCTCGGGAAATGGCCATGGTTCATGTCCATGGACTGGGGGCCCGGAGTGGCCGGCTGCCTGCTGAAATTCCGCATGGATCAGGATGCCTCCCACATGAAAAATACCCCCAGAGGCAACTGTGGCTGGTTTGACAGTGCCAAGTGCCTCCTGCAAACTGACATCAGGAACCTGGCCTGGTGACTTTTGTTTCTCTGGGGAAAGGCCATGGTTCATGTCCAGGGCTTGGTGGCCCGGAGTGGCCGGCTGCCTGCTGAAATTCTGCATGGATCAGGATGCCTCCCAGACCGAAAGAACCACCAGAGGCAACTGTGGCTGGTTTGCCACTGCCAAGTGCCTCCTGCAAACTGACATCAGGAACCTGGCCTGGTGACTTTTGTTTCTCTGGGGAAAGGCCATGGTTCATGTCCAGGGCTTGGTGGCCCGGAGTGGCCGGCTGCCTGCTGAAATTCCAAATGGATCAGGATGCCTCCCAGACCGAAAGTACCACCAGAGGCAACTGTGGCTGGTTTGACAGTGCCAAGTGCCTCCTGCAAACTGACATCAGGAACCTGGCCTGGTGACTTTTGTTTCTCTGGGGAAAGGCCATCATTCTTGTTCAGAGCCTGGTGGCCCGGAGTGGCCGGCCGCCTGCTGAAATTCCGCATGGATCAGGATGCCTCCCAGATGAAAAATGCCCCCACAGGCAACTGCGTCAGGTTTGACAGTGCCAAGTGCCTCCTGCAAACTGACATCAGGAACCTGGCCTGGTGACTTTTGTTTCTCTGGGGAAAAGCCATGCTTCATATCCAGGGCCTGGTGGCCAGGAGTGGCCGGCTGCCTGCTGAAATTCCGCATGGATCAGGATGCCTCCCACATGAAAAACGCCCCCACAGGCAACTGTGGCTGGTTTGACAGTGCCAAGTGCCTCCTGCAAACTGACATCAGGAACCTGGCCTGGTGACTTTTGTTTCTCTCGGGAAATGGCTATGGTTCATGTCCATGGACTGGGGGCCCGGAGTGGCCGGCTGCCTGCTGAAATTCTGCATGGATCAGGATGCCGCCGAGATGGAAGGTGCCACCACAGGCAACTGTGGCTGGTTTGACAGTGCCAAGTGCCTCCTGCAAACAGACATCAGGAACCTGGCCTGGTGACTTTTTTTTCTCTGGGGAAAGGCCATCATTCTTGTCCGGGGCACGGTGGCCCGGAGTGGCTGGCTGCCTGCTGAAATTCCGCACGGTTGAGGATACCTCCCAGATGCAAGGTGGACCCACAGACAACTGTGGCTGGTTTGACAGTGCCAAGTGCCTCCTGCAAACTGACATCAGGAACCTGGCCTGGTGACTTTTGTTTCTCTGGGGAAAGGCCATCATTCTTGTCCAGGGCCTGCTGGCCCGGCGTCGCCGGCTGCCTGCTGAAATTCCACATGAATCAGGATGCCTCCCAGATGAAAATTGCCCCCACAGGCAACTGTGGCTGGTTTGACAGTGCCAAGTGCCTCCTGCAAACTGACATCAGGAACCTGGCCTGCTGAGTTTTGTTTCTCTGGGGAAAAGCCATGGTTCATGTCCATGGCCTGGTGGCCCGGAGTGGCCCGCTGCCTGCTGAAATTCCGCATGGATCAGGATGCCTCCCAGAGCGAAAGTACCACCAGAGGAAACTGTGGCTGGTTTGACAGTGCCAAGTGCCTCCTGCAAACTGACATCAGGAACCTGGCCTGGTGACTTTTGTTTCTCTGGGGAAAGGCCATCATTCTTGTCCAGGGCCTGGTGGCCCGGAGTAGCCGGCTGCCTGCTGAAATTCCGCACGAATCAGGATACCTCCCAGATGCAAGGTGCCCCACAGGCAACTGTGGCTGGTTTGACAGTGCCAAGTGCCTCCTGCCAACTGACATCAGGAACCTGGCCTGGTGACTTTTATTTCTCTGGGGAAAGGCCATGGTTCATGTCCACGGCCTGGTGGCCCGGAGTGTCCGGCCGCCTGCTGAAATTCCGCATGGATCAGGATGCCTCCCAGATGAATAGTGCCCCCACAGGCACCTGTGGCTGGTTTGACAGTGCCAAGTGCCTCCTGCCAACTGACATCAGGAACCTGGCCTGGTGACTTTTGTTTCTCTGGGGAAAGGCCATCATTCTTTTCCGGGGCCCGCTTTCCGGGATTGGCCGGCTGCCTGCTGAAATTCCGCACGGATCAGGATACCTCCAAGACCGAAACTAAAACCATAAGCAACTATGGCTGCTTTGACAGTGCCATGTGCCTCCTGCAAACTGACATCAGGAACCTGACCTGGTGACTTTCGTTTCTCTGGGGAAAGGCCATGGTTCATATCCTGGACTCGTAGGACCGGAGAGGCCGGCTGCCTGCTGAAATTCCTCACGGATCAGGCTGCCGCCGAGATGCAAGGTGCCCCACAGGCACCTGTGGCTGGTTCGACAGTGCCAAGTGCCTCCTGCAAACTGACATCAGGAACCTGGCCTGGTGAGTTTTGTTTCTCTGGGGAAAGGCCATAGATGATGTCCAGTGCCCCCTTGCCCGGAGTGCCCGACTGCCTGCTGAATTTCCGCACGGATCAGGATAGCTCCCAGATGCAAGGTGCCCCCACAGGCAACTGTGGCTGGTTTGACAGTGCCAAGTGCCTCCTGCAAACTGACATCAGGAACCTGGCCAGGTGACTTTTGTTTCTCTGGGGAAAGGTCATGGTTCATATCCTGGACCCGTAGTCCCGGTGTGGCCGGCTGCCTGCTGAAATTCCGCATGGATCAGGATGCCTCCCAGATGAAAAGTGCCCCCACAGGCACCTGAGGCTGGTTTGACAGTGCCAAGTGCCTCCTGCAAACTGACATCAGGAACCTGGCCTGGTGACTTTTGTTTCTCTGGGGAAAGGCCATCGTTCCTCTCCAGGGCCCGCTGCACCGGAGTGGCAGACTGCCTGCTGAAATTCCGCACGGATCAGGATAACTCCCAGATGAAAAGAGCCCCCACAGGCAACTGTGGCTGGTTTGACAGTGCCAAGTGCCTCCTGCAAACTGACATCAGGAACCTGGCCTGGTGACTTTTGTTTCTCTGGGGAAAGGCCATCATTCTTCTCCAGTGCCCGTTGGCCCGGAGTGGCCGGCTGCCTGCTGAAATTCCGCACTGATCAGGATACCTTCCAGATGCAAAGTTCCCCCCATAGGCACCTGTGGCTGGTTTGACAGTGCCAAGTGCCTCCTGCAAACTGACATCAGGAACCTGGCCTGGTGACTTTTGTTTCTCTGGGGAAAGGCCATCGTTCCTCTCCAGGGCCCGCTACCCCGGAGTGGCCGACAGCCTGCTGAATTTCCGCACGGATCAGGATAGCTCCCAGATGCAAGGTGCCCCCACAGGCAACTGTGGCTGGTTTGACAGTGCCAAGTGCCTCCTGCAAGCTGACATCAGGAACCTTGCCTGGTGAGTTTTGTTTCTCCGGGGAAAGGTCATGGTTCATATCCTGGACCCGTAGTCCCGGAGTGGCCGGCTGCCTGCTGAAATTCCGAACGGATTAGGATGCCGCCCAGATGAAAGGTACCACCACAGGCAACTGTGGCAGGTTTGACAGTGCCAAGTGCCTCCTGCAAACTGACATCAGGAACCTGGCCTGGTGACTTTTGTTTCTCTGGGGAAAAGCCATGGTTCATATCCAGGGCCTGGTGGCCAGGAGTGGCCGGCTGCCTGCTGAAATTCCGCATGGATCAGGATGCCTCCCACATGAAAAATGCCCCCACAGGCAACTGTGGCTGGTTTGACAGTGCCAAGTGCCTCCTGCAAACTGACATCAGGAACCTGGCCTGGTGACTTTTGTTTCTCTGGGTAAAGGCCATCATTCGTGTCCAGTGCCCCGCTGCCTGGAGTGGCCGGCTGCCTGCTGAAATTCCTCACGGTTGAGGATACCTCCCAGATGAAAGGTGCCCCCACAGGTAACTGTGGCTGGTTTGACAGTGCCAAGTGCCTCCTGCAAACTGACATCAGGAACCTGGCCTGGTGACTTTTGTTTCTCTCGGGAAATGGCCATGGTTCATGTCCATGGACTGGGGGCCCGGAGTGGCCGGCTGCCTGCTGAAATTCCGCATGGATCAGGATGCCTCCCACATGAAAAATACCCCCAGAGGCAACTGTGGCTGGTTTGACAGTGCCAAGTGCCTCCTGCAAACTGACATCAGGAACCTGGCCTGGTGACTTTTGTTTCTCTGGGGAAAGGCCATGGTTCATGTCCAGGGCTTGGTGGCCCGGAGTGGCCGGCTGCCTGCTGAAATTCTGCATGGATCAGGATGCCTCCCAGACCGAAAGAACCACCAGAGGCAACTGTGGCTGGTTTGCCACTGCCAAGTGCCTCCTGCAAACTGACATCAGGAACCTGGCCTGGTGACTTTTGTTTCTCTGGGGAAAGGCCATGGTTCATGTCCAGGGCTTGGTGGCCCGGAGTGGCCGGCTGCCTGCTGAAATTCCAAATGGATCAGGATGCCTCCCAGACCGAAAGTACCACCAGAGGCAACTGTGGCTGGTTTGACAGTGCCAAGTGCCTCCTGCAAACTGACATCAGGAACCTGGCCTGGTGACTTTTGTTTCTCTGGGGAAAGGCCATCATTCTTGTTCAGAGCCTGGTGGCCCGGAGTGGCCGGCCGCCTGCTGAAATTCCGCATGGATCAGGATGCCTCCCAGATGAAAAATGCCCCCACAGGCAACTGCGTCAGGTTTGACAGTGCCAAGTGCCTCCTGCAAACTGACATCAGGAACCTGGCCTGGTGACTTTTGTTTCTCTGGGGAAAAGCCATGCTTCATATCCAGGGCCTGGTGGCCAGGAGTGGCCGGCTGCCTGCTGAAATTCCGCATGGATCAGGATGCCTCCCACATGAAAAACGCCCCCACAGGCAACTGTGGCTGGTTTGACAGTGCCAAGTGCCTCCTGCAAACTGACATCAGGAACCTGGCCTGGTGACTTTTGTTTCTCTCGGGAAATGGCTATGGTTCATGTCCATGGACTGGGGGCCCGGAGTGGCCGGCTGCCTGCTGAAATTCTGCATGGATCAGGATGCCGCCGAGATGGAAGGTGCCACCACAGGCAACTGTGGCTGGTTTGACAGTGCCAAGTGCCTCCTGCAAACAGACATCAGGAACCTGGCCTGGTGACTTTTTTTTCTCTGGGGAAAGGCCATCATTCTTGTCCGGGGCACGGTGGCCCGGAGTGGCTGGCTGCCTGCTGAAATTCCGCACGGTTGAGGATACCTCCCAGATGCAAGGTGGACCCACAGACAACTGTGGCTGGTTTGACAGTGCCAAGTGCCTCCTGCAAACTGACATCAGGAACCTGGCCTGGTGACTTTTGTTTCTCTGGGGAAAGGCCATCATTCTTGTCCAGGGCCTGCTGGCCCGGCGTCGCCGGCTGCCTGCTGAAATTCCACATGAATCAGGATGCCTCCCAGATGAAAATTGCCCCCACAGGCAACTGTGGCTGGTTTGACAGTGCCAAGTGCCTCCTGCAAACTGACATCAGGAACCTGGCCTGCTGAGTTTTGTTTCTCTGGGGAAAAGCCATGGTTCATGTCCATGGCCTGGTGGCCCGGAGTGGCCCGCTGCCTGCTGAAATTCCGCATGGATCAGGATGCCTCCCAGAGCGAAAGTACCACCAGAGGAAACTGTGGCTGGTTTGACAGTGCCAAGTGCCTCCTGCAAACTGACATCAGGAACCTGGCCTGGTGACTTTTGTTTCTCTGGGGAAAGGCCATCATTCTTGTCCAGGGCCTGGTGGCCCGGAGTAGCCGGCTGCCTGCTGAAATTCCGCACGAATCAGGATACCTCCCAGATGCAAGGTGCCCCACAGGCAACTGTGGCTGGTTTGACAGTGCCAAGTGCCTCCTGCAAACTGACATCAGGAACCTGGCCTGGTGACTTTTGTTTCTCTGGGGAAAGGCCATCGTTCCTCTCCAGGGCCCGCTGCACCGGAGTGGCAGACTGCCTGCTGAAATTCCGCACGGATCAGGATAACTCCCAGATGAAAGGAGCCCCCACAGGCAACTGTGGCTGGTTTGACAGTGCCAAGTGCCTCCTGCAAACTGACATCAGGAACCTGGCCTGGTGACTTTTGTTTCTCTGGGGAAAGGCCATCATTCTTCTCCAGTGCCCGTTGGCCCGGAGTGGCCGGCTGCCTGCTGAAATTCCGCACTGATCAGGATACCTTCCAGATGCAAAGTTCCCCCCATAGGCACCTGTGGCTGGTTTGACAGTGCCAAGTGCCTCCTGCAAACTGACATCAGGAACCTGGCCTGGTGACTTTTGTTTCTCTGGGGAAAGGCCATCGTTCCTCTCCAGGGCCCGCTACCCCGGAGTGGCCGACAGCCTGCTGAATTTCCGCACGGATCAGGATAGCTCCCAGATGCAAGGTGCCCCCACAGGCAACTGTGGCTGGTTTGAAAGTGCCTAGTGCCTCCTGCAAACTGACATCAGGAACCTGGCCAGGTGACTTTTGTTTCTCTGGGGAAAGGCCATCGTTCCTCTCCTGGGCCCGCTGGCCCAGAGTGGCCGGCTGCCTGCTGAAATTCCGCGCGGATCAGGATACCTCCCAGATGGAAAGGAGCCCCCACAGGCAACTGTGGCTGGTTTGACAGTGCCAAGTGCCTCCTGCAAGCTGACATCAGGAACCTTGCCTGGTGAGTTTTGTTTCTCCGGGGAAAGGTCATGGTTCATATCCTGGACCCGTAGTCCCGGAGTGGCCGGCTGCCTGCTGAAATTCCTCACGGATTAGGATGCTGCCCAGATGAAAGGTACCACCACAGGCAACTGTGGCAGGTTTGACAGTGCCAAGTGCCTCCTGCAAACTGACATCAGGAACCTGGCCTGGTGACTTTTGTTTCTCTGGGGAAAAGCCATGGTTCATATCCAGGGCCTGGTGGCCAGGAGTGGCCGGCTGCCTGCTGAAATTCCGCATGGATCAGGATGCCTCCCACATGAAAAATGCCCCCACAGGCAACTGTGGCTGGTTTGACAGTGCCAAGTGCCTCCTGCAAACTGACATCAGGAACCTGGCCTGGTGACTTTTGTTTCTCTGGGTAAAGGCCATCATTCGTGTCCAGTGCCCCGCTGCCTGGAGTGGCCGGCTGCCTGCTGAAATTCCTCACGGTTGAGGATACCTCCCAGATGAAAGGTGCCCCCACAGGTAACTGTGGCTGGTTTGACAGTGCCAAGTGCCTCCTGCAAACTGACATCAGGAACCTGGCCTGGTGACTTTTGTTTCTCTCGGGAAATGGCCATGGTTCATGTCCATGGACTGGGGGCCCGGAGTGGCCGGCTGCCTGCTGAAATTCCGCATGGATCAGGATGCCTCCCACATGAAAAATACCCCCAGAGGCAACTGTGGCTGGTTTGACAGTGCCAAGTGCCTCCTGCAAACATACATCAGGAACCTGGCCTGGTGACTTTTGTTTCTCTGGGGAAAGGCCATGGTTCATGTCCAGGGCTTGGTGGCCCGGAGTGGCCGGCTGCCTGCTGAAATTCTGCATGGATCAGGATGCCTCCCAGACCGAAAGAACCACCAGAGGCAACTGTGGCTGGTTTGCCACTGCCAAGTGCCTCCTGCAAACTGACATCAGGAACCTGGCCTGGTGACTTTTGTTTCTCTGGGGAAAGGCCATGGTTCATGTCCAGGGCTTGGTGGCCCGGAGTGGCCGGCTGCCTGCTGAAATTCCAAAAGGATCAGGATGCCTCCCAGACCGAAAGTACCACCAGAGGCAACTGTGGCTGGTTTGACAGTGCCAAGTGCCTCCTGCAAACTGACATCAGGAACCTGGCCTGGTGACTTTTGTTTCTCTGGGGAAAGGCCATCATTCTTGTTCAGAGCCTGGTGGCCCGGAGTGGCCGGCCGCCTGCTGAAATTCCGCATGGATCAGGATGCCTCCCACATGAAAAATGCCCCCACAGGCAACTGCATCAGGTTTGACAGTGCCAAGTGCCTCCTGCAAACTGACATCAGGAACCTGGCCTGGTGACTTTTGTTTCTCTGGGGAAAAGCCATGGTTCATATCCAGGGCCTGGTGGCCAGGAGTGGCCGGCTGCCTGCTGAAATTCTGCATGGATCAGGATGCCGCCGAGATGGAAGGTGCCACCACAGGCAACTGTGGCTGGTTTGACAGTGCCAAGTGCCTCCTGCAAACAGACATCAGGAACCTGGCCTGGTGACTTTTTTTTCTCTGGGGAAAGGCCATCATTCTTGTCCGGGGCACGGTGGCCCGGAGTGGCTGGCTGCCTGCTGAAATTCCGCACGGTTGAGGATACCTCCCAGATGCAAGGTGGACCCACAGACAACTGTGGCTGGTTTGACAGTGCCAAGTGCCTCCTGCAAACTGACATCAGGAACCTGGCCTGGTGACTTTTGTTTCTCAGGGGAAAGGCCATCATTCTTGTCCAGGGCCTGGTGGCCCGGCGTCGCCGGCTGCCTGCTGAAATTCCACATGAATCAGGATGCCTCCCAGATGAAAATTGCCCCCACAGGCAACTGTGGCTGGTTTGACAGTGCCAAGTGCCTCCTGCAAACTGACATCAGGAACCTGGCCTGCTGAGTTTTGTTTCTCTGGGGAAAAGCCATGGTTCATGTCCATGGCCTGGTGGCCCGGAGTGGCCCGCTGCCTGCTGAAATTCCGCATGGATCAGGATGCCTCCCAGAGCGAAAGTACCACCAGAGGAAACTGTGGCTGGTTTGACAGTGCCAAGTGCCTCCTGCAAGCTGACATCAGGAACCTGGCCTGGTGACTTTTGTTTCTCTGGGGAAAGGCCATGATTCTTTTCCGGGGTTCGGTGGCCCGGAGTGGCCAGCTGCCTGCTGAAATTCCGCACGGATCAGGATACCTCCCATATGGAAAGTACCACCCAAGGCACCTGTGCCTGGTTTGACAGTGCCAAGTGCCTCCTGCAAACAGACATCAGGAACCTGGCCTGCTGAGTTCTGTTTCTGTGGGGAAAGGCCATGGTTCATGTCCAGGGACCGGTGGCTCGAGTGACAGGCTGCCTGCTGAAATTCCAAACGGATCAGGATGCCTCCCACATGAAAAATACCCCCAGAGGCAACTGCGGCTGGTTGACAGTGCCAAGTGCCTCCTGCAAACTGACATCAGGAACCTGGCCTGGTGAGTTTTGTTTCTCTGGGGAAAGGCCATGGTTCATGTCCAGGGCTTGGTGGCCCGGAGTGGCCGGCTGCCTGCTGAAATTCCAACTGGATCAGCATGCCTCCCAGACCGAAAGTACCACCAGAGGCAACTGTGGCTGGTTTGACAGTGCCAAGTGCCTCCTGCAAACTGACATCAGGAACCTGGCCTGGTGACTTTTGTTTCTCTGGGGAAAGGCCATCATTCTTGTCCAGGGCCTGGTGGCCCGGAGTAGCCGGCTGCCTGCTGAAATTCCGCACGAATCAGGATACCTCCCAGATGCAAGGTGCCCCCACAGGCAACTGTGGCTGGTTTGACAGTGCCAAGTGCCTCCTGCCAACTGACATCAGGAACCTGGCCTGGTGACTTTTATTTCTCTGGGGAAAGGCCATGGTTCATGTCCACGGCCTGGTGGCCCGGAGTGTCCGGCCGCCTGCTGAAATTCCGCATGGATCAGGATGCCTCCCAGATGAAAAGTGCCCCCACAGGCACCTGTGGCTGGTTTGACAGTGCCAAGTGCCTCCTGCCAACTGACATCAGGAACCTGGCCTGGTGACTTTTGTTTCTCTGGGGAAAGGCCATCATTCTTTTCCGGGGCCCGCTGGCCGGGATTGGCTGGCTGCCTGCTGAAATTCCGCACGGATCAGGATACCTCCAAGACCGAAACTAAAACCATAAGCAACTATGGCTGCTTTGACAGTGCCATGTGCCTCCTGCAAACTGACATCAGGAACCTGACCTGGTGACTTTCGTTTCTCTGGGGAAAGGCCATGGTTCATATCCTGGACTCGTAGGACCGGAGAGGCCGGCTGCCTGCTGAAATTCCTCGCGGATCAGGCTGCTGCCGAGATGCAAGGTGCCCCACAGGCACCTGTGGCTGGTTCGACAGTGCCAAGTGCCTCCTGCAAACTGACATCAGGAACCTGGCCTGGTGAGTTTTGTTTCTCTGGGGAAAGGCCATAGATGATGTCCAGTGCCCCCTTGCCCGGAGTGCCCGACTGCCTGCTGAATTTCCGCACGGATCAGGATAGCTCCCAGATGCAAGGTGCCCCCACAGGCAACTGTGGCTGGTTTGACAGTGCCAAGTGCCTCCTGCAAACTGACATCAGGAACCTGGCCAGGTGACTTTTGTTTCTCTGGGGAAAGGCCATCGTTCCTCTCCTGGGCCCGCTGGCCCCGAGTGGCCGGCTGCCTGCTGAAATTCCGCACGGATCAGGATACCTCCCAGATGGAAAGGTGCCCCCACAGGCAACTGTGGCTGGTTTGACAGTGCCAAGTGCCTCCTGCAAACTGACATCAGGAACCTGGCCTGGTGAGTTTTGTTTCTCTGGGGAAAGGTCATGGTTCATATCCTGGACCCGTAGTCCCGGTGTGGCCGGCTGCCTGCTGAAATTCCGAACGGATTAGGATGCCGCCCAGATGAAAGGTACCACCACAGGCAACTGTGGCAGGTTTGACAGTGCCAAGTGCCTCCTGCAAACTGACATCAGGAACCTGGCCTGGTGACTTTTGTTTCTCTGGGGAAAAGCCGTGGTTCATGTCCAGGGCCTGGTGGCCCGGAGTGGCCTGCCGCCTGCTGAAATTCTGCATGGATCAGGATGCCTCCCCGATGAAAAGTGCCCCCACAGGCACCTGTGGCTGGTTTGACAGTGCCAAGTGCCTCCTGCAAACTGACATCAGGAACCTGGCCAGGTGACTTTTGTTTCTCTGGGGAAAGGCCATCGTTCCTCCCCTGGGCCCGCTGGCCCCGAGTGGCCAGCTGCCTGCTGAAATTCCGCACGGATCAGGATACCTCCCAGATGGAAAGGTGCCCCCACAGGCAACTGTGGCTGGTTTGACAGTGCCAAGTGCCTCCTGCAAGCTGACATCAGGAACCTGGCCTGGTGACTTTTGTTTCTCTGGGGAAAGGTCATGGTTCAAATCCTGGACCCGTAGTCCCGGTGTGGCCGGCTGCCTGCTGAAATTCCGAGCGGATTAGGATGCCGCCCAGATGAAAGGTACCACCACAGGCAACTGTGGCAGGTTTGACAGTGCCAAGTGCCTCCTGCAAACTGACATCAGGAACCTGGCCTGGTGACTTTTGTTTCTCTGGGGAAAAGCCGTGGTTCATGTCCAGGGCCTGGTGGCCCGGAGTGGCCGGCCGCCTGCTGAAATCCCGCATGGATCAGGATGCCTCCCAGATGAAAAGTGCCCCCACAGGCACCTGTGGCTGGTTTGACAGTGCCAAGTGCCTCCTGCCAACTGACATCAGGAACCTGGCCTGGTGACTTTTGTTTCTCTGGGGAAAGGCCATCGTTCCTCTCCAGGGCCCGCTGCCCCGGAGTGGCAGACTGCCTGCTGAAATTCCGCACGGATCAGGATAACTCCCAGATGAAAGGAGCCCCCACAGGCAACTGTGGCTGGTTTGACAGTGCCAAGTGCCTCCTGCAAACTGACATCAGGAACCTGGCCTGGTGACTTTTGTTTCTCTGGGGAAAGGCCATCATTCTTCTCCAGTGCCCGTAGGCCCGGAGTGGCCGGCTGCCTGCTGAAATTCCGCACTGATCAGGATACCTCCCAGATGCAAAGTTCCCCCCATAGGCACCTGTGGCTGGTTTGACAGTGCCAAGTGCCTCCTGCAAACTGACATCAGGAACCTGGCCTGGTGACTTTTGTTTCTCTGGGGAAAGGCCATCATTCTTTTCCGAGACCTGGTGGCCTGTAGTGGCCAGCAGCCTGCTGAAATTCCGAACGGATCAGGATACCTCCCACACCGAAACTAAAACCATAGGCAACTGTGGCTGGTTTGACAGTGCCAAGTGCCTCCTGCAAACAGACATCAGGAACCTGGCCTGGTGACATTTGTTTCTCTGGGGAAAAGCCATGGTTCATGTCCAGGGCTTGGTGGCCCGGAGTGGCCGGCTGCCTGCTGAAATTCTGCATGGATCAGGATGCCTCCCAGACCGAAAGAACCACCAGAGGCAACTGTGGCTGGTTTGCCACTGCCAAGTGCCTCCTGCAAACTGACATCAGGAACCTGGCCTGGTGACTTTTGTTTCTCAGGGGAAAGGCCATCGTTCCTCTCCAGGGCCCGCTACCCCGGAGTGGCCGTCAGCCTGCTGAATTTCCGCACGGATCAGGATAGCTCCCAGATGCAAGGTGCCCCCACAGGCAACTGTGGCTGGTTTGAAAGTGCCTAGTGCCTCCTGCAAACTGACATCAGGAACCTGGCCAGGTGACTTTTGTTTCTCTGGGGAAAGGCCATCATTCCTCTCCTGGGCCCGCTGGCCCCGAGTGGCCGGCTGCCTGCTGAAATTCCGCACGGATCAGGATACCTCCCAGATGGAAAGGAGCCCCCACAGGCAACTGTGGCTGGTTTGACAGTGCCAAGTGCCTCCTGCAAGCTGACATCAGGAACCTTGCCTGGTGAGTTTTGTTTCTCCGGGGAAAGGTCATGGTTCATATCCTGGACCCGTAGTCCCGGAGTGGCCGGCTGCCTGCTGAACTTCCGAACGGATTAGGATGCCGCCCAGATGAAAGGTACCACCACAGGCAACTGTGGCAGGTTTGACAGTGCCAAGTGCCTCCTGCAAACTGACATCAGGAACCTGGCCTGGTGACTTTTGTTTCTCTGGGGAAAAGCCATGGTTCATATCCAGGGCCTGGTGGCCAGGAGTGGCCGGCTGCCTGCTGAAATTCCGCATGGATCAGGATGCCTCCCACATGAAAAATGCCCCCACAGGCAACTGTGGCTGGTTTGACAGTGCCAAGTGCCTCCTGCAAACTGACATCAGGAACCTGGCCTGGTGACTTTTGTTTCTCTGGGTAAAGGCCATCATTCGTGTCCAGTGCCCCGCTGCCTGGAGTGGCCGGCTGCCTGCTGAAATTCCTCACGGTTGAGGATACCTCCCATATGAAATGTGCCCCCACAGGCACCTGTGGCTGGTTTGACAGTGCCAAGTGCCTCCTGCAAACTGACATCAGGAACCTGGCCTGGTGACTTTTGTTTCTCTGGGGAAAGGCCATCATTCTTGTCCAGGGCCTGGTGGCCCGGAGTAGCCGGCTGCCTGCTGAAATTCCGCACGAATCAGGATACCTCCCAGATGCAAGGTGCCCCCACAGGCAACTGTGGCTGGTTTGACAGTGCCAAGTGCCTCCTGCAAACTGACATCAGGAACCTGGCCTGGTGACTTTTGTTTCTCTGGGGAAAGGCCATGGTTCATGTCCACGTCCTGGTGGCCCGGAGTGTCCGGCCGCCTGCTGAAATTCCGCATGGATCAGGATGCCTCCCAGATGAAAAGTGCCCCCACAGGCACCTGTGGCTGGTTTGACAGTGCCAAGTGCCTCCTGCCAACTGACATCAGGAACCTGGCCTGGTGACTTTTGTTTCTCTGGGGAAAGGCCATCATTCTGTTCCGGGGCCCGCTGGCCGGGATTGGCCGGCTGCCTGCTGAAATTCCGCACGGATCAGGATACCTCCAAGACCGAAACTAAAACCATAAGCAACTATGGCTGCTTTGACAGTGCCATGTGCCTCCTGCAAACTGACATCAGGAACCTGACCTGGTGACTTTCGTTTCTCTGGGGAAAGGCCATGGTTCATATCCTGGACTCGTAGGACCGGAGAGGCCGGCTGCCTGCTGAAATTCCTCACGGATCAGGCTGCCGCCGAGATGCAAGGTGCCCCACAGGCACCTGTGGCTGGTTCGACAGTGCCAAGTGCCTCCTGCAAACTGACATCAGGAACCTGGCCTGGTGAGTTTTGTTTCTCTGGGGAAAAGCCATAGATGATGTCCAGTGCCCCCTTGCCCGGAGTGCCCGACTGCCTGCTGAATTTCCGCACGGATCAGGATAGCTCCCAGATGCAAGGTGCCCCCACAGGCAACTGTGGCTGGTTTGACAGTGCCAAGTGCCTCCTGCAAACTGACATCAGGAACCTGGCCTGGTGACTTTTGTTTCTCTGGGGAAAGGCCATGGTTCTTGTCCAGGGCCTGGGGGCCTGGAGTGGCAGGCTGCCTGTTGAAATTCCGCATGGATCAGGATGCCTCCCAGATGAATAATGCGCCCAGAGGCAACTGTGGCTGGTTTGACAGTGCCAAGTGCCTCCTGCAAACTGACATCAGCAACCTGGCCTGGTGAGTTTTGTTTCTCAGGGGAAAGGCCATCATTCTTGTCCGGGGCCTGGTGGCCCGGAGTGGCTGGCTGCCTGCTGAAATTCCAAATGGATCAGGATACCTCCCAGACCGAAAGTACGACCAGAGGCAACTGTGGCTGGTTTGACAGTGCCAAGTGCCTCCTGCAAACTGACATCAGGAACCTGGCCTGGTGACTTTTGTTTCTCTGGGGAAAGGCCATCATTCTTGTCCGGGCCCCAGAGTGGCCGGAGTGGCCGGCTGCCTGATGAAATTCCTCACGGTTGAGGATGCCTCCCAGATGAAAAATGCCCCCACAGGCAACTGCGTCTGGTTTGACAGTGCCAAGTGCCTCCTGCAAACTGACATCAGGAACCTGGCCTGGTGACTTTTGTTTGTCTGGGGAAAAGCCATGGTTCAAGTCCAAGGCCTGGTGGCCCGGAGTGGCCGGCTGCCTGCTGAAATTCCGCATGGATCAGGATGCCTCCCTCATGAAAAATGCCCCCACAGGCAACTGCGGCTGGTTTGACCGTGCCAAGTGCCTCCTGCAAACTGACATCAGGAACCTGGCCTGGTGACTTTTGTTTCTCTGGGTAAAGGCCATCGTTCATGTCCAGGGCCTTGTGGCCCGGAGTGGCCGTCTGCCTGCTGAAATTCCGCATGGATCAGGATGCCTCCCAGATGAAATGTGCCCCTACAGGCAACTGTGGCTGGTTTGACAGTGCCAAGTGCCTCCTGCAAACTGACATCAGCAACCTGGCCTGGTGACATTTGTTTCTCTGGGGAAAAGCCATGGTTCATGTCCAGGGCCTGGTGGCCCGGAGTGGCCGGCTGCCTGCTGAAATTCCGCATGGATCAGGATGCCTCCCACATGAAAATTGCCCCCAGAGGCAACTGTGGCTGGTTTGACAGTGCCAAGTGCCTCCTGCAAACTGACATCAGGAACCTGGCCTGGTGACTTTTGTTTGTCTGGGGAAAGGCCATGGTTCATGTCCAGGGCTTGTTGGCCCGGAGTGGCTGGCTGCCTGCTGAAATTCCAAATGGATCAGGATACCTCCCAGACCGAAAGTACCACCACAGGCAACTGTGGCTGGTTTGACAGTGCCAAGTGCCTCCTGCAAACTGACATCAGGAACCTGGCCTGGTGACTTTTGTTTCTCTGGGGAAAGGCCATCATTCTTGTCCGGGCCCCAGAGTGGCCGGAGTGGCCGTCTGCCTGCTGAAATTCCGCACGGATCGGGATACATCCCAGTTGCAAGGTGCCACCACAGGCAACTGTGGCTGGTTTGACAGTGCCAAGAGCCACCTGCAAACTGACATCAGGAACCTGGCCTGGTGACTTTTGTTTCTCTGGGGAAAGGCCATTATTCTTGTCCGGGTCCCGGTGGCCCGGAGTGGCCGGCTCCCTGCTGAAATTCCTCACGGTTGAGGATACCTCCCAGATGCAAGGTGCCCCCAGAGGCAACTGCGTCTGGTTTGACAGTGCCAAGTGCCTCCTGCAAACTGACATCAGCAACCTGGCCTGGTGACTTTTGTTTCTCTGGGGAAAGGTCATGGTTCGTGTCCAGGGCCTGGGGGCTCGGAGTGGCCGGCTGCCTGCTGAAATTCTGCATGGATCAGGATGCCTCCCACAGGAAAAAAGCCCCGACAGGCAACTGCGTCTCGTTTGACAGTGCCAAGTGCCTCCTGCAAACTGACATCAGGAACCTGGCCTGCTGACTTTTGTTTCTCTGGGAAAAGGC